>NC_133225.1:28304397-29504397 GCF_040436345.1 Pagrus major | reverse complement strand
GGTAGTAAAAAACAAGTAGAGGACACTATTCATCTGCCACAAATGGAGCTCAAGCTTTCACAGATTCTGGCAAGAGTAGCTAGAAAAAGGTGGATAGAAAAGTCATCTGCACAATGTTTATCCAATCTTTATCCCTTCAATCAAACCACAAAAAGTGAAAGTTTTGCCTCTAAACCTTGATCCTGTCAATAACAGTGGGTTGATTAAACATTCTGACACATTTTAGTAAAAGAATGACTTATTTACACTTTAAATTAAGGTGTCTTTATTCACCCCCATCAAGTCAATATTTAGTAGAGTCACCTTTGACAGCAATTACAGCCATGAGTCTGTTTCTGTCACTTTGTATCAGCTTTGTACATCTGAACTCTGCAATTTTTCCCCCATTCTTCTCTTGTCCTCTGTAAAAAAATAGATTCCACAGAACATCTCAGGCTGTCTGCTGTTGATAGCAAATCTAAAAGGCTTTTTTAAGGACATGAAACGATTTAAACCAAAGTGCTGTGACCGTGGTGGTCTTCATCAGTGAGACAACAGAGTCCAAGGTCGAGGTAGATCAGATGAGAAGCCAGTCGGGGCCAGATCAGCTCCGATACAAGATGCACCTGTTGAGCTGAAGGCTGTCAGGATCAAAGCACCACACGGCAACACAAGCACGATGCATCATCAGGTCAGAGCACAAGAAGAAGTGTGGTGGCAATCGTACAAAGAAATTCAAGCTCGGGGAAGAAAATAACAAAAACTTGCATGAGCCATTGCCTTTAATGTACTGTAATGTAATGCAATTTTCTCTGGGTTTGTCCCATTTTTCCACCAACAAAACTTCATGTCAGCAGAGTTAATGGTAAAATTATACCACCTGATTTAGAGGCAATTCAGATATGCAAGAGAATAGAAAATAGACGACAACAACATATTGACACATTTAGAGCCAACACATGCTCAAACCTGACTCTGAAAACAAGATACATCACCGTTCCCAAATCACATGACCCTTGCAGTGTACCACTAACAGGTGAACTGGTACTTTGATTGATATGAAAAGGCAGAGTTTTCTTTTGCAGTGTAGAGTTTCCACAGTTATTCCAGTTGTTCCACCACTACCTGGGGATAGTGACCGATTCCTGTTTTGATTGCGCAATGGCAGACACGCTTCCTTCATTTTTCCGGGAAAAATCCGGCCTGGTAGCAGACTGTATATCATGGTTTATACTACTTTGCCTGACTCCCTCTTTTGCTGCCATACTTATTACTAGAGCCACTAGAGGGCGCTGCCTAGCGAGAAACATAAATAGGCCTATGGGTCATAATAAGCTGCTTCCACAGTTGACCCCTATGATCGTTTTATTAATGAGGATGAACTGTATGAGCAACAGTAAACAAATTTAGTATTGGCCGGCCTATCTGCTGAACCTGTTACTGTGTGAATGATTTATAAAATGCTGCAGTGTCAAATGAATGACCCTATCTCCTCATAGAATCTTGAGTACTTAAGATAAAGCTGTTCATCAGACTGAGCAGACTCTCTGCCTGGACGAAGGCATGGGCGAGTGAAAAGTTTTTTTCTTGTTTTATGCTTGAAATTTCAACAACAACAATCTCAACAAATGTCTTTATATATAGAATTCACAAGGGCACAAAACAACACTACTCCATATGGTACCCATGATGTTCAAACATCTTAAATTAAGGCAGATTGTGGAACAGTGCAGGTGTGTTTTTTTTCCTTTCTCCTTTATTTGTAACATTAATCTCCATCACATCCTTACTTTTGTTTCTACCTGAGCTGACAACTGTGTTTGTGTGAATGTTTGCTATGTAAAAACAGCTACAGCATTGTATCACACCTACTTTAGATTGACACCTATCAATTACTGCGCAGCAGCATCTGAATTGAAACAACCCATCCATCCAGTCCAGTCCAACTGTATGTGAAAACAAACATCTTTTTGTATTTTGTTGCAAAAGCTGTCAAATGTGTTAACCAAGCCTGTTACAACTTTGTACTCTTTTTGTCTTTGTTTATATGTTTCTTTACCGAAAAACATTTCCTGGTATCTTTTAAACACATTTTTATGATTATATATTATATGTAACTGTACATTAACTGTCATAATTAGTACACCTATACATAAAAGATGTCATTGAATCATTTCTAACATCAGGCAACATTTTTCTTATGACCACGACCACACTTTGAACAAATGTTGTCCTTTCCCAAGGTTATTCAAAGGTACACTGTGCCTATTGCTGAAAGCACCAATGGTTTTGTTTACTTTTCTCACTAAATCCTTTGAGTGTATCCTTGTAAATATTTGAAGAGTGCGTGTTTTGATTGTTTTGTATCCTGCACTGTTTGCTGGTCTTCTTCTCCTCTGTCACTGGTACATATTACATTAAAGAATATTGAGGTAACCAACTGTTATTGTGACCAGACATTTGTACCATATAAAAAACAAAGATAAAACAAAACAAAACATCGCACAACAGTGCCACTATTGGTGAAAAAGAAACTGCAGGGTACCTTTAACCCGAATTCTTTTGAGCTTCATTCAGGATCCTGCACCTTCTGCGCAGCAGAGAGTAGTAGAAGAAAAGTTTGTGCTGCAGTCTGTACAGTAAGACATAGAACACCCAATTATGGGCCCCACTGGCTATGACAGTCATACTCTGCTTCTGATTGGTTGCCTTTCTTGGTTGTGTTCTCTCTGCTTAACACAAACTGCTAACTCATAGTGTAACTCTGGTCGTTCTTGCGGCTCTGATACAGCTGTTTATGAGCTGTAGTTTTCCCAGTAAACACACTGACCTTGTCAACCTCCTTCCGGGTCTGCTGCGGCTTTCGTTGTCACTCATCCTCCAGAGCAGTTCTTCACTGCCAGAGTGTAGGGTGTAGGGCAGGCTAGGCAGAGCGGATAGACCGGGTGTACGCAGGGTGGGCTGGAGACGCCCGGCCTTTACTTGAGAAACTACAGTTCACAAGCCACTGAATCAGCTCCTCCACTGACTGATTGTTTTACAAACCAACTGCAAGAAAAACACTGAAACAACTCGTTAACACCATTGAATATACAGTTTTGAAATTGTCCGCCATCTAGCTTATTCTTGTCTCATTTGTGGTGTGATTAACAGTTAAAGTATTGGCACCCACTGACTTTCCTCCCACCCTCTGGTTGTCCAGCAGACTACAGGGCACCACGGGGTGTGTGGACATGGGAGGACAGCCGAGAACAGGCACTCAACCATGGGAACAGGTCACTTACTTACTAGACCTACTTTCGAAGTTTCAAATCTAGTTCCCCTTTTTCATCTCCAAAACTAGACAAGAGGCCTCCCTTCCTGCATGTCTCTGAGGACCCAATTCCTCCAGTTGTAATGCTAATTAGTCAGCTTGTATTTGAAGTACAGCATATGCTTGTTAGATCTTCTAAATGATTTCAATGAAAAAGCCAAATTTAGAAATGCCTTGGAAAGACTTCAAATATCCAAGACGAAAAAGGGAAACTGTTTCAAAATGCTTGTGATCAACTCCCATTTGCAAACTCCACCAAAATGTATGTGTACAAGTCTACTACTGTATCAGTCAGATTATTAATCATTAGGAACATTTCTTAGCTATTAAGATGATCTGTACTCAGAACTTATCTTAACCTTCTAATCACAGTTCAACAGAAGTTCAACAGGTTCCAGAAGTTGTCGACAAGGGTTGATGGACTTAAGCTCAGTGTTCCCTTGAAAATTGTATAGGATATATTTGGAAGTTTCAGAGGTCCTTGAAGAAATTTTACTGGTTCTTGATAATGCTAAAGGGCTCTTGAGGGGGTTTGAAAGGTTCTTAAGGAGGTTTTAGGTACTCATGAATAGGTTCTAGAGGCTTTTAAGGACATTAAAAGGATTCAGATGATATTTTAGGTTTCTCAGTGAGGCTCCAAGAGACAGTGAGTGGGTTTAAAGAATCATTGTTTCTGACAACCCATCTCACTTTATTTCTTTGTATTCAGACAGTATAAAGTCAATTTTACTGCAAGGTACCTTTTGTGTCCCCTATATAAATCATTTATGTTGGGTTTGTTTGAAATTAGTATGAAAAGTGGTTTTGTATTCATGAGAAAATATCATCAATTGGCCTCAAGGTAAATATTCATTTGGTTTTGACAGTTTGAAAAGGAGGACATTCTGATTTGTTATTTTCAATTCGCTGCTCATCAAATTTCACTGTGGGGTAAAAGAAAATTATATCAAAATGTTTTTTGATATCATTATTTTCTTGAATTGAACAGTTTGTGTTTCCCTTCAATTGACAACCACTATTTCTTTGTTATAGTATGTGTCCACCCTTTGTTTCACCCTGATGTTTTTTTAAATACGACTTCAGTCTTTATATAAAACTGCATAAATATGAATTGTGTCTTCGGAGATAACCTTAAATAAAATAGTCATTGCATGCCCATTTAAAAACATGTTCTGAAAAAAATCTTTTTTCTGATTAGATTTCTGCTGCACTACTTTGTCAGCACAAATATGCAATTGTTGAGACTAAGCGTCATTGAGCATGCTCCTCTGGGGCTTCTATGTTCAGCAATAGCACAAGTGATTTATTTTCATATACAGGGTCAGTCCACTTTTTCAACCTGCATCGAGAGTTTTAAAACATTTAACAAATGCAGGTCATCACAAGTGATGTATCTGAATCACTGTTAACGAACAGGGAGAACCAGATTCTGTGGAAGCAGATTGTAAAGACCAAATCGGGATGCTATATTCACAATAGTGATTACATTCATTAATATTCATATTTATACTTTTTCCAATATCTGAGCAATAAGTAGAAAGACTGATCAACGTCAGACTGGAAGTGTCTGGTCAACAAATTAAGCTTTCCGCCCAGTTTGTAAATCTGTGTAACTCAGGAATGACCTGTACTAAATACGACTTTTTCAGATGTGGGTGATGGTGGATGGCTGCTGTCAGTGATGCAACAGCCATCAACATCAGTGAGTCACACAGGCAGGGTGTCAACAATGAAAGGCTGTGTATTCTGCAGTAACAAAACTATCTTTGTGCCCACTTTATTATTTTATATTGTAGAAGTTTTTATCTTTATTTAAAACTGAAAACTCAAAAGAGAATAATGCTTCAATCAGACATTGACAATATGATGCAAAAAAAATGTAACATATATTCATTCAAAAAAGTAGTACTTTATACGTTTAGGAGACAGAGTTGGGTATGTATGTGTAAAGTTGTTTCTTTTTCTATGTAAGATTAAAAGGCCAAAAGATGGTGATGCTTAAATCATAGACCTACATATGAATAACCTATTGCATAGCCTAGGTGCAAGATAACAACAATAACAATTAAATAACAATTTATTTTTTATGTAAAAGCACATGGTAGAACGTTTGTCAGAACAGCTGTCTGATCATTTTTTTATCCTCTGTTGCTTCCTTATGTTCAAACACTGTGACTAAAGGTTCTTTCTTATAGCTGAAACACAAAATTGCTCATCCAAGTGTCTTTTTTCCGCGCAGAATTAGGAATCCTCTGTACTCAGTTCAAGCAGCTGATGCCTCAATATGCACCGTGTTCCAACTGGTTTTCTTCAAATTACTGCAAGATTAATTAACATCTGATTGTATGTCACCACTTTATTCTCAAATTGTTCTATATCTCACTCATGATTGTGTCATCTGATTACCCAGACAGACTCTGACTATGAATACAGGAACACACGTTAATATCAGATGATGAGGTTTTATTTTTTTAACAGAGTTACGATATACCTCCAGCACAAGCATGAAGGTCATGCTTCCACTAATACATTGCTGTCGTCTACATTTCCTGCTCGTGTCTTTGTGTGCCTCTCAGCCCGGTGAATTTCCAATTCTCTCTCTCTGCCTGGACCGATTTTTTTTCATCTTCGTTTCACAGCTGTAGCATCAAAGGTAGTTTTTCTGTGTCCATTAAGCTTTTAATGCCGAGGAAACAATCCATTCTCTCCCAGCAATGTCCCCTTCACTGTGCATTACCTCTGACCCTACTCGGCTGGACAGCTCTCCCGCTGTGATTTTCTGAGTTGAAAGGTGCGGACTTAACAGGCTCTCGAGAGCCAAAAAAAAGGGGTCTTTGGATTTGACATCTTGGTCGTGATAAAAGAGAACTACTTCCCTCGCAGTGGGCAGGATTTGATTTAGCAACCAGAGAGATTTGCCTGTGATATAACCAAAGGAAAGAAGAGAAGGGAAAAGCAATTATCTTTTACCTGTCAATTTTGTTAAATCTTAATGATTTTCCAACATGGTGATAATTCCATGTGTACTGTGAAAAGCTCAGCTACCTAATCAGTAATCACTAGACATTGTTGCTGACATTAAAAATAAAACATATTCCATCAGCCTTGTTAATAAAAGTGCAAAACACCGAAAGGGCGTTAAGTGTGTGATAATGTGAGGCTTTCACTGAAGAATATGTGTTTTTTTATCCACAGAGCGGTGATAAATCCTTTTTTTAAAATCCAACTGAATACAACAATGCTGCAGTGGGGTGAACACACAGATCCTCAAGTGAGAGTGTAATTACGCCAAATAATGTGCAATCATGCCAAGCTCCTCTCTCCCTCTCTCTCTGTCTCTCCCCCTTAAAACCATCCCAAATCAGTTTTGTATGAATGTGTAATTATTTTGTTGCACAGAGAAAGAAAAAAACAATTGGCATCCTGCAATTTGCTTCCTCGTTGGAGGCAGTGTGCATCTGAGAGCGGGGTTTGTGTCGGCAGCCTGCATTGTCGCCAAACATCCACAAATACACTGGCACTTTGTTGTGGGTTTTTTTTCCCTCCGCGCCGACATATGTGGGTCTCCAGTGCTTCAGGTAACAAAAGGCGGTTTGTGAAGAATGCGAGCACAAGATAAGAAAACAGGCTTTTTCCTTAATGTACTGTAATGTGACTGTGTGTTCGGCAATGCAACAATCAATTTGGAATAATTACAGTCAGTGATGGGTATTCAACAGTAGTGGAATGTAATGAAATACATATTCCTGATTATTCCTTTGTTTATTTAAGTTTTCAATGCATGACTTTTTTTCTACAGTTTGCTATAAGTACATTTAAAGTATCTGAATACTTCCGCCATCACTCTCATAACACGGTACTACCATTGTGTAGCTTCGAGTACCTTAATACGCATTATCGAACCAACATCAGTTCATGGCAATTTTAGATAAAGTGCACATCAAAGGCTCACTGATGAGATATGGGCATGTCAGGAGAAAATCTCTAACGGCAGCAGCTTATCGAGACAGGATCTGTCAAAGCCTCCTGAAAAGATGTGATGGAGGGAAAAGGAGCCCGGAACTGGTGTGAATCAAATTAAATCAAATGAAATCCTGTCACCAAAAGTGCATATTCTCATCAATCTCATAATGTAGACAAAAGAAGTCAGCGATAACAGAACGCCCCTGTGGGATCTGTCCTTCTTTTCAGAAAAATCAGAGATATTTTGTTTTTGAAGGTGTTCCTGGAGCTGTCTCACCACCATTCTTTGTTACGGTTTTTCTTTCAGCTCTTCTGTTCCTTTTGTGCATTGTGAACCAATAATGTACCTAAGCACACTCAAAAATCAACAAAATAAAAAATAAAACTTTTTTTTTGTTCACATGCGGACAGTTTTAAGCACACTTTATCTTTACATGAACTTCCTACTTCCACTGTGCTCAGCAGTAGTAGTAGTATAGATTTGGGACACAGCTAGAGTCCAACAGCAGCCTGCTATCACCTGAGAAGTGAACCCCCAGAAGGGACAGAAGTTATGGCCCTCTCCAATGCCCATAAAGTTTCCTGTATTGCTGTCAGTGCACAGTTATAATCACAGGGGACCTAGATGAGCGTATCAGCGTTTTTATCATTATCAGGGCAGGTCATGAGAGGACACTTTAGAGCGAATGTGTAAAACCTACAATGTATTTTTTTATACACAAATATAGTGTGTATAAAATGTTGAAAATTAAGAAATAATGTGGAGCCCTATCATCCTCTGAACAGAACTGTGTCCAATCTTTGGCCTCAGAAAACATTCCTTGGAAAGTACATACATGCATTTGGCTTTTAATGAATCGTGTTGAGTCAGGGATAATGACCGACGACGTGTTATCAGGAATTAATTGAAGACACGGAGGACAAAAATTACAACGCGCAGTGGAAGATATTTGCCTCTGTGGAGTCCATTAATTCCTGGACACTATCCCGCTAATATAAGGGCATTATCCCGCTTAAACCATGGTTACTGGCCAAAGAAAAATAAAATCAAGACCAAGTTTTGTGATCAAAATATAAAGTTTTTCACAAGTCATAGCTCCATGGAAACACCTGAGGGTTTGACTAATACCTGGAGCAATCATTACCATCCCATAAGGTTCTTATGCAATGGAAATGTTCACTACACCAGCTCCACTACTCCAACAGGAAGAACCTTAGATACAACTGAGCAACGGGTGTTAAACTAATCCGCTCAGCTCATAGAACCCTTTGACTCAGCTATTAGCTGGAGAGCTAATCTTATGCTAGATTCAAAGTATTCAAAAATATTTGGTGTTATGTTCAGCTAGCTAGCCAGCCATGTCATTGTCCCCAGATCAATCTCAAGATTTTCCCAAACAAATGTTTGGCCGGCAGTTGGCCAAAGGAAGCCTAAAGGAACCAGTTGAATTGTGAATGTGATGTGAGATTACCGATCGATACCAGACGGTGGAGGCTACTTCTTGCAGCGTGTGTTACAGGCACCCTAACCCTAACCCTGGTCTTCAGAGGATGATGCACTGAAGGACTAACTTTTGTGTAGCAAATTCAGATTTTTTTTCATTTAATGAATTTCTTAATGCTGAGGTATCTGCAGTCAGCTGATGCAAATGCAACTCATTTTAGACACAGGCTATTGTGCATATGACAGTGTACTACTTGAGTCCATTGACCCTGCAGCCAATCAGAATCATGTAGTCACCCAGACCAATTTACTCCTCCTTACAGCTACACCACAATTCTTCATTAGAGGCTGACATTTGTTCGGGAATCCCACGGGTCACGGGATTCCTGCGGGATTCCCACGGGATGGGAGTCAACCTTACTATTAATCATGTGATTGGAACGATACAGGATAAAAAAGTTAACGGGAGCAGACGGGAGCGGGAACCAACCAATAGGACATCAACAACAAAAAAACATAGGACAGGCCCACCGCCACTTTGTAGTTTTCTTTCCATAAGCCTATACTGTTACGCAAGTCAAAAGAACTACATGGCCCAGAAGCCAACGGTGCTTCCAGCTGCCGCTTTTCGCCGCTTTCCGTCGGAATGTCAGCTGTCCAACTCGGTGTACTCTCAGGAGCCCCGAGTCGGAAAGTTGATATTCCAACCAAAAGGGGGCGTGCCTCAGTGAAATGTTGCGAGACAGCTGCAAGATTTCCCACTTTGCAACTCGGGCGAGTGGTGTCCCATGCATCTGGAATGCAGCATAAGAGGCACACTTGCAAGGCAAATTCTGTTTGGGTTTATTCAACTAAGGTAGGCATGGTGTGACCCATGTATTGTTTTCTTGTTTGTTTGTTGTTTTTTTACTGTAACTGACCTCCAAAAG
This sequence comes from Pagrus major, assembly GCF_040436345.1. Classification (NCBI taxonomy): domain Eukaryota; kingdom Metazoa; phylum Chordata; class Actinopteri; order Spariformes; family Sparidae; genus Pagrus; species Pagrus major. The sequence continues at coordinate 29,494,769 of NC_133225.1, read as the reverse complement.
AGCTAGAAACAGGGACTTAGCAGGTGGTCCTCCATAGAAAAACTATAGGGACCACAGGCCATGTATTATTTACGTTATGTGCTCCTTAGTGAAGGTTTTTTGTTTGGATTAAGGCAATAAATACCTCCCTATATTACCACAGATGAACTGTTCCTGTTGCCATATCTTTTGAAATAACACTGCAGAAAGTAATCTAAAAAGAATGGGGAGAAGATCAAATCAAATTCAATGTATTGCCTAAAGACTAGAAGAAGAAAAAAAAAATGGGAGCGGTACAGGAGTGGGAGTCATTCTGAATGGGAGTGGGGTGGGAGTGGGAGTCATTTAACCAGGAGTGGGATGGGACAGGAATTTTTTTTTACTCTGGCCCGGGATTGGGACGGGACAAGATTTTTTTCTGTGGGAGTGGGATGGGACAGGAGTGAAAATCCACTCCCGTGTCACCCTCTATTCTTCATGATGGCAATTTTATAAGCTTTTAATATGTAATGATTTTTTGACGCTATTTGTTGTGATGTCTGCTGTGTTGTTGTTGCTGCTGGATTGTTTGACCATGTTTGGCCGTTTTGAAAAGGAAGCCTTGACCTTGTGGCGGAATCTTTTTCACTGAGGGACCAGACTGATTGGTAATGCCTCTTTTTCTTTGAAAGAAACTTAGAAATCTCTGTGATAACATTTTATATCCACTCCTCACCCCATAGACCAAAGATCAAATTTGGCAGCCTGGTCAGTGGCCTTAAGCTTCAAATTATGACACCCTGCCTACCCCTCTGGTGTCGGTTTTGCACATGAAGGGCTCCATGGTTAAGTTAGCATAAATGTGCTATACGCAACGTCCGGTTAGGCTTAGGCAAGTTAGCAACAATACATGATAAACAATGTCTGGTTAGACTTTCAAAATACAATGTGCTGACAAACTGTTGCCATTGTATGACATATTATGACTTTTGGGATGTTATTAACGATGTCAAACAGTCAAACATCAATTTTCACTTATTAAGGTTACATAAATTAAAAACAAATAACGCTTGCCTCCTGTTCATAAACAGGACATGAGCCCTGAATCTGAAGGGGAAAGTCCTGTGATGACCCATCCAACCACCCCAGACACTGCCTGACTCAGACATTCTCACTTTTTATATAACAGCACAAGAGCAGCGCTTCAGCAACGCTAAAGGGGTACCTATGGCTTTGAAGCGTAGGGCCACTGAGCTAACTGCTGTATTTGATGCGTTGGGAGTGAGGACCTGCTGCTCCTGCATATATTAAAAAAAAAATAATCCTAGCTCTTATAGATGAACTTGGCTTTAATAAAGACGTCGCCATATGTTGAATGTCACTTCCATACATGACTTTTAACGGGTTCCAAGAGCTTTTAGTAATTATGTCCCTTAATATTATGGTATTACTGTGTGCATGCATACAAGGTCACACACATGGTCTAATGCCACTTACTCACATACACATGCACAGGCCATCTGGCAATCCTGGCAAATGTCAAAAGGTTTACTCTGGGCCATGGCTTGCAGAAAATCTCTTGGCAAATTGAAAAATAGACAAATATTTGCGAGAGAATATGAAAGCTGCAGGGCACGGCCACTTCACCGGCTACAGCATCATCATTCGCTCGGTTCAATGAAACCAATTCATAGTGGCGAAAGGTAATCAATGATTCAGTGATGGCTATTAAGTACAGCAGACGGAAATGGCTCCAGTGACCCTGATCAAAATAAAGCAGTCTACGGTGACATCAACAGTTTAGCAGCACTTCACACACGTGCATTTGTCTGAAAGGAGCGAAACGAGGTGAAAAGGTGAAGCACAGCTCTGTTCTGAGGTCTAATTGATTTTCAGAGAGAGGTGTTTGCATGGAGACAAAGACTTCCTGTTATTAGTAAACAAGTACTGCGCATTCAATTTTCTCATTGTTAAACCTCAATTAAAAACTTTCTTGTTTCCTGTGTTTTGATTAATTAATTTTCTCTCCCTACGTTCTTTTCTTTCATTAATGTGGGAGTTATTTTATTTCATTATTTATTGCTGCATTTTCATTGCACTGGAACTGTGCCAAGTTTTCTTCTTTTATCTATGAATTATGCTTTTATTATTTATTTGATATCTTTGTATTTTAAATTATTTTACTTTCTAATTTGTTGTAGATAATAAATCCCAGTCTGTGTCATCAGTAAAACACTTTGCGTGTTGCTATATAACTTAATTTGAATTGTCTTGCATGTGGCAATCTTTTTTAGGACCTCTTGTAAGGTGTATTTACAGTACAGGTGCTCCTAAAGATGATGATTGTTTTCATTGTGAGCTCCAGCGATTCTTTTGGCAATAGACTGAAAACCGAGTGACAGTGGAGGGCAGGTTTGAGTGGACATGCTTCACAAGGATTCCTGCCAGCAACAACAGTTATTAAACTGTTGAGTGACAGAGGTCATGCAACAAGTGATACGTTTCAACAAAAACACACCAAAACTGATATGAACTCTGTACTTTCAAGGATAAGTCGATGTCTTTGTACAAGAAGCTAGCTAACACTTCTAACACTAGCTTGGCCAAGCCTATAGGGCCTACCTAGTAAGCCACCTACCTTGCTAGCATGTGCAGCATTTGTAAGCTCCATAACAGATAATGAGATGTGTCTGTTTCTTACAACAGCAGCAGTCGGCTTATTCTGAATTGCTTTAGCATTGTTGTTGCTCAAGCTAGCAGAAGCTAACTGGCTCTATTTGGCAGCAGCTGTTCGGCATGCTTGCTTAAAGACTGTGTCCCTATTGTTACTTTGTTATATGCTAAATGTAAGTTTGAAAATATATATTTTATAATTTTTCAAAATCCGTTTATCTTCATGCCAAACATTAAAAATATATTTTTGGTGACTTACTTTAAAATTGGGCATATTCAGTAATTCATTCAATCACATATGATGTTGGATGACAAGCTATCCCTGTCTGTCATATAAAACTTCACTTAACCATTAGCTTGTGTTAGCAATAGAGTAGGTATGAGTTTGGATATTAGTTGAAAAAAACATTTCCTTCAAAAATGTGCTCACAGTCTAATTTATTCATTTTTCTTTTGTCCTCTTCTTCTTTATTTATACTGAAAACTATGGGGGCTCTGTAAATGCCAGACTGATCCTTAAATGCATGAAGGAGCTTTAGATATTTTTATGAAAAAACATTTTTTCCATTAATATGCACAATAATTCAGCCAGGCGCTCCAACATCTTAATATCCAAATTCTCTATAGGTGGTCTGAGTCTCTGTTATTTTTGCTTTGTTATGTTTACAAGGATTTCTACATAGACAGACACATGTTGTGATGACAATATAATTTCAAACCATTTACACTGGTGGAGGGATTCAACCATAAAAAATAGTCTTTATGGAAAATACAATCAAAAGATTATATTTACTTTGGCAATGGATGTGGTTATGTTCTCCCAGACAGCAGCATAATAGGAGAAATAAAACAGCACTGTTTAGTATTTACAGTAGTAATTATTGTAGGTTTTACAAATTTGCTATTCATAATTCAAGTGAGCACGCAGGAAAGCTTCTGTGCCTCCTGTAGAGTCACTCGAAAACTCGCATTGTGTAACTTGTCATCCTGATAAAACATATTAAAGAGTTTGCTGTTCCCCTCATACAGCGTGAAAATATCAATGGATGTGGAGCAGAGTCGCACTGTTTGATACTGTTAAACAAGCACAGACGGGCAAGGCCCGACATGATGAGGACTTATCAGAGAAAAGTAATTATTCTCTCATTATTTTCGGTTTTCGGATGTGGGAATGGTAGTGATAAGTTGCCAAACGTTCCCTCCTGAGGGATCCTGCTGAGATATTACGAGGCTCTGCAGCAGTGTTGTGACATGGCGCGAAATTGATTAGGAATTCATGTTTTCAGCAACTCAGAACTCATCTTACCTCGAGTTTGAAGAAGCAGAAAGAAAGAGAGAAAACATAGAAAGAGAGACCAAAGAAGACTGAGTGTCTCCTCCGCCCTCCCCTGTGAGCGAGACAAATTGATTGTATTATTCCTGGCCGTCGGCAGTCACTATAATCTAATACTATAAAACACAACACAGCCATAGGAGCAGCGGGGAGCTTATGCATCATAGGAAGGTAGTTGATGGTAATCATTTTGAAAAGAACATATACAACGAGTTACACCATTCAGTCTGCGCTAGCCCTCCCACCACCACAGAAATTACAGCAGAGGGAGCAGGTTTGTAAAAAAAAGAAAAGAAATCTGAATAATACAGAGTTGTTTTCTTTATATAACTGCCTAATGGAGACAAAAGATGGCAGTCTTCAGAAGACTATCACTAGAAAAACATCATTTTCTATGAGAGAGGAAAGAGTTCAAAAGGGAGAGGAGCAAAGCTGTCAACTTCATAACAATCCTATTAACACATAACCTTTAATAAATAAAACATACAGGGCAATTAATTTACTTTTGTTCCAGATAACAATAATTGTTACTGTTATTATTGTGTTTTTTTTTTTTTTATATATTATTTTTTAAGATGAACCACGACAAACTGAGGAGAGCTAAACCTGCACGAACAGGTGTTCTGGACACCTAGTTATTTGTTATTTGAGATTCAGTACAAGTACAATATTTGCCCTCAAAATGTAGTAGAGGTATAAAGTAGCAGATATTTGGAAATAGTTGAGTACAATTACCTCAAAATTGTACTCGGGTACTGATCACTGCACTTAATGAATACTGGGATATGAATAAAATCAGAGTTCCAGAGAAAAACATCAGAGCATTCTGAATAGACAGGAGAGAATAATTTAGTCAAAATGTACAGTAGCAGCGATTAAGAGTTATGAATATAAATTAACATAACAAAAGCTTTGCAAATATATTTTCAGAACCACCATGCCTAATTAAATGTCTTTCACAGATTCAGATGATATTTGCATTGTACTTCTGAGAGCTCCTCCACTGGAATAATGAAACAGGCTGAACTGTTTGGAGGGGTAATCAGTAACCTGGCTCTCCTCCCACCAGAACCCACTACTGCAGTCATACAGTGACTATATCACACCCTATTAACCAGAATGACCCAGAACCCAGGTGGTGGGGTACTTATTCATCTCGCTGCTTCTTATGCAGCGTGGTGTAAACTCGGCAAAAAACTGTTATTAAAACACTTCCTCGGGACATAATTTACCATCGGCCGGTGAGCGCGGAGAAAGGCCAGCACGTTTAGAATCCATTTCGCTGCTCGGAAGCCACTTTGAAAAAATGCTACTGTAGGTCCCTGGTAATTGCTACAACAACCTATGAACCTCTTTAATTTCCATACATCCTGAAGGGATCAAATGATCGCCCTAAGTACAGCGTCAGCGCTCAGCTTTTATGTGTGTGTTTGTGTGTGTGTGTGCTGTCGAGCAGAACAACCTGTGTTGTTCTCAATGTGGACCGCTGCTGTGCAAACATCGGCCCCTGGGAGTTGGCCGGACTCAGGCAGAATGCAGGAGGTGTCGTGGATGAAATATGATTTGAATGGCTCACGCTGAAATGGGAAATATCACATTAGAGGCATACAGTATATATCCCCGTGCCCTAAAGATACAGGGCTTCATTACACACCAGCTTTGATGTATCTGTGAGAATTTCAATGTTTATCGTCGTGGACCCTCCCGACGCCGTGACGTGTACATTAATATCACACAGCCTCGCTGTTGTTTTTGCCTCTGAACTCAGCATGGAGAATTGATAACCGTGGCCTCATTTGTCTGCCTCGGCTGCTTCCCGGGTCAACAGCGAAACAGCGAGTGAATTGTGTCAGTGTGTTTTGTGGGATTCTGTCCAATTTGAAAGACTGGGGAAATCAATGTTTTTTCCATTTTCGGAGCAGAGACGCGGCTTTCGACAATAGACCTGTGGCTAAGTGAGTGGTGTCATTAAAGGTGGCGACAAAGATTAGTATTATGGGTATCACCTCGTGTATTTTGCAGAGCGTGATAGGTCCAATCACTGCAGCTTAAGGGGGCTTACACTCTCAACGCATCATCGGTACTCCATCAGTGATGAGAAGACGAGCACGGAGGTGACACAATAGCCTTTTAAAATGCTCTGAAGGCACGTCTCTCCAGCATACTGATCAGCTGTGGAACAAAAAGCAGTATTCATCCATTTGGCCACATCCTGAGTCAGGAAGTGTGCTGCCCTACCTCTCTTACATCGAATTAAAAACACGTCTGACTTCTCGGCTGTCAGACACCTTGCACCTTCAAAAACATAGTAAGGTCTGATTCTAGCAGCTTTTGACAGCAGGTTTAAAAAGCAGGTTTCCTCAATGCATTATGATCAGCCGAGTATTTGTCGCGGCCTGGACGCTTTCAGCATCTTAAAAAGGTTGCAGCACCTCAGCCTTAACTGGCTGTGCCATCGGTTTGCTTTGGTCAGCATTACCATTACAAACGTGACAATTTGGCTTCCCATAGCTCAGCTTTTTTCCCCCCCACACCAATCTCACTACCACCGAGAAAGCTATCCTCCACGCTTCACACTATATCACAACTCATATTATGATGAATGCATCTATATGTATAATCCAGTGCATGCTAGTGGAAACACTTCTGAGTATATTCTCTGCTGGGGAACCAAATGCTGTGTCAGGAAATATGTCAGACTGGTTGATAATGTTGAATGTTAACTAGTTGATATTTGATCAAAAAGGGCAATCAAAGGCAACTCAGACATATCAGTCATTCAGGCAATCGTAAAATTAGCTGGAAAAATGAAAATGCAAACTTTTATTTTACTTTTTTATTACACTACTTCACGTCATGGCACTCTGGATTGAGCCATAGGTGTTCTAAACCATATTTTGGGTCAAAGTCATCAAACTTTTTAAGCATTGTTTAGTTTTTTAGTTTTTTTTTATCAGATTTGGCTGTTGATACTATATGTGCAGTTTTTATGCCCTGGTGACCAGTGAAAGTGAAGTTCTGGCTCTCTCCCCATTCATTTAAATAGGCTCCTGGGCTTGTTTGCCCCAAAAAACAGCCTGTGGGCCTTGCAAAAGGGGCTAGACCTGCCTAAAAGGACTTTTGTGACTTCATTAGCTACATTTTGCAGTAACTTGCTGATAGCTCAGCTCCATTCATATGTTTATAGTTATTCATAGTTAATTACTTTATTTTTTATTTTTGGTGTTTTTGTTTTGGTTCAGGATAGCTTTACTGTAGTTCAACTTCTCCCAGATTGAAGTAGTTTAATGTTAAGCTTTTAAAGTAGCTTCCCCAAAACTCATTACAAAAACTATGACTTACTGTGATTAAAGTCAGTACAAAGGTTTATTGGAAATACACGTATTTGCTTTCAAGCCAGGAAATAGCTAGATCCAAGAAGAAGCCTGGAACATAACCATAACATGTCATTTTTACATTATGGTTGAAGTGGCAATCTCAAAGATTTCCAGAAACGGCAATTGCAGGTGTATTTTTGGGCCTCACCGCTTCCCGGAGATCCAGTGTCGCCGTGTGACCTCAGTCAGTTGGCAGTTGGCAGCTTCGCCACGCCTCCATAACAACACCACATGGAAGTGAAAAGGGAATGATGTCTTCTGAGACAGTATTTATAACACTTCCTATTTACTGAATAAATAATAGTTGCTATAAAAGTAACGTTACATACATAGGGTTGGGCGATGACATCGTTGTTTATGAATTTGAGGCAGCGTGTCCCCTCAGTGTTGTTATAAGGCAGCAGTTGCGTATTAGCTCACCACTGTAGCCGTTGTTCCCCACGGTTGCTCTGACATGAATCTCCAACTGTCTCACCCTGCAGAGGAAACTTTCTCCTGTTACCACAGACATACATCCCTGTGTCAGGTTTAAAAGCGTCCTCGTCTCTGCACCACATGTCTGTAACATGCTTTGTTCAGCCTCATATGCATAAAACAACTTTGGTGGATTAGCCAAGGAAGCGGCAGGACAGTATGACCGTGGGAAAAGAGACACTGCTGCCACAAGTTTAACCGAGTGTCTTGGGTTCTCCTAACTGAGCTGGTTTAATCAGAAAATAATAAACGGGACATGGAGATGTAATGTTAGTGCACTGAGCAACAACATACTTCTTTTCATTTTCTCTCCCCACGGTTACACCCCGCCTTTCCGAAACCCAGCTGTTCCGAAAATAGACTTCCATTCCTCATAATGGCATGGTTTCCCATTTTTTCTAAAGACCCCGTTATTCTGAAAAGGCTATTGGGGAACCCCTGACCCTAACCCTAACCCTATTGGGAAGTAATTGGAACTTGAAAGTCGGATTCGGAACAGCGGTGTTTCGCAATGGAGGTGTTTCGGAATGGAAGGCCGTCCCCCTCCCCACATATCACAAACAACAACAACTCTGTCCTACGGCAACTCTGAGGGGACACACCACGTCATTGCGCTCTCTGCTGGGAAGCCTTTTACATCACGATGTTACGATGGTCAGGGATTAGTAGTCCAAGGCTGTCAGCCATCAGTGACGAGTGATGGCGTTTTTCATTGGCCCAACACTAATATATGCTTATTCACTGTCTAACATTAGGCTAATTTACTCCGGTCATTATGATGCAAACCACCTGCTCTGTCTGGCCGACCAACCACTGCTGGGTGAATGTGTCACTAACTTCGTGCTGCTTGTGATATTTTCCACATCTTGTACATCTTTGGTATTATAGCAAGTGCAAGGGTTTTTGTCAGTAGGCCATAGGCTCAATCATCATTGTGTTACCTCATTCGTTGATAGATAGTGACTTAACTCATATTTATTTACATGAAAATCTTCATAAACTTTGTTTCAGTGCCGTACCACCGACTATAGAGCAGAGTCTTTCCTCAGACTGTCGGACCCGTGAATTCAAACCTGAATTCTTAGCACTGCACAAAAAAAAAAGAGTTACAATTTTATGACTTAATGAAACCCAAATGAGTCAGAATCTGACCTGGTGACAGGCATTAAGCATATTAAGTATACAGAAACAGCCAATCTTCTCACTGATGGTTTGCTTATGTAGATTATATAGGGGTATCAGTATTAAAGAGACCATTCGATAACCAGCTAAAAGTTCCTTACAGTACGTTTGATTAGTGAGCAAAAACTCAATGATAAAGAACTTAAACTCAGAAATCACCCTTGAAAATATTGCTACAATGGAGGGTCATTTTAGGTAGAAATCCTATTATTTCCTGTTCCTTTGAAAACACAAATCACAGTACTGCCAGCCTGATCTCTTCTGTACAGATGACATATGCTGCCACAGTAATTGTTATTTACCATAACAAAACCCTCCCGCGTAGCAGTGTTTGTTAAAACATTACCTCAGGGATTATTATTTTCCATAAGGTGTTTACATTATTTCCCGGCCTCCTGTAGCTTGTTAGTTGCAAAATGAATCACTGTGTATACAGAGCTGACTGTACAGACATGTTTTGGAACATTTGGGATATTTCCATTAATGAAGACAGCAGGGCGAGCGCTAGCAAGCTTATAGCCCGCGTATCCGAGGGAGTTCGGCAATCACTCTCCTATCAGGGGGTGATCTAGCCACTGTGACCAGATTACATGGGGGGGAACCCAAGAGGCTGCCTTTATAATTACTTTGCTGATTGGAAAAATAAGAGCCGTCTAACAAGCTCTGTCAATCAAGCATGCACTGTTTTCCACCACAACGATTATGTGGAGGAAAATGTTGAGGCTTTTCTGTGTTATTATACAGCCGGCAGATTCCGTAGAATACCTTCAGGTTTGCCAATTTACCAGTTTTCACAAACAAAACAATGGGAATACATAAACCCTGCACATTCATAAACATTTCAGCTTCAGTGAGCCCATCACCTAACACACATGTTGGGAAGAGTGCATGTAATCGCGTGTGTGAATGTGAACGTGCATGCACGGGTATTTGCATGTGTTTTTTTAGCCTGTGTGTCCAACAAAGTCCAAAACCAAATCCAACAGAAAGTGTTTGTTTATTCGTGTTTTCCCCCCATTGTGATTCACTCTCATTCTAATCCCTATCTGAGGACTTATCCTGGTCTGTTGTTTGGGGTGAGACTCCAACTTTAGCAAAGCTTGGCAGGAAGGAAGGAAGCCTCTCGCTCTCCTGCTGGCATGTCATTGATGCATGCCATTAGGCGCCATGTGTCACATTCTTCAACCAGCACATGCAGCCTTTTTTTTGTCTTTTTTTTGAAAAAGCATCCAAACAATGCAGTGCAAATAAGGGCCAACAGGCAGGATGGCATTCTTGGAGGATAATAAGGACAAGCAGACGCTCAACATGTGAGTGACTGAGCTATATCTGCAATTCACAGAGAGGAAAGTTTGGTGGGGAACGTTCTGTACAGCATCCACCCACCTATCAATCCACTGTTGGCAGAAAACAGCTAATTTGTCAAACCAGGGATGATACCAGTGTTTAACAAAATAGCAAAGTGACAGTTAGAGTCCTCACTGAGTCTTATGTTTAACTAAACGCAACTGGGTATTAAGTGTATTTATTTAGCACAGAAAATTACTGGTCTTTTGTTACTCTCCTCCATTTTTTTCTTCATTAAATGACCCATCAATTCAAATATCAAGTCAGGCCCCAAAGCACACACTCACGCTCAGACACACCTACTTCTCCCTATGGTGTGCACACTTTGTCTATAAATAGCAGCACAAGGATGCTATACCCTTGAAAAAGAGGGTCTTCAGCAGCACAAGTGACAAAGAGAAAAAAAGCTGCCATCTTCAAATGTTGTGGGGAAGCGTTGGAAGCAATGTGGCCCCTCTGCAAAATTCATATTGTTTTGCGTAACGCTATAACACCCTGGCAAATAAACAAATCAAAAGGAGACAAAACAAGTGGCTGTGATGAAATTGGGCTGCAACGACGTGTAATTTAGCCCGAGCGGAGCACTGAAAGATGTGGAAGGGACTGTTCAGCCCTACGTTTTCATCCTCTGAGACAGCTGCTGCTGATGCTGCTGCAGAGCTTACTATGGGCAGTGTGGGGTGGAAGAAAAGGAGAAGAAGAAATAGCTGCACAAGAGACAGAGAGACTTGTGCTACTGACTTATTCATGGACAGACCTCAATTGCTGTATGAGCAGAATACGGGCAGAAGCCATTCAACGTGCAAAAAGACTTCCCTTGGCAAATTAATCATCATTGTCATGGTTACCTGAGGAGGCATGTGAGGAAAGCTTACATGTGTTTATTTTAAGCGTTTCCTTTGCAGTTCACGTCTGTTATGCGTGCATAAGGGAAACAGAGACCCCCTGAAGGATTTATTTTCCCTTCAGGATCTGGATGCAAGCAGTCATAAAGAAATACTAGCACACACACACACACACACACACACACACACAAACACTGGTGCTGCCTTCCAAAGTAAATGTACTTTGGGGAATACAAAAAGTTTCAGACTGGGGAGCTAATAAACTTACCCACTAAAGTCACAATAAAGCCGCAGAGGGGATCTAGCATTCTGTTGAAACAGGATATTGTGGCAAGACATACTGTAACATAAAAAGTGATATCAGTAATAAATATCAGTAAAGAGAGATGTTGTTGAGTTTATGCAGGGCCAATGCAGGGAATTTCTACTGCACACAGTTATTAGTGCACAACCTATGTAACCATTTGAGGTCCAGGACGTAAATGGAACTTTACCCACAAGACACAAAATAATTGAAAATAGGATATTAATAGAAAATATCATTTGTATACTGATTAAGAGGATCATTCTCATCATATATTTAAATTGCATTTTAAATTGATGTCTAAATATCATAAATGTCACAGATAGAGAGAAACAGTTGAACAAAACGTTTATAGTGAAATTACAAGATGAGAAAGTTGGTTTTGGCTCAACTAGTTGATTAAATGCCTGATCAATCGAGGCACTGTGTCACATTGATGCAGAGGAAATCCAGTTTCAGATTAAGTAAGTAGTAGGAAAAATGTCTATCATCCAGCCCAGTCCAATGCCACAGCATGTAATAGACCCACTGATCCACTAGAGGACAGCATGTGGGTGTCACTGTTTGCCTCAGCAGTACCAGCAGGGGGCGATAATGAGAGAAGAAAAGGTCGAACATAGAGCCAAGAGTCAGAAAATCCACACAAACCGGAGGTTGGTCAGGTGGGTCACCAGGGTTTGATATTAGTGATACTTTTAAAGTAGCTATTTAAGAAAAACTATCATTTTTTTCTAACCAAGTGGTTTTGATGCCAAACGAGGAATGGTGGTCCAGTAGGTCTATTTCTGGGTTTGGTATGATACAGAACCAGGTTGCCCAACCTCTTTCCTCTGCAGGATGTTACATGATTGTGGGTCACGACATGCAAAATGAGCAATATCATGCATGTCAACCCAGTCGCCAGGATAAATGTTGGCAGTGTATGTTTCTGCAAACAGTAGATACTGTATGCTGCAACTTTACATTTCTTTAGGTTCAGTTTTCAATGTTATGTTGTGACAACACTGTGATAATGCTCTGGTTATGTTTAGGCACAAAAACACTTGGTTAGGGTTAGGAAAAGATCATGTTTTGGCTTAGAATACTTGTTTTGGCTGTCACGGCCGGTTTCGTCTTTTGAACAATCACAGCTGGAGATTGTCCTGAGGTCTCCTTAACGATATCCAGTGGTTTAACACCAACAAATGTTGAGACACTTCATCAAACTGTGGTCACTGGCTTGCCGGCCTTCTTGCCCATAACTCCACCAGCATCGCCTCCACACCCCGAAAGTCAGGTTATAAACATGTAATGTCAATGTGACATGCCCCGTTTTGTGAAAAGTCAATAGTAGAAATAGAAAAGTCTTTTTTAATGGCACACTTACCCAACACCCGCATTAATCACCAGTACTTCAGACGAGTTAAGTCATTTTGTAGTATTTTGGTAATGTCATTTCTTATTTTCCTACAGATACAGATGTGCTGGATCAAATATGACTTCAGTTACAGAAGCTACAAGCTCGTACTTGCGTCAGTTTTGGAGCGCTCGAGCCAAACTGGGACACATGGAAGATTCTGATGTGTTTCTCACAGAGCAAAAAACAGAATATTTAAAAGTATTAGATCAGTTTAAAGTAGGTTTCACCTAGATTTTTATGTCCCATATATGCAATGTTGTTATGTTTGCTTCTGCAAGATGACACTTAAAAGTAAACCAGGTCCTCCTGTTCACAAAACGCTTTTGATAACATGAAGTGAAGAAAATAATGGGTAGAAAATATATGTATATATATAAATACGCTGTATATGAAACACAGCACTAACTGGATGAAAAATGACCCAGCTACTGAATGAACACAGTGAGACAGCAAATCAAAATAACAATAGGCTCCATTTATTGTATATAATGTCCCTTGTTAATACAAGCAGCTGAAGGCACTGAACTCCAAATTAAACGGTACAAAACATTTCACAATATGCGAACATACATTTATCTTTTTTTAATGAGCCTGTGTGGAATTTCAACACAGTTAACAGTTCTGAGCTCTTCAGTCTTCTGCATGACCTCCATTACGAGGGAGGACTTTACTGCATTGTAATGAACACGAATGGAAAATATGTTGTTTTTTTTCTTCTCTTTATTATAAATCCTTGATTTTTCCAGTCCACTAGAGGGACAAAAAACTGATATGAGAAAATGTTTATTGTTGTCCACAGGCTCTCTAAATATTAAGTTAGTTATACAGTAGATCTTATTGATCTTTTGGCTTTAACTGTGGATGAGAGGTGGATGGGATGTTCTTCTGTCTGGTTTATTTTCTGTTGCTCTGTAATAGAACTGTACATATCTTATTTGTACATGTCTGTACATATTTATCTGTACCTTACACCAATCTAGCCTTGTGATTGGCTGCTTTAAATGCTGAACTCACGAAATAAAGCAGGGAATGAGAGATGGGACAACCTTAAATCAACTTGTGTCCCCCAGGAGATTTATACCACCAGCAGAAGATAAAGCCTACATGGCTGAAACAGCACAATCTGTATGCAAAACAGAACAGTAACGGCTAATTCTGGCTCCATCATTAATTAATTTAGCTGCACTATACAGGCTGAAATGTCCTCTTCTAATATCTCACCCGTCAGAGGGATTTTTATGTATTCTAGCATTAGGGTTTTTGTTTGGCTGTAGCGCCTTCAGAATAATGGCCCTGCCTTGTCTCTTGTCCCTGTTCAGTTGTTACTGAGCTAATTTTCTATTCACACACTCAAGAAAGTCTAATCTGGGAAAAGTTGTAGGATCGTAGGGTGCTACAAAAGTTTTAATGATGAAAGTGCCAGCAGCAAATTGCGACATGATTCACTGGAGTCTGCAAGAGGCTTTTTGACAGATGAGACAACCATCAGGAAAAAAGGCAACCGATTTGTACTCAGAAGGAACAAGGAAATAAATGATCTTGGCAACTTATTAAATAAACTCGGAAGCAACTTAATTTGTGCCTCTAATGATTCCTGGGGGGGCTTTTTAAAAAGTAAAGGTTTTATATTTTCAAGGTCTCTTAAAACTTTACAAATGTACAAAACCTCCACGAGCTTTTCTTCTATTTATGCTGCTGCATTACTCATGTGGCTGCTAATGGAATTAGTTTCCTTAATACAGAGTTGGCCTTTTTTTTCTTAGACATCCATCAAACTCACGCAGACGATGAGTAAGACAAATGGACACGCTTACATTAACTATACATAGACACCTTCGACTAATATTTACACGTGGTGCTGTTAGATAAACAGTTGCCTAATTGCACTATTCCACAGCTCATAAAGACTCTCGGTATCCATTAACGCGAGGTAATTAGTCGTAATTTGAATCATTAAAGACAAAACAATAGCATAATCGTTTATGAATACTCAATCAGAGGATAATTACCTAGTCTTGATCTGCATCTTCAGGCTGGAGAGATGCAAAAAGGAAAAGAAAAAAAAACAGCTAAAGAGGGTGGGGAGTCTTTGTTGTCTGGCTGAAGAACAAGGGCCTGCCTCCTCTTCCTCTCCTGCTCCCCCACGAACACACTTCTTCAGCTTTAACAAACCCTGAAATTTAGCTGTTTAATTGCTGCTGGCCTGATTTTTCTCTCCCTTCTTTTTTTTGCGGGGGTAAAAAGGAAAGTGCACAACAAAGTCGATGCCTTTGTCTTTTTATTGTAGCCTGTAAGACTTTCTGTGCAGAATGGCGTTCCTCTTTGTTGGGCGTATAGAGTAAGGATCATTAGGTATAATGAGGCAAGCACTGGAGAGGAATGTTGTATTGTATGTATGTGATGTGGGTGAACAGTGAGTGAATGCGTGTGTCAGTGCATGTGCACACAGTGGTGCTGGAAACTGCATACATGTCTGTATCACTGATGACTGATTTATTGCACTGTGCGTGTATATCTATCTGTTAGATGACCGACCTGTGTGGTTTGTTTACATATTAATGCTCATACGGTGTACAGCAAGAATAAATCAGCATCCAGCTATTTATTAATGACTCTGGCATGTAAGTCAGTTCTGTATGTAAGCAAAGAAATGCAATAAAGACTTGAATCTCATAAGCAGCTCAATTGAGAATTTATTCCATCACTGAAAACTTAATGTTGAAATTCAGCTAAATTTTGCTTTAAAATAGTTTATTTAGTTTTGTGCAGGTTTTTGTTTGTGACTAGAATCAGTTTGAACAGAATGTTTGAAATTACCATCTGAAAATTGAGTGTTTCATATTTTAAAATGATATTACTCAGATTCAGGTCTGTTGGTAAATTTCAGACACCAAAATTAAAGGGTTCCCTGTTGAGTTTTTTTAAGGAAACAAACATCAATTCTGCTTAACTCATTAACACACTGTGTGAATCCTTGAGGTCTAACAAATGTGATTAATGCACTTACTTCTTCATAAACACTTGAATACTGCCTTGTTTATATCCATGTTTACTAGAAAACAGCTTTGGCTTTACCGCAGCCTGTAGATTGGTGGGATAATGTGACATCATTGGCATGAACGTGTGTCACATCCCCCTCCTGCACACATGTGGAACTGCTCCACATCGCTGCTAGAAGTCAAAAACTTTAAATTTGAAGTGCACTGTGTAGCTTTTGGGAAGAATTTCTAATCAAAAGAAAATCTGCACTGATGAATTCAAACTGTCTTATTTTTCATGACTGAATAAACTGAATATACAAACTAAAGGACAACACAATTTCATACTGTTTTACTTTGTTTATCTTCGCTTGCCCTGCCAACTGCTCTGAGGAAGGCTTATTTATTCACTTAAATGTTTTATTATTACCTTATCAATATTGTAAATATTGTCTTTCTGTGTTTCTGAATTTCTTTTCAAAACTACATAATGCACCTTTAAACTTGAACGTCCAAGATAGCATATAGTAACAAAGATGCCCCAACTGATCGTTGTCCTAGTGACCGGATGGCTAACAACAACAGTCACTTCAGGGTAAACAACTTGTGTTTGTGTTGCATTGAAGAGATATGTATCAGCAGCAAACGTGTTTATTTCTGTTGTCATTTTCAGCCGTAACTGTAACATTTAAGAATATGTACTTATACACAGTGATCATATCCAACATTTCTGCTGTGATCTTATTATTTACTGTGTTTTTTTGTAAAAGTCTTTGATATCTCACCGCTGGTCGGACTACCTGCTAGTTTTGGGTAAACTCAACCTGTTATTTTCAGCAAATTTTAAAGATTTATTATCAGTGAGATATTACAGCATCAAACATGCATTTTAGATGAATGGGAGGTATAACTTTGAAATAACATCATGGGGGGAAAATGGAAATGTACAGCTGTGTGAGGTTTCCTTGCCAGACTTTGTGATTGGTTCTATCAAAATGTATTCTGTCAGCCATGCGATTAAATTAAAAATAGGTTCATGTGAACTTGACTTGAAAACCGGGACACCTGAATTACATTCTGTTCAATTCAAAGACGGCCATTCATACTTTAAAATAATAAATGACATAGTTTTCAAAGTAAAATGCTATTAATTCATCTGTATTTCGATTTTCAAACTCTGCATTGGAGACTGCATATTTTAAAGCATGCATTTCAAGCTGGCTTCATGTTTCAGCCTCCTCTCATTGAGCAGGTGAGGAAAGTCTAAGAAAAATTTATATCAAGTTAATCAAGTTGCATTGTGGGAAATCTAGGATCCAGCCTTTTTGGAGACTGAAAGTGGGAAAATCTTAGCCTCTCTCTTTTTTAAAAAATCTCTCTAGGTTCCCCAAACTGAACGGAAGTGTAATAGTAAACCGCTGGAGTACTGTTTTTAATTATCGGGCTCAGATGTCTCTTTTTCCTGTGAGTTTTGCCAGACGAGTGCTAAACCCAAATCCTCGCCAATTATCTCTGAAATCCCACATTACTGGATGCCCAGCTACAGAGGCTTAAATCTGTTCTAAATCTTAATGACATGTATTCTTTTATTTATTTATTTATTAGTTGTTTGTTATGATTTTGATTAATGTGTTCTTGAAGATTTAAGTCAATGGTTTACTGACTCTGTCTCTCAGTTTTATTATTTTCAATGGAGATATTGATTAAGAAATGAGGTCAGCTTATTCGACATTTGAGAAGGAGGACACTAAATCGCAGACAGCTAATGTCAGGGATAAGACAATAAAGTCCAAGACTTATTTTCATCTTCTTAGAGAAAGGTGTGTCTGAAAATTAGATACCATAATTGCGGCCCTGGTTCTTATATTCAGCCATCCATCTTCGTAAACTAGACAAAAACACTCCTTACCTATAAAAGCTGCATGCCGTGCAGTTGCTAATTTGGAGTTGCAGCATCTATTTCATCCCAATTCAAGCGCTGCCCACAGAGTAGAGGATCATTGCATATGCATAAAGATCAACAGAGAGATTACCCACACGCACGCACACACACACACACACACACACACACGCACACCCACATGCACACATACATAGCCCAACCATCACCATATACACCTGTACAGTGCAGACTCACTTTGATAGCTCTGCATGATGAATGTAAATTAAAGAATTAACACGCATTCTTGCACAGGAACAGACTCACAAATAGACCTCCGTACACACGCCTGCCTGCACGCCACCTACACTCTATCACTCACATCACACACACACACCTCCCCCCCACCCCCGCCCTAACCCAGATGGTCGGTCCAAGCTACAGAGCTGTGAAACACTGAAGCCACAGAGCATCAGTCCAAGGGATTCTGACTTCCCAGCTGAGCTTTTAACATGCACAACAACGGCCCACAGCCACTGCATATGATGCTATGTGCCCGAGAGAGACGGACAAAGAGAAGGACAGACAGACGGAAAGGGAGCCAGAGAGGGGGCGAGAGAGAGCAGGCGCAGAGACACAGCTCCCCACAGTGGAACTGTACTGTACAGTCTACAAAAGGGAACATTGAGAAAGGAGACGTAAAAGCTTCAGCACACGCACAACTTTATTTACATCGCCTGCAATTCAGGATTTCCACTCCTGCTCCTCACAGCAGCAGCTATAGTTCAGTTAGACTCCTTTTTAATGCTCCACATAGATATTATTCATTGCATTTCAGCAGAATGGCATTACAACGTGGGGAAAAAATAGGTATTTTGGCCCCTGAGATGCACTTTCACAGCCTGCAGCATCAAAACTTCTCTCCCAAAAGTACATTATTAAATCTAATTTATTTTATATCCCTGTTTTGCTTCCTGTTTTTGTCAGTGTCTCAGGGTTTTATATAAAAACAAATGCTGTGTGTACAGTGGGGGTATTTGCAATTCATCCGCGAATAGGGCACGCCCTGTGAGCTTTGTGTCAAGCGTAATGTAATTAGAGAATAGGGTCGACACAGTCAAACCGGGGTGAGGAAGGCTAATCAACTCTCTGAGTCACTCTCCATCTGTAATCAGAGGGAAAGCAAGAGAGCGCCAGCATCGGAGACACAGACACAGAGACGGAGATTAAATTGATTAGAAATTGAAATCCCAGACCAAATATGTTCTAAGAGAAGTTAATCACAATTTAATTGATAATTTTATTCAATTTTTTGCATGAATTTCCCCATTCTCAACATCCAGTTTTACCTCTCCTTGACCTCGTCTAGGAGCAAACTTTGCCAAGAGTACTTACCGAGACACATGTCTTACTCCACATGGCCAAAAGTATACGGACACCTACCAAATACAACCATATGTGATTGTTTAATGGCAATGAGCATTTATCTGCTGCCTCAGCAGCCTCCACTCTTTTAGCTTCAGGCTTTCCACATCATTTTGGAGTTTTGCTGCAGAATTTTGACAACATTTAGCCACAAGAGCACCAAATTTGCATTCCTTTTGTCCACCAGTGGCGGACTCAGGCTGTATGAGGAGCTCATGTCCACATTCACTATCCAAAACAAATACCGTACGTACAAACCATGTTTGGTAGAGCCTGTGATGGTAGAGCAAAATCATTTATGATAAGTGTTCTGTGATCAATGTGTGTAGCAGCAGTACTAACATTAAGTCCCTGTTCTAAGTTTAAACAAAGAAGCCGACGCTAAACCATCATAAAACAGCCTCAAACACAAAGTATACACTGTCTCACAATATTTTTAGCTTTATAAGCAATGAGTCACACATAAATTGATAAAGTTATTAACTGTTGGTAAAGTTCCACAAATATTCACCTACAACAGATCTTGCTGTTATTTATGATCTGGCTTTGGAGAGATTGGTTAAAGTGTAATTTGTTATTATTATAATGATAGCACATCCAGTTATATTCAACCATCATTACGACATTATAAATAAAGGAGCATGTAGATAAAACTTTCTTATGTCTCATTATATAATTATATAATGCAAGTCCCATGCATGCCAAAATTCAAAGATGAATTTTCTTGTAATAAAAGTGATTTACTAGTTTCTGTCTTTGAGTTCATGATATACTGTATTCTTAAATACCATATACCATCCTCTATCACTGAACACAACTTGTTTCAAGTAACAGCATAATCATACTCCACAAGTAGTTTTCTACTTCAGTGACTTTTTCTTGGCGTTTATTTTTCCAGTATGTTACAATCCAGAACATATATATATCTCGAGTTTGATATGAAAAACAGCATCTTTAACTTATTTCAAACTTGGCAACCAGAACCTCCACTTCTCTCATCGCCAACTTCTCTGAAGATATGCTCATGATCACTCATTATGTAAATCTTTATGGATCCCACCACATCCGACTGGTCAACAGTTCAATAGATTACAACAACCAAACAAACATTACGAAACACTTTGAGTTAGTGTTGGCTCTGTCGCACTTGCCATGGGTGTGCTTTATGTAAAAGTGTGTATTTAATGCCACAGAGGGGACAAGCAAAGTCAGACGAATGTGTGGAGAGTAGTCAATCATCTACTAAGTATGCATGAGCTGCATGGGCATTATTCAAATAAGAACTGCCGATGGTGAAAATGCAGTAAGCGGACCTGTTTCTGGGAGTCTCTGTTTCCAGGTCAAATATGTGTAAATGGGTCTTTTCTAAGCCTTTGGTTATACAGGAGAACTTATATATATATTTATTTTTTCCTGTGTTTGAGGGAATATGGGGACACTGGTGTTCCCCAGATAAGGTGGTTTGTAATTTAAAAAAGGTATTTCAGTAAATATTTTGCTTTGCATTGATTTTTAGTATAATCATGAACATCACTATAAAATGCATTTACTTTTGCTCTTTGGATAGCAGGTCCCAGTGGTACGGTATGTGTTCCTAATTAGCTTACACAAGTAAAGTCAACATGGAATGACGCACTTAATCATGAAAAGCACAGCCAGCTGAATTCACTTTGTCAATATTTCCTGAATGAATAACTGATGAAGTGAAACTGTTTTTACAGGTAGTTTAATAGCTAGTTGTGAACCAAGGTTGTCATTTTGCTGTGCATGGCTCCGACAACATTTTTGGCATTTTACATTAATGGTTTATGTAAATGAACATTTGTATGTGTAATGTAATTATCAAAGTCTCCTCAGCAAAGGTGGGCGATTTAGGACGGACCTTGATGTATTATCTGTAAACAGATGTTCTCCTCATTTACAGCTGTTACATCACATTCACATTGTGTATCCCATTGTGTATGACAGTATGTCCCAAATGTAAAACCAGGATGAGTAGAAACGTCCTTCAGCAGCTCACACACACAGGAACAACTCTAATCTGAATGCTTTGGGAGTGGAAGGCCACGCAACTTAAATATCTCCAAAACAAACAGGTTTTAAGTCCTTGGCTGTATCTGAAATGTAAAGTGTACCATTAATGTGCTGCATTTTGTGAATACATTTCACATAGCTGCCCTGATTCATTCACTTAACCCAAGGTAAGCCACTCAGGTCTGCTGCTTTAGGCTGCAATAAGCTCAGAATATGTATGAGTTATACTTAAAAGCTGAATGTCATTACTGTATATGTAATTGGCTCTAATGCCTGGACTTTAGTTATCATTATCATCTTATAACGATGAGCATGTTCACAAACAATAAACACCCATGAGTCATGTTTTAAGCAACATGATGAATCCATCCTGGGGGCAGCTGTAGCTCAGGAGGTAGAGCGGGTCGTCTAGCAATCGGAAGGTCACTGGCCCGAATCCCGGCTCCCCCCAGCTACATGTAGAAGTGTCCTTGAGCAAGATACTGATACGGTGCTGGGGAACTAGCATAAAGTGGGTTCATCAGAGCTTTTTTTTGTTCAAATTTACAGTTTTTTTTATAGTTTGTTTGCAGTCTATTCAACCTGTGGTTAGGTCTGTTTCATCAATAATAAGAAGAAAAAAAGGAAGAGGAAGGCGAGAGAGGAAGAAGAAGAAGAAAAACAACAACAACAACAACAACAACAGCAGCAACATTTTTCATCCCTCTGTAATTTTATACACCGAGGCCTGAACACACACATGCAGAAACAGGACCTGTACACATGCATTAATGTATGGAGAGACAATCGGTGAGGGGGGCAGCCACAGTAACCAGTGAGAGTTAAAGTAGCAGGAAGCAGTGACTGTGCTGTTATCTGCAGTTGAATTTATTTCAGTTTCAGACAGACAAACAGACATTTTACACCAACTCTTATTTGAGAAAATATCATCATTCATGAATAATTATATTGCCAAATGTTTCTTTCTCATTGAGAGGAAAAGAAGACAGGGACGATGTGGTATTGCAGGCGAGATGGCTGCCAAGTGAGAGACAACTGTTTGCTTCTTGTTTTTAACTGCCCACACAGAGACATTTTAACGATCGTCAGTACATTTTGCAGTCGTCATTGTGGTGAGAAAATTGGGTATTTAAAACCACAACGTGATCTTTTCCTGACCATAACAAAGTGTTTTTTTGTACCTAAATATAACCAGACCATAAGCACAATAATCACAACATAAAATTTGAAGTTGAAATGTAAAGAAACTGGAAGTGTCAAGATATCTGTGTTTTGCAGAAATGTACACTGCCGACATGTATTCTGCTGTTTGGGTTCCCCAAATCAAAATAGCACTAGAACAGAGCATCAGAACATCATTTTTTTATATGACCAGTTTACTGCACAGTGGGTTACCCTTCTGATGTGACCCACTAATGGGCAACATTTTATCAATACAAGATAAGACCAGTACCAAACACAGAACAGCTGGGCTGCTCAGGCAGGAGCATACAAATGAACCCACGCTGCCAGCACGAGCAGGAGATGTCTGAGATAACAATGACTACGGCCTATCGTGCATTTAAAAAGCAGAGCTGTGTCTTTCAGACTCCTACATGTAACAATTCCACTTCATCTCACTCTTACCTGGGCTTTCATTGACTCTGTCGCTCTCGAGCTCAGTCTGTGATCTCACCACACTATACGACTCGTCACTACCCTGCAGATGTCTGGTCATAAATATGAAACGTGTTTGATGGTATCAGGGCAGCTCAGATGTGTGAGGAGCTCAGTCTTTGAATGTCTAACTCTCCTCACGCTCAGCCATGGAGACGTCTTTTCCAACAGTACCTATCCAGTGTTTTAACCAGGTGTCTGTATAAAAAAAAAATGTGTCTTCAAAGTCATCAAACATGCAAGTCTGATTCTGCCAGGAATGAACCCAAAGTAGCAGGAAATTGCTTAGATAAACAACACGTTGTTGTGTTGAGAAGACAAAAAAGCTGTTTTCCATCATCCTTAAGTGATAGGACGGCAGAGAGGTTGCAGCTGAGTCGGTGATGAATACCACTCCGGGCACATATCTGACAGGTTTTTGTTGTGAACATCATACTCGCAGCATCTCCAGTGGGGTCATTATGGATGCAAATCCCAGTCGCAGCGGTGTTTTATGACACCTGTTCTTGTTTTCCAGGGCGGCCCCGGCAAGTGTCCCGTCGAGGACTTGCAAATCAAGATGGAAAAACGAGAGATGGGCGGACAGGTAGGCCCGCTCAGCTGTCAGCGTTGTCCCTCGTCTACCTTCACTCCCCCCCTCCCCTTTCCTCCCAATCACAGCTCTGCCATTTGTGTTCCCATCAGTCATTTTCATAGCCCCATCGCTCTCGCCTTCTCCCTCTCTCAATGTTAGATGAGGACATTGCACCCCACCTCTGCCTGATACTTGAGCATCTGCTTCTTTTCTATCTCTGGAGAGTTTGATGCTGATGGGGGTTCTGTGTGAACTGGGTCAAAGAGCCTCCTTATTCCTGTGCAGATGTCTGGTTCATACAAAGGAAATACTGTAGGTTCTAAAAGCGTGTTGTGGAAATATGGTGTCATGACCGGAGGTGAGCAGTGCCACAATGAAATGCTGAAGAATCCTGCAATACCTGTCATACTGCATGTATAATACATTTAGAGGTGTGCAGAGCAGACAGAAAATAGGCCTCCACCATTGTTACCTGCATGAATCACAAAGTGAGTTTGCAAAAGTAAAGAAGGTCCAATAGCTGAGATAACATACTGTAGACTTGCAGATCTATTCATGGGGTAAAAACGTTATACAGTACAATTCAGGAAGTAGTGTGTCCATTATGCAGCAAGACGAAAAGTTAGGGTGTCAAGGTCGGCTCGTTGGTTGGGTGTGTTTTGCGACTGACTGTCATGCAGGATAAACGTGCTGTCAAAGACCTATAGCTAACATTTACGTCCCTATGAACCGTAACATTGATCTGTTCTTAACTATACCCAGGTGTTTTAGGTTCCATAACTAAATCATAGTTTATTTGCCGTAACCACAATCTCTCCCCAACCTTACTATGTCAGACCATGTACAGTTGTCGTAGATGGTGTGAATCTGAGGAATGTTGAAATTGGACATAGCGAGGATTTTTTTTCTGGTCTGATCTAAACTTTTTTTAGATTTATTTTTCTTGTGTGAAACTGAGTGAAAGAAAGAACATTTCAAGATAATTTATTGTGTGTCAAATTGAGTGAAAAACCCATTCAGGAGAGAAAAAATTTCACTCGGTTCAACACATGGAAAAAAATAAATAAATCCCAGGATAATTTATTTTTTCATGCGTGAAACCAAGTGACAAAACGCTTTTGGCAGGAGAATATTTTTTTGTTGTTGTTGTTGTTTTGTAAGGCTCATTTTGGCCACAGGAGGCTGAAGTGCACCACTAACTCATGTTTTAAATATGATTAAAAGCAGTGTTGTTGTGATGAGGGGGTGTACTTGGTCCACAATAGTGTTTGGATGGGTGGTGCGTGTCAAGTGGCATTCACATGAATGCCAGCACCCAAGGTTTCCCAGCATCACATTGTGATGAGATGAGCAATGTTCGTCACCTGTCAGTGGTTTTGATGTTGTGGCTGATCGGTGTATATTATTCTAATTGCATATTGGTTGTGAATGCTGGAGACATTCACAACATACTGGTTGACTACAGCTTCCAGGTAATGTGATCCATTGACTCAAAATCCATCATGGTTGGATTTTTTATTGGATTTTAGTGCTTTTTCAATTATTTAAAAATGTTTTTTATGAAAAATTTTCAGTAGCTTCCAGGTCATGTGATTACGAAAGCCCTGAGGGGCAAGTGAGAATTTATACATTTTTTAAAATTTTTTGGTGATCCATTTTCTAAAACATTTTTTTCATGTGTGAAAAAGTGATTGTTTTAATTATTGTTTTTACATGACAACTTATTTTTTTCTGTGACGAACCGATTTTTTATTTTTTTTTAGGATATTTTTTTTTTCCTTTTGTGTGTGGAACACAGTGAAAAACAAAAAAAAAATTCAAGAGGACAGTAAAGCTCATTTTTCTGTTTGTATTTACTCATTCTGACCACAAGAGGCTGCATACGAACAGGTGGTAAATCAAAGCCAGATTGTAGAAATTAAACATGAGAGATATTATTTTACACATAATGATGCATCTCACATTTAATTTCACTTCATGTCAAACATTAAATATAGATTCACTTTTTCATGAACATTCACACCAGCAGTGTTAGTCGCGTACTTGCACTTGTAATTATTCCACAAACACCTTTCAGTTGTGAAAATATCAGCCAACTCAAATCTTAAATCAATATTTCTTCAGTCAGCGCTGTGTCATCATCACATTCCCTTCCCTGGACTGAGCGGAGAGGGCCGGACTGTTTGGTAACTGACTGATCCAGTTATCATAATCGATGGTAGAAATCCAAGATGAAATCAAACAGCATTAAAGAATGAATACTGTGCATATTTCACCAAGTACAGTTTTAGTTTTCATGTAGTTGAGCGCACTGGAGACAGTGCAGCCTCCTCACACACTCTGCCTTCTCCAGTCAGCTCGTCTGGAACATCCTCACCACCTGCACATATGGATTGTATGATTTATCAAAGCCTGGAAATAAAGTCAGTGACAGCTCTCACAGGATCGCTACACTCTTTCACTGTCCTCGCTCTGCTAAAGGACAACGTGAATGGAAGAATATATAACAAGTGTTTTCCAACCTCCACCTCTGACACATACAAGTCGTTTTCTGTGAAGAAATATGCATCTTCTTCATCTTCCTCTCGACTGTGGCCGTGATTCACAATTCACTGTAGACACCCATTGATGAGATGGCTGACAACACACAATTTTCCACCCGTGACACTCATGGCTGATTTTTAACACATTAACTGCTTGCTCCTCAGGTCTTCCGTAACTGGGGTGATCATTTTGGTTAGATTGTTTGGTTAAACCTGACAAAGGTTTACAGCAATCATGCCTTCCAACAAATTCAACTGCTCCTCTCTCCAATTTTCTTCAATTCATAGCCCATTGCTTTACACTTTAGATTGATCCTACACTGTTCTGCCTCAGCAGGAAACAGATCACATTAAATCATACAATTTCATTTGACCTTTAATGAAATCACAAAGGAATTAATAATTATGGCTAACCCTGAGAAATACCAGTGTGCAGCTAATACACCTTTGGTCTCATTTTTCATCAGGTAGTAAAACGAATAAACTGTGTCCATGGCCTTTTGTTGCTTTAAGCAGCGTGCCTAGAATTTTGCAGGATTCATTTCCCCTCTCAATAGAGCATTGGTTCTGTTATAATTATCAGATTCAAGAAGCATGTTCTTTGTATTCTCTGTAAGAGTGCCACTTTTATTTAAAGTAAGAGTACAGGCTGAAAAGAAGAGTTTTGTTCAGGAACATCAACGTGACATCCAATGTCAGTCCAGGAGAGACTGTATAAGTCTGAGTCAAGACTTAGTTTACAAGGTCTTAAGCCTGAGGTTCACTTTAACTCCATTGGGAAGTAAGTTTCTTGTATGGGATGATGCAAGTCCATGCTTAGCAGTGGCATAAACTTGAGCTTCCCCAGTGTCTTATATTGACAATCAGTGCCACTTTGTTGCTTCCTGGACTCCTGTTTTCTGCAAGAGTAATGGTTGATCTAGGGAAAACCAAAGTAATAGAGACAATTTAAAAAGAACCAAGTCTTTGGCCAACAAAAAGTCTAAACTACTGGATTCAAGTATTACATGCCTGCATAAAACAGATACAATTTTCTGCCACCAGCAATTGGTTTCATTTGAACATTCTGTTGGTACTAGCAACCATCATGGCACATTCTATACACATGACCTGTGTGGTCTTAATGTTGATCTTTCACTAAAGACGCCTCGTTTCTTTGCTCTCTTCTTTTCTTTCCTGACCCAGTTTCCTTGTTACTGTACTAAATCACTTTTACAATTTTGCTAATGATCCAACATTGAATTTGTCGTGCAGCACTGTTTTCATGAGTTAATATTATTAATCAGCCCAGTTGGCAGGATAAAATGTTGTCAGTTTACGTTTCTGCAAACCACAAATATGTGGTGGACATTTGTACCATATTGACATTTCTACAAAACATGTATGTTCACATGAACTGACATTGGGTGGCAGATGGCAGGGACAGTGGTGGAGTTACAGCCCAGAAAGCCAGTGACAGCAGTTTGAAACCTGCATTTCAACAATTTTAAGTTTGAAACCACTGGGTATTTTTAAGGAGACCTCGGGACAATTTCCAGCAGTGTTTGTGGCGACAAAAGATTTTTGATGAGAAGTTGGAGCATCTCTTGCCATGTTTGTGGCAACCAAAACATGATGTGTTTTCTCACCCTGTAGGAGCACATGGCTGTGTTCCTTTATATCTTTGATGTGAGGCCCTGTGTTTCTTATCACCTCTGTTTTTAAGTTTGAAGCAACTCTACAGGAAGAGAGGCGCCATCTTATCGCCTGGCAGAGAGGACAGTGTTTTTCTTGGTTGTAAATACTTCGTATGAAGACACTTTTAATTAATTTACAACTCAAAGCCTTTGGATGAACCTCCTCTCCCTTGCAAGCACACATATCCTCTTTCACAGGTCATGGGGAGGCCTCTGTGAAGCTTACCAGGAGGGACAACTGGCCATCGGAAGGTGTCAATACAGAGTCTTTATATATGTAAATTAACTCACATCAAATGTTTTTCTTTCTTTGTTTTAGAGTATCTCTCTCTTTACCTGTGTCTCTCTCCTCACCTCTAACTTCTAAAGCACACATTAGCTTTTAAGAGAACACTGGAAACCTTCTGACTTGTTCTATGCAAACACTTCAGGTCTGAATTACGACTCATCTGGTTCCTTATCTGTGACCACATTCCACACCAAATGGTCTCTGTGTTCCTCCAGATTTCAGACCATTTCTAATTAACCATTAAGTCAGGATCTCATTCTCTTAATTCCAACAGATTAAGGGTCAGTAAGAGAAGCTCATAAAACTGATCTTTCTCCCGTTTCTCTGTGATGAAATTTGGCTAAAATCAAATTTAATGTTTAATTGTGTCATGTGTTTGGTGGAACCACAGTGCCCTCCAGTGGTGAGTCCGGGTACAAAGAAATTAAACTTTCAAGATATCTATGTTTTAATACGTTTTCCTGATTAAAAGTCTGTAATATGTTTCTTCATTTACAGGTATTAGAACTATAAGAAATGCTTATATATGTGGTCAGATTCTATCAGTTCTACTGTATCTTTAAGTGTTTTCATGTTTGATCCAGTGTTAATTTCTTTTATTCGTTCAGCGAATTTAATCAGGTCATATTATTTCATTAAGTCCATTTATTTTGCCATGGTAAGGTCCTGAGAAAGGTGAAGCACGATCGCGAAACATTAAATCGGTTTAATTTAATTCAAAGTTTCGTAAGTGTAGACGATTGATATGATACACAGTAATAACCGTAAGCCCGCCCCTTAGGAACCGCCTGCTGATATGGACTACAAATACCAAGAGACAACTGCTCACCCGCGCTCTTGCTGTAATCTCTTGCTGTAACCTCTTTTTAAAAGCTCTCTTCTTCTAAATTTTTCTTAGCTTTACTTTAAACCTTTACCTTTTGTATTTTTGCGACACGCTCTTAGGCAGAAATCTCCGCACAATTGACCACGTGCGATTTTTACCTCAATCTTCTAATTTGAGGACGCACTAATTCTAAGTGCTTTCGTTTTGTTAAGTATCGTTATTTTACTCAGTAGAAGTTAATTTGACTTAATTCGTCTTGTTTTGAGTAATAACTGAGGACTCGCCAGGCCAGCGTTATTCTCTAGTTATTTTCGTCAAGAAAGTTGAATTAGTTCGATCAAAAGTTCAGAGTCACCACTTCAGGCAAGAAGAAGACTTTTTATTACAACAACCAGCTTTGTGCAGTAATTGCCTGCATCAACAAACCGTGTGACAATAGACATTTGCCAAGCCAAGACCGGCTCGCCCCCAACGCTCACAAGCGGTGCCATCCCGCTGGGCAGTGGACCGGGACCTTCCTGCCGGGTACTGGACAGACTGCGCTCTCCCTCCGACACCTGGACGAGAGAAACCCACTGGGAGACCGGACGAGCTGCGACATCCATCCGGCTCGAGCGGCATCTTCAAGCTGCAGACGATCCGCGACTTAGCTCCTTCTCCTGGACCGACACCTCAAGCCGAGGTCAAGCTATCAGCTCCGGAGAGGTCCAAAGTGGTGAACATCTCCCAGTCTTCAGGCAAAGTAGGCTAAACACCCACGCACACTGCTGGAGTCACACGCATGTTCTTGAGTTGGTGGTGTCTCTTTTCTTTTGATTCATAGTAATCTTTAATTAATAAGAAATCCGGTTAGGTCTCGTTAGTGTCAAAATTACTATAGTAATCTTTGAATGCTTCCCAGACTCGTGACTTTACCATCCGCTCATCTCCATCCATTCATTACCATGATCATTTAGCCTCTACATTTTATGTTATCATTATTGTTTGTTTGAATCATCCTTTCATTTATTCACCTTGATTTATTTAGTCAATAAACATATTTAACCGTGCGTCGTTGTCTGTGCAGGTTTGTTTTAATGTGGAGAACCGATGGATATGTGTAGAATCTCACTTCTTCATTTTTGAGATTGAATAAATTGTTCTGAAATTGATTAGAATTGATACAAGTTAACCTTGTTTAGTCGAATTTGATTAATTACCTCCGGATTATTCAAATAGATAAAACATCGGAGGTGGTGCCCCATTAACGAGTGTTTTATTAATCCCAGTGATTGATAAATTGTGTTTATTATTAGTGTATCTCCTACATATATTATGGTGCCGTCCGTGCGAGGCCACCTAAAACCACAGTTCTCTGCATTAAATTGATGTGTACAGACAAACATCGGTTTTAAAATCAAAACCCAAGCTGTTTCATGTTGTTTAGCTGTCCACTGAGTGATTAATGCGATATTTAACTTTATATTCTTGACTGTATATACCTTGAATCGTGTGTGAGCATAAACTCCGCCGAGCTGTGATCGCGTTGCTTAATATGAAATTAATTTGTATGGATGCTGCGTTGTAACCAGATCCGTGTATGATAAAGAAGCGTTCAACATCGCCGCATGTTGGAAATTAATGTGTAGATGCTGCGTTGTACCAGATCCATGATTTAAAGAGTTGTTAAACGCCGCCGTGCGTTAATGTTTCGTGTACAGATTCTGCGCTGTAATCACCAGATCTGTGAGTTAAAGAGTTGTTAAACGCCGCCGTGCGTTAATGTTTCGTGTACAGACGCTGTGTTGAACCAGGTCTGTGATTTATTTGCATGCATAAGTGTCGCTGCACACTTCTAAATTTAACCGGTTTGATGAATCTTAAGCTGTTGCGCTGTGCCAAAGCTTAGAAACTCATCTTGAGACAGTCTTTATTTGCCGCGATGTTCCGGAGATATTTGTAACTTGCTCAGACCCTCGTGTTTTCTGACTTAGATTAGCTACCTAAACAGAAAACAGCTGTGCAAACAGTGAGAGGTTTTTAATTGTTTTACTCCCGTAGTATCAAGATCGGTTGCTGTGGCAACCATCCGATCAAAGACAGTATATTTGGCTGTGTAAAGGAGGGCAGAAAACCTCTATCAGCTCAAATGGTGAAAACATAAGTAAATGAATGCAATGCTAGTTGCTGGTTGAATGTTTTCTGATGTGCTGAAAACTGTCTGTGATAAGAAATCAGTGCCGGCCGCTGCGCCCAGATTCTGCTTGTGTGAAAAGTGAAACCAATTGCTGCCTTTTCCCACAGCTGAGAAGTGAACGTTTCAGAGCCCAAATCACCACTGAGCTAAATCCTGCTAAAACAAGGGGGTATATCAGTGGGCGGAGCTAAAAAGTCCCTCCTCTAGACTCTTCTTCAGGTAGCCTTGTTAAAATTCAATTCCGAGACAGCGCCCCTAGTGCTCGACTCTATTAAATTTGTACTAGCGCCCTCTGTTGCTCGACTCTATTAAAACTCCTAAATTTGTAATAGTGCCCTCTGTAGGACGATTCGGTAAAAGATTTTATTTTGTGATAGCTTCCTCTAATGACCAAATCTGTGACTATCAAATTTGTGACAACACCCATGGTGGCTGATTCTGTTAACAACAAATACGACTAAATAGCATACTCTGCTGGCTAACTTGGCTAACTGAATTTGATCCTTCAGCTTTAATAAACAAAAGTTTTTTTTTTTCTTCACACAGATACTTGCTAAATTGTATTATTGGAAACTTGTAATACTGCAATAACTACCATAGTAAATTAACGTGTCTCATTATTCAGATAAATAAAAGTTAATTTAGCTGTAAATTACCAATTTGACAACTTTAACCAGATTCAACTATTTCAATCCAAGTTCAATTAAAATTTTTCTTTTTAGTGTATTACTTGAAATCTGACGCTGATATGCTATGCTCATGCAAGTCAAATAATTAAGCTGTTAACTACACATCCAAGTAGTTTCAATCGAAAGCCACAGTTAGATCAAATACTTTAGTTTTTGTTGTTAACACATTAGCTGTTAGATCCTTTAAAATCCAAACGCTTACTTGTTTTGAACTGCACAAGTTAATTCAAATAAAGGTGAATCCTACCTCTAATTGAAAACAATTAAACATTTAAAGCCCAAATAAAATAAATAGAAAAAATTTTAAAATTAAATAAATAAATTTTAATAAAAAATTTTTTTTTTCAAAACAAACTTAAACAATGACCGAATCAGGGGGTCCTGGCGGTTCACTAGCCGCAACTTTGAATCCCCTAGCCGAACAAGATGCAGTAATAAAGGAGCTCACAACAAATTTGCTGCCAGGATACGTAGACGAAATCCAGAAGGCCGACCCTAATGAACTACAAAATATAATGACCGCGCTAATATGCCAATCCCTAACCGAACCAATGCAAGGAAAAACCAGAGAGAAAATGTTAGGGAGCATGATCGTTGTTATGGCTGCGCAACAAAAACATAGAGATGGATTGCTAGACAAAGCTGTAGCTGAAATGAGGGTCAGAAAAGAAAACCACAGAGCTCTCAAAAAGCAACATGAGGAAATGGAGGAATCCTTAACTAAAGCAGAGGAGTCTTTAACTAAGACAGTGCATGCTTTAACCGAAGCAAGGGAGTCCTTAACTGAGTCAGAGGAATCTTTAGCTAGAGCAAAAGACTACAATAAACAACTGGAGTCTCAAGTCAAAGCACAAGAGCATGAACAAGCTACACTGCTCAGTGAAAACTTAGAGCTAAAACAGGTCCTAAAAGCCCAAGGGCTAGAGCTAGATAAAAAGGAATATGAGCTTGGAGAAGTAACTGAAGACCTTAAAAATGCTAACAAAGACCTTGAAGAAGCAACCGAAAAAAATAAGGATCTAAAAAGTAAGCTCAAAGTCTGGGACAGGGCCAGAGAAAGTGACAGGAAACGTCTCCAAGACATGCAACAGGCACTAGAAGAGGCCAAAGCCCAAGCTGACAAATCCCATCTTGAACAGATGAAGAAAGAGGCAGAGCTCAATGAGGTTAAAAGGGAATTAGAACATTCTCTTGAGTATAGTTCATTCCAAAGAACGCCTGCAAATGCAAGCTCCCGTGAGGAAAAAAGAGAGAGCAGATTCCACAGAGACGCTCAAATAGGCGTATCCTCGCCGCGATCTTTGTCGCCCATAGGCCCTGCTGTCCGCAATCGGACTGACAGGGACCTACATGACCAAAATAAAAGGTCTAACTCTCCTCAACATCCCCCTCGTTCAAGCGCGCACTATTCGCGAAGTCCCTCCGACAGGGACCTAGATAAAATGGCTCGAAACATAAACCGTTTCGAACCCAAGCCTGGTGGCACTCACGACACCAGCGCTTATCTAAAAGACATAGAGTTCTATCTGAGGAGATTCCCAGATGCCACAGTAGATGACAAAATCTACCTAATTAGAGTCACCTCTAATCAGAGAGTCAGCAAATTCATCGAGCGACAACCTCGCCGTGTCAAAGAGAGCTATGAAGCCCTCAGCAAAGCATTGATGGATGAATTTAAAAGCTACACTACAAAGACAGGTCTAACTGCCGCTTTAGCTGTCAAACAGGGAAGACAAGAATCCCCTCAAGAGTACTATGAGAGGCTTCATGAAGCCTATTTCGGACCCAAGAATGAGACAGAGATGGAGGAAGAACTACACTTCAAGTCACTGTTCGTACAAAACCTCCACCCCACGACTAGCCATCATCTTGGTGTCATGGCATGTCCAGAAACCCTCACTAGTCGACAACTACGTGAACTGGCCACAAAAGGTTTTGCTAAACAAAGACAAACACTGGTCAAATCCACTGAAACAAATATCTTGAGTATTTCCACAGAGTCTTTGCCTCTGGAGTTGGAAGGAGTTCCGGGTGTCAAACCATGTGAGTCAACCACACCCCCTTCTCAACCTTACCAACCTCCAACAGAGCAGAAAAACCCTTCATTTCACCAACCTGATTCAGGTCGAAGGTATCCACAAACCTCTCGGTCTGACAGAAGTCAGTACCAACCACGATTTGGTGCAAAACGTCACTTTTCTGACTCCCACCGAAACAAATCCCAATCAGACCAATGGAAAAACCGTCAAACTTATAACGGTAGAAAACATGACAGACGTGGGTCTCAAAGCTATCCGTCCAGAAATGGGCAACATGAAAACCCATCTGATGAGGAAGCAACAGACGAAAATGCTGAACCAATCAACCCTGATAAGTTGAATCAATCAGGTATGAGCAAGAAAGACCTTGACGCTATTAAACGTGTGATTGAACATGTGTACAAAGGAGATAGAGAAAAAGCTGACCTCCTCTCAGTAGTTGCTCGCTTGACAACTCCTGAGAATCCAGCAACTTCCTCTCCAAAACCCTCATCCAACCAACCCAATGTGGTGGTGAAAGAGGAGTCGTACATGGATCCCACTGAACCTGAACATGCATTGCCTCAGGACCAGGTCCCA
Source organism: Pagrus major (assembly GCF_040436345.1). NCBI lineage: Eukaryota > Metazoa > Chordata > Actinopteri > Spariformes > Sparidae > Pagrus > Pagrus major. The sequence continues at coordinate 29,460,514 of NC_133225.1, read as the reverse complement.
ATGGCCAAGAATGGCACACCTGAGCAATCAGACCAAGGGCGTAAACAGCCAGACTCTAGTGCAATCTTAGTGGTTCAGCTAGACTCAAACAAGACTCCTCCTGATGAAGCCCCGTCAATCTTTCAGGTTGAACCACCTTTTCAACGGTTCTTAGGCAATCTTAAAGAAAGGGGGGTTGCACGCAAGCTCTACCTATCTGCTACACTTGAAAACGAGCTTGAACATGAAGCACTCCTTGACACAGGTGCAGACGTCACCCTGATGTCACCAACGCTTTTCAACAAACTGCGAACAATGGCACACCAATCCAACAGGAACTTAAAGCTGCAACACTGCTCACTTGAAGTCCAACCATATTCGCCCACAGGTACTACCTTGACCACTAGGGCATTTATTAACTTCACTATGGGATCAATGAACCTCGTCCACCCTGTGTACGTGTCCCCCTTTGATTCCATCCCTCTTCTCATCGGTAAAGATCTCCTCAACCGATTTGAGCCACTGATTGACTTCAAACGCTTGAAGATTTGGGCACAGGTCCACCAACCACTGCCTATAGATCTTCCACATCCCACTGAAACTCAGGGCTATGTACTTGAGCCAGATGTCTTGGCACCTGGTGCCTTTGATGAAACTCCCTGGCAATTCAATCCTGAATCTCTTCCCAACCCTCCCACCCTTGGGGTTGGTGTCGTCACTCAAGCTCAGGCAGTAGCCAATGCTCCTGCCAACTCTTCAGAACTGAGACGCTCTGGTCCTGACTTGAAACACTTGGATGACGCACACACTTCCCTGCGCATTGTCGAAAACCTCCTTGTACGTGTCTCCGACGCTCTCACTTCACATGCGTTCGTGGAGCCTCAGAGCCACAGGGGGGTGATGCTAATGCAGGCCCATAACTCTCCACACGCAGGACATAGAGGAGCCAAAGCAACATATCAGGCACTCCAACAAGTAGCCTATTGGCCACACATGCAGGAAGATGTAGCAAACTACATCAAAGACTGCTCGATTTGCCGTCAGGTCCAACTGTCAAACCTGCGTCCCAGAGCTTCCTTCCCACGAAGAGGCCACAGAGCCTACTATGACCAAAAAGTGTCCCATGATAAAATCCAAGTGGGGGACAAAAGGTGGTACTACACCTCTGCTCCCCTGACGAGAAAAGACAACCAAGACACCAGAAGGCTTGCCCGTAAGCTTCTGCCCCAAAAGATCAAAGTAAACAAAGGTCAGGAAGAGCAGACTCTTAAGTTGGTCCATCGCAACCAGATGAATCCGCACAAAAACCCCATGGGACTTGACAGGGATGCAAACTTCTCTATTAGGTCATAAATAAGGATAAAACCCTTAAAGCACCTGAAAGTGCCCATCGCGAGTAGAATTTTTTTTTGTGTTTGCCAACAAAAGTCACTGTTGTTCCAGTCGTTTACAAAAGTTGAATTGTTAAACAGGCTTTGTAAATTAACCTGCTAATTTAACCTGCTTAACTAAATACAGTCATTTGATTCACCCAAACTAATTGATTCAAAGTGGGGGTTAATCTAACACGTTTGCCCTTTAGTCCAAAGTGTATAATAAATTGATAGAGTAGAATCAAAACCAAAACTCTGAGATTGTTCGCGAAGAACAACCCAAACTGTTGATCACCAGCTGTCGTCTACACACAAAGAAAGTGTTTGTCAAGCTGACAGACTCGACTTACAGGTTGCAGCAGTTGTGGAAGTTCACTGTCACTCAATCAGAAACGAATAGTTCAGTGCAGACCTGAACAATTCATTGGGGGGCTCCTGAAAAGCTATTGTTGTAAGAATATTTTGTTTAATTTTGGATTTTCTGCAGTCCATGTTATCAGCTTATTCACAGTCAAATCGCTATAGATGTGAACTACAAGCTGAAATCCCAGACATCAGAGCACAGATCAACCAACAACCGCAGGTGCTACAAACATAAGCCAGTCGTTGTAGAGCATCATTTTGGTGGTCGAAACCCACAGTGAAGCTCTGAATAAAAACTCGCCTTGCTATAGTCAGAATTAGAATCAGAAATACTTTAGTGATCCCTGAAAGGATCTTGCTTGTGTTACAGCTGCTCCCATTCAGTCTTAGAAAATAAGCAGAAATGTACATCTATATGAACAGTGTAATACATATTTACGTGAGTAATCATTCACCTTTCAGTCATGTCGGTTGATTATCCTCACACACAACCTGTCAGTTCGTTATGACAGGCACGCCGAGAGACATTGGATCCTCAGTGAACAGCTCAGCCATAGATAAGATTCTTCTGCATCTTATCCCACTGTTTCTGGTGAAGGAAATTTTACCCACCATCACCAGAGAACGTTATCCTATACATTGAAAATTTAGCTCCATCATTTGGACACAAATCAACGGGAAAGCAAAATCAAGAAATCTAAATTTCTCCACAGACACTCAGTTAGAGCAAACACTCTTACTCGAGTGCAGTGATCAGTTAGTGATAGCGACCCTTTTACAGTTAGTTGACGACAGTTACTAACTTTAGTATAGGCCCTGTAACCCTATAAGATTAGCACCTCCTATTAACCCTTAGGAAGAGTTAGGGTCGTCAGTATTATTATCGGCTTCTCTCTTTTCTTTTGATATGTATACGATTTTTGTTATATAATAGACCTCAGCACATGATAAAGACAAACACCAACTCTGAACATGAAGTGTACCAGTTCAGTTTCCTCGACGATGGACATCATGACTTCATCGATCCAAAGTTCCCGCTACTACGGTCATTCAGATCGAAGTGGGGGATATGTAGGAGCACATGGCTGTGTTCCTTTATATCTTTGATGTGAGGCCCTGTGTTTCTTATCACCTCTGTTTTTAAGTTTGAAGCAACTCTACAGGAAGAGAGGCGCCATCTTATCGCCTGGCAGAGAGGACAGTGTTTTTCTTGGTTGTAAATACTTCGTATGAAGACACTTTTAATTAATTTACAACTCAAAGCCTTTGGATGAACCTCCTCTCCCTTGCAAGCACACATATCCTCTTTCACAGGTCATGGGGAGGCCTCTGTGAAGCTTACCAGGAGGGACAACTGGCCATCGGAAGGTGTCAATACAGAGTCTTTATATATGTAAATTAACTCACATCAAATGTTTTTCTTTCTTTGTTTTAGAGTATCTCTCTCTTTACCTGTGTCTCTCTCCTCACCTCTAACTTCTAAAGCACACATTAGCTTTTAAGAGAACACTGGAAACCTTCTGACTTGTTCTATGCAAACACTTCAGGTCTGAATTACGACTCATCTGGTTCCTTATCTGTGACCACATTCCACACCAAATGGTCTCTGTGTTCCTCCAGATTTCAGACCATTTCTAATTAACCATTAAGTCAGGATCTCATTCTCTTAATTCCAACAGATTAAGGGTCAGTAAGAGAAGCTCATAAAACTGATCTTTCTCCCGTTTCTCTGTGATGAAATTTGGCTAAAATCAAATTTAATGTTTAATTGTGTCATGTGTTTGGTGGAACCACAGTGCCCTCCAGTGGTGAGTCCGGGTACAAAGAAATTAAACTTTCAAGATATCTATGTTTTAATACGTTTTCCTGATTAAAAGTCTGTAATATGTTTCTTCATTTACAGGTATTAGAACTATAAGAAATGCTTATATATGTGGTCAGATTCTATCAGTTCTACTGTATCTTTAAGTGTTTTCATGTTTGATCCAGTGTTAATTTCTTTTATTCGTTCAGCGAATTTAATCAGGTCATATTATTTCATTAAGTCCATTTATTTTGCCATGGTAAGGTCCTGAGAAAGGTGAAGCACGATCGCGAAACATTAAATCGGTTTAATTTAATTCAAAGTTTCGTAAGTGTAGACGATTGATATGATACACAGTAATAACCGTAAGCCCGCCCCTTAGGAACCGCCTGCTGATATGGACTACAAATACCAAGAGACAACTGCTCACCCGCGCTCTTGCTGTAATCTCTTGCTGTAACCTCTTTTTAAAAGCTCTCTTCTTCTAAATTTTTCTTAGCTTTACTTTAAACCTTTACCTTTTGTATTTTTGCGACACGCTCTTAGGCAGAAATCTCCGCACAATTGACCACGTGCGATTTTTACCTCAATCTTCTAATTTGAGGACGCACTAATTCTAAGTGCTTTCGTTTTGTTAAGTATCGTTATTTTACTCAGTAGAAGTTAATTTGACTTAATTCGTCTTGTTTTGAGTAATAACTGAGGACTCGCCAGGCCAGCGTTATTCTCTAGTTATTTTCGTCAAGAAAGTTGAATTAGTTCGATCAAAAGTTCAGAGTCACCACTTCAGGCAAGAAGAAGACTTTTTATTACAACAACCAGCTTTGTGCAGTAATTGCCTGCATCAACAAACCGTGTGACAATAGACATTTGCCAAGCCAAGACCGGCTCGCCCCCAACGCTCACAAGCGGTGCCATCCCGCTGGGCAGTGGACCGGGACCTTCCTGCCGGGTACTGGACAGACTGCGCTCTCCCTCCGACACCTGGACGAGAGAAACCCACTGGGAGACCGGACGAGCTGCGACATCCATCCGGCTCGAGCGGCATCTTCAAGCTGCAGACGATCCGCGACTTAGCTCCTTCTCCTGGACCGACACCTCAAGCCGAGGTCAAGCTATCAGCTCCGGAGAGGTCCAAAGTGGTGAACATCTCCCAGTCTTCAGGCAAAGTAGGCTAAACACCCACGCACACTGCTGGAGTCACACGCATGTTCTTGAGTTGGTGGTGTCTCTTTTCTTTTGATTCATAGTAATCTTTAATTAATAAGAAATCCGGTTAGGTCTCGTTAGTGTCAAAATTACTATAGTAATCTTTGAATGCTTCCCAGACTCGTGACTTTACCATCCGCTCATCTCCATCCATTCATTACCATGATCATTTAGCCTCTACATTTTATGTTATCATTATTGTTTGTTTGAATCATCCTTTCATTTATTCACCTTGATTTATTTAGTCAATAAACATATTTAACCGTGCGTCGTTGTCTGTGCAGGTTTGTTTTAATGTGGAGAACCGATGGATATGTGTAGAATCTCACTTCTTCATTTTTGAGATTGAATAAATTGTTCTGAAATTGATTAGAATTGATACAAGTTAACCTTGTTTAGTCGAATTTGATTAATTACCTCCGGATTATTCAAATAGATAAAACATCGGAGGTGGTGCCCCATTAACGAGTGTTTTATTAATCCCAGTGATTGATAAATTGTGTTTATTATTAGTGTATCTCCTACAACCCTGACCAAGCCCCCAGTAGGAGCGCCAGGCTTTGAAGCCAACTTTCGTAGTGGTCGGACCATGTAATTATATCGTCACATGATGCACTGGGGCCTTAAAAGACTTTTTCTGTAAGCTGAAATTGTAAAGAAGCCGCTGGACCCCTCGTACTGACTCATAATTTGAGGTCCAATAAAATTTGGAAAGTCAAGATGATCCACAAGATTAAATCATTTTATCTCTATTCAAGTTAGCCAGGCGCTAAACCGGAAGTTAGCCAGCTTGGTCAACGACAGTGCGCACGCTAAATGGGCCCTACAACGCGGAAGATCTCCATGTGCCACTGAGCAGTTTTCATACGAAACCTAACATAGGTAGCAACATAAAGAAACATTAAGTTTCAACTTATACATGGTTTGCAGAAACATACATAGCCAATGTTTATTGGGTTGCATTTATGATCCTATCAGCAACCTGCAGGTTTATTATGGTACATTAAAGGTGCAGTATTGTAGCTCATACTAAATTTAAAACTGGCCGTGCCAGCTCACTGTCAATTGTGCACACTTCTAAAATTTGCAAGTGATGCATGACTATCTTCAACTTTAAAGCAGTCCTATGTGTGCAGTGTGACTCAGAGCCGGTACTTCCTGTGTCCTTCTTTGCATTGTAAACTAATGATTTGCTTAAAGTGATAAGGTTTGGTAGCAGGTTTGGTTCAAAAACTACAATCTTCTAACCACAGAAAGCAACAAATTTAGCGCTTAACTGCCAAAATGCTGAGATAAAATGAGTTTTTGTTGGAGGGAGCTTGAGCTTCTACAGTAAAGAGTGAAAGCTGACATTTCTGTAAATGCTGGGCCTGTCTGTGCTACAACTCAACATGCATGGGCTTGTACCTGTAGGGTTTGTCAGGTAGGAGAAAAGACGCAGGAGCAGCTAAGGATCAGAGGGTGTCGTGCACACAACAGCTTGCAGTTAGGAAACATACCTCAGTCCTTTTTGGCAACAGAAGACACATGTTGTAAGTATGAGCTCCACATTCGCTTTAAGCTTCAAGACTTTGGACAAACTAGCTGTCTGGCTTTGAGGATTCTGATGGCACTGCTGTTGAACATTTTGAATGCTTTACTTCCCATCCGCTCTGCCTTGTTCTTCGGTAATGACTGACTCTCTCTGATCTTGCCCAGCCAAAAAGCATGTTGCTAAAATAAAACTGGGATGTGTTTTGCGGATGGTTCTCTCTTGTCTGCGAGAGTGTGAGCAAGTGTATCTGATGGGGCTCCTGTGATCTTTGCAGTTTTTATTGGAAGTTTCTCCCTCTGTGTCTCTCTGTGCTTCTCAGTTTGCCTCCAGCTCTCTTTCCTTTCCTTCCTTTCCTCCCTAAGAAAACATGAAAAGGGTCCAAAGACGAGCGAGAATTCTTTTAGCTGAATGTGCTCTGTGATGAAATCCAAAAATTGAATGGCTGTACTAGGATATAGCCTTTCCTCTGAAGCCTTGTCACTTCAGAGGGACTTTCTGATAACACATCAGTTCAAAGCTGCACTGTTAAAGCTGTCATCACTTTTTTTAATTCAGCTTTCTCAGACTTACTACTTTTAACCAATTCATTTTTTCTTATCAAGAGGGACATCAAGTCCCACAAGTTCAGAGGTCCGGTTCTCTGACTTTTAACAAAACCCAATCTTTTGCTGAGGGGGGAAAGAGCAGGTCAGAGTTTGTGCACCTCTTCATGTTTAGGTTCCAACCCATGACTACTCAGGTGTGTAGTTGAGACCAAAATGAAGGCCAAGTTTGACGATGGGCATGGTTAGAGTAAGTACTGAGTACTCATGACACTGTCTATACACACAGTCAGACCAATAAACATATCCATGGATATTAAAAAAATATCCAGTGGTGTGACTCGAACTGCGGTAGAGCCTTTGGTAGCCTTGTTAGTTTGTAATGACGCCATCTCTGACCCCTCCACCAGCATATCACAATATTAACCACTTGTCAGAAAGGCCTTCTTGGAAGAAGGCTAAAGGGCATCTTCAAATACTGCTTATTTTTTATCTGTCAAGGACATTTCAGACCACGGTGTCACAAACAAACTCCCAGTGAATGAACAACATAATTAGTCAAAGTCAATGTGATCCTGTGCTCTAGGATCTGAAGGAGAAAAAAATAATCCCACATCTGTTGATAAAGTGATGGCTTGCGCTTCCAACACGGCTCTCTAAACTCAGCAAAAATATTTTTTTATCACAAGCCATCGTTTTTTACATAAAAACACACACACACACACACACACACACACAGCTCTAGTCAGTTCTTCAGTCCGTCAGTTGGACAGCTGTCACAGCAGAGCGAACTGTGTGACACTCAGTCAGCAGTGTTGGTTTGACGAGGCAGGCTGCTGGACTGTGCTGCCAGGTAGTGGTGATGATGACTAGCTGGCAAGGTCAGCCCAGTGCTGCCGGCTCAATGACATGCCAGAAAGAAAAAAAAAAAGTGATCCCTGTATCGTGAATTGTTTTGATTACCACTACCAAAGCACACTAACAGCTTGTGAATGTGTGTGTAGCTGTGATCGTGGAGCAGGGTGCCGCTGAAGATAAACAGTGGCTTCAAAAGCATGCTAAAATATTAGCACGACAGTAGCATTGCCTCCTTGTTGACAGGTTGTGCTCAGCTGCACCCACAGCCACCCCTCACAGCTGGGTTGGGCTTGGCAGTGAGAGAACTGCTATAGTTTTTCATGATCACGTGACTCCAACAACACACTGACAGGTCTACCACCCTGGTCTATCATGTTGGGGATGTATGCAGTGTATCTAAAATAGCTTTCAGCAAAATTCTGAGAAGTTGCTGCAACTTTAAGATAAAGAGGACACATTTCTCTACATCCCCCTCCCTGTGCCTATACAATGCATATCTATATATGTCAGACACATTCTGTACAGGAGATGTTATCTCATACGCACATCAGATAATAGCTTTTGTACATCCAGATGCATTTTTTTATTATTATTATTTATATGTTGCTCCACTTTCCTGCATGTTCACTTGCTGTAATTTCTTGTATTACATCCACTGCTCTGACTTATTCTTATCCCATTCTCTGCTGCTGTAATGACCCAGTTTCCCCACAGGGATCATTAAATTTTCATCTAATTTAGGATTTGTGAAAATAAATAAACTAATGAGAAGAGGATGCTGTTGTTTTGGCTGCTGGCTGCCATGCTGACATACATCTGGCTCAGTGCAGACAAGTTATGATTTAACTGGCAAGAACAGCATTTCAGTGAACCCAGCTGCTGTAATGGTTCCCACAGAATGTTATGATAACCTAATCTTATTAAACAGTCGAGGTAGACCAAGTACTTCTTTTTATGTAAGGTATTTAATTATGTTTTCAATTATGCAACGTTCTACTTCTACACCTTTTACACCACTACGTTTATTTTAGAGCTGTAGTTACTTATTTTATGATCATCTTGTAAAATATGATGTTTTGTTAGAAATTAGGCAGAATATTAGCTCCACACACACTCACAACCCAATCGCCAGAATAAATGTTGGCAAAGTATGTATTGTAAAACAAGGTTACAAGATTTAAAAAAAAAACAAGGTTGAAAAAATTAAATGTTAGAGTCCTTTGTGCTACGTCTATTAAAAAAAACACAGATAGGTTCACACTTAAGTTTCTTTAGGTGCAGCTTTACACTTTTCTCTTGTCACAACATTGTGCTAATGGTCTTGTTAAGTTCAGGAAGGGCGAGGAAACATTATGGTCCCTGAGCAACACTGGCAACTATTAGGACCTGTGTTTCCCGTCACCCATTTACTCTACTTTTAGCTCTGCTTTGGTCTCCACCAATTGATAAAATGAATGGGCTCATTAGCTGCTAAACGCTCCACTCTGTTCATCAGATGATGGCTTACTTTGTCCATTAGCCAGTCTGTTAGGCTAGTCTGACAGCTTCCTGCTACTGCTGGAGTCAAAGGTTGATGTGACTGGTGAGCGTGAAGCATTTACAGTCATGTACAGAAGCCCAGAGGGGCGAGTGAGAACTCTTTTTTCCTGGTGATCCATTTTATAACTTGAACCTTTGAACTTTTGAATTTTTAAAACAAAAAAACACTTTTTCGAGAGAATTTCTTTTTTTTTCATTTTTTCTGTGTGTAACCCAAGTGACATTTTTTCAAGAGGAGAGTAAGGCTCATTTTTTTGTGTTTCTTTCTGTAATACTTATTTTGACCACAAGAGGCTGCAGTAATCGACTACTCATGTCCTAAATAAGATGAAACTGTCATGACTGTCATGTTTCTTTTGGCGAGGAATATGTCATACTTGGCGCTAATCTGCCGTTAGTTTATTATTTATTATCAGCCATCTCATCAATGGGTGTCTACAGTGAATTGTGAATCACGGCCACAGTCGAGAGGAAGATGAAGAAGATGCATATTTCTGCACAGAAAACGACTTGTATGTGTCAGAGGTGGAGGTTGGAAAACACTTGTTATATATTCTTCCATTCACGTTGTCCTTTAGCAGAGCGAGGACAGTGAAAGAGTGTAGCGATCCTGTGAGAGCTGTCACTGACTTTATTTCCAGGCTTTGATAAATCATACAATCCATATGTGCAGGTGGTGAGGATGTTCCAGACGAGCTGACTGGAGAAGGCAGAGTGTGTGAGGAGGCTGCACTGTCTCCAGTGTGCTCAACTACATGAAAACTAAAACTGTACTTGGTGAAATATGCACAGTATTCATTCTTTAATGCTGTTTGATTTCATCTTGGATTTCTACCATCGATTATGATAACTGGATCAGTCAGTTACCAAACAGTCCGGCCCTCTCCGCTCAGTCCAGGGAAGGGAATGTGATGATGACACAGCGCTGACTGAAGAAATATTGATTTAAGATTTGAGTTGGCTGATATTTTCACAACTGAAAGGTGTTTGTGGAATAATTACAAGTGCAAGTACGCGACTAACACTGCTGGTGTGAATGTTCATGACAACGTGGATCTATAATTAACATTTGTCTGTATCAGCAGCACTTTTTCATTTTACCTTTTAATGTGATTCATAGTGAATATTGAAATATTAATTACAGTAGGGCTCCATATGTGAATATATAATAATGTAAACTTCTAATTGACATTTTTATGATCTATTTTCATGTGACTGTGGTCAGGAGGGAACTCACTTCCAGTGGACAACACTGACTCTGATACCTGGTGTTCAGATAAGAGCCAATATCAGCTAATGTGAGTCATCATTAATTTCATCCTCTGAGGTTGAAAACCTGACAAAATGAGGTGGCTGGCCGTACTTCTTAATGAATTTGGATATGATTGATTTGTAACAGTTTATTACATTTATTTAAAATTTGAACAGATAAACCATCATTTTCTCTGATACAATAAGTAGATACAAATGTGGATTTTAAAATGAAATGTTATATATACATATATATATATATATATATATATATATATATATATATATACTTATACTTATATATACAAAAGTTGTACATTTCATGACATGTTTGCTCTGCAGGGCTCCTGTCCATGATGTTGTGGCATGGGGAGAGTCACTCGACCATCTTCTGGAGTGTAAAAGTAAGCTCACATGGATTTATTCCTCTCACTCTTGTCAAAAACGCTCCTCTCTCAATTCTCCGTCCTCTCTTTTCACCCTCGCAATTCTCTGCTGCCCGGCGCCGCATATCATCTTGAATTGCCCTCGGGCTTCTTAGGAGGATAGCGGATATATTCCTCCTTCAAGTCCGTCCAATCCATTCAGAGATATATTTAAGGGGGATGACACTGGCAGAGATAAGAGGCCTAATCTGAGCTGCCAGTGTAGATGGGGTGATTCCAGCCCGCTATTATTCATTTATAAAGTCGGCATTGCTGATGGCTTTTCACCTGACTGTATTCCCGGTCTTCATTTGAAAATGACTGGAAACGGGACAGATGGCTTTTTTTCTTTCCTCTCATTGAATTCAGCTGATCTGCCATATTTCAGCCTGTTGTCTCCTACGTCAAGATTAACTCTCCTCCGGAAGAGACATCTTGTCTTGCTTCATTTCCCTTTGAAGAAACGCAGTGACACAAATCTGGAAACAGTAACAAAAAATCAATGGTCGTGCACATGGCAGTTACGATCTGACGGCGTTTTATATACCTTCACATCTCCTGTGATTTTAAAGAGCCGACTGTGAAATGATTGAAAGCTCAGATATAGGCCGAGAGCGATTTGTAGACGCGAACAAGCGGCCTCTGGACAATATTTTGTTTCCTGTCAATTACTGTCAGAGCGCCAGCTGTGATTTATGTGAAGCAATTTGTGTGAATAACGCCGGTGCTCGCAGTTAGCTGTTTGTTTTCTGCTCCCAGAAGACGTGCCAAGTATTTTACACCTGCATTAGAACCACAGCTCCATGAATACTCCCCTAACAAAGGTAATGGGTGTGGGGAGAAGATAACAAGAAACATAGGTGTGTGCAATTATGTGATGCTGAGGCGGCTCACACCGGGATGCAGGGTTTGGTTTTGAAGGTTTTGAAGTTAAAAGCGCCTCCAGACATCCACCACAATACCTGGCTGGTTTGCTGCATCGTCTCTTTGTTCACTGACTTCTTTGAGTTAACAAGGACCGTGCTGAGGAAGAGAGAATGTGAGTGAAAGATAACAGAGAGGCTTAACCTTTCGCTAAGGCTCACTGCTCTTATGAGTTTATTCTTATATACCTTGTTTTTTTTGTTTTTTTTAAAGGCGCAGGTTAATTTAAACCCATTTTCAGCTGATATCATGTCCCCGTGCCCATAAACGTGTTGTGTTGTTTCCTGCTGTATGAAGACAGTAAACAAGGTCCTCCTGTAACAATCACAAGGTCAGACATCTGCTGGGAAACAAAGTGGAGACAAAATGAGGAGAAAAACCCAAATGAGCTGCTAAGTGAGTTCAAAAAAAGTCTTGAGAGGAAGTTCTTGGAACTCTTGAGCTTGGGATCGGTACAACAAAATAATCTCAACTTTTTCTGAGATCTCAATCACATCTCATGGTCTTCATCAGGTATGAAGCATGATGAAGGTGACTTGAATATCGTTGCTGATAAAGGCTCTCAAAGGTCATTTGAAAGGTCAGAAAAAGCTAGTAAGTGTGTCTTAACTTAATAATTTATTTGCCACACATAAAGTCATTTGAATAGTTAGAAGAAAAAAAATCCAATATTCAGCCAAATGTTATCTAAATCTTTCATCTCAACACATCCTCGTACCTAAACAACTGAATAGGTGGATTGCCAGTGACTCCCAAAACAAGGTGAGTGCTGGACCTCCACTGTGCAGTCACAGCTTGGTTAGTTTTCTGTTGTTACTAAAACAACTTGGTAAGATTTAGGAAAACAGCATGGTTTGGTGATACACTGCAGACGAACAGTTCTCCCGGATGGAAGTCCTGTGCTTGTTTAACCCGAATGTCCACCTCCTCCTAAAGTGGACTTCGTCACAGACTTCTTCCTTTGCTGCTGTAATAATTACTACAGCCACTAGAGGTCGCTGCCTAACAAGAAACATAAATATGGGTTGTAGTAGGATGCTGTAACAGTCGACCTTTATGGTCATTTTTCTTATGAGGAGGACCTGAATATCTTCTTCGCACCAGGAAATATCTTAAATCTGAGGCACTGGGCCTCAAGCAAGAACATACAGAAACATTTGTTGTAATGACTTTTTCGTATTTAGAATTTTGTGAGTCATCAGACCTGTTGACCTGTTGTGAGTAATCTGCAGAAAGTTTCCATCACAAGTGAACTTGTGAAAGGAACTTGATAGATACAAAAACTAGTCAAACAAGCATTCTGTTCACAGGATCATGTGTCAGGTCTTTGTAAATTTTGTGATTTTTATCGGCATGTTTTGACACAGCAGTTTGTACAGTTCAGCTGTTGGCAGAAGCTCCTCTCACTCAGACAGCTGCCTCAGGCTCTTTATGCAGGTCACCGTCCAGAACAACCTCTGCTGCACCGTACAGTGCAACATCGACCACTGCAGGCTACAGTATGGTCTGGTCTCATGTCTGCATTGCTGTCACGTCACCCTCGCACATCATGTGCTTTAATAAATCATTTTCAGAATCTAACTTCTACTCTAACCATATTCATCTTTTCCCTGCTCTGATAACACATTGTTGAAAGCTTCACTTTTGATTTTCCAAAGACCATGACCACACAGCTTCTATATGCACAAACAGGTTCAGGGAGATGGAGATCAGGTTCAGGGAGAACTGATGAATTCCATTCAGACTTACATAAAATCATATTGTGAACACTGCTGTTTATCTGGCAACTGTCAACTAGAAAAGCTACCATAGCCTCTGTTGGCTGAAGTTGTTGTTTGTTTTGTCAGCTGACAATCACATGGTTGCTGTTGCCGGCTGGCAGATTACGCAGTCCCAGCCGTTACATATTAAGCGTGCACCAGGGCAAAGAAATGGGGCAGACCCACTTTGTAATACCTTTTTTTTTTTAGGGGTTATTGATTATGCAAAAGATGACTGTCACAAACACAAGTCCTCATGAAGAGGTGGAGTTCATCAGGCTGAAACAAGCTATTTACAGCAAGTGTATGCAGTTGAGAGAGCGGTTAATCTGCCTTGGAACACCTGTATGAGAAAATATCACAGAAGAAAGTAGGAGAGTGTAAGAATGTTCTTGCATGAGGCCCAATGTCACAAGATGATAACTTTTGGGACTTCTGGGCCTCCGTAGATTTAACTTTTTACTCATAAAAGAAAAAAAAACCCTGCAATATGTTTTCCACTGGAGTATTTGTAATAACTCAAAACGTTTTGCAGGCTCGACACCCTGTAATTGGAAAAAAAAAGAGGATTATGGCGGACTAACCAGGTCCTTAAACGCTGTGTTATTGAACTTCTGATGGATGTTTGAAATGAAACTGTCCAGGTTTCAAAGTGTTTGTGTTCCCTCCGTGCAGCCGGCCAGCTGGTGTTTGAGGACTTCTTGAAGACGGAGTACAGCGAGGAGAACCTTCTATTCTGGCTGGCCTGTGAGGACTACAAGAAAACAACCAGCGAGACGGAAAGGACCGAGGCTGCCAAAAGGATCTACGAAGAGTTTGTCGAAGTCGATGCGCCCAGACAGGTACGGCTTTTGCAAAGTGAAAGTGAGAACTGTGCAACTTTAAATCCACTTCAATTGCTCATTGTCACGATCACTCCTCCACAGTTTCACTCATTTTTTATACTGATATACAATCTCTACCTCCTTTTCTTTAACGCTCATTTGTTCACACTTTTCTCTTTTGCTATTTGAACACACAGTTAACTTTCTGAGGTATGATAATGTAAAAAAATATCTCCAAACAGAAAGAACTCATGAGTGAAATAGAGGTTGCTGTTTTCTGAACACAGATAAACATTGACTGTGTGACGAGAGGAGAAATCAGTGAAAATATCTCTCAGCCGGGGCCAAATTGCTTCGACAGGGCGCAGAGACTGATATATGGTCTGATGGAAAACGACTGTTACCCTCGATTTCTGAAATCAGAAATCTACCAAGCTCTCCTGGAACAGCAATGAAAGCAACGCGAGGAGAAAAAAAAGTTGCCGACGCCTTTCCGGATGATTGATTCTGCACTCTTCTTAGAATCTCAGTTTAAGACAAAAAAAAAAACAAGCTTGTCTGTCAGAGGAAGCAGAAGTGGCAGCAGATACAGAGCTGTGGGTGTGAGCACTGACAGGATTGAAAAGCCTCACATGATCTAAATTATATATTGTGCAGCTTCTGAAGTCAGTTTTGTTATATTACACAAAAAGACCTGTAACTCATTAAAACATGGCATCAAGCGCTAAAAGGTTTTTTTGGAAAGGCAAGGGTACATTTTTATAATTTGTGTAAAACGTGTGTAAATGAACCCTCATATCTTCAGTGATACTCCAGTGACTCTGACACCATTTTGTTCTGTTAAAATTCAACATGGTTGTGTTTTATGATTGATTCCACCTTCTCATTATATGTGATTAAACATCCTGTGTGTTGGTACAGAAAAATGTAGTGATCTACTACCAACATGATTTTGTTTGCTGGATATACGATCACTGGAAACTGTAAAGCAGCTCACAGTCCCTGCTCTCAGATAAGTTATTTTTGACAGTAAACGTGTTGAATGAAAAATCTCCAGTGTTGTTTTTTTATTGTCCTGCAGCCGTTATGGCTGATAATGATGAGTAACAAATGGCTGTATGTGTGTATGCAAATGTCCATGCGACAATAGAAAAATGGGGAAATAACAGACAATTGATCTGTGAGTTTTATTGGCCCAATTCCAAACCGCTCCCGACAACCTCCAGTCCGCCACGGAGTGTAAGGGCACGGTCACACGTTCAAAAAATCAACAGCGGTTAATATTTGGTTCCCATTCACTTCCACTCTATGCTGGGGAAGGGTTCCCATCCAGTGGTGAAGCAAAGTCACATCTCGGCTTTGCGTGGAGTTCAACATTGGTGGTCACAGCCACAGTTAAGAGCAAAGACGTGTGCGTGGTTGACCCGTCAAATGGACGACAAACCAGCAAATTGAGTTCCTTGTGCCCAGTGATGGAATGCAGCCGCAGGTGGGAAGTAACAAGGTACAAATACTTTCTTACTGTACTGGAGATTTTTCAGGTATCTGTACTTGAGTATTTGTTATTTTACTCCCTACATTTTACCACAAATATCTGTACTTTCTACTTCTTACATTTTCAAAACAGGCTTGCTACTGTAGTTTTGATGCATTTGAGGGGAATTATTATTTTATTTTGTGTCATCACCTTCCCAACATCACAAGACTGATTTCAAACTATCAGTGCACATCATGAACGGCAGACGTAGCGAGATGAAAGGGCGTCAAAGAGGAAACAAGACAGAACACACAAGAGGGAATTCGAGGGAACTGGACTGGGAAGAAAAGGCGTGTTAGTGTCTCGTACCTGCAGAGAACCTGCAGCCCTCTGCCTGGATTTTCTTGTTTTCTCTGGCTATTTGACTTCCTGGGAATGAGACTCAACAATCAACTATCTTTGTGGTGCGTTTAGGAACAGCTGGGACAAATCCTCCTCATTCTACCTTTATGTTTAATGGTCTTTGAAGCTTCAGTTAGCTTTGACCAGAAATGTCCTTCAGAGGGATACTCTTTACTTTGATACTTTGAGTACATTTCAGAGCCTGTACTTTATTACTTTTAGTTAAGTGAAGAGGTTCAATCAGTACTTCTACTTTTACCAGTCTTTTTTTTTACACCAGTATCTGTACTTCCACATGAATAAAGAATGTGTGTACTTCTGCCACCTGCCTGTTTGCAGACTACAGCTCCACCTTAAGTACCATCTGTCACTGATGTGTGCACAATACAGTAGGATTGAGGACACAGAGAGGAAGCAGAACAGGTTTTTGTTTTTTTTCTTTTTAAAAAAAGGCTTAATTAAAGCATTGTTTTGATTAACATCCGCATAGTCAGGCAAGAGAAGGCAGCCCAACAAGTAAACAAGTTCAGACGGGTAAGAAAGGTAGGTCAAAACACAGGCAGCAGATATCAAGCAGAAGAATCAAGAACAGGTACAGATGGCTGCAACACAAGTACACAACTAGTGAAGGGAAAGAGCTGGGGAGCTGCTTATATACTGTACACTGAATGACTGATGAGATAATGAGAGTCAGGTGTGTGAGCAGGTGGGGACTATTTGGGAATGTGAACAGGTGGACGCTGGAGTCGAGTGACCTGGATTGATGGGAAAGTCTGAGGGCATCTGGTGGACAGGTGGTGAATGGCAAGTCTGGAAAAGGTCCTCTGAAATGCATGGCAGGCCTGGGGGAAGTGAGAAGTTGCTGGAAGCAGGAAGAGGGGGGCAGACTGAGGAAAATAAAAACAACTGAGGCAGCAGGCGTGACACAATCATTAGGGGAATATTGCACAACAAACCGTCTGCTGAACCAGATCTCCTCACAGGGAGGGGAGACATTTGTGGTTGTCCCTTCAGAGAAATAATGACAGTGTGTGAGCTTCAACCCGTCATTCAAACTATGTGAATAGATTAACAAGTGATCAGAGAGGCAAAACAACCACCAAGCTCACACAATCCAGCAAATAATGATTTTAGTTTATATTTGCATCAGAATCTGTATCAGATGTGATGATAGATGTCGACCGTGCAACATGTCAGCTGAGTCGGATTCATGTTGGGATGTGGGAATGAATACTTTGTGTTTTGTTGTGGCCGTAACAATAGGTAGTATGGAATGATATTTACAAGTAATATTTCACATGACATCAAGAAAAGTCCATGAATGTAGAAAAAAATGGGAAAATAAATGACCCAATTTAAGAAGAGCATCTCTGAAACACATTAAAATAATGCCAGGTTTCAAGCGAAAGAGAAGTGACAGGGGAAATGTACTCCAAACAGGAAATATGGCTGACAAAAGTTGAGAATAACTGGCTTTTACGTCGTGACAACAACCAGCTTGTATTCTTTCTGCACCTGTTTTAATCCTCTACCAGACGCCACCCTCTGTTCACACCCTGCCATTCCCTCTTTGTCCAGCAGTTGTCTCCAGTGAGCTCCCTCCGATATCACAACTGCACACCTGCTGCCCATTCTCTCAGTAGCTTGCTCTGATATAAATGCTAGCCCTCCAGTTTCAGTACCTGCTTACTTAACGATGGCTCAGTTCTATTCATGTGTCCCTGTAAAGCCATGACAGTGAGCCAGAATGTATAATATCAGTGCCTAGAAACTGAGGCAACCAAATGAAATTCAGTCATCATACCTTTTTTTTATCATTTATATTCCTGTGACTGTTTGCTTAATGCTGTGATATGTCAAAATGTCTTCTGTGCGAAGGCTCACTTATTTATGTCTGCTGGACTTTTCATATTATGACTGTCTCCCTCACAAAGCTCGCCGTCAACACTGATGTTTTAAACTCTGCTTTTACTCCATACCTGCCTTGCCTGGCAGTCAGGCTTTGGAGTCTGCACTTTATTCAGCCGGATTCTTGACAATTTTTTTTACATCTTATTATTACTGAAAAGGTGTTTAATTGTTTACAGTTCCTCAAATCATATATTCTTGATACTGTTGCTCCTTAATGGATGGAAAAAAATCCAGACAAACAGGCAATGCCTTTACTGTAGTTGCTAAGCTAAAAGCGCACACTTGGAGGTGGGTGCACAAGGTCAGCCATGCATCGAGGGTCTGAATAGCGTCTTTTCAAATCAATGTGTTCCTGGGGCTTTGGACGAGCTGTATGGAGGAACTTTATGTAGGTCTTTTTCTTTTCCCCAGTCCCCATCTACTTCTTCACTAGTAGAAAAATGCTGAGACAGTGTTTTGCTGTGAAGCTCCAGAAATGTTTTGTGGACTAAAAAACTTCCAACCTTCCATCGTCAAGGCCGTGAGAAAATACTGACTGAATTTTCAGTTTTGGTTGAACTGTTCCTTTAAGTGATTAAATGGCTTTATAGGGGCAGTGTGTAGTTTGGGAGAAGAAATCCAACATTTACAATATGAATGAGGTAACAATACAAACTCAGAAATATTTATATTTCAATTAACTGAATAAACAAGCTGTTCCCCGAGGAAAATAAGGTCCCAGAATACTGTTTGAAGCTAGAAAGGTGGCAGGGTCCGCCATATATAATCATGATCATGCTGAAATATTGGGATAAGATGAGAGTGTTAAGAGCCACTTAAAAAAAAAAAAAAGCTAAGGTGCTCTTTAATGTTATTGATTTAGCTGTTAAACCCTCTTCCAATCACTGAACCCCTGCCTGCTATGCAAAGTAAGATTTAATGATATTCAGAGGATCAGACTACAGGGGCTGGTTTCATATGGTATTTCTAAAGATTTTTTGTCAGGAGAAACTCAAGGCTTTCACTAATCAGCGCCATCTACATCATATTTCCAGATCTGTGAGGGTCTTGCTGATAATGTAGACATCCCATCTCACAAAACTGCCGTCGGAATGAAGGAAATTAAGTTTATCTGAGCAGCATTTACAGCTAAATGTTGAGATCAACATCACAAACATCATCATCATCATCCCTATATAGTCTAATTTAGCAATTTACTATCTTCCTGTTGTTTCTGCATTTGAGGAACCATTCTGTGTTTCTTAAAGTCATTTTCAGGTTTGGTGCCTTCAGGCTTTGGACACATGGGGAATATTATTTACCTGACGGTTTCAGGTAATACTTCATGACAGTATGCTTATTGGCCTTCTAAAATGAAACACCACTCTCATCTTTCCCTAAACTAAGCAGCCAGAAGCAGGTTGGATTATCTTAACATGAAGGGTGCTTTTCATTATGTTAACGTGTCTCCTCACTTACATCTCTTCCTTGCATCTTAGCTCCTCTTGGCAAGAATGTGAGAGAGGGTTGCAAGGAAACAACCTGTCTTTCCTTGTCTCCTCCAGGTGCATTTAAGGGATTTCGAAGATCCTCCATGACGGCAGAAGGGGAATTCCGGGTCATGGTAGGAGAGAGGACGCAAGGAAGCATACTGTAGGTTAGCATAATGAGACTGGAAGCAGGGGGAATCAGCACCTTATTATGGATTTCACTGCGTTTCTTTGCAAGACACACCCTGTTGAGCTATGCTGGATCGTGGAGCCTCTCGATAGCTCCCAGAAGTTAGCCACAAATACTAGCAGCCCACTACTGTAAATCAATCAATCAATAAATCCTGTGTTAACTGTGAACTGCCAAACATCGTGCTTCTGTCTCTCTGTAGTCATGCATTTAAATTCCCTGCTCAGAACTCTCTGTGATTCACATGAAAATCTGCATATTGAACTACGGTTGTCGCGACTGTCTCTACTCTGAACCTGGTTCTGCTTTGGGTAAGAATATCAGGGTAAGCCAACCAGAGGCAGAGTAGGGCAGGTGTTGTTTAGAAAAGCAGTGGGATCCATAAGGTGGAAAACAGCTAGCCTGGCTCTGACAAAGATGGCAAAGGCTGCTCAAGCTAAAGTGCGCTAATTAAAGTTTTATTTGTTTTAAATCAAAATGTAGGATGACAGTGGATTTAGACTGCAGGAAATGTATTACTGAGATTAAAAGGATTTGTTTTGTGGCTTTTGTCCTCTTTGTCGCTTCATACTTTACGCCTCATTTCCAGCTTGACCTCCATTATCTCCGATGTGTGTCGAAAGTCCTCCCTCTGTTTTTCTCAGGATTTTCTTTTAAAAAAACATTGAAAAATGTCAACTCTTGTAGCAGATTTCCAACAGACCGTGTGCACTGTGTGCCACAGGAAGTTAGAAAATGAGTTAGCTAATTAGAAAATTAGCTAACTAACGAACCTCATGTAGCTCTATTTATACATGTTTTGTGAGTGAAAAGGTCACAAAACTTGCCGAGCACCTGTCAAACCAGCCTCCTCGCTTATTTGCTGCCGTGCACTACTGGTCTTGGTTTTGTCACAGTAGCTCCATGTGCATATTAAAACAGAAAATTAGTGTTGAACACTAAAGCCTTACATCGGTGAGCACAGACAAAAAAAATTTGAAAGGAGGTATTGACATCATTCTTAAGCAGACACTTCTACAGACATCCAGCACCTGTTGTTTCCATGACAGCACTGATTAGCAATCCATATACCACCATCATCCAGTCCTCATTCCTTCCACTTCCTACGAGCTCCACTGAAGGCACAAAAAACCAAAGAAACTATTGTAGTGAAACTATGCGAACATGTTATTGTGACTGAGCTAAAGCCAAAATATCTGGTTTGAAAAACTCAGAGAAACGGTGGCATTGTGTGAAACTTACATAAAGCCCTCCCCGACAGCTAGGGGTGATATGGGAATTAAGACTTTTTACGTATTCTGTGCCAGTGCATTGGGAGAAAAAAAAATATTCATGCAGTAATTTCTCTTTCAGGGGAGATATAACAATGTTAACATGTTTCTGGCAAAACAAATGAAAAATGTTTCTCCTGGCAACATATTTCACTGTGCACTTTGAACAATTATCATGCTGTCTTATCGCCAAAGACCAAACAAAAGTTTCTTCAGAAACATGAGGTTATGGCATATGTTTGTGATGTGTCTTCTGCGTACATTCATCCTCACCTTGTTGACTTTGTGTGGGTTTGCGTGTTTCTTGCATGTATGAAACCTTTCCTGGACCTTACACTGAGAGTTTGCGTGTGCATCTGCAGAGAGTAGTCCTCCGGTGCCAACGATTCTGCAGAGAACCACCACCTGCCAGTCTGATTGGACGTCCAGCTTTATCTGATTGTATTTCTGGCCCTGCTGGAATTCAGCATGGGCTTAATACTCAGGAGAGATGGGATAGGATAGGAGGGGTTCGGTGGGGAAGGTTAGAAAGTGGGATGGAAAGAAATAAGGAATCTGTAATTAGAAAAAGGAGTGCAGAGGCCGGATAGAGAGAACCAGAGAGAGGGAGGGAAGGGACGAATAAAAGCAAGTATTAGGAGCGGGCAGAAGAAGGGAAGGAAGGAGGCGGTAATGAGAAAAAGAAGGTTTTAAAGAGAAGGAACGAGATGAGGAGTGAGGGAGGCGATGGTATTAGGAGAGGCAGAAAAGAAGAGAAGAAAGGAAAGGACAGGGGGACGAAGCAGCAAGTGATTGAAGGAAGAAGCACAGCAAGGCGAGGGGGTGGGGGGAGGAAAGACGGATGGACACAGGGCAGTGAGGGAGGGCGCAGAGGCAGCGGAGCCCCAGCAGGTCAACCTAATGTGAGCAGCAGAGGCTGAGATAATGCCCCAGGACTTTGGGCTCGGGGAGACGAGTGTGGCAGAGTTCTCAGTGGGTGAGAGATAAGGCGACCATGTCTCTGCTGACTGCCACAGACTGTTCTTTCTTCTCGACTGGGGAGAAGGAAACTTTACACTGTCTCCATGCAGAAACTGCCAAAGATTAACTCCTCCTGTGGCAGACTTCCACTGCCTTAATACTTGGAGGAGGAGTGATGAAAGGGTGTTTCTTCCTTCCACAATCTGAGGACCCAACAGTGTTTTCCTTCCGGCTTCCTCCCAGCCGTGTGCTGTGAATGTGCTGTGTGTTAGAGACCCTGCGGCGTTGCAGTAGCATTCTGTAATAAATATTTTACATTGTTTTCATTATTTAAGTCAAAGCTTCACAACAAAAATGTGTTAAGCTGCACATTGATTCTCACATCGGATTTCAACGTCTTTCTCACAGCAGGGTCGAATCAAAAGATACTGAATACCTTTTTATCATGTGGAATTAATGAGTCAAATAAAGGCACCCTGTGTTGCTTTGACAATAGTATTGCTATGGAGCTGTGTTTTTAAGGTTTGGCCCCCATTTCACATTTGCACAATGATGCATACGCGCACAGTTTGATAAACATTCACGCTGCGGGTTTCATGTTATTCTAATGATCAACAGCTGGTGGTGTTAAATAATCATTTTCCTTTGACGGGTAGGTTGAAGTGATTATCTGCTCACCCTCATGCAGATGGGAATCAAAGTGAAGTTCTGTGGTCTAAAAAACATTTCTGGAGCTTTGCAGCATCTTTCCACAGAACTAACTAAAACAACTAAACAAGAACATTACAGGGCTGTTGATGCATGTCCGGCGTAATCCAAGATCCCAAACTGATTTCAAATCCACTGCTTAGCTAAAAGCATTGGCGCGCGGCATCTGTAGTGGGCTCACAACTGAAGGTCAAGGGTGCCACCGACGTCTTTTCAAATCGTTTTTGATCTCGGGGCTTCCAGAGACTTGGATTCACCGGACAGGCTGCATGGAGCGTAGTGCGGAGTGCTGCAACACCGTTTTGCTGTGACGCTCTGGAAATGTCCTGGGGACGACGAAGCATCACCCAACTTTTAATTGCCATGGGTGAGTGGATACTGACAGAATCTTTCCTTTTTGTGCAAACTTATCCTTTAAGGTGCAAAGAAGCAGAACAGTGTACTGACAAAAGGCAAGGAAGAAAAATGCACGCAATGCAGAGCTGAAATACATACATAAGAATGCAAAATGTCTCATTAGGAAGTGTGTGGGATTAAGGAGCAGAAATGGAATAAAATATTCATAATTATATTTTCATTATAATGTATAATCATCTGAAACTAATAATCATTGTGTTTTTGTTAGAATGAGCCTTTTATATCTACAGAGGGAGCAGAGTGTGTCATGTTGCACTGCCATGTCTCTACAGAAGCCCAGAATGGACAAACCAAAGACTGGCTCCTATAGTGGCCATTTTCAGTGGCCACTATAGGGGAGAGTCAGACGAGGGGTGCTCAGTTGTATCAGTATCAGGTCAGTCATTCAGGATCGCCTCACACTGAACCTCAATCACTCTTTACTGTGCATAATCTTTATAAAGCAGTGTGTACACATGACCACTAGATGGAGACAAATGCCTGGTCTTATTAAAGGCACTGTAACAGCCTCATTTGAAAAACAGCATGACTGTACAAGAGGTTCAGTAACAGATGTTTAGTCTTAAAGTTTAAAATGACGCTGCTATAGGGAACCATGTTCTTTAGGCTTAACATTGCACTTTTGTATTTGGTTTGAAACGTTGGCATCTTTGAATCTACATCTTATTAACAGGCACAGTAATTGTTGTAATTACGGCCTAATTATTGAGCAAATTATGCAGAATTGTAATTAGTTGTTCAAAAGTAAGAAGGAGTAAGAAGTTGTTTTTTTTCCAGGGGGTTTCTTGATGGTAGAATCAGCATCATCATTTAACACACTGCTCTGACCGCATTTTCCTGTTTTTGATAGTGTGATAAAGATTCCTGCTGACAAACAGATCAGTCAGACAGTTCTGGACTTTAAGTGTGACGCTCGAGTCAGGGACTTCTGTCTGAGGACAGTGTACAACATAATAGGAACCTGTCAGTCTGACTTCCCCTGAATCTGCCCCAGCCTCACGTCCCTCAGCTACCGAAAGCTGTTTCACTTCCACACAGGCTTCTGGTGAAACACTTGCGACACTGATTCCCCACCCTGTCAGACGGCGGGGACAGCGGTGCTTCTCTGCAGTCGCAACAATGGATGACAAATCTGAGGGGCAACGTGCCAAGAGAGTCACTTTGGAGAAAAGAAGTGAAAACATGTTCAGAACGGACCATTACGTCTTTGAAGACAGGGAACAGCTGATACACTCTATGTTCATGAGTTTCAGCTCTTAAATGTCTGCTCACTTTAGTCCAGTGGATTGTATCGATTCATTGTTCTGTACTTAGTACTGTACTTAATTGAGATACATACTTTACTTTAGCCTTTCCATTTCATGCCACTTTACACTTCACTACATTTCTCTATTACAATAATATGACAGGTATAGTTACTAGTGTTTTGTTTTTTTTAACAAATGACTATTTTTGCGTACAAAACAACATTTTATGAAGCTACTTAAAATATTAAACAGTATACAGATATAGTAAGAAGAATCAGTCGATTAATCCATTAAGTAATTGCCTATTATGTCAAAATGTCAAAATGTCACGGTTCTTCTCAAATTTGAGGATTTTCTGTTTTTACTTTTCATCATATCTATATTTTTAAATACTTTTGATATGGTTGTACAAAACAAGTACAGTTGGGGTGTCACTTAGGGCTCTGGTTAATATGACAGCATTTCTCATTATTCTCCAACACATCCTCACACCTCAATGATAATTGCCATTGACTCATAAAAAAAAAAAAAAAACATGACTGTGCAGACAGGCACAGGTTTAGGCAAGAAAACTACTTGGTTGAGGTTAAGGAAAACAGTTTGGCTTAAAATAACTGCATTACTTATGTAAATTCAATTACGTTATGCACGTGATGTAACTTAACTAACTTAGCAAGTTAAAATAACTCACGGCTGACTTTTGCTTTCACACTGCACAGACAGCTTTACAAATGTAAATATGGATCCTCTTGAGCTGCTCTCACAGTCGAGCTTATGGTCGTTTATCTGATGATGCTATTTTTACAAACCAAAAATTCAATTGATGGAGAACCAACACCATCAGTAGATTACTAAGAGTGAGCATTAGTTGCAAAATAGTTCAAAATGAGCTCCAGTTCAACCATCTATACAACAGCCATCAGCAGGCTGTCGATCAGAAACAGAACCATATAGGACGACTGTGGAAACAGCTGATTTTGACACATTTATGTTTCATGTTAAGCAGCTATGTATGTAACTTCAATTACATTACTGTACCTATTACTGTACTTATTTTAACACACAACACTAAACCTAAACAAGTGAATAGGCTGATTGGCAGATTGGTAAGTTTAAAGACACATTAATGGATGACCCATGATAAAATTCATGACGTGTTAGAAGAACAGTCACAGGAGACATTTAGTTGCATTAGGTACTTTTACTTTTAATACTTGGAAGTATATTTTCCTGATTATACATACTATACTTTTACTATTTTCAAAGCAGGACTTACTTGCAATAGGGTTTTTTAAAATGTATTTTTACAGTGTGGTATTAGTACTCTTAATTGAGTTAGGATCTGCATACATCCTCCACTTCTTGCGTCAAACTGCATAACCTGCTTAAGAGGCACTTTTTGTCTGGTTTTGTCTCGGCTGCTTTATGTTGTCACGCAACAGTCACCACAAACGGAAAAACAAACAAATATAAAATGTCTGGAATCAGGCCACCATCACACCAAGACACTACACTACTACTAGAAGATTCAGACAGTATGATACCATAGTATGGGAGCAACTTTGTTTTATTCTATTATTACTTTTTATTTATTTTTTATTCTTTTGCTCATCAATATGATTTAGTGCTTTGCAGCTGAATTGTCAGCCGGATCACACTGACATGAACACCGTCCCTCAGAGTGTATTCAGAAGCAGTAACCTCACACTTTAACGGCTTCAGTGGACCCAAACCATTTGACAGCAAAATACTTCACACTGTAACGCAGCCATCCCTCATCAGATCTCTCATCTGTGACAAACAGAAACCTAAACAAGGACTTCCTTTGGCACATGATTCATCAGGCATTTTCCTACCAGACGCTTGTTTTCTGCACCGCAGCTCATCATATTGTTTGCTGTAAGGAGGGTTTGAGGAAGCTACATTAGAATAAAAGTACAGAATTAGTAATAGCACAGAAGAATAAAAAAATTCCTCTCTGTAAATTTTAGTGGAAAAGTGATGCCTTGATGTAGAAAAGAGTACTGGAAGTCCTTGCCTCCTCAGCACACTCACTTGCACTTGTCACTCATATAGATGAGCTGTCTGACTTTGCCCAGCGTGATGGAAAAAGCTCATGTCAGACACTAGAGGGATTCAGGCATGACCACACAAGTTCAGACAGACACACAATAGGTACTGTTAACTAGGATTCCTCCTCAAACCTCAGCGAGATCAACAGCGCTCTTCCTCCATCTCTTACTGCAGCTGCGTGACCCTGAAAATGATGACATGTCAAGCATTTAATTATTCCAGGGAGCAGATATGTCCTGGGTTATTTGTATTCATCTGGTTCGTGGAAACAACGTTCCATAAGAAAAACAGACTCAGTAACAACAGTCAAGTTGTTCCTCACACCGTTAACCCTCCTCAGACACGACGCTGCCTACATCATTTGGCTTTTGAAAGGCCTCGTCCTGAAGATAAGATCGTGTTTGTGTGACTCACATAGCGAAGGTCTTGTCTTAGTTCACCTGACTCACACACCATCCTCTGCTCCAATTTTAGTTGTGTCCGTGCCTGCTAAGATAAAAGATAAGTCAGTCACATCAGATATACAACCACACTGTCCAGACAAGCAAGTTCAGAACACACACGTCAACCAACACACACATACAAACACACAATACACTGAGCCTGACTTGGTAGACAAAAACACTTCGTTAAGGCTGCCAGAATGTGAACGTGACTTGTCTTTGTTCAATATGTGGTTGTAGTGGGGGTAAACACTACACTAGGCACAAATTAAACAAAAGTGAAAGTGCCATACTTCTCCATGCTCTTCAGATGCCTTTCAGTATATCGTTGCTGTAATAAGCATTAATATCTTACAAAGAGCACTTCCTGTTAACCAGCCAGGCCTGGTCTGATGAAATATCTCATGACTTTTCCATTATAATGAAATGCTAATGTCACAATAGCACCTCTGAAAATGTTGAAAAGTTGGTGTTCTACAGTCGCCTGATGAAAGGGGGGCGATCAGGGGGAATTCTGCTCTGAACACAAAATTATACGCAACAGATATATTGCAACTTTTCAAAAATGGTGGAGGGAACAGATGACAAGTGCTGGACTTTAAGTATGAAACTGGTTGTTTGATGGCTTGTTACCAGTCTTTGCTCTCATTGTGAAATTAGAGAGAAAGTGTTTGTCCTCCATGTAAAGGTCCAGGGTGTGTTCACACTACTGAGGTTACAGATTGCAACTGACTGATCGTGCCCCCTCACCTCACCTTCCCCTACGACGGCCGCTTAGAATGTGAAAAACTTGAATGTCTCTCTCCAGAGCCAGTGTTTGGTTTGTCCATTCTGGGCTGTCCATTCTGTAGATGAGGACCTCACAAGGTCCACTTAACTACTTGTGGAGCTTTCAAACATTTTACAGACTTCATCCGAAGAGGAGAATATGACGACAAGCAGTCATGACAGTGCTGAATAATGGGAGGGTTTTTTTGTCTTTTGCTAAAGCTAACACCACCCAACGTCACCTTCCCTGGGTTAAGTCTGTATGTTAAGTTTGTAGGTTATACGCAATACTAAATCCCATTTGTTTATCCAGAAAACTCTGCTCTACTTTCTACATCCCCACTTTCTAGAGAACGTAGAGCAGAAAAAGAAAGATTTGCTGTATGAGAAGAACTCTCACTAAGCCCACTTCAACATCACATGAGTATGAACTCTAAATAGACACAACTTAATTCACGAGACAACCCCTGTCAAATATAAAATTGTAGTGAATAAGATTGTCACATGTTGCCTCATCAGATGTTGAAAAATAAATCTAAAACATGATCAGGACACATGTGGCTAAAATTAGCTGTCTTCATGCCCTTATGTGAAATGAATGTTAAAGGTTCAGCTAATATCAGTTCATCAACTTGTGTCTTTTTTTGTGTGTTATGTTTCCCTTCATTTGTAACTGAGCTGATGTTTTTTGATTTGTTCATGGTACACAGAACAGCGTGTGCCATTCACACTGTAACTAGATCTTCTATGAATTGCACTGGACCAGAAGGAAGCTGGTAAATGAGGTCAGTGCACTATTTCCATCCCATCTGAAAAAAATGTGATATGGAAAAAAACAATTTTGAATATTATAAACTTGCTGACACAGGACTGCCTCACACAGCAATTTGTAGAAAAACTGATCTGAGTTTTCATCTACAGAGGCGATACTTCAGGGATGTTAAACTTGGTCCATTTCTTCTTTTCATGATACATTTACTGAGTTTGGTAGCAATGGCAAAGCCACAGTGTTAACTTTATAGCTGTTCAAATTTCCAATTTGCCTCCAAATGCAGGCATAATTCAAGGCATAGATTCCCGGGTATTTTTAGATCATTGGTAAACCAGGTAAACCTGGTAAACAGATACAGTATCTAATGGTCTTGTTAAAGATGTCGTTAAGTTGTTAGTGACATTGACTCTTCCATTGCATTCACGTTACAACACTGCTATTGTTCAGATCATCTGCCCCTCAAGTGGTTGCCAGTTTGTTGCACTAGCTGACGTTGCTAACGCTAGCCAGCAAATGTTAATGTTACTAACGCTAGCTAGTGAACATTATCTTTGCTAAAGCCAGCTAGCTAATGCAAATGTTGCAAACACTAACTAACATTAATGTTGCTAATGCTAGTTAGTTAACGTTAGGGGTGTACAGCCTATAAGGACTTTGGTACAATATGCTTGGCGCATACTAACTCAGCGACTGGCACATTTGTTCCAAAAACACCCAAAAATAGGTCGATTCATGTAATACGAACAGCATTATGCTATTGACTCACAAACCTTGCTAGCAGCTGGAACCAACTTTCAGAATTCTTACATAGAGATAAACGAAAACATCATTTTGGATCCAACAACAGTATTTAGAAATTCAAACTAGAATTTTATATTTACAATATTAATGAGGTATTAAAACAAACTCAGAAATATTTATTTTTTCCATACCTGAAAAAACGAGCTGTTCTCAGAGGAAAATAAGGTCCCCAAAACACTGTTTATATTTGGCGGACCCTGCCACCTTTCTAGTTTCGAACAAAGTAAAACAGAATTGTGTTGTCCTTTAAGGTCAGTTTGTTTATTTAGTCATGAAAATGAAGAGAACTTTTTTATTTAGTTTGTTCAGAAGATCTTTCTCTTCTGTTAAGATATTATTTCCCAAAACTACATATTGCACCTTTAATTCACAATCGTAATAATGTTTTTAAAGAAAAGAGATACTTTTATTTTGCACCATTCTACAAGCTTTGTAGATGTGTTTTTTTAAATGATTTATCCACATAAAATAAAATGTAAAATGTTGTAATGTTGTAATGTAATAAGGTTTCATTATTTAAGAATCTACCATCATTAAAATGGTAGTTATGATCTTTGTAATGTTAACAATTATAGACTTCTGGATATCACCAGAGTTATGAAAACTGACATAAAGGAGAAATCTTTAAATAAAATACCAAAAGCTGTTTCATAAATGCCAATTTTACTTTGTTTTTGCTCTGAATATCATCGTGAACTGTTTACTGTGTAGCTTGTTTTCCAATTGAACGTCACCCCTAAATGATGTCATTCGCAACGTCAACAGAAAGTTCACATGAGTGTCATGTGAAGAAATATTGCAAGAAGCGCTTTGTTCTGTCAAGTGATACTTGTTGTTCTCTCTGCTACCAGTGGTAGTCATCAACTATTTTCTGACTGTGCCAACCAGCATTCAACAGGAAACAATCCCACAGTGTGATTAGAGACAATAATGGCATCTTTGATTCAAGTGCCAAAGGACTGATAAGGCTAAACTGTAGAGTGTCAGTGAAGTGGAAGTGCCCTACCCTGCATTTTGACAAGTGTTGCATTGATCGGCTGTGATTGGTGGCCTCGCTCTGTGGATGTCCAGCATGACTGAGTGATTTCTATACAAGGTGGTGGACAGTGGAGGTTGTCATAACTCTCTTTCCTTTTTTAATAACTTTAATTGAAGCTCAAGATTTGCTGAATGCATCCGATCAGATTCTTGATCACCACTGGGTGTAACATTATGTAAATGTAAAAGAACACTGCCACTTCCCTCTGCTGCCACTGTGAAGGCTGAGTTACCAGCAGTGTTTTTGCATTCTCTGAACTTTCTCATGGTCCTGATGAAAGTACCGCTCAACCAAGCATGCAATATGAAGGGCGTCGCCCGCTGAGGAGTCCACTCCACAACTACACACGTGTGTCTGAGCTCATCTGTGGAAAGTTTAAAACAAACCCACTTCAGCATTCATCAAACCACAAACGTACCATTTTACAGAATAGTGAGACCCCTGAGGGAATCCTGAAAACCACCACATCAGCACCCCCACCCATGCACCGGCTTTGCATGTTGTAAAATTCCTGTTACAATGTCATGTCACAAGATGCTGATTTTCATTCATAACTGAGGTCGAGGGAAAGCGTGTATGATTTCATGCATACGAGCATCTTACACACACATTCACACACATTTGATACATTAATAGAGGACAGTGTCAATGTAGGAGTTGTTCTGAGAACTGGCTGGTTCACTTGTTGGTTTCAGTACACATAGAAACTTCCCAGCTGACTTCCTGTCTCTGTTGTCTATGACTCACTGCATGTTTCAATTTCTGTGTGCAGGTTTACTTTTAGACATTTTAAGTCGTTTAAGTCGTTTATGAGTCGGTCTTTTTCAGTTTTAAACTTAAACTTGACCTTGTAAATGTTGTGCAACACTTGAACCTTCTTTTTGATCTTCAGAATATTTTCTGCAACTGGATCAGTCCAAGTCTTTTATTGGGTCCCTGTTCCTCGACAGTTCCTCTACTCTCATCCAGTATTAAAGTATTTAATCACATTGAGGATCACATATAATGTTTAGTCAAAGAACTGTTAGGCTTCTAACAAACAAACTCTGGGAAATAAGATACCATCACTGCCATTCGTGCTGACTCTCTCCTTGCAGCATCCGTTCAGACAGGGATTCAAAGCTTTTTCAGCTTGAGACACAAAAAAGAAATTTGGTGTCTACTCAGAATTTCTGACATTTGTTATGTTCACACTTAACTAATACAAACAAAACACACATTACTATGGAAGCCCATTTCCACCAGTTAAATGTAAACAAATAAATACATAAAAAACAAAAAACAAGATGAAAAAAGCTTGATGAAGAAAAATATTTCCATTGTAGGTCATAAGAGCTTAAAGTAAAGTCATGCTTTTCAGATAAAAATTCAAAATTATGACTTTTTATTCAATAATTTTGACTTTCTATCACATAATTATTACTTTTTTCTCATACTTCTGATTTACCATGGGAATAGTTTTTTTAATCAAGGCTAAGTTTTGATCATTTTTTTCTAGAAATGGGTTTTGTAGATTACTGACTCCTCTGCTGTCAAACAATTATGAATAAAAAACATTTTGCTGCCTAATCCACACTATGGATAAGCTGAGGAGTCTCGTTTCTTCTATTTCAATTAGTAAATTCACTTTACAGATCTAGCATTCACTCTGCTAATTGGCAAAATGGGTCTGAGATCTGTTGCATGGGTTTGAAACCTGAGTTCGTGAAAGGCTGCTTAAAGAGATAAGACCTAGAAATCTAAATATTTGTGAACAATTCCACAAAAAGACCAAAACCAACAGTGTGTTTCAGCCCATTTGTTCCAAATAAACCTCTGAAGACAGGACACAAATATTTACTTTTATTTTCAAGAAGGCAAAACCATTTAGTAAAACAGTCTGGCACTAAAGCTTTATTTAGCAAACATCCAAACAAGAGTAAATATGTTTTTGGACGATAATGGAGATACAGCAGGGGGGGAAATATGTATCAGGCTTTGGCTTTACATGCAAATCATGTTAGTAGGATATACTCACTGTTGATTTACTTTGCTTTTCATGGAATTTGCTGACAAGAAGAAAAATATAGGATATCACCTGACTTGTTCTTGACAGACACTAACCTTTAGCAGACAACATTTTTTCTCACATGGTAACTTTAACCTGCTTCATTTTCCCTTTTGTATTGTTCTTTATTGTTTTGATTTTGTGTGCTCTTTTTAATTTTAAATTCTATAGACACTTCATTACAAAATAGAGATTAATGTCTGTTTTTGAGTAATTAAGGAACTTCTTCACTTTGATGCCATAATTTGTATCATACCTAATACAACCTGACATATTAAAGGGAAAACTCTTTCATTAGACAAATGCCCTCTGTCTCATGGTATCATCATTTTCATCATCATACTGCCAAACCTTAATTAACAGTGTGCTGTCAGGCTTCTCTTCACCTCTGGGCGCCTTGAATCA
Organism: Pagrus major; assembly: GCF_040436345.1. Taxonomy (NCBI): domain Eukaryota; kingdom Metazoa; phylum Chordata; class Actinopteri; order Spariformes; family Sparidae; genus Pagrus; species Pagrus major. The sequence continues at coordinate 29,427,729 of NC_133225.1, read as the reverse complement.
TTCAGTTCTCCCCTCCAGTCAGAGTGTCTGCAAACTCCATATGCACATCACAGTAACCGAGAAATCCGATCACACTGGAATTTTACAGCTGTGAGTCAGTGACAACAGTAACTGAGTCTCAACAGCAGCCGCCTGCATGTTTATCCAAATGGCATTCAGATACCTGTACCAGCAGGCCCTGGGCGTCACACCTTTCCTGCCACGTTAGGGGCGAGAACAGGACGCAACAGTACCGTTTACAGACACAGCAACAGACTACTGTAAATCCTTCCAGGACAGAACCAGGGATGTTAAAATGCCAAAACTTTCGTTTTCAAAGATTCGGTTCTATGAAATAAGGGATTTCATGCCAAATATGAAGCGGCCTAGAAGGTAAGCCAGACAGACAAATGATACAGGGTAATGATTGAGTTAAAACAAAGTGTAAATAAAGTTACATTGTATCTGTTTTGCAGAATTGATATTGTTCTCAATCGAAAGAGGCATAAGAAGGACATCGAGTGCCTCATGGTCAAAAAAATAAACGATGAGACACCTTCTTCAAAACTCAGGTAGTGTATGTTGCACTATTATAGATAGATAAATCTTCCTGTGGTTCATTAGAGTGAAAATCAATGCTCAGATCTGTCTTTGTTACAGTTGGCAGACTGACCATAAACACCACCCAACTCTGGAAAAACTGCTTCGGAATAAAAGTAAGAAATGCTCCGTTTTTTAAAACTGTGTGGTGCTTATCTGCAGATCATGAAATAACACAACATAAATGATCTGTTGGAAATCAAACTGTAAATTTGTTTCTGAGTTCGTACACTATTTACCCTGATGACATCTCTGATGAGATTTCAATAATTACGCTTAAATCTGTCCCTCAGAATATTTGGCAGCGTTCTGCTCCTTCCTGCGGTCTGAGTTCAGTGAGGAAAACATCCAGTTCTGGCTCGCATGTGAAGACTTCAAGTCGAACGCCGCACCGGACGACATTCGCTGGAAAGCCGAGGAGATCTACCAGGAGTTCATCCAGCCTACGGCCTGCAGAGAGGTCAGTTTGTCAGTGTGGATGGTTCGTGGTGGACAGAGACAGAGCTGGATGAACAGCTGAAAGTAGCAGAAAGTGGAAATAAACTCTGTTATTCTTTGCCCTTTGGCACTGTTAGTATGATAAACATAAACCCAAATATACACTACATTTTTCTGAATTGATTTACCGAACAGGCTAAAGTTTGATATAGTATGACGCCACAAATCAGTAAGAAGAATGAGTAAAAGATTCACAAAGCGGATGAAGCAATATGGATGACTACATGTTGCAACTTTCACTGTATATATTTCAGTGTAGGTGAAGGTGAAGGTGAACATGCATCCTCTGAGTCGTGCTGTCAAGTTTTCTTTCCGGTGTATGAAATATTTGCTATTTAGTTAAATGGTTCCAGGTATATTTTGTAAATTATTCTAAGTTCATTGAAAAAAACACACACACAGGGCCTGTGTGTGTTTAGCTAGCTGCAAATGTCCCATCCACTGACTATGGTGGAGACACATGGATTGAAACACACAGAAATAGCTTTAGGCTACTGAAAACACCAATCACAGCCCGGTCACCAGGATATTATGTTAGCAGTTACTGCTTCTGCAAGCCACAGTAATGTCCAAGTGTACCATATTACAAACCAACAAGGCTGCCAAACGGAGGACTAGAGTTTGAGTCACACCGCTGGATATTTTGAAGTACACATTAAACCTGTGTTTTGTGGCGACAAAACTCAATGTTTTATAATGAGAGCTGCGGATCTTTCCAGCCATGTTTGTGGCGACTCAAACCGACTATTTTTCACAGGAAATCGACATAAAAACAGTTTTAATTGTGGTCGTGCAGAAAGGTGCCTGGATAACTTTTATTCTGGTGATTGGGTTGCCAATCAATATCAGGAATAAGTATTTAACAAATATATAACGTTATAACCCTGGCTGTCTGTTTTTACTGGAAACGTGTAGCTATACCGAAGCAACTAGCACTCAACTAGCTGGGAACTTTATGAAAAGGAGTACCTTAAAGGTACAGTGTGTAATATATCGAGTATTTAGCGGCAAAGAAATGATGGAGCACTGTGAAAAAATTCACAGAATTTATTAATGTGGTGACGAGCGGACTTCTCCTCAGTTTCTCTGTCACACTAAGTCATTACTTTGACTGTCTCTGTCACACTCACAGCCCTAAATATCTTAGTTAGTTATCGCTCCATGTGTTGTCTCACTGCAACAGACCAGGAATATATCTGAATAAATCTTGCTAATGTGACGCTCTCTGAGGCACAAACTGAGGCTACGGGTGCTAATATTTAGCGTTATACATGGCGGCATTTCTTTTTCAGTGAAACTAATGTCCTGCTAATAAACATGTACCTTATCTAAGTTTTGTACCATTAGCAGCAGGGGGAAATATACATTACGGTCGGTTGTAATCTTTAACGTTACTCTAACCTGTCCAGCAGAAAGCAGGACACTTCAGTCTGCAAACATTTCTCTCTCATCACAGATTTCCATCTGGGAAAGGCAGATCCGGTGTTTGTTATTGTTTGTCGCTTGTTCCGAGCTCGTTTAGCGTCTTGAAGTTTTTGTTTCTTCAACAATGATTCACACTCCTGTGATTTTTCTTGTACAAAATAAGTATGATCATCCATCCTTTATCAGATTGTGGTTTCAAACTTCTCACAATACAGATTGTTGAGCAGGAAACAGCAGCCACTCGCTTTTCTTCTTCTTCTTCTTCTTCCAACCCGGTCATTTCTGGCAGCCAAGCGAAACGCGAAAAGGCCCTCACTAGTGCCAGGTTTGTCCGTTCTGGGCTACTGTAGAAACGTGGCGGTGCAACATGGCGACCTCTCGCCCGCTCCCTATGTAGACATGAGAACACAACGACTCTTATTTTCCGGTGATTATACAGTAAATAAAACATACTTACTTACTTACTTAACATACTTACAAATATTATATTCCATTTCTGCCAAGTCTGTTCTGCTAAATGCCACTACATATTACACACTGTACCTTTAATATAAGCATTATCAGATGCCAAATCAAAACAATGAGTGATCATGTGAATAATATATCTGGTGTGAATTCTGCTGTACTCCAAAGAATTTACGATGTGTTTTCTCTTCCTCCAGATCAATGTCGACCACCATATTAGAGAGCAGATTAAGGAGTCTTTGGAGAATCCGAGCCTCTCCTGCTTCGACGAGGCCCAGAAACACGTTTACCTGCTCATGGAAAGAGACTCTTGCCCCAGATTCCTGCACTCTGACGCCTACCTGAGTCTAAAGCACAAATCCAGGAGTCTTTGGTACATTTAGCTGAGAAACAAGGTCATCCAGACATTATCAACGCTGCTTTTCTAATCCTCAGTATTTGTTTTCTTCTTTCTATTTGGCTGAATTGAGAAGTTATTTCACACTGTGTGGGAGGTGAGAGGCGAAGATGATGTGTTGGTGAAATGAGAATAAAGCAGGACAAACACCGTATGAGAAAAGTAATGTGAGTGGGAAACAGTATATGTATGTAGGCGAGAAAGAAGGCTGTTGGTATGTGTCAGCACTTTAGACGATTGTGCAGAGTTTGGAGTTGTTTGAAATTCTGTATGTGTTAACTGAAAGTCTATGTAAGTTAAAAAACAGTGTACAAATGATAGGAAGTGTCACTAAATTGTTTCTAATATGCAGAATGAAATGACCTAGTTTTCATAAATGGGCATTAAATTCACATTTTTTCAAACTTCTTGATCAATTTTGGATTTATTTCAGGAGATGACTGTGCCAGTTCCTACTTATCATTTATAGCTTGTCTTAATATTCTTATTATTTCCATATAGTCAGAATGTGGAGACAGGTTTATATTTATCTGACTGACTGTCTAACTGGAGGCGTGCAGATGGGCATGAGTCAAAGAAAAAAAAAGGAGAACAGTTTCCACAGCTCAGCCGGCAAGGAGATTCTGTTTTTGGTCACATGTCTGATATATCCTCTAATTAGGTGCAGAGATGACTCCACGCACCAGCAATAGGGTTTACCAAAGTGGAAAGAAGTAACCCCACATTAACCCTTGATCCCACTCGGTTCTGTAAATGGCCTTATTCCTGAAAAATGTGCCTTAAAAAGGAGTACTGAGGCAGCTAATAATAACTCAGGGGCTTAAACGACAACACTGGAGTCATCGGACGACCTGATGCGTAACAGATCAGCCTGCATGTGCTGCCTTGTTAGGGGAATAATCTCATCACCCGCAGACAATGACGGCCGAGACACACAAGTGCTTTACTAAGAGAAATAACCTGAAAGACATCAACTTTGGGAAAAGATCACAATGCCCTCTATTCCAATAAAAGTGAAGAATAAGCTTTGTATATTTCTTTTAAACCAAGACTTATGTTTTATGGGTCGTTTCTCTTGAAACTCTGGCAGCTTGTTTTGATGTCTTTCAAGCAGTCTATCCAATAAATGAAGCGTTCAAAGTGAGCTTGAATTGTAGTTAAGACCGTTCATTTTTCATTTTGGGCCCATAAAACAGGAAATAGTAATATAAGTGATATATTGAGTGAGCACCACATTCTGCTATTATGTGGAGGATGTGCAGATATTAATTTTAGTTACATTTTTTTGGTTAAAACTTTTTTTTTTGCTCTGTGCCTTCACCACCTCTTCTCCCTGTTCACCTCTCACTCTCATTCACAGAAATTCCAGGCAGGGAAAACATCTAAAAGGTCCACTTACTCACTTTAAGAGCTTTCAAGTTGGAGTTAATGTGTTGTGGTGTGACTGATGTTCTGTAGTCATACATGGGGGAGGAGATGAGCTCTGTCACAGTGGGATGATGGATTTTCTTTTTCATTTGAATTTCGTCACACCAGGATCATGAACCTCTATGATAAATGATCTAACATCTTATTTTTATCTGTTACCTACTTTGTACCTCAATAAGTTCATCGTGATACAAACTCACAGTTACAAGCATTTGATTACCCGCACATACTAGAGTCTAAGCTAGACTTTGACCATGGAGACTGTGGTTTCCATCATGTGGTTAGATTGAGGCAACAGACATTGGTTAATTTTAGTGAAAGATTGTGGTTTTGGTTAAATGTTGAACATTTCCTGTCTTGTACCTTAAGTCACTGGTGGCTTTTCAAAATATCAAGACCAGTGTTGAATAAAGTACCCAGAAGTCATACTCAGGTAAAAGTAAAGATACTATGTTGATACAACTGAAGTGGTGATCATGTGTTGAGGTTGTAAATAATGTTTTTTCAAATAAATTCGGGATCTCAGGGCAAGTCCCCATCTACTTCAGTTGTTTATGAGAACCCTGAAAAGCTGTTTGGCTGTGAAACTTTGTGACACCCAACTTTCTATCGGCATGGGGTTGAGTAGATCATTTTAGCTTGGACTCATCCTGTAACCAAGAGCTTTGTGTACCTGAGCATAACAACTCCAAAGTTGCTAATGGCAGATAATGTATTGTAAAAGCAGGTATTTTTGTCCTTCGTGGATTTGCTGACACAAGACAGTCCTTGATTGTATACACATATACAACGTTTCCAGGCTGCAAGCTGAAACTATAAACAGCTTTGTGAGCCTTTAATATGCCAATAACCACAGTTATCCTAAAGTCAAACGTCAGTAACTCTGAGTACACTTGGATGTCAGGGGTTGTCCCTGATATATGACAAAAGTCTCACATCTCCTGCATCACATGGCGGTCTATTTCTCACACACAATCTGTCACTGTTTTCTCACAACCCAGCACAGTTACCATGGTAGCGAAAAAGGAAGTGAGTACTGTCGATGGCACGATGTTAGTCAAGACAGTCACACTTGGGGAACTTCACCACCAGATCTGGATGCTATGTGCTAATGTATTGCATGGGGCTTTCTATAGTGCTGTGTTACAGTAACTGCAGACCCACAATACAATATAAAAGGGACAGCTTTCAGTTCACAGTATTTGGTGACTCTTCATAACGCCTCACTACTTATAACCGTGTTTGGGCAAAAGAGGGAGAGCAGCGTCAGTGAAGCCAAGCCAAAGGGCAGATTGGAACAGAATAGCCTGGGGCATCAGATGGTGAGCAGGAGAGACAGGGAAAAACTGTGATATCAGACACTGTCTGAATGTATCAGAGATCCTGTGAAGTATTTTTAATTACCTTCTGAGTCCTCTTTCTTTCCCTGTTCCTCCAGTTTCCGCCAGAATCTGCTCCCTCATTAATTGTTGGGGAAATTAAACATAACAGAACCAAGACTGGCAGCACTGGATTACATCTCTGAGTATATAAAAGAGCTATGAATCAGTTTTTCATCTTCACTGAAATAGTGTGAACAAAGAATTTTATCTTGCTACAATTCAATTCAGATCTACTAAAACATAGATCTTCTTGGAAGAGCATTGAGTAGAAACTGCTCAAGCGTCAGAACCTAAACCTCTGATAGCAAATAGCCGTATTTATAATGCCAAATATAACCGACGGAGAACAGACAGCAGCACCATTCTTTTCTTGTTTTGCCAACCATTCTGACTCCTTTGTTCCATCTAAACCTGCTTTTATTGATTTATTTGGGCAAAAAGAAAATGAATTGCTATGTTAAGAAGCGAGCAGAATAAGGAATCTCACAGTAAATGTGTAGAAACCCATCTGACCAATGTGAAGTGAGAGGCAGATGGTGTGACTGTTTGTTCTGTCACACTTTCAGCCAAAGCTCAGAGTGGAACGAGAAATGACTTCATTTGCATTTCCTTTATATATACTTTTGACAACAAGTGATAATACATGTGTTGGTGTAGCATGGTGTAGTACTTCTGAATAGGAGGAAACAAAAACAAACAGCACAGGATTGTATTCTCATTTCAACACAAGGTCTTAAGATTTCTTGACGAGAACACTGATGTTTGGTGACCAACACTGGCATTAACCTGTTCTCACTCCCAACACATCAAATACAGCAGCCTGTTGTTACCCCTCTGCAACTTGCTGAAGTGCCCCTCTAGTGCAGCAGTAGAAAGAGCAAGAAAAGTCCAAGTTGGATGGTGGTTGCTTTGGTCATACACTGGGATTCACTTCCAGGGATTGGGGTTGCGTCCCACATGTGACCAAGAGTGAAGATTGATTTGTTTTTAAGTTATGTTATGTAAGTAAGTTAACTTACGTAAGTGACGTGACTGAACGTAGTTATTTTTACCTAAAGTATGATCTTTGCCTCTGTCTATGGAAGTTTTCCTCTTAGATACTTACATCTAAACGACACTTCATAAAAACTACCTTAGTCTAAGCATGCCCATGCAGCTAAAATAAGTTCAGGATGAAAGCCTATAAATTCCCACAGTTCTGTCTTCAGTTCCAATCATCTGCAACGGCAGATATTTCAACACCGGACAAAATATGTGATAAGACAGCAATGATTTGAAGGGAACATAAAATGTCAAGGGTCAGCGCTACTAATGCTAATATTAGCTAACGCTAGTCACCCGCCAAGAAACTGTCCGGTTCACTACTAGTTCTCACACCACAGCTGGACTTCTGGCCGAGCTTGGTCTTTTCTCTTCACCCCTGTCTGCTCCCAGTCCCCGAACATCTAACAGGCTCAAATGTAGAAGGCTGTGGTCCTTCAAATATGTATGAGTCAGTGTTGACATTGGCTTTGAGAGCCATGTTCTTAAATGGTAGCTGACCTTGTCAGCCTTCCAGTTTATGTCAAAACGTCTTGAATTTGAGGTTAATGAGGCTTATAGAAATGAGTCTAGGTGTCAATGTAAGTGAATAGTTAATATTAACTCCCTAGTGATCTAAAATCCTTACTACTGAGAGCAGGGATTCACAAAGTGCAGCCCACGGGCCAATGGCAGCCCTCAGGAACACATTTTGAGGCCCCCGAATGTGACATGAAATGCAAACATTATATTTTAATCATTCCATTTTAATATTTTCACTCTCAGTAGCCAACATACTGCTACTGCGTCAAACTGCCTGCCCCTAACAAGTGTCTGCAAAGTTAGGAATGACAACTGGGTCAACACATCCTAATGCCTTCTTGACTGAACAGGTCGGTTGCCAGTGACTCCAAAACAACATGATTGTTGCAGCGTACCAGCAACAGGTGAAGCAAACCTTTGTCCGATGTTCACAGTTAGGTTCGGTTTAGGCAAGGAAACTACTTTGGTTAGGTTCAGGAAAACATCAAGGTTTGGTTAAACTAACTATGTTACTTATGCAACTTCAGTTACGTACGTCACTTTACTAAATTCAAATAACTCACTGTTGACTTTTGGTGACACATTGGACACGAATAATGATCTCCTTGATGGAAATCCTATGCCTGTTTGACCCAATCCTCATCCCCAACCTCCTCCCAACATGGACTTTGTGGCTTGTTATACTACTCTACGTGACTTCCTACTTTGCTACTGTATTAATTACTACAACCACACCTAAAAAGAAAGTGTGGTAATAAGCTGATTTCACAGTCTACCTCTGTGGTCGTTTTTCTGATAAGCTGAGCTGACTGGCTGCATGGTAACCAGTCACATCCCAGGGATTATGTTCTGTCCTCTATGTGCTGTTAGCTAAAGTTAGCGATTACTGTGAAAAACCCGGCGGTTTAATGTGGAATTAAGATGGAAAAGCCAACACAGAAAAAATAGCTGTATTGTGGAGGAGGTGGTTCCAAGAAAAGTGAATCAACTCTTACTTCGATGGACCTCAGAGGACAGACAAAGTGACCTGCCGTATATCAAAACAGGCGAATTCAGTGCCTAAGGATTTTACATTTACATTGGCCTTTCTATACTTGTGAGGATATTGGACATTTAATAAAAATACGACACAGAGACGTGCATCTTTTACCCTACATACAAGGATTTCAGTCCACAGTTTGACCATGTAGGATATGACAATTTTCTAACTTCCTGTCGTCTTGCTGAGTCTCTCTGTTGCAATCGATTTGCTGTTTCCTCTTTCTCGCGTCTGTAGCCTCGTGTTGCATGAATTGACGCCACACTTTTGAATTTCCCTTTGCGGGATCAATAAATGTTGAATTTCTTTTTTCTGTCTTTCAGAGAAAACACGAGACAGAAGAGCAACCCTTCCATTTGTCTTCAACAGGCTTCACTTTTCCAAACTACCAAAACACACACAGTGAGCAAAGGTCATGATTTGCCTATCACAGTCACGGTTACTGTAATTTGCATCTGTGCTGTCAGCCTAAAAATATTGTGAACACAGCATGCTTTCAGCCACAGAGTGCTAAATGTTTGGCTCATCCAGTTAGGAGGAGGGAAGGATCGGCACCAGCAGGAGGGGAAGGAAAAAGGAGCAGAGAGACATAATAGGGAGTAAGACATCAACAGGAGGGAGGCATGCATGCAGTACAGTGTGATTATGTGTTGTTTCTAACGGTGAGGTAGGAGGAGAGGAGGAACAGGAGGAGGAGGAGGAAGGGGTGCTTCCTCTTCAGTCTGGGCTGAGCTGCTGATGTATCCCAGCAGCCCCGGTCTGTAGCAACAGGAAACCTTGGTATAAAAAGCAGCGTTGCAGGGGGAACCCTCCTAAGTGTCTCTCAGCCGCAGCATGACCAGGACCGGGAGCCCGAGTGTTCGGACTTAATAAAACAATGCCCAGCCTAATCGCCGAACCACTCAACACACAGCACTTCATCATGGACAGAGATGACAGGAAGAGAAACAAGAACATGTGAGTGAAACTTTTACTTTCAAGTAAATATGCTGACTTGGGGCTTGATGAAAAAAAACTTTTTTTGGTTAATATGTATTTAAAATGCAAAGCGATGTGTTGCTTTTTCAGACACGTATGAGTAGGATGCTTCGTGGTACCGCCTGAAAATAGTTTACGTTAATAATGTGGTCTAACTTTACTGCAACACATGCTGTCTTTTCTAATTACTAACATGCCCAACATGCTTTGAAGGATTCACTGCAAGCTAATTTAACAGCAGTAAATCCAATAGGGATATATTCAAGCATTTCTTATCTCTCCGCAGTGGAAAGAACTTTATGTGCCGACTCCAGTGCATGTTCTCACACTCATCAAGCTCTGAGAGGTAAGGAGACTTATGGAGTGTTTTGCATACATTTCAGTTTTAAAATAGCCAGCCTGCTCCTATCATTTCCATCTATGGCATCATGAAAGGATTCAAATGAACTTGAGACACCATGTTTGCTTTGGCACGGCACATGCACACCAACATACCCAGTGGTTGGACATTTTTGTATGAATTTGATAAGCACATCTGCTATGCCTTCTTGATTAGACGGCTTCTGTCTCCTCGCAGCCTTTGTAGCTTTATTTTACCCAAATTTGATTCCGGTTGAGTAATCTAACTTGCATTCTCTCCCAGCAGGCTAAGTTTAGAAGATACCCAACAATGGTCACAGTCACTGGAAAGGCTTCTGGAGTCTAAATGTAGGTTGCTTTTCCCCTGAGGACGAGAATACTGGCCACAAATTATGTTTGTAGGATAAAGGTTTTTTAGAAAGCTGAAAGAGGGTGTTATCTGTCCTTCATGTTCGGTGTGTTTTCTGTTCACTTCAGATGGACTGGCGACTTTTCGCAACTTTCTGAAATCTGAATACAGCGATGAGAATATTGAGTTCTGGCTCACCTGTGAGGATTACAAGAAGATCAAGTCTTCATTCAGAATGTCCTCGAGAGCCAAGAAGATTTATGAGCAGTTCATCAAAGCAGAATCTCCTAAAGAGGTAAATCCAGCAGGGAGATGCTTCACATTCTGTCTCTCTTACAGATACTTAGATCTTTTTATTCTGTCATATCATATTGAAAATGAAGATACATGTGGAGCTCCGACAGGAGTATAAAATAGGAAAAGTATCTGCTCGAACGTTGAAGACAGATCTCTCGCTCTTGGCTCAAATCTCCTCATTCCTATCTCTCTGCCTCATTCCAGATCAACATCGACTATCACACCCGGGAGCAGATCAAAAGGAACGTCAAGACTCCCACCATGCACTGCTTTGACGACGCTCAGAAGATAGTTTACGGGCTGATGGAAAGAGACTCGTACCCGCGGTTCCTCCGCTCGGACATTTATAGAACTCTCCTGGAAAACCTCGCCGCCGACGCCACGAAGGGTTGAAGGCGCGCTCGGGGGGAGGGAGAAAGGACATAAAAACCCATAACTGGAATGTTTGAGCTCCTTCAGGAGGAAGGGCTGACAACAAAGAAGGAAGGAGGGTCGACCCGCGCGCCGCACGGACACATACAGAGGCCTCGCACCTCGGTGACGTCACCAGATCGAGCGCCTTATCCCCGACACTGAGCACTTCACACCTGAGGACTACGTAACAAGAAGAAGAAGAATCAACAAGCCCAGCCTTAATGATAATGACCCTGTAGTGTGTGTTGGCCCTGGATGATAAGTCAGTGTAAGTAGGCGTATTGACTACTTTTGACAATGACTGAATCAGTGGGGCGACTGACGCCCACTGTGACAGTGGAGCTGCGAAAGATAAACCATGCGGCGGACCTCCTTTGGCCTTCTTTGCAGAGGTGTTTCCTGTGCAGATAACAATAGAGGATGTAAGATGCAACGGTCACACTTGATTAGTTGTGTGTGTACGTTGGAGAAAATGAGAGAGCGAGTGAGTATTTAGTCGTAGCTTTTAACCGCCACTGACACAGAATAAGCTGTCGCAATAAGAGTTGGCCAATTATCTAGTGACAGCACTGAGGAAGCCAACAGATCCATAACGGACAGAGGACTCAATAGTGATATGTCATCCTGCGTGAAGGGTTGCAGGAGGCCACTTACTGCTGCAAGAGGCATTCTGGGACACTTTGAAAGGAGATTTTTCAGAATGAAGCAAAAAGGAGTTTTAAAAACTGATAGTGATGTTTCCTGAGTTTTGATTTAATCTGCCTGTCGGTGATATTTTGTGCCCATATTAAATATATTTAAGGTTTATTATTTTCAAACAAAAAGTAAAAGTAGTTGGTATTTTTTAATTTAATATAAATTGAGGATGAATCTACTTTTCATGTTAACAAAATAATCATGCACATTTCCTTGTGTGGAATCTGAACGCTCCCATGTACGGCCAGTAGTCTGGTAATAATTCCTCAGCGCAAGACGACTGGCCCTTATCTTAGTCTGAATGAGTCAAAGGAAACACACATCACTTGCTTTGTCTGTCTGCCATTTTCTTTTCCTTTTTTTTTTGTGGTGCAGGGAATCAATCCCCCCTACAAATCTAATTCCAGTGAAAAAAAAAAAGGAGTTGGGAGTTTCCCTTTTTCACTGGAATTACGTTATCTTAGTCTGAACATGATTCTTACGACACTGAAGTGTCAAGAGTCATGATTTTATTTAACAACCTATTTGAGTGGAATTACTATAGAGATAGAACGCTTCACCTTGCATGACAGGATGTTAAAACTCCTTGTATACCCTGAGAATATGCCTTGTTATTGCTTTCCAAAGCATGTTGTTTGAATGTATTCTTAGGAGTTCATAGTTAACTTAACTTAAAGGTTAAACAATGTGTTATTTATTGTTAATTGTCACCATTTTTGAGTACAACGTTTGTTGCAGTGTTGAAGTGCTTGTTAAAATGTTAGTGATTTGAATGGCATTAAATTATTTAAATTGCCTGCTCGGAACAAAGTGACATCTTTTAGTCGTTATTACACACACGCAGACACACTGAAGTCTTTTCACATTGGAGCTTTCAGCGCTTTGTGCTCTGATATTTCTTGTGTTCTGTTTAAAGAGCACAGCAACACACTTGCAGAGGAATAGATCTTAAAACATGGCATTAGGGAAATTAATGGGATGTTTGCTTAATGACTGTCTGGTATATGTTTAAAGCAATACTCCACCGCATAAGCATGGAAACATAACGACTGTGCCAAGTTCTGGTGGGGTGAAGACTTATTTTTTAACTGTTATGGAGAAGCAACTGCAGCAGTTGTTGGCGAGACTTAACACTCCATCCTCCTAAGTGACAAAGTATATATACAGTATATGTTTTATAGACAGAGCTCCTGGTCTCTCATATTCAAACGTTTTCAGCATTCTGAGAAAGTGAGCACAGACAGTAATGAGGAAGATCATCCACAAACAGTAAGAAGATATTTAGAAAGTAAACACAGCATCGGTTTGGTAGCTTTCAATTTCTGTGTTCAAACTAAAACAGAGCCTCGTGGTATCCAACAGTAAGATACTGAGCGTTATCCACCCGTATCGCTGAGAAGCATCTGCTGACTTGAAAATTAAGTGCATCAGTGATATGCGCTGTTTTAGAAACAGGAAGGCCTGGACTTCCAGTTTCTAATGAAATCAGTCATTGTGAGAAACGAGATTTTCTCTGAAGTGCAACCACGTGGAATAATGAAACACTGGACTATTCAGCAGAAGTGTTGATAAGACTTGTTTTTGATGTTTATTTTTGCTTAAAGAAAAAAAGAAAAGAAAAGAAAAAAGAAACATTGAAAATGTTCTTGTCATAGCCAAAATGTTCATGGCTCAAAGCTGTTGGATTGGCTGACAACAGGAAACCCACAGTTAGTGAGAGGCAGAATGATACACAGACTCCTGATACACTCATACAAGAAAGTAATGAAGGTTTGTGCAGAGCGTGTTAATAACTGCTGTGTCTCTTTTTGTACGAGTGAAACTAGCCGCATTTTGAAGAATATAGCACGAGAAATTTTATTGAAGCGGCATCATTTGAAAAGAATTGTGTACGCTCGCTTGAGGTGTTTTTTGTCTTTTGCAAATCAGAATCAATGCGAAAAATGTTTGATGGAAACAGATTTGCCGGATAAACTCTGATGTAGCGACATTCAGCTCACATGACTGATCAGCTGTTTCCGCCGTCTGCTGCGTGCATTATAATCATTGCATTTCTTCGTCGTCTCCAGACAGCATGCATCATGGCCGATGCTAGCTGACATGCAAGAACAATTACAACTTGCCCTGTCGATAGTAATTCCTGAAGACCTCTCTCTGTTTTGTCTCCAGCTTTGTTTACCTCTAGCCTCTGTTACTTCCAAATCCACGCGGGACGTAGCCACGTAGCCTCCACCCTGTCGTCCTCTGATCACATTTTAATTTTTTGCGAACTTTCATAGGTTCCTTTATAATTCTCTTGACATTGCGTTACATAGTGTCTGAAATAGACAAACAACCACACACACACACACACACACACACACTGGTATTTTAAATATAAGTGAAACAGCCTGACAGCTTCTACCTCTGTTTGTATAATTAGTGAGTCTACATGTGTGATGGGGTCTAGCCTCCGTAAATATACAGATAAAGCAGTCCTAATGTTTTATTCTCTCTATTTCTTTATCAGCGGTGTGAATGAGCCTGTCAAAGGGAGGTTCTGTTGTAGTTTGTGTGTGTACACTCTGTGCCAACCTCCATATACAGGACGTGCGCAGACACACACAGACACAAACAGACACACACAGACACACCTTTGTAGAGTCAGAATTTATCAGGGTGGTTTATCAATTTTGGTGCCAAGATACTTTTCATGCCAAAACTGTGACTGGTAGATGCTCCTGTATGTCTCCACACAACAGAATGATGACCACAAAGGCTGACTGAGCAGCAGCTAATGACGACACATATTTATGTTTATTGTTTGGCTGCAAAGGAGGAAGTCAGGTGATGCTGCTTAAAGAGGGACATGGTCTGCATGAGGAGGAGGTTGGGGTGGATGGTTTGGGAAGATCACTTTCCGTGTCCCGTGTGAATCTAAAAAGTCAACAGTGAGTTATTTTAATCAACTTCATAACATACACAACAGAACTAAAGATCCACTCATAATCTAAAAACATACATACACAAGAAACGTACTGATTTAACCCAAACCATGATCTTTTCCTAAACATAACTTTGTCTAAACCTAACAAACTGAAACCATACGACGAAGGTTTGGTACGCCTGTTGCTGCTACACTGCAAAGGTCATGTCATCCTTGAAAACGGGGACATATGTTATTATGGGAGTCACTCAACTCGACCTATTCAGTCAGTTATGAATGAGGATGTGATGCATCATAAGATCAACTGTATACCATTATACAACCGCCAGTTAAGGTTGTAGCTAAAGTCAGGAGACAGTTAGCTTAGCTTAGCTTAGCATGAAGTCTGTAAATGTGTCCAAAGTAAAATTAAAAATTTAAAAAATCCACCTATCAGCTCTCCTTGAGCTCATAAACTAAAGCATGATATACTGATTGCTTCATTCTCACAAACAGAAATACAAATCTGACGATGCTGTGACTAACTAACTCACTGTCATGACAAGAGAGGGCCATTTCTGTTTGCAGTCTTTATGCTAAGCTAACCTTAACATGTTAATATGAGAGTGGCATGAATGTTCTTGTTCCTTTAACGGACTTACAATTAATGATAAAAATAGGATTGGCTGCAAAATTAAAGATCTTGCACAGAGCAGAAAATCTGTAGCTTGGTTTGTACATTTACTGGCTTGTATCAACTGGGGAATTGTTTCTGTGTTTACTGCTATGATATTTTATTGGCATCACAGTGGATTTTTACTGGCTTTAGATGGCCCCAGAACAGTATAATTTCCTGCTGTATTTCCTTTCCTGTATGTTTTTATGGTTATGATCTGTCCTTTACGTGTTGCTGACTGACCAAATATCCCCCTGTGGAATGACTGAAGTTCAGGTTTAACTGCAGTCAGTGGCCAACTATGAGTTTTATCATGGTTAGATGTAAGGATGTGTATAATGAGTATGTACTGTGACTTCTGGGTGGACAAATTTCCACAGAGCACGCTGAAATCCTCAGCCAACCAGCAAAAATACTTTCCTGCAGTTGAAGATGCAGAAGGCGCGCTGACCTTATTCTGCATCCACCAAGTCAGCCGTTGTGATGGCGAGGTCAGAGGGCTCTGATTATGCTAATAAAATACATTTACAGCAGATAACTATTTCACTTTTGGCCTCAGAAGAGTGTCAGAAGGTGGATACTGTGCAGCCTGCTCTAACAGCGAAACAACAGAACAGAACATGCATTAGTCAACATGTGTAGCCCGCCCAGGACCAAGCATGGCCCAGGGCAGGAAGATTACTGTCTACTGTTCCTGTCTTAGCCTGCCCCACACTGTAAAATACAGGAAAGGGAGGTCAAGTCACAACCTTTCACCAGTGAATAACCACAACACAATTCATTTTTCCACTGTATGTTACAGCTTGACTTAATATGTGGGTAGTACCTGGTACTTATTTTGATGTCACCTTGGTCAAAGTTCCAAGTTTGCTGAGCCGATATTAAAAGTTGACGTGAAAACACTGCAGACCAATGATCTGTAAGAGAATCATCACAGAATTGTCACTCGGCACACTACATCCTGCACAAACTCTGCAGAGCCCTTAATCACCCAGATTTTAAGAAATGGTCAAACGAGTAGCTTAGTGCGCTGTGTTAGCAGCTTGAGGTTAGCAGTGACGTTCATGCACAGTCAGCAAGTTATGATGCTGCTATCGCAACAATTACTGCAAATTCAACCAGTTCCCGTGAATTCTGCACAATCTTGCAATTTTGTCCAATTAATGCAACTTTTCCACATGTTTGACCAATCAGTCATTCACCAAACTCACTTCCTTGTTTCTGGTTGTGAAGATGCCGACATGACACAAACGTCTGACATTTAAAGACCACATGATTGCAACACAAACAAAAGTCATCCATTGATGATCCATTGAGACTTTTCCAACGCAAACACCAGGAGAACTGACTGATACACGTGACAACAATCAAGTTGGTTGCCAGTTTTCCGGCACGTTCCTGATGATAAACGTGACACAAGAAAAAAAAGGAACACAGAAAGGCAAACTTGTCTCCTGGCAAGGGCAAAGGAGTCAATCACCTCCTCGGACAATTTTTAGCAAAACTTGTTCCAGCTGTGGCATGACAGCCAATTAAACGTTCAAAACAAACTCCAGAGACTCAATACTTCCCTGTTTGATTTCTGTGGTCCTGGAGCTGTCACTCCAGCTGAACTGTTTTCATTTCCTTTTATTTGTGCATTATAGTGTGGGACAACAGGGCCGATCAAAACACTCTCACAAGATTTGTGAGTACAGTGACAGCTTTGATAGTCTGAAATTTGTTGCGACATACTTAAAACCTGTTTAAGCCAGTGAGATTACTCTGTTCCTTCTCTAACACAATGACCTCTGTGTTCTGGTGGCTATGTAAATGGGAGACATGGGAAGTTTATGAAGCACAGGTGTGATGTAGCACAAGACTGCGGACATCCCCATGCAGTAAGAGGATGGAGCCTTTAAAAGTATAAAAGAAATACTGCTTCCACTCTGGGGTATGCTGTAGTGTAGTGATTAATTAGAAATAATCCAGAACAATATTATTCACATTGCTGAAAAGATATGTGAGGTTTGACAAGGTGCTCTGAGCAGCTCTGACCTGAATGCCACGTGAGAGGAAGTCGTGTTGCAGTGATCAGGTGCAGCTGTCCTGTTGGGGTTTTTCCGCATGTTTATCAGTTGATCTTTAATCACGAGTTACAGACTTTGCTGCCAAAATGGAAAATCAATTTCAGAGTAGTTACCATTCATTAGCTTTCCTTTCATTTAATTTCATCTTCGATTTGTTTTGCTCAGAGCGCACTTGCAGCAGCCAAAGTGGTTTAAACGGGTGTCTAATTAATTTAATTAATCTGCCATTTAGTCTGTAGTAAACACACAGTAATACAATAGCTGTGTTGGTTATCCATTCTGTCGGCCTTGCAGATATGTCGTTCTTTTAAAAGTGTTGAGATGTCGAGATGTCCTGATTTCCCATCAAAATCACCAGTTTTTTGTTTCCACAAACACGTCTGGAGATGTCCCGACTTCCTGTCGAAAATATCCAGTTTTTATCACCATAAACAAGGCTGAAAATTGTCCTGAAGTTTAGTTAAAGACACCCAGTTTTATTGGCACAAACACGGTTGGAGATGACCCCACTTCCCATCAAATATATCTGGTTTTTATCACCAAAAACACGTCTGAAAATTATCCTGAGGTCTGGTTAAAAACACCCACTTTTGTTGCCACAAAAACATCTGGATATGTCCCGACCTCCTATCAAAAATATGTTTTTTTGTTGTCACACACAGCTGAAACTTGTCCCGTGGGCTCCTTAAAAATATCTAATACTTTCACACTTACAAATCTTAAATCACTCGCCACCTCCAGACATGAAAGTTAGATGATAAACGTGATGTGAACGTGATAGGACAGGTTTTAGTTGAAATGTCAATATGGTGCGTAGCCCATGCCATGTACAGAAGTGAATATATCAGCGGTTTGCAGAAACGTTAAGTGCTGAAATCTCATCCTGGTGACAGGGCGGCGTTGCATCCATGCTGCTATTCACATCTTTAAGCACTTGAAGCTTCATGCTAGCCTTCGGCACTTGACGTTGCTGCTAAGCAAAAAAAAATGAAAGCCCGTACAAGGGTTAAGAGTGCAGAATATTGCAACCTCCAAACACAAAGAGGACAAACTCTGCGAGCTCGTGCTGGGAATCACCTCCTGCGTAAGGCCTTCTGGAAGAACCTCGTGCCTTAGTGGAAACTTGGCTCTGCTCTTCATCCACTTCTAAACAGATGGCTGCTTACACACACACTGCACATCATAATAAACACACGAGGCGAACACCATGTTTTCACCCAGCACAGCTCCAGACTGGTGCGACAGACAGAGGGGGAGCGGCAATAATCACAACACAACGCAGCAGGTGACGCAGACGCACTATAGCTTAGATAATCTGGGACAAATTGTGATTGTGCTTTACATATGTGTGTCCTGTTCCTCATTAGAAATCCCCTTTTAGTGTTTTTGAGATATGATGTCGATGTCAAACTGCATTGTTACTGGAAAGAGGAGATCACGGTGCTTAAATGGTCGGCCTCTCGAGCAGAGACTGACAGGAAATGACTTTCAAAACTGTTTTCAGTGTTCTTCCTTTTTCAGATGAAATGCAGATTGTTATAGTAACTGAGGAGAGCATGCATTCATTGTGTTACACGTTCCATCATTTTTAACTTATACTTTATGCACTTCTGTTACTTATTTCCTGCTTAATTATCCATCATTAGCATGGACTATTTCTTTATTTATTTATAATTAGAATTATATTGGATTTGCGTGTACTTTTCCACTGATGCATCTTCATGCAAACTGTACCTATAAAAAACTGACATTTCCATGAATACAGCTTTGTATGCAAACAATGACTGAATGGAAACGTGGCAGGGACGGTGCCCAGTGAGGGTGCTGGAGGCTACTCATTGACTGTGTATAAAAACCGGACCTGCAGGTTTAGCTGTACAATGATTACGCATTTTATTCAGCTGATACCCTGCTACATCTGCAAAAATAGGAAAGTGCTTGTCTGCTGTACATACAAGGAAACACAGCAGTGTTCATGACATTTGGCACGTTTAAGTGACTGAGCTGATCCCATGAGCTTTGGATTGGATTCGGATATTCAATATCACGGTCCTAACCACACAAATAGGTGAAGCTAGATCAACATATTGAATCTCTATCATTTTTTTTATAGATCTGAGTCGTTTTTTTCCGCTTTTATATTAAAAGTGGATCAAATGTGAAGTGAAAGGAATGACATGTAAAATAATCATCCAATCCTGCAGCTCTATGAAGGTTATTAGCGTCTTCTAACTCACTGGTTTGGTTTTCTGGCCCATCAGTTCCATTTCCAGCAGCAGTGGGAAGCTGCTTCTACTGCTGGAAAAACCTTAGATTAACCAAGCGAACACTACTGGCCCTGCACGAAACAGTAGACAAGGTTAGGAAAGAAGGCTGAACAGCTAGCAGCCTAAAAGACCAAAGAAGGGACTTTGTGACTTGAACAGCAAATCAACTCCAACAAATGGTAAAACTGATAATGTTGCTCCAAAAATGAGCTTAGCGATAATATGTCAGAAGTCTCATTTATTGATCATCAGCTGCTTGGCTACCAACGAGTTTTGAAGTATCTCATTAGAAAAGGTTGATGGAAATGGCACTATTCAAAAAAACTGCTGAATTTCAAAGAAGTTTTTATGTTCATTGGAGGTATTTTTGACTTTCTTATAAAAGACTTAAAGCGAGACAGGAAGACATGTTCCAAATAAGTTCTGGCCGAAGTCTGGACCAGATCCAGCTCCTACCAGAATGAACTGTGGCTTAGATTTGGGACAGCTCTGGATTATTTGGTTCACTCTTAGTTTACATGTGGCCATGGTATGGCCCGCTCATGGCTCAGATCTGGCAAACAGGAGTGGACCATCATTAATGACATCATTCCACGCAGTGCGTCAGCCAATTGAACGTGTCTGGTGTGAGCCAGATCTGGTTAACTCTGAATGTAACTCATGACTGATCAGCTGTTTCTGCTGCGACAGAAGAACAAGACGCTGTGTTTGCTGCCGCCATCTTCCAACATTCCCATAAGATTCCCTTTCCCAGTTGAATTCCCAAATTCCCTCGTAGACAGCCAAGGCAGCTGTTTTTGTTTCTTCTTCTTTGTTTGTTTGTTGGCGGTCAGCAAACAACTGGTTTTCTTTCCAGTTTTTGACCTCTACCTCTTCTGTTACAGCCATGAATATGTAGCCTAAACCACTTTATTTACTCCCAACCTGTTAAGTAAATGCACCTAATTCACATTTTCTTTTGTTTTGTTTTTTACCTCTGCCAAGGAGGTCCTGTATCTACTTGTGTCTGTTGGTTGGTTTGTTTGTCAGCAGTTTTACACAAAAACTACTGACTGGATTTCCACAAAACTCGCATGGAGGATGGGGCTCAGTCCAGAATAGACCCTATTATTTTTTGGTGCAGATCCGGATAAAGGAACTGATGCAGGATTTTTTCTTCTCACCTTCTTTAACATTGTGAGATTGGACATTTTGCATTGATCTATGGTATCTGAGTGAATACAATTGATGCAGATCCTAAATCTGGTGGTCTTACATTATGGTTGTGCAGTTATGGGTGGTTTAAATTTGATTTACAGGGCATTCAAGTTTGATATTGGATTAGGCCTGATCGAATCAAAGGGGGACTGATGGTTTCAAAAGTTGACTTCAAATTTGCTTGACGATCAGATGGAAACACAGCTACTCAGTCATATTTATACAGGTGTACACTTCTCACTACCAATGCTGATACCCCTCATGCCAACGCACCTCAAGCTCCCTCTAATCTCCTCCTATGGCGTTGAAGCTTTTGGTACTGTTGACTTTAATAAGATCTTATGTCCGTGCATGTGTTTGTTGATGGGGGATCAGTTCCCCTGGCAGCAACGGATTCTTTGAGCTCCCTCAAAGAGCTAAGCTTTTTCCACCAAATCTAACTGTATGACTCTTTGCTATAAATGGTCAATTCCTTGACTGAAGTGTTGCTGACTGACAGAAGCTGCTTAGCTCTGGTTATTGAGCTGCTGCTGAAATAAGCCAACCTAGACGTAAAAAAAAACAAAAAACGACAAAGCTAAACCAATGTTTTGCCAATTAATGCATTACCATCCTTTGACCTTAAAATCGCCACTGACCTGAACTACTGATGACGAACAGGTTGAGTCAAAGTCTTTTATCAGCTGAAGTTGATATGACAGGAATGTAAGACAGTGCCCACATTTCTTTTTTAAACATCCATAAAAGGTAAGAGGATATTGCATCATCTTTGTACCAAGCTGTCATATCTCAACATGCCATCATGACAGAAGCATACTTCACTGATCCACACCTTGTGTGAGTAATTGATTAAATATCTCCAGTTCGGGTAGTGTCGCAAAGTCACAATGAATCAGTTGTCCAACAGGGATTGTCACACATAAGAGACATTGGCCCCTGGCGACAGGAAATACACTTTTGTGGCTAAACATCATGTAGGCAGTGGCTGCTTGTGTTTTTCCTACTTCTTTCATTTAAAGGAACAGTTCACCCAGGGCCGAAAATTCAGTCATTACTCAGCCCCATGCAGATGGAAGGTCAGGTGAGCGGTCAAGCTCGTGCACCCACCTCAAACAGAATGTGTGCTAACACTTTTAGCCTAGCAGCTACAGTGAAGCTTTTGGCTGTAAAGCGGGTCCAAATAACGTCTTTTCAAATCAATTTGGGGTCTCAGGGCTTCTGGAGACAGACTAGCTGCTCAGAGCAATTTCATGTTTTTTTTTAAGTTTTAAAACAAGTCCTCATCTCCATCAGTTGTTTAGGAGAAGGCTGCACTGTCTTGCTGTGAAGCGCAAGAAATGTTTTGTGGACTCTTTTGGGGATAATATACCATGTTTTCAAATGGTAAAATTAAGGGACACCAAAGGTAACAATGCCTCAGATGCTCCATGACTGGTCCAAATCACAGAGCAGCTGCAATATTGCATAATGCTCTCAAAATGTACAAGAAGAAAGAAAACACTAAAGAAAGAAGAGAAAAGTTCCATCACACACTGACAGAGCCTTATTTTAAGAATAAGGGCACTGAGTGTGCCATGTACGTCATATCTTGACCTTACGCTTAAAAATGGAGCCATGCAGGAAACTCAGGGAGGGAATGTTTATGCAGTGACAGCCTATGATTGCCTCGGGCCCTGAGAGTCATACCAGGGCGAATGGCTATTTACATAGCGAGAGCCAATCGCATTAAAGACCTGTCATTCCAGGCCCGCCTCTCGCCTTTCGTGCTCCGTGGCTGGAAACTATAAAGTTGCCTGACAAGTCAAGAGGGAGAAGGAGAGGAGATTGAACCATGAGAGAGAACTCTACTAGTCTGTCATCCCAAAGCATGGCGTTCACTGACTGTATGCAACCCACTGACCTGTTCACAGAGAAGAAGGGAATAAAGTAAGTTATGTGGTGTTTAAAAACAATGTTTCTGGTTATGATGACCTTGTAAAAGACATTAGCAGAATTACTCTGCCATAAAACACTGAGCTGATTTATTTATTTTTTACCCAGGAGGAAAAACTGGAGGAACAGAATAGGATTTCTGTTGAAGACAAACTCTTCCCTGTCGATATTACAGCTGATGAGAAACAGATCTTACAGGTAAGACCTTTTTAATGTGAGGGTTACGTTCATATTACATAACATCTCATTTGTATGCATAGCAACTTGTTTGTGCTCTGTGGTAGTTACAGCTCAGTTTTAAATATATAATTAAATGATATTTAATCTAATTTGACTGATTTTGTCGTATTCATCTTTTTATCCACACTTGATCTTGAATCTGCACAACTGTTTTTATTGTGTATATTTTTGTATGTAAGTTATGTTTATATTGTTTCATGACTAAATAAACCAAATCAGATTACATTACAATGATTATATGCCTCAAATGTATTATTTTAAAGTAATACAGGAACACTTTTTGCAACGTGATACTGTTTTAAAAAAACAAAATTTTGAAAATGACATACATTTTAAATATATATATATATATATATACATATATATATATATATGGATTATGCTACTTTACTTCCTCATCCACAATTATTTTCTTATGGTTCTTCTTCTCTACCCTCAGGCCGACTGCTGATGAGGTGAACCAATGGGCGCAGTCACTTGACACACTACTCAGTCATAAATGTAAGTACCATTCACCGGACTATTGGTGCACGATTACATAAAAGAGCCTCAAAGGTCACACGGTAACTGTGTGCTTAATGAAAGCATTTTATTGGCCTCAATAAAACACAGGCTATAATGGCTTTGCATTTGGTTTACTTAGCCTAAATGGGCAGACAGCGATGCGTCCGTCATCTTTAACACTTCTCCCCCCCCTCCACAGATGGAAAAGCTGCTTTTTGCATCTTCCTCAAGTCTGAGTTCTGCGAGGAGAACATCGAGTTTTGGACGGCCTGCGAGGATTTCAGGAACCACACGTCGTCCAGAGAGCTGCCCTCCAAGGCCAACAGCATTTACGAGGAGTTCATTCAAAATGAAGCTCCAAAAGAGGTAACAGCATATATGTCATTATAAAACCAAATAAATGAGTTATTTAATTCATTTGCTAATCAGAATTTATCTACCTTCAACTTCTATTACTGTACAACATATTCTCCATTAAATATTGGATTCTAACACTCATATTTGCTACCTCTTTGGTCACAGATAAACCTGGACTTCCACACCAAAAACGCTATCATCCAGAGCCTCCACGAACCCACTGTGACCAGCTTCCTGGCAGCTCAGAGGAAAGTCTACAGCCTGATGGAGAACAACTCCTACCCCAGGTTTATCCACTCCGACCTCTACAAAGAACTGTGTGCCGGAGCCAGGAGAGAGGGCAAGCTCATTAAGTCCTAGTCAAACTAGACACTCGGTCCTGAAGTCATTTGTTTACTGCTGCGACTGTGTAAATAGACGGCTGATGATGTTCATCTCAGGCACCGCTTCGGGATAATAGACCCGAATGCAAATCCTGAGCGTAAACATTAGTGTGGAAAATGCAAAACAGAAGCCATTACTATTCCATCCCGCTGAGAGCTTTCGACAATAAAGTTGGGATGATAATGCCGGGTGCTGTATGCTGCTGCAGGCAGCACACAGAGCGTTTCTACCAGATGGGATTAAGGTTACATTTTCTTTGCTGGGTCATTACCTGCACTTTCTTTACTACACGCTATTAGAATTTGGTATTTTGAGCAATGAAGCAGTTTTCAGCAAAGCTGTTGTAGTGTAAAACCACTGTTGATCTCTGTCAAAACACTGAAGTCTGTCTCCCACTGACTGTGATGTTAGAATGTGTCTGTGTGCTGATATTCACTTGAAGGCTTTGTACAGCTGTCATATACACAGGACCTCCTGTGTGACCCTGATTGTCACTGATAAGTTGCTGTGCTGGATTTTACACAAAAGTGCAATTTTAATTTATATAACAATATTCACTTTTTCCATTGAAGACTGTGTTTGGTCTGAAATTACTGTGAGAATCTCATGTATTGTATATATTGTGACTTGTTGGATGTGAATTTAAGTTTGTGGCAGCCGGACTGCTCGAGAAATAAAATGTTTTCTCCGATACAGAAATGTCTCTGATGTGCTTTGTTCTGAATTCACTGCAGAGGTATCATCTTCCTCAGGGAAGGAAGTTAACTACTGACATTTGAAAACAGTGTATGAAACCATTTAAGCTCAAAGATCTCATAGTCTAGTTTACACCTAATGAAGTCAACATTCCTGCTGAAGTGCATACTGAACTGGTTGTTGACTTTTTGGTCACAAACATATTATCACCCATTAACGCTTATAGATTTTCAGTTTAAATGATAAAAAAATGAACATTTTCAACAGAATGTGGAAAAACAACAGTGGTGATGTTATGTCAACGTTTGCCTTGTACTTTGTTGCAGAGATGTCTCCTGAAGTTAGCATGCTAACCAGCTAGCCCATACTGTTGCAAAACCCTGTGGTTTAATCTGAGAGGAAAAAGCAGCGAGCTCGCCACAATAAACGCACAAATTGTCAAGAGAGGAAACATTTTTACACCTGTTGTCGTTACTAAACAGAAAAATACAAACGTCTGAATTAACGTCTGAAACAAAACAAAACTCACCAGAACAGTCTTGGTTCGTCTGTCCACAATCACCTCTGGTTTGGTTGAAATAAATCCTCATTTCGCTGAGGACAACGTGAAAATATTCCAGCTCCCTCATCCAATAGCGACTACCTGAGCTACTCGCTAACGGCAGGTAGTCGCTACAGCCAAAGATAACTACAGCACAGAGGAGCAACTCCAGTATATGTATGAGCAGCAGTTAGCAGCTTTACCGCCCCCTATTGTTTTGGAGCACCCTTTGAATTCTGGCCTATTTCTACCAATGACACCTTTAAATGCACATCCAACACATACGGAGCAGCATTATCATTCATTTAGTGCTGCGTTTCTGACCACCTGCAGACTGTATGGCTAATATTCACTTTCCTTTTAAAGGTTCAGTGTGTAGAATTATTTAGTGGCAGTGAAGCTGCAACCAACTGAATACCCCTCGCCTCACCTTCCCCTAACGGTGGCTTCTAAAAGAGCAAAATAAATGTGAAAGTACCTCTCTAGAGCCAGTTACCTCTGTAGATATATATAAAAAAATACAGAATGGTTATTAGTTTCACACTGATTGTACACTAATGAAAACATATTAATGCATATTAATATTCAATTTCTACCAATGGAACATCCTAAATCCTACCCATAATCTCTCTTCTGAGAGAAGTATGTCTCTTTAGCTGTTAAACACACTATGTTCCCCAGCTAGTCGCTAATTTTGTTTGCATATCATCTGGAGCTGAACAGGTAGCACAGAGGGTTTATCAGTGTTTCTGCTTAAAGCTGCCACCTGCTGCAGCTGGAAATTATGTTAAGAGCAATAAAAGCGAATCAGAACAGTAGTTGGAGGCTTTCAAACAAAAACAGTAACTTAAAAGACATTTTTGAGGATTGTCGCTTAACAGAAATGATATATTTTCAACAGAAAGTGTCGACACTTACCATTCATGTCAACCACCTGGGAAGTTTAGTCGACTGGAAGATAGCGTCTGGTTATCATGGAGACGACTTCACTAAAGCTGAAGTGTTGACTGAAAGTGTTGAATCAGGTTTTATTTGATCCATTGCAGATATCAAAATATTGATTATAGCTACTTTAAATCTCACTACAATGCCTCATTCCTTGTTAAAGACAGGGCCAACGTGGGCTAATAGGTTGCTCAGACAGTCCTAAAATAGCTTATGTACTGCTAAAGCAAAGTGAAGTAATATTTTCCACTGACCATAAATTACTATCTATCTTGAATATCAACACTTGAAATGGCTAAATGTAAAGGTGATGCATTCTGGGTGTTTGGTTTAACAGAAAGGTCAGACACATCCACAGACTGTACACACTGACATCTCTTCAGAGACAGTGTGCTCGCTGTTCAGCTGTACAACAAAAACAACATTCCTCATCTTTCTGGAACACCGCATTCCTCTGAGTGCAGCTGATGGGGGCCGCGTCATCGCAGCCGAGTTCCCGTACTGTAACAATGTTAAGAGTTGTAGGTACAGACAGGGAGAGAACACACTGACTGACAGCAAAGAGAGTCCTCCTCCGCCTGCTGTGTGTCTGCTCGCTGATACCGAGGCTGTCTCCAGCCGTGAACTCATAGTAGTGGCTGACAGTGGCCAGACACCCGGACGTTGCTCCTGACAGGCTGACAGCTCCTGCTCTCTCCTCAGACCTGTGGCCTGCTGTCGAGGTGTAATGAGATCATCTGTTACACCAGCAGCTCTCCAGAACCGTATGCTCTGCTGCCTACAGGTCAGAGGGGTACTTCTTGTGATCTGAACATTAATGTTTGAAACCCAGACTAGCTGGGAAAGTATGCAAAAGAAACTTAATAATGGATTATTTTGTATTTTAGGCCGTGCTAGCAGCGCGGCTCCCACAATGCTCGTCGGTTGGTCGGTCAGCCTCGTTGGAGGTCTTTGGATAAAACTATTAGATGGTCTGCCATGAACATTTTTTTTAACAGACATCATGAGTCTTGTTCCCTGGAGGACTTAGTGGTTCGAAGCTACACCAGAAGCTTGACATTTGTGTGTTTAAGTGAAATGTGTTATTGGTTGGAATGACAATGAGTGAGCTCCAGACATCCATGTTCCCCTCAGGATGAACTGTGATAACTTTGGTGACCCCTTTAAGATGCAGTAGGCGATTCTGGAGAAAGATAGTCGTTTGTTTTGTCTCATACCCGGGTCGCCAAATACCGACACTTTGGTTTTGCGCGTTCACATCTAGTAGGGTAGGGTGTCTCAATTCTTGTTGGGATGGAGGGTTTTCAGAGGCACACTTCAATCCGATGTTTATGAGAACTTTCTGATGACATACGAGGGTCTTGAAGGGGTGTCCCATTTCATAGGGGAAGATTTCACCCACTACCTCGGTTTTGAGGGACAAGGGGGAGCTGGAAAACGAGGAGTAGGGGGAAAAATTGGAAATGGGATTGAGCATTGTCATTCTTTGACGACCTGGGAATGAGACTCAGCAATCAGCCATTGTACTCCAGAGTCACTTACACCACCACAACTTTTCATATAGTGCCATTATTACATCCAGTTGTCAAACAAATTGGTTTATGGCCAAATTCCTGCAAAACTAAGATTCCCTTCGGCCTCGGATGTACTTTGTATTTAGTGGTAATCACCAACTAAGATGGTGATTGTGGTAATCATACCTGCTAAAAAAGCGTGTTATTGCGAGCATGTTAGCATGTTGACATTTGCATTTAGCTCAAAGCGCAGTTGTTCCCTAACATGGTAAGGCCTAACATGGCAACTAGCATGGCTGCAGGTCTCGTCTGGACTATAAACTCGTGGACTGATTTTGTATGAACTGTTTTCATTTTCTTTGCATTTCTGTAAATTACTTTTTCACACCTACTGTACACCTGGCAGTTGGAGAAAAAGCAACTTTCTGTGAATGCTTATTATATTTAATCATTGTTTAAATCATCTCTATCTTTAACAAAAAATGGGGGCTCGATGGGGTTGAACCACTGCTTTTATGGGCCTCAAAAGCACTTTCAGACATTGTGCATTATAATGAGCTGTACAAATAAACTTTCCTTGACCTTCACAGTAGCTCTACGCAGCACACATTCCATTACGCAGCACTCTGGCTATTTATAAAACATAATTCTTTTTGTAGCATCCACATCGCTGTGCACCAACCACACCATACAATCTGTGTTGTATGATGTTCATCAACAACAAAGGATACAACAGCAATGATAAGTCTGATAATTGCTGTTAGACGACGATGAAGCGCGTGAGGTAGTGAAGGTATTCATGAACACCCTGCAGAGCTGTAACGCTGTGAATACCTTCACATACCTTTTGTTTGCTCATCCGCGTGGCTGAACTCAGACACACTGTTCTCTCTCTGAGCTGGTAGTAAAGCCTGAGAGTTTTCATTTGTTGTTGTGGAGGATCTTGGCAACAGACTACTGGGATCAGATCCAATGAGTACTTAAGGTGTGTATGTAAACACTGGAGCCAAAAATAGAAACGGACCACGTTCTACTTTCGGTGGACAGACTGCAGATGCGTCAGACTACATGGGACTTCAGGGGCACGCTGTGTTCAAGCTTGACCCGTACGTCGAGTGCGTGTGGTTGTTTTGTATTGTACGAACCAGAAGTTGATTTACAGGACGACACAGACTCCTATGTTCAAAACATCGACATACTGCTACGGGAAGTTATCCAAAAAACACACAAGTCCCGAAACTTTACCAGCCGTTTCTTAATGATGCACTTATAAGGAATTTGTAGCTCGTCAGTGTGCTTTCATCAGGACAAACAGTTGAACACAGATTTGAATGCAAGATTGTTAAAAGAGGAATTCCAGTATTTTTAAACCCGGGCCGTATGTGCAAATGACGAAAAGGTTCCTTCCCTCAGGACAACGCTGACAATCAAGGTGCAGTGAGCTACCTGTTTGTTTTGTTTTTATTGTTGCAAAGCAAACACTTGTCTTTAGTTTAACCTTGATTTTGCTGTGAAGTAAACTCACAGACCTGTACCTTATTATTTTTGCTAGCTTGAAATAGTTAACTTCCTAGTTGGCAACCTTGTGAATAAACAACATCTGTATAAAAGATCTGGCTCCAATTGAGGATGAGAGGCTGTTCCCAAAGAGAACACTGGACACAGGGGCACAGTGATCTGAGAAGAAATCCCAAGGAGCTTCACCTGGATGATAAGTCAGTTCAAGGCTTAATATTATACTTATTTTAGGATGAGTCAGGGAAAGTTTGACAATGACATCAGGCGCTTCTTCTGCTACTAGTTTACGTTTTTTTCAACTCAATGTGTTCAGAGCACTCCTGCATAAACACAAGGCGCCCGAGGCATCTTAAAATACGAAGCACCCAAGGCACATATGCACTGCCCAAAACGCTCACTGCCTATAGAAATCAACTGGAACCAATGACGCTCGCTGTAAATTCTGCATTCTGTTTGATCGGGCCCTAAAAGTGATTGTCTCAGACTCAGATTTTAAATCTCTGACAATATTACAGAAAGGATCCCAGCAGAGACTGAGCTTTTTATTTAAGTTTTTGTTTCAGCTCTCGCCAAATCCACTCCATTTACAGAAAATGTAATTTTATCATTGTAAAACACACTTCATTCAAACTCAACACAAATAAAATTCACATCTTTCCACTGTTCTTACTATCACCTATCAAAGCAGATGCAAAAATATAGGAACAGGAGTGAGAGGAGGGCAGACTTTAGAGATGCAGCGGGGGAAACAGCTGCAGTGCCACAATATTTGATGCATAAACAGCCTGTGTCACAGCTACCAGCTGAAGTAATCAACTAGACTGATTACAAAACTGTGAACCTGTAAGTCAGTGAGGGTCCAGGTATAAAAATACTGTAATTCCCTTTGAATAACTTTTTAAAAGGTTTGATATTCACCTTAAGTTTAACTATACAAAACAAAAAAGGCTTAGCAGGTGGCTATTAGTAATGTGATGTAAAGACAAACCCTGTTTTTCCTCCGCTTCACCAGTAGGTGGAAGCAAAGATCTACCTCAAAGTCTGACACCTGAGTTGGTCTATCTCAGTTAGAAGCATGAAGGTAAAAACTATATGCAGACAAGTCTGAAACAGCCTGATGTGTGGAAAACAATAAAATAATCGGTAAAACAAACTTTTATGAACCAATTCACAAACATCTAAACATTTTATTATGAAAATAAGACAGAACATAATTTGAGCACATTTTTCCTTCTATCATGCACTAGAGCTGATGGACACACACGGAGAGAGGATTTTGCCGGACAGTCTCTCTGCTACACCTGCAGTGCAGTTCTTAATGGATGCCACAGTGAGGAAGTGCTGCAGACCATCCATGGTCATTAATATGAATATGACAGATGATGTACAGTATCTGTATGTGGCTCAGTGATGAAAGAGTGACTGTAGGGCTCTGGATGTGTGTGTGTGTGTGTGCGCGCATGTGTGTGTTCTGTTGTTCACTTGGCCTCCTGGGCTTTTTTGGCACTCTGTTTCTCCTTCGCCTGGTGAGAGAAAAAACCCAAAGACATCTTCATTAGAGGCCAGAATTTGCACAGGAAATGCTAAAGAAACACGTTTTTATGACTCCAATCACCAAATCTGAAAACATACACTCCAGACATTTCATTTTAATTACTGTAACTGATTCAAACATACCTTATAGAAAAATCTTATCAAAAATAAAATCTTATTCATGAACTAAGCATGGCATGCTTGTCCTCCAGTAGACAGAATAAACACTGAAGCACAGGTTTTCTTAAATAATGCCTTGGCATTTTCATGATGTTAGCTGATTATTTTTTCTTCCTGAGACCTTCCTCACTGATTAAGTCTTTCATTATTTGTCCTTTAAAGTTTCTATGAACTACTTGTTGGTGGCAACCAAGATATCTCATTAAAAGTAATGACATTTTCAAACATCAAGCATGCCACGCGTGAACTGAAAGTAAATGTTGTGGAAAGAAAAAACATACCTTCTCCACCAATGGTATTAACTGCTGGTACTCTGCCAGTGTCTTCAGTAGCTCCATGATGAAAGGGAGGTAGTTGTGCTTTCGTCGAATGTTTTCAATCTGTGCGGAGACACATAAATCCAACAAGTGAGGGAAAACTGGGCATTGCTGATGTGTTTGAAGGAAATGAACAGGACCTCTGTGATTAAAGTACATTCAGAGGTGGCTGAGAACACTGCAGGAAACACAGCCTCTACATTTATAATGCACTCAAGGTTATTCAAAAGGTATTTCTCAAAGGGAAAAAAACATTTCCATTATAGCTTTATGGGCTATTTCCCTGTATTTCTATCACAGTGAATGTCACATGAAAAACAGCATGTAATTGAAGGGAAAGTGGGGTTGAGCAGAAACTCACCTTATATCTTTTAAGTTTCTGATTTTCCTCTTCAATAAGGAGCTGGTACTTGGCAATCTCTGACTGGATGGAGCTAAGAAACGTGCTACTCTGGTCTGTGTCCATTGGTTCATCCTGGGAACAGAAGAAGGAAAACAGGATTCTATATAACCAGGATATAACCAGGACGCCTCTCTCTTTCGGATCAAGTTAGAGGCATCTCATCAAACTCCGATCAAACTGTCAAAATGAGGCAGTCCAGATAAACTATACAACAAGATTCTGATACTCCATTGTCTTTTTCTCACCTAAAATCTTTTCACAAACATATTTTTAGTAACCGTTTCGCTGCAGTAGATAAAGTTCGTCAGACGGAAGTGGCCGCCCTATTGCTCATGTGTTGTGAAAACAGAGGTTGAAAAAACTCTGATCAAACGGTAAACAATGAGTGCTGATCAAATATGAACCACGATCCTGTCAACTTCAGTTAAGTTAACAAAAGAACCTGGCTGACCATAACAACATGACGTCTCTTCGTCAAGTGCACACACAAATGAACCCTCAGCAGTGCAGCCTCCGTCCATATATAAATGAAATACAGGAGGGAAAAAGCCCTTTTATATATTTGTACATGTATCTAAACATTTCATTCACAAGCCTAATACAAATAATGTCGTCTACAAATACATCCTACCCCCCTTCCCATGGGTCCATTGTTGTGTGACGTCAGGTAACTGCTCCCTCATGAAGTCGGGGTCGATGGATTAGCTCTGAGTTTACGAGTAGGAATTATGACTTTGAGTGGTGCTCCTTTGTACTTTTTCTAGCAGGAGGTCAGAAATGTTCGTGTTCAGAGCTGTCAGTAACACAGCAGTGGCACCAATTTAACATACATTTGCGTCCTTTCTACTGCATAGACAGACAGACCACTTTTATGCAAGGGCCAATTTTCCATCAGTGAAACACATTTTAAAGCCAACAGGACTGATGCATAGTTGGATGGGAAACTCAAGTCTATATGTATGTGTTTCAGTAGTAATAACTGAATTAACTGAATGTGAATACTATGTCATAAGCAGAAATACTCCACCCCTTCAATATGTTGGTATGTATGTTTTCACTGTTGATCTGATGTCAAACTTGGACTTGCAGTATTCATTCAGAAGCGCTGTCATGAAACAGTTAAAGCTTGTGTTTGCTGACCTCCAGTGGCTGAATGTTTAACCTAGCAGCAGAATGCAGATGTAAGCTCAGGGTGTGATCAGTATGACATAACTGTTAGGTGTGGCTGGTGAAAGGTGCAACGGAGCACGCTTCCGACATCACATAATAATTAGCTTGTGATGACGCAACTCTTTGACCTCTTTCAGCAGTCATGAAAACTACCATTTAATGCAACAAGATGTACATTTTGATATAATCCTCAAAAAATTGGGAAATGTACAAATATTCATCAACTTTCCCTGATTTCGATTTCCTGAATAAATGCTGCTACTTCTCATAATATTTGAAGATCTCCATGAGCCACAGTAGGGGTGCATCAGTGTTATTTTCTAAATGTTGCAACTCTGCTGCAAATTGCATCATTTCACTTAAGTTTCATCAAAACCGGAGCAGCTGCCTCTGACACATCATGTTTGGTGGATGAATACGTGACAAACATGACTAACAGATAAGTGGATGGAGTCCAAAACAAAGCACACACTGTTTTGTTTTTACTCGACCACACTCGAGTTATGATCTCACTTCTGAAAGCTGACCACTGATGCATTTCACATTTTTAGCCTCACAGCGACAGAGTGAAAAAATACATTATTCTCTGTCATGTCTTTGCTGGATGCGGCTCTTTTGCTCCCACTCACCTCGGTGAGCTGGGTCTGGAGCTCTGCAATTTTTCTCTCGTATATCATCTTTCTGTCTGACACAATGGCCATTAAGTTGAATCGGATCTCTCCTTCACTGTACCTGAAGAGGGAAACAAAACAATTTCACTAAGTACAGAATGATACACTGTCAAGAAAAATCAAAGTAGTACAGTACTAGGGAGAGAAAGTCAGACAGAATACAGTGGAACCATGGAAAATGGAAATGAGTCAAATGAGATGAATGAAACAAGTCGTCTCCTAAACTATTGTGAATGCATATATTCTTTACATTCATTCTCTTTAGGAGTCTAATGGAAAATATTCAGTTAACCTAAAAATCATTTTAAGTAAGTATAGAAAGATATTTACTTTTGTATTCTTTTCTCGATCACTGGGCGAACTGCACTGATCCAATCATCCTGGTTGCATGCACCTGGTGAGAAAACAATCCCAAAACAGGAATAAATAATCCTGCAGGCTTCTGTACATAGAGTAAGTAAAAGCACAAAACTGTAAGTCATCATAAAACAGACAGTTTTAGTGGAAATGGGCCACGGCCAACAGGACAAAATTCAACTGTGGACAGCAGGACCTAACACTGAGGGACTTTAAACATAAAGCTATAAAAGAAAAACAACAAATTCCATATTTCTGCTTACCCAGGTCAATCGGCCCCTCTCGAAGCCCATCCAACTCGTATAGTCGGCCATTTACGGGAACATAGCTCACAAAGTGAAAGGCGTCCTCGTCCTTTGCTGACGACTTTGCATCAAACTCAAACATTTGCTGTCTGCAAATACAAAACAAAAATGCACAATCATAAAAATCAGAATCACATAATTATCATGCATCACGCCAACAAATGATGCCAGTGTTCTGTCCAGCAAAAATCCAGGAGCAGGAAAGCAGAGATGCACACAGAGATAATAAATCATACCACAAATCTAAACCAATAATTCAATGTAATGCACAGCACGTTAAAATGATTATTTGCCATCTATTAAAGAAGAGAATCAGCACTTTTGATGTATCCAACAAATGTTCCACCTCAGACTTGCCTGTTTTCATAAAAACAGACTGGTGCTTTAGCAACAAATGGACCAAAACACTGACTTAGAATGAGGAGCTAAAAATAACATGAAGCCAATCAAACAAAGCTTCTCCAGCTGGATATGATATGAGACAGAGCTTACCTGGCAAAGCTGTTGTGAACTTGTCGGATCACTTCAGAGTTGCTCAGAGCCAAACCTTTCATCTAGGGAGAGCGGGAGATGCAGGATTAGAACGCTGGCTGTATAACCCTTTCCTTAGAGATGCAGGAGTGTTATGAACAGCTGTATGGGACACATTATACATTCCTCTTTCAAGTAACAAGTCATGGATCTAATTAGGGTTTCAAATACAGTAATATTAAATATTACAAATTAAAAAAACTGAATAACTTGTTCCTCCTCATCATGTCTCTAAAAATAAGTCTATGCAGTGATTCCAGCTGTGCTGTAGTCAGTCATAGCCATGTCTAAACTGACCTAAATAAATAAACAAAAATAACTCAAAGTAGCTTTGTTCAATAGAAGAGTTCACTCTACTTCCAGTTTTTTTCAAACCAAAGGAGGAGCTGAGCATCATAAATCAGTTCCGCCTTGTTCATCAGACTTTCCCTGGCACAGACAACTGAGTCATCACGGTTTTGAAGGTAAGAGGATCAGTGTTAAAGATGAAAGGTTGTGGAGTTAATTACTTCTCCAGAGGGAAAGCAGTTCTAACACTATTTGAAACGTTAATAATAAGAATATATTACTTATTATTTGAGTAACAAGACAAACGCTGAGATCATTCACGGGGCAGGTTCATGTAGCCTGTTCACACCTGCTATTAACATCCTCTGTCTTGGGTGATCCGATCACAAGTGGACAGCTCTAAGTCTGTTAGTTCACACCTGATATTAGAATGTGTCTTCATATGCATCTTGCGAGACCAACTATAATCAGTTGTCACTCCCCGCCCCTCTACTGTATATGCACATAAACACGCACATCACTGGGACAAAAGGGACATGGTGTTCTGACACAAAGACAGAAAAAACTCATTTCACAACATATACAACGATTCTCCTCACTCAACAACTTACGAAATAGTGATTCTTTTAAAGGGAGTGTGGAGACTTTCTCCACGGGTGACAAGAGGTAGCCTATATTGGTTACTGTTTACTGTATTAGTAAGATTTACAGTTAATAAAATATTGTCTTGTTCCACAAATGTACAAATTTATTCATAATGGTGAAATCAGCTGAAAAGTAAGTTTAAACCGCTGCTAAATGTTGACAGTTAAGGCACACTTTTGACACGGAGCAGCAGACAGGCTGGGACAGCGAGGCCATGACAAATTGACGCTTTTTATCAAAAACAAGAAAAACTTAATACGACATTTTTAATGCTGAATTTACAGGAAGGCACAAATGACTTGGAATTTGTCCTACCCTTTTAGAAAAGTTTTTAAAATTTCTCCTCACTGAACAACTCTAAAAATTGTGGGATTTTTTAAAGGGAGTCTGGTGATATTGCAGTTATTAATTCAATGGTTAGATTAGTTGAAACAGACAGTGCATTCACACACATATGCGGCTCACACTGACTGGTCAAGAGAGCCCTAACATACAATTTGCGTTACAGTCAAGACATTGTGTAAATTACTATGACTGTTGTTGCGGAGGAGGTCAGTTGAGTACACATCAGTGTGGCCCAGGACACACATGCAGAAACACTGATAAAAGAACACGGCCACACACGGCCTGAGTGTGGTCTGAGTGGTCGAATCTTCTCAATACATCTTGGGTGCATTCACACTTCACACTCGGAGCTGTCCACTTGTGATAAGATCTCTCAGGATGGATGTTAATACTCTGAACAGGGCCAAAGTTTTCATATGACGAGTACACTAACAGAAAACCATGTTATGAAATGGACAGACAAGTTAACTCCTGCAGTAATACACACAATGCAAACTATAAATTCAAGAGATTCAAGAAAAAAATACCGTAAACTTACAGCAGCGTCAAAACTCTGTGAAAACTCTCTGAACTCTGTCAGTGTGTCTCCGAGCAACATGTCAGAATGGGAGCAGTTCAGCAGCACGCTGACGATTGCCTGGGTGGCACAGGCGTTGTTAATGACCTGACAACACACAAAAAAACAACAATTAGTTGGACAAATAAACAAACCATACTATTGATGCATCTGTATTTACAAGTGAGCACATTGGAAATTGAATGCTAAGATCTTAAAGGTGCAACAGATAACAATTTTAGGAATGATTAATTCTCTGACAATGTATGTGAAGTTAAATAAAGTTTTTAATCGGAGAACAGCATGCCAACACTTAAAATATATCAAAAGATCTCTGTATGATGTGTAAGAAAGAATAAGCCAGAGTAACAGGAAGCATCCTCACTCTTTGTTGTGGGCTGTGTGCTTAATGTCAGAGGCCAAGTCAATTAAGATGCAAAGCAAATTCATTATCTAATCCAATATCCAATTTGGCTGAACAACTCTGCACTATAGAGGATAATGACTTGCAACTACAAGTGGGTTTCTCTAATGTTCTGGTCAGCGTGGTTACCTTGTGATGCACCCTTTGGTGCTTATATATGGGGTATAAAGATGTTTTATGCTCAATTGTTATTTTTCTTTTGGAGATTTCCGTGAAGATAAGAGTCAAAAACATCAGAAAGGACACACGTCTGCATAAAATGAGGAGTTTAAAATAGAAAGAAGTGGATAGAGGCTGCCATCTTTACTGCTATTGACCTAAATTTATGAAGTTATTTGTACTGAAGCTGTAAAACATTCATGTCATGCTAATATAATGAGGCTCTGTTGTTTTAAACAAAACTAAACGTGTACCTGTTTTGCAAAGAAGATGTGGTCAAGCCTTGAATCCTGAACGATTGATCCTGCTGGCTCCTCACCTGGCTGCCACTTGAAGAGGAAAATCAACCCATGAACTGGTCTGCAACGGAATGGATACATTAATAAAAGCCTGTCTTAATAAGAGAACATGTAATATAATAGAGCTGCAAGTATGAACATACTTTAAGTTGTCAAAGTTCTCTGGCTCCATACTCCAGATCTCTTCAACCTGGGCGCCTTTGCAACCTGACAAGGACGAGAAAAGCATTAAGTATTCGTGTAGGCTCATAGTACTAACTGTTTAGGCAACCTAACAGTTAACAGACGTGAAGTGAGCGAGCAGTTTTCCCCGCTGTCGGGTTGACAGCAGAGCAAAACACAACAAATGTCATTCATGAGTGAGGGTTTGTTTGCACGCGCCGTTGTTTTGAACGCTGAGTAATGCTAGCCAGTTAGCTTTGCCTAATTAAGTTAGCTACTGCAGCCCAATTAACATATTCACCTTTATAAAGAATGCAGCGTTTGTGTTACTGTTGAGAGAACATAGCCTCTAAAATATTTTCATACGCAGAGCATCTTTTTTTCTTTTAGCATACGGTTAATATTAATGTTGTAGTTGCCGTTAGCTTTAGAGCAGCTAGCTAGCTAGCCACGTTATACTGAATAGGCAGCTAGCGGTAAGCTACCGGTCACTCACCAAAACCTTTAATCAGTTCTGTGAACACGCCAGGGTCGCTCTCCATCAAACACCATTCTCCTGCGCTTCCAGCCATTCTTTACAATGTTCCTTCTTTAACCTGATGTGCACATATACGAGATGCTAATATCCTAGCGTATCAGAACACCCGCTAGTCAAGCTAATTTCACTGGAGCACTGCAGTGACCTCACTGTGATGCGGTGCAATGTGGGTGCGCACGTTGTATGTCACAGCGTACACGGTAAGAAGGCGGCAGATATTTGAATAATATCCAAGTCCAAACATTACATTCCGATAATCATTAGAAGGATCTACATTTACAGATGGAAACATGAGAATGAGTAACCTATACCTAAAGAAGAGCTCTCCTGTGAGCCTGGACCAATATCCGCCCTCCTACGAGGAGAAGGGGGAAAATGAAGCACCCTTCAGTAAAAACAAACAGACGTGGGCGGCTCATTTTAAACTTCCATTCATATTTTTTTTAATAATCATAAACATTCAAGGCATCAAGAAAACGTTTAGGACAAGGTATGACTTAATACATTCACAGAATAATCTACATATTCATACCAGTGACTGAGAACAAGATTCATTAGGATATCCACCACCTACTTAACATAAAAGTAATTCACCTCCACAGTTACATTGAAGTAGAAAATATTATGACATGCAAGTAAAAAAAATAATAATCACAAAATAACTATTCCTTCAAAAAAGCTAGTGAGTAACTAATATTTCTTTTTTTTAAAAAAGATGTAATTTTCAATTTCTTACCAAAATAAAATGAACAAATTATACAAAAATTCTTTAAATCTTACAAGATATAGAGAACGACCTTAAATAAACTCCATTAAAGGAAGATTGGTATTGAATCAAAGTCTATACTTCACAACCTGATGCCTGATGCTTAAAGAGGTAATGCTTTTTGATGATACTGTTCAGTAAAACAACCATGCAAAAGAGACGTATGAGAAGTAGTCCCACTATTCACAGGTTTTGTTTAAAAGATGGCAGCTTTAATAATAACAATACTGTACATCCCTGGACGAAAATGTATATAGCCTAAAATCAAGTATCCAATACACTTTGATATATAAATAGCATAGCCGTGTTCAAGCAATGTGCAACTTGTAACATAAGATCAAGCAAACATTGAATAAAAACAGGATTGAAAAAGACTAAAAGAACGGTTAGTCATTTAGCAGTCTCAAACTGTCCGCTGCCTGAGCCTTCAGAGCCGGTGGCGGCGCAGCAAGGAGCACACTGTTCGATCAGAGGCAACAACTTTCCCTGCTGATGGAGCTGTTTGGTATCAGAGCCACCCCCGATGCAGTTTCCGTTAACGAAGACTCTCGGCACCTGAACACACAAATCATATCACAACATTAGCAAAGTGTGATGAGAAGCTGCAAAGCAAGAAACAAGAGCCAAGTTTCCCCAGCTAAACTTTCCTTCATATCATATCAATCATTTGATGTTATCAAGTTTGATCTCATAATTTCAATTTATAGTTTTAAACCATTACCTTCGGTATTTGGATCAACGAAAAATAAGAATGAGTGCTCTAACATGTACTTACTTCAACATGTTAGATACAAATTTAGGTAAATAACTGTAATAGAATCAGCCTATCAGAGAGAGAGAAAAAAAAAAACAACTTCCTCAGTTTGAACCGCTGTTATCTATACAGAAGTATCTGCTTCTGTACCACCAGACTAGCCAGCTTCTTTCCTCAGGCTGTGAGACTCCTTAATAAGTCATCCTCCATAATCCACCATAAACAATCGTTTTCTGGTTAGTGGAACATAAACACCTTGTATTTTGTTCTACAACCATGTGTTGCAAAATTAACCTAAATGTTTTGCTGTCCGGTACTTGTGCTTAAGTTTTCCAGTGGCAGAAATGTTACATTAATCTTTAACTACAAGTTAATCTGAGACCAGAGTTGAACTTAGCTCAGGACTATTTCATACTGGAAAATGAATGTAATACAAAATATTCAAATTACCATTGCTATCAAATTGTTATTTCCATTTTTGCTACCATTAAAGACTATAGTCAGAAAAGATGCAGCTTCCCCTGGTCTTTCTCTTGACTCAGATTCAGCTATTTTGATCAAGATTATGTCCTAATTCTTGGCTGCAGCCCTAAAAAAATATTAGTTAAGACAACCTAAATGTAACTTAAATGCAGAGCTGCCAGAACAAACAAACTATCAGATATCCGTGTTTTGATTCTTTTATAAATAGATGCTGAAATAACAACCTGTGACCGACCATCCCAAACAACATGAGGCTCTTACCGTTCTGGCACCAGTCATCTGAGTTAAGGCTTCTTGCAGTCTCCTCCCGTCATTGTGCTCATCCAGCTCAATCACTTTGTAGGTCGCACCAATTTCATTGAACACATTCTTGGCCATTTTGCAGTAAGGACAGGTGGTCTTGGAAAATATCACAACACAGTTCTGTGCCACCATTTCCTGAAAGGTCAGAGAAAAATAGGATTTTATTGAATATCACTCAAACACAGAAATAGACTACACATAACAGATCTTGAGTGAGTTTGCTGGGCAAAGGCAACCATTTCTATTACTATTTTTTAGTCACTGAGTAAACAGTGGCAAAAGATGCATAAACAGAAGTGGATACATTCATCCTCTGCAATTAAACAACTTTCTAAATCACACATTTTTTAGAAGTTGTAGTTCGAATTGATCAGCCATCCACAGCACACTACTGTACCACAAGGTCTCCATACCTGAACATACTGTACGCAGGCGGTGCCGGACCCCCCAGCAGTGGAAGATGTAAAGTTCCCCATTCTGAAAGAGACAAAGCACAATATGGAAGCACTGAGAACAGTAAGGTACTCGGTGTATACTACAATCCAACTGACATCTACAAGGATTAACACTAGACAGAATGCTCAGGTTCTTACAATAACCTTAAAAACGTGAAGAAATCACAAGAGACGAACTGAATGATAGTAATCAGCATCAAAATAGTATTTAACTGGAGGAGAACTGCTGGTCTGAAAACACCCATGTCCACTCTTATGGTCCTAAATGCTGATTTCACCGTCGCTTCACTTCAGTCTACAACTGTATTTAGGTTTGTGAGCAAGGTAATCCAGGATTAGGAATACTCACGCTCTTCACTGGCACTACTAATTAGCTCAGATTTCATGTTGGTAAGACGACATGCCGAACTCCATTTGAAATCTGGCAATTTAAAGAAGGCACAGTGATGTGAAAAAAGAGTAACACTTGGTATACGTGGCTATAAATGTTCAATGAAACGTGACCACCTTATTGCAAATTCGGTATACACCTGATACACTTTCCTGTATTTAATTCGGTTAAATCAGAATATTCCTAATAAAATGAACTAACTCACTAAAGCCCAACGTCACCCAGTTAGTGGGAAATGGCAGAGGCAAGGTTAGCTAACGTTGTCAACAGGAGCACGCCAAGGACGTTATTTTGTATGAAATAATGAATTGTTGGTAGATAACACGCATGCCGAATTTGCCACAATAACCTGTTGAGTCGTGAAGGTTACAAACAATGCGTGTTTGTCGATTAATATGGCATTTTACTTAGATTAAACTGTGAATCGTGTGAACTTCTTATTAAATATCCTTGTTCGGCATGGTAAAGGTACGTTGTGCACGCGGCAGCGAAGACAACCTAGCGTCTTAAGCCTCTGTGAACCAACAACGACGTCCAGCGATGTTGCACTGTTTCCTAACGATACCAATAAGTCTTTTGGGGTTGTAAGTATTTCCCCCAGTTCATTTATCAAGCTAACTAGCTAGCTGTTTTCTTTTTTAAGACAAGCTCGCGGGAATGACCTTCGGCAGCCGGTCCATGCCACCCTGGGAAGACATCCTGCTCGAGCAAACATGCTGAAAAAGTAAACGGCAAAAAAGTAATCGAGCTGTTGGCCGGGATGAAACATGCGGTTAGTGTACAGACAGGTGTGGAGCTACACACCACCTCTGGCTGTTACTGTACGTGTGCTTTAGCCCCTTGTGTGCACTGCTTATGTTCGCTGAAAGCCTACCTTACGTGACCACCGGAAGTACTTTCTGACGCAAGCCGCAGTTTGAACGTAACGTCAACAATACAAATGTGGAGGCGTGGCCTAAACATGTGACTACACGTGTGACTACATAATATATTGTAATTATTCAAGGTGTCATGATGGTAGACATTCTGATGAAGTATGAACATTTCAACAGAAGAGCAGCAGTCTCTGATTATGTAGTTTAATTCATCAGATCCACATGTGCCTGAAACTAAATCAACTTTTAAACTCTGCATAGTGTCTGAATGTGCTTGATTATATTAAATTATGCCATACTTGATGTTAATTG
This sequence comes from Pagrus major, assembly GCF_040436345.1. NCBI lineage: Eukaryota > Metazoa > Chordata > Actinopteri > Spariformes > Sparidae > Pagrus > Pagrus major. The sequence goes on along the minus strand of NC_133225.1, from coordinate 29,384,892 downwards.
ACTAATTCCCCTCATATCATCTGTATGTACAGTGGGGACTAAAAGTCTGAGACCATGCTGAAAATGTCTTATTTTCACATAAAGCTTTTGTTTTTATTCTGAGCAAAGAGAGTGTCAAATCATGGCTAGACCCAAGGTTTCTAGGGGGAAGTGCATGGTACTCTCAAACACTTTACAGAAACTGGATCAGTTGTATCCAAAGCAAAACCTTAAAACCCGGAAATCAGTTAGCATTTTTTCTTTAATATAACTTGTAGGTTGATCAATTTATAGTAAAGTGTGCATAGTATGGTGTAGTAAGACGCTTAGTTGTGTGACGTTGAATTCATGTGACCGTGGTGTAGTTTCTTTATAGCCTAACTTTAGCTTTTTACTTCTGGCAATTGCATTTATGCTTTAAATTTTTTTAAAGTGGTGTTCATCTGTGAGGATTATCTTGCTGAACAAAACTAACTACTCAAAATAAGTTAGGGATATTGGGATATTGTAGTGTTTCACTTGATTGTTTATTCTGTGACGTATCTGAATTTTGTGTTTTGTGAATATTTTTGGTCTTCAAAAACACTTTTCATTTGATTTATATTGCATATCCATGCACATGCATATACTCACCCATATCACAATATCCCTAACTAATTTTGAGTAGTGTATGTAAGTATGAACTTGTGTTTGTGTTGTTTGCCACAGAGTTTATTTTCTACAAAAATCAAAAATCCAATTGAAAAATCCCACACGCATTTTGTTAGCATCACCCTGCTACCCTCGTCACCCCTGCACCATGCTGTAAACAGTTAAAGTTCCCACAGAGATTGAAAAGCAACTTAATTACAGATGCAGAATTTACTAAATAAACAACACAAGACTCCAATCAGCAAAGGTCCTGTCAAAAGAAGGCTTTTCTTGTAGAGGTCCCAGAGGACAAGTAACAGTTTGTACACCACTTCTCAGGAGGGAAACAAGGCCAAACACTCGAGGTAGGCTGAGAAGTTCTCTGTGGAAAAGTCCTGTTTACTGATGAATCCAAGTTTGAGATTTATGGCAGTAAGAGAAGGGTGCATGTAAGGAGACAAAAGGGAGAGAGTATGTTACCATATTGTTTCAAACAGTAAAACATGGATGATCTGCAAGAACTACTTGATGACCAAAGTGAAGACTGAGAAAGCCAATCATACTGTGACATAACAAGAAGCTTTGTGGAAAACTGTCAAATCATGCTGGGGTAACATGAGTCATCTGGTTTTGTAGTCAATGCGAGCTTGAATGCGTGCTGTCATGAATGCAAAAAGTGGGACAGACCAAATACTAAGATATTCTGAAATGTGTATTTTTTAGACATTCAACATTTCACTCAAATTGTTGAGTTGATATTATCCTTTGGTATGAAAATAGTATTACATCTGAAACAAATGTAAAATAGAGGTATCTGGACCAGTGGTCTCACCCTACTGAATGTGTATTGACAATAAACAGGAGGGAACAAACACTACGGTTCTAAGGAGCATTTGTGTCTATAACGTCATTGATGAGTTATGAAAAAATAGAATTAATTTTTGGTACAATGAGTGTATAAGTAGTCATGGCATGTCTCCATGGTGTGCACAAAAATGCACTTGCATGTGAACTCAGTAAGGATGATCAGAGTCTGACATGATTGAGTAATAGGTAATAATGCAGGTGATGATGTGGCCCTGTCCAGTGTTAATATTACAGAGTGTGCTGAGGTTAAAGAAAGCATAAATAATATGCCTCTGTCACCACAATCTGTCTGTACAGCACCGGCATCAAAGCTGCTACAAATGCAGATTATTTCCTCTGTTATCCTCAAAGGTTTTCATTTCCCCTCCCTCTGCAAATGCAGGGGGAAATGCATTAGTTCAGAAATGACTACTCCCCATTTACCATGTTATCCCAGAATAGGCTCACAGGCTGGGGAATCAATCACAAATCTAAAGATATCTGATGAGGCAGCACTGAAGTGCTTCACTTCAAATACTGTTCTTTTTCTTTTTTTTTCAAAGCCAAGCAAGAAATGCATCATTTCAGAATGGATCGACATCATCAAAGAGATCTGCAGTTTTGCCCTAGAGTGGGTGATATCCTGACAAAAATCCAGAAATGTTATTAAGGACAGTGGAGAACAGCGTTAGGGTTCAAATACCTGCTCACAGCACAGATGCAAGAGATAAAAGTGAAGGAGGACAGTCCTGATATCTGCAATCTCAGTCATTTCGGTCAGGTTCAACGTCATGCTGGAGTCTTTAGTTAGATTTAAAAGTGTAAAACCTTTTACTTGTTGTGAAAGAAAAGCGTTTGCTTGTGGGAGAATGCTTCATCCATCATCTTCATATAAGAGTGTGTGTGTGTGTGTGTGTGTGTGTGTGTGTGTGTGTGTGTGTGTGTGTGTGTGTGTGTGTGTGTGCGTGTGTTTCGACTGCACCTCTTTAGAATCATCTCTGTTCAGTAGATCAAACCAGCACAACCTGTACTTGGGTTATCTTACCTCCACCAAAGCGGGGTCATGCTGGAAGAGAAAACATGATTGCCACTGGCTGGGTTGCCATGGTGATGGACATAGCCCCTCTCTGACAGGCATATAACCTCTGACTGGAGACATGTCATACCATTAAATTCTGTTTCTAAAAAGAGAAATTGACAAATACTCTATTACCGGTCGAATCAAACAGCGCAGAGGCAATTTAAGCTCACTCTGGTTTAGACATAACGGCCCTCGCCAAAGTAGAAAGACAAGGCACAAATACTAAAAAGTCTCGACTGGTGAGATAATATGACAATGGGCAAAAAATCTTAAAAGTGACATGAATTTTAAAAAGCATATTTCATGTACCATTTCAGGCGCAGTCAGGAGAATGTGTGCACCCTCCCTCATGTAAAACAGTCCGGTAATGAGGCATGGAAAAAACATTTCAAGCTGCAATGAAATTCTGACATGTGGAACGTTGGTATCTGTTGACAAATTGTTGGTGGACGTATTCGCACTGCTGAGCGCCATAGAGCCAAATAATTTATGATACATGTAATGGATATGGCCATAAAGCATCTATACAGTCTCCTGATATGGCTGTATGCACCCATGTATACAGAATGATCCCAGCACGTTTAATATGCCAACTACATGTAGTTAAACAATGCAAACCATGTCGCCATAACAGGAAGCCACACATTAACAATAATTAATGGCAATGAGTGAGCGTACATATAAATAAGATCAGCTTTCGGAGCAAAACTTTAAAACCAAGAACTCGAACGTTATTCAGAAGAAGGACTCAGAGTCATTTGCTGTGGATAATTTGTCTCTTTGAAAAGAATGAGCAGCCATTAGTGTGATCTATATCACACATCTCATTGGCATTAGGCGGCTGATGCTTCCCTTTGACAAATTAGAGCCAGCATGGGGTGAGATGTTGACATTGCCTCGTCTGGTTTAACATTTGCTTGTGATAAAAATCACAACGTGTTTGAGCCCATTCCAGCGGATATTGTGCCAAAGACAGGCGACCATGGAAATCTGTTCATGGACTGGAAACCTGTCCATCACAGTGATAGTAAAAAAAGACTGTCATATTCATGGGTATCAGTTATTCACAGCCTCAGATCCACTTGATGTGTATTGGTGATGTAAATCCACTAAAACACCAGGTACATGCTCTTCACAAAGAACCTAAAAAATAAGGAAAGGTCATTACGTCACCAAATCTTGATTTCGTGCCAGACTGTGGTGACAGATGTATTGAAGTCTATGGGAGATTCATGGAGAAAATGTTTTGTTGCACTGCAACATACATCATTAAATGTCCTACAATTAAATTATAAAGCACTTACATGTCTTAAAAACAGCAGATGCTAACAAGTGTCTAGATGAGACTACAGAAGTTCTCAACACGAAGACTCATCTACTCTAACTCTAACTTTACAGCTTTTAGATTGATCAATTTACAGAGAACGTAGAGTAATTGTGTCGTAGGACGTGGTTACCTTTAAGTCATGCTACCACAATATAGTCTGTTTATAATCTAACATTAACTTTTGACTTTTAATTTACAATTCGAAAATCACAAAAGTGGTGTTCATCTGTGGAGATTATCTCACTGAACAAAACATGTTAGTATCATACATTTATGTTTGCCACAGAGATTATTTCTGGCGATAATCCAAAATCCACTCAAAAATCTCATAGGCTTTCTGTCGAGGGAACCAGGGCGATGCTAACTTCCAGGTTGGCCTCCAAAAATACGTCATCACTACACCACTCTATTACAAACGTAACAAAATATATAACGAGGGTCGAGGTGCTTTTAGGACATTTTTAATGCAGAAAGACAACACACATCCTAGCATCAGCCTGTTCACCCTAGTGCTGTCTGGAAAGCCATACAAGCTGTCACTTTAAAATCACTTGCAATGCACGGTTTGTAATATCTGCAGCTAGGGGTCTCTCAGTCATAAAAATGGAAACAACAGCAGTTTGATGTTGTGATGAAGTAGTGTTGGGTCATGGGAGTTGTTGTCTCCATGTTAAAAACCACCATAGCTGATGAAAGTCTATCTAATGTGACTCAGGCAGAAATGATCATGGACTAGATAATATTTTAAATTTTTACTGACATTATGCTTCTCTTACCTTGAATGAAAGTACAAATTCCTCTGAGTTTGATTGTTGGAAACTTTTGGAATAATGTGAGTAAACAACTCAACAAATTATATAACAAAGGTTTAGTCATGTTTTAGATATTTTAATGCAGAAGTGTTGCATATTATATCTTGATTATAGTTGTTGTATAGCTGAAAGGTCACACTGGAAGGCGACAACAGCACCCATTTTTGGAAAGTCTCTCTTGGAAGGCGTTCACAGTTTTGCAGAAGGTGGTGCATATAGTTGTGTAGAGAATGAAAATAAAGAGAGCCAGAAAGATGTTCAAACCCTGGGTGCTTTCTCACCTCCTCACAGCTGGGCCCATCGCTGCGTGAAGTGGGTGTGAATGTCTGAAAGTTACAGAAATGGTCGGACGCAGCCCCCCCCCCCCCCTTATCCACACTTTGGAGAGATGTGAGGGGGAGTTTTTTTTTTTTTTTTATGTGTGAAAAAGTGAGAAGATGAATCAGATTTCCCTCCACAGTCTGCTCCTCCTCCTCGTTCCTGCAGAGAAAAAATACAAATGAAAAAAAACGAAAATGCGCATTGGTGAAAAATCACAGGTACATGAACAAATCTGACTCATTCTGAACACTGGAGGGTCGTACAAGCGCTCACAGATTAGGCCCTTTAATTGACCAGCTGATTAGCATTTACTTTGGGAACTATTTTGATGTCAGTGTGGCAATCTTGCATTGCAGGAAGACCTTTTTTCCAAGCAGGTCCTGTAGCTTGATGCTTTTTGTTCTGGCATTTTGATGTGCAATGGAGCAGGGAATAATGAAAGGAAGTTCACTTTTCATTTATTTTTACACACTCTGAAAGATGTAGTGAGAATAAATAGTCCTCAGTTTTATATTTTTACCACATGTATCATTTCATTTCTGTCATCTCAGCTTTTGAGGTCAGAAAGTGTTGAGTCTTCAGATGTCTGATTTCATGATCATATTTTCTCTACACTTAGCAGTTGCTCTGGGCAAAGCAGCCTGATACTAGTGAAAAATCTCAATTGTAGTCTCCATTGATCAAAGCATAGCCCTTGGTCATAGCTTGATTGAGTGCTGTGGAGTTTCTGCTTAACAGGCAATCGGCAAAGTGCATAATAATTCATTTTTGGTCAGTTCGTCAATGAGCTAACACTAAAATCTATAGCACTTATCATGCGAATAAGTAAAGTGTGTCACTGTGATTTTTCTCTCCACACGGGTTTCAGTCAGGAACGGAGCTGAGCTGCAGCCAGACTGTTGACAAAACTGTCAGTCTGCAGTCAGGATGGCCTGGGCTGGTTCCAAGTCTACTTAAGACCAAGTCCAAAAGGGTCAAGACTGAGCCAACACTGAAACCCGACAAAATCATCAGGACCTGTTAAAGCCTGGGATCAGCAATAATCAATAGCAATAATGTACTGTACCGACTTTACTGGGTTTAGAAAAGTGCTTTAAAATTCCAGTTTAATGCATAACTGTATAAATACAGTTTTACTGACAGCCATTTCTGGCAAAAATGCTTCAATAAGCTCACTGAGTTCTAACTGCATCCTGGGTCTTGTAGGCGCCAAAACATCCGTCTTAATTTGAAAACCCCTTAACAAACAAATTTGAATGTACGATTTTCAAATCCCCATGTAACAGCCAACAGAGTGCTATTTGTTTCGGCATAGTTACATGTTTCCTGTGAAAACAGGCAGCGGTCAATCGAGTGAAATGTACGTTACGCCTCACCCGATCCCCTTACCACCGAGTCTACGATGATGACCCTCCATGGACTGGCAGGTCCCTCTGAACATGGCTGGACCCTGATGGAACAAGACAGCCTACCAGAGGACGGAGGCCAATTTGATGAAGATACTACAATACTGAGGTGGTTTTCCTGCCAGGCTTGCCTTCTGGCAACCTGGGGCTGAGTCAGCAAGAACCGCTAACCGAGCTTATGGCAGCTAACTACATTTAGCAGCAGTATAGCACTTGCTTTGGCAGCAAAGCCATGGGAATCTGTCCACCAGGAAACTCCTTAAATCACCTCACCACTGTAGCTAGCCTCCGTCACCGAGGCGGCGTACGGCCCCGGTCTGGAGGTGTTCATTAGTAGTTTGTTAGCAGCTACTTCAGCAACAAGTGAAGCTATCTGTCCAGAGCTGCTCCAGCCAGAGCAGTCCGAGGACAGCAGAGGAAAAACCAGACAATATTTTCCCCATAAACATGACCAGGTGTCACCCAAATCACTGAATAGAGTTATAAAGTTGTGTTTTTGTACCATATTCTGTGAGGTCCGGTCCATAGCAACACACTCCCCTGGCGACATTCTTATATTTGCAAATCTATAGCAGTGTTAAAAAAAAAAATGTTTATGAGACGAATAAATTAGTACATGCCCCCCAGTGCAGGATGAGTCATCAACATTTTTTAGGATTTTCAGGAAGTTTAAAAAAAAAAAAACATTAAAAACACCTATAAAATTATTTTTTTTGCCATAGTTCGGCCTGATACTGGTGTATAGGTGAGATATGGAGCAAGCATTATGTGATAAAAACACTTAAACAGCAATTTTGTCCTCATACGAACGTTAAGGGGTACATGACTTACCCCTTTATTTATACATTTATTCGGCACAAACCCCTCTGTTCAAATGACAGCGAGCATGCTGTAAGAGCACACAGGGTGAGCCAGATAAAATGAGATAATGCCACCAGATTTGTCTCTGATTTGTTTGCTCTCCGGGAGCTTAATTTCACATCAAAGGGCTTTAAAAAATCTGTGCATGGCAAGTGACAATCACCGTTGATGGATGCGGCCTGGCTGTGCCGCCGGCTGAGTGCATCTTCCTGCATCCGCGCTCAGTTGTTGACTGCTTATCCGACCGCTGCCCTCAAAGGCAGAGTGGCCTTCCAGTGCAAAACAACAGATACTATGGCAGCAATATATTTCTCAGACAGAACAATTTATGGGGCCATCACTATTAATCATTGCCGTGGAAAGGAAGATTGCCTAACTCATCCCGAGCCCCCATACAAATGTAATTCCCCCACTGCCTAAAGTGCTTATAGGGGTGAGCTGCAGATGCATTTTGCCCACGCTCGGGCTCAGTCCTACACTGGCATGGCAATAAGCTGTGTTGATTTAATATCCGTTTGCCGCATGCATTTTCTTGGAGGTGTAATCAGTCCACAAGGTTCCGCGGGAGGCTGTCATGAATCTCGGCTGTATTGTTGCCCCCCTCCATCCAACCCCTCCTCCTCTTCCAGTGGACAATCACCAGCTCGCCAGCAGGACTTGGCAGATCCAGCAGCCGTTCCTGATTACATTCACGACTCTGGTTGCCGATTGGATGTCAGGGTGCAATCATGCATACAGTTTGTTTTCTTTTCCTTGGTTTTCTCTGGTTACGCTTTGTCTTCTGAAATTTTGTCAAAATGATTGACAGCATGTTGCAAGTACATGATCCATGCACAAACACTGAGGAAACACACAATATTTTCTATCACGAGCAGAAAAGTATTTAGGAGGATGAGACACAATTGGATATATAGGCTCTAGTATTAAAGATACAAAATGTAACATTACCATATTAACATGTCTAAAAGTGACTATAGCTTATATCACTCCAAATGTTTGTAACAATGTCGCTATAACCTCCAGAGAAACATCAGATGATGTGTCTGAGGGTGAGGAAGGATGTCGACAAATGTGACCACTAACAACTCAAAGCAGTGATAAAATGTAACTAAGTACATTTACTCAAGCACTGCATTTAAATACAATCTTGAGGTACTTGTACTTTACTTGACTCTTTCCATTTTCTGCTACTTTATACTCACACTCCACTATATTCTGAAGCGAATGTCATACTTTTTGCCAAGAAGGTTATGTTTTCGCCTGTGTCTGTTTATTGGCAGGTTGGTTGGTTGATTAATCAGCAGATTACACAAAAAATACTAAACAGATTTCCATCAAACTTGGATGCATGATGGGTCTCAGCCTCGAGTAGAACCCTTTACTTTTAGTGGGGATCTGGATAAAGGGACGGATCCAGGATTTTTTTCTCACTTTCTTTAACATTGCGAGTGTTTTTTTTTTCGGACTTTCTAGTTTGTTTTTTTTCTCAAGGAATAATGCATGGATAATGGATATTTAGGTGGCTGGTATCTATGAGTGAGTACAGTTTGATGTGGATGCTGATACAAATCCGGATCTGGCAGATAGAAACGTGCACCTACAAACAATGTGCTGAGATAATGGGGATTCAGAAAGGTGCTGATGCTGATTAGGTTTGATTAAATTAAAGGGGAATAATGGGCCATGGCGGAGGTATGCACGCTACTGAGTGCCTTCTAGTCGATACTTGAGTCCATTTATTGCCAGAAAATGACCTTTGAGGTACATTTAAGAACACTTACTTTGACTCAAGTACTATTCAAATGAGTGCCTCTTGACACAATATCTTTACTTTCAGCATTGTCTTTACAACAGTGAATAAAAGCCAGTTAAAGATTTAGTTTTGTCCGGCCTCTTGTTGGGTCACTCTCTCTGTTTCTCTTTTTAGCTTCCACCGTCCAAATCCTTCTCTCTCTCTTTGCCTGTCACGAAAACCTCCATCTAGTGGTCCAAAGCACCCGTGCTAGCGGTGTAAACACCAAGATTCTCCCGGTGCGCCGAGCTCCCAGGCCGTACCAGGGCAGAGTCAGCAAGATGCAAGACTAACCGAGCAACTTAGCTAAGGGCAGCTACAGTTAGCAGCAGTTAGCGGTTACTTTAGCAACAAGGAAAGCTATCTGTCTGTCAGGAAACTCCGTAAATGACAGTTGAAGCAGAGCAGCTGGAGGACATCGTCCAGCTTCACCGAAATGGTAGTGGTGTGTGAGGTAGTGCTGTGAAAAAAGTTACATAATGTTGATTTAATGTCGTCCCTTCTAAATCACACCAGGCTGTATGGAAGTAAAACGTGTCTGGTTACTTATGAAAAGTACATCATAACCTCAAAACTAGGGAAACACATACACCAGCCTGTCTGTGTGTGTGTGTGTGTGTGTGTGAGGCGCCACAGAATGTTTTTTTATTTATGAGAGATATTTTCTGGGGCTGGGAACAGGCTGTTTGTTATTTCAATTATATATTATCAGGACGCATAAACCCTCCAGAACTTAAGCTGCTTTTTTCTTTTTTACAATTGCATATCAAAATGTCAGCACAGGGCTGAGAAAACACTGTGGACAGCTTGTCCAAGATAACAGTACAAAGTTCAGTGAGAACAAAAATGTTCTCTTATTTTACAGAAAGTTGTCGTCTAGATGAAGGATTACATGCGTCCACGCTTTTATTCGCGGGCTTTAAAGGAATTCTGTGCTCGTCCTCCTGCTCATGTGTCATCTTTAGTTTTTAAATGTCTCCGCTGAAAGATTGGACATGGCTCGTGTCAGCCGAGACGGGCCGCGCTATTGACGGTGACATTTGTTTTAGGGAAGGTTACGACAATGTGTCAAGTAAGTATTCTCCTGACTGCTGTCAACACGAATTGCTGTTTTTGTTGTCCCTGTCGAGGGGACGGGTGGAGGGGACCGCTGTTGACACAAATTGGATTGGTGGCATGTCAGGTTAGTGTTTAGAAGTCTAAAAAGGACAGGTCCCAATTCTTTTGACTGTGTGTGTGTGTGTGTGTGTGAGAGAGAGAGAGAGAAAGAGAGGGTGGTTGTGTGTGTGTTGTCTCCTTGTTATTCAGGATGGACGCTGGCCAGTGTGTGTTTCTCTGATAGGAGAGGCGGACACCAGTTGTTTCAGTGGCTCGAGGTGTCGGAAGAGATTTCACAGCTCCTTGAGCACAGTAATCCTGGAGCTCTTGATACAAGATGGCAAATAAAACGGCCCCCTGGACGATGCTGAAACACTTACTGAACCCTACTTCCACTGATCTGTATCTCTCCGCTATGTGAAGTGCTGTTGCCCCCTACAAATCAAGTCAACTACACCTTGTAACACACAGTGTTATTTTCTCTGAATTGATTAAACACATTCTTTAAATCACACACTCATTGCACATTAGAATGGTAATGTGTGATGAAGTCATGCTTGAATTGTGCAAATGTGCAAAACTTCCCACGTTGTTGGATTCATATTTGATTGGCATTTAAAGTCGGAGGCAGTGATGGGTGTTAAAAACCTAATATTCATTGTTATTATTTCAAAGTCTGCAGAAAGTTTTAAGGTGAGTCAAGCCATTAAAACTTTTCCTCTCCGAACACTTGATTGATATTTTGACGACAATGTACAGACCGAGCTATGAGTGTATTATAAAAATGCAAATGGATTGGATAAATTAGTGACAGATTAATTCATTCTTTTGAAATATCACACACTTTAATTGAACATTTGAAAAAAAAAGAAAAAGTGTGAAAGGAACCGGCTTCAATTTCTCCTTTATTTTCCAGCTGTGCTCTGTTGAATCAGAGTCCAGGCTGAGCAGGGTGTGTTCGGTGTAATTCTGGTTTCGTACTGAAGAGGGCAGAGTTGCTTTGTTGTAATTGCTCAACAGCAACAATGCAGCGACGACACAGAGCCTGACACAGAATATTTTAGAGAGGATCTAATCAACTGAGGAGTGAGACACTTTGCAGCAGAAACAGCTGCCACTTTTGACACTGCTGTACTTATCTATTCTGTTCATACCTGCCGTCAACAATCATTTGCCTTGGTTTAAGGTCACCTGTCACATGCAGGTTTTTAACTTCAACATGAGATTTGTTTGTAAAAACTGGGCATAAACAGCACAATCACTGATTCGTTTATGCAATGAACAGTAGTATCACACATCAGGGGGAAAATGCAGCATTTATCTGTAATAATCCTCGACCCCTGAGGCTCAGTGGGCCAAGGTAGATAAGTAAACGGCCTGTCGCTGCCGCTGTTCCTGTGTGGGCGGCCTGCAGCAATCACAGATGACGTCCTGTTGGCTGTGCAAGCTGGCGATCCATCTTCCCCCAACTCTCCCTTCTTCTTCTTCTTCTTCTTTTCCCTCTTTCTTATCTTTTTCACGAATCCTTCCCCCAGTGCAGTTTTATCAGCCGGCTTCAGAGCCCCCAAGCAGAGCGCCAGGTCTCTATGTGTTGCTTTATCTGGAGCAGGAACTACGTTGACCTTGCGGCAACTTAAACACTTTATCAGGAGCACAGTAATCTTCTTCGCGGGGAAAAGCGCATCAGCAGAAAAGAAATAAATAAACGAGTTGCTGGCTAGCGGGCATCCAGGATGGCGCTGTGGGGTTACAGTGCTGCTGGCCTGAAGTCAAAGACAGCAAGGTTTCAGCACGCTGAGCCTCATTGTCCTCAGAGAAAGAAGAGCAAGAAATATGCTCTTTGTTCCAGCAATTCCATCCATCCATCCGAGCGTTGAGAGGAAAAACACATAAATTATTAATGTGTTTCATATGTAAGAAATCAGGTAGTGGATGTGTTCCGTCATTACTATGCATATTATTTATTCCTTTTGAAAAGCAAGTGTGTGACTGACAGCAAATTCTTTCATGTCGCCACAGAATTGCGCCCGTGTTATTTTTACATGAGAGAGGCTGATTTCTTATAACAGGATTAAAAGTGTTTGATCAGCACTGTCTGTTCCTATAGAGCCGTGATTGACAGTTTTTTTTGTTTGCTTGTTTTGAAAAGATTTCGCCCTCTATGATAATGACACGTTTCCCGATCCACCTCTGAGATGATTCTCCAGGAACGACAGTCCACGCTTTCGTCTTCACAGCTGACGCTTCTCTTATCTGCCGGCTCCATTTCCCAAACCTACCCTTTCGTTGACTCTATTCACACTGCATCTGAAAGTGTACCAACTCTTTTTTTTTTTTTACCCAGGTGGCACACATCTGATGTTGCATGGCTGTGAGGATACAGAATGTGCTGCATGACTAAAAAATAATAAAAAGAAGCAATGACTCCATGCTGGATGAGCCAGCATTTGTATGAAGGACAAACTGTGATGATGATTTGACTCAGGAGAGTACTGCTGAACAACAGGAAAATAACCAACTATTATAATTATTAAAAGAGTGCTTTTATCTATCTTAATTTTAAAATGACTTCTCTTTTACCAGCCAAGAACATCTGTGGGCGTAGGAGACACCAGGAGCGCTGCTGTTCTCACTCTTTCTCCTTCAGAAAAATAATCAATTCCCAGCTCCAACTAATTGTTAACATGATTTAAACAATGAAACATGGGCAGCACTGTGGCTGTCTGTGGGAGGAAACTGGAAACAGAGCAGAGTTTGTACTTAATCCGTAGGCCGTGTTTCTCCCTGTCCCTTCTACAGTCCAATGAGGGTTAACTGGCGACCGCAACATTTCTCTGAGGTGGGAAGCTTTACATGTTAGCCCTGTGATGGGCTGGTGATCTGCCCAGCATGTACATGTCTTGCCCAGTTTGAGCTGGGACATGCTCCAGCCACTGTGACCCTGCACAGGATAAACAGGAACACTGTGGATGGAAACTGGAACTGGAGCCCTTTGCTGCTACTTTTCACATTTCTCTGCATACGCTCGTAGTATATCAAAGGTATGTTTACAGTGTACAGGACTGCATGATCCAGCTATGGCTCTAGGAATGGCAATATTACAATACACTGCACCTTAATAAAATAATAAGAAAAATAATAATGATTCTCACCCAACCAGCTGCAGCTTCATGTTTACTGCAATAACCTTCACTACTGTAATGACTGTCTATGACCAGAGGATGTAGAGTAAGTATGATCAAGCTCAAAAGTTGGATCCTACAACTCCCATAATGCATCTCAATAGCATCTCTTCTTTAGACCCTCTCTTCCCGATAGACACCCATGACTTTCAAACTAAAGGAGGAACTCTATACTTAATCATCTTTTGCCACCGTGGACTCGATCGCACACTGAAGAGTCTTCGACAAATGACGTTCCAGAGATTTTCCAACAATGCACTTTTCTGCTCAAAATGAGCTTGTAAGCCCATGTATCTGCTTGGATTTGAAAGTTCAGTTAAACTGAAATCTGTCGGCCCTCCCTCACTGTAACATAACAGGCAAGGCTCCAAGGGCTACTCTCTCAGCTATAGCAGTGATAAGTAGCTAAGCTAACCGTAGCTCCAGTGTGTGTCTCTCGCACTTCACAAATGAAGTGAAGGACTACATGGTAAACTAGCGGGAGATTTAGGTCTACATGTTCCCCTCCACCTGACTGTAAACATCACAAACTGGCCTGGTTCATGAATGCCTCAGGACAGGAAGGCTCTGCAGCACTGCCCAGAACATCATAGGTACCCATCTACAGAGCATCAGTGAGGTGAGATGTCTGCACAGTCCAAAGGATATTAAAAAAACAACACCAACCCCGGCCACAGTCTTCAGCCTGCTGCCATCTGGCAAAAGATACAGAAGTATCCGCTGCCGTACCACCAGACTACAGAGTAGCGTCTTTCCTCTGAGACTCCTGAAGTCATCCTCTGCAAGGCACTAGCATTTGTCTGTACAATCCTGATTGTATGATGATATATGTATGTTTAACTCATGATCTTATGTCATTGTTTCCCAAACACTCCATTTTACCCGTTTTTGAAAGATCTGCACTTCAGAGGACATTTTCATTTTTTTGCGTGTGGACAAGGCCTTATTCCTCTTCTGTGACAGTCAACACAACACATAGTCCTACCTATAACTGAGCTGTTATGACATTCTTGGCTGATGAGCAGCAATGTTAACTTAACTGCGATAACTAGAAGAGGCTATGATAATGTACATGAACTCCCCACCAGAGAGCCTCTGTTAAGTGGTGCTGCTAAATAGGCTGCTGCACAGGTACCCACACAGTAACTCTCTCTAAGGGGCATAATTGTGCTTCTAATGACAGTAAAGCACCTCCAGGGGAGACGTGGAGAGCCTAACGGTAGACATCACCAGGTTAATAATTTCAGACTTGAAAAAGATCCTCCAGAGCAACCACAGACTCTTCACGATGAGTAAAATGATCGTGAGATGTGGAGGGCCCCTCTGACAATAAATAAAAGGATGAAAAATACGCTTTGTAAAGTGGATACAATTTTAAGTCTTGGGGTTTTTTTCTGTTAAAGCCATAGCACCGCCTATGTGGGTTACAAGCAACAGTTCATACAGCACGAACAGTCAACCACACAATCAGCAGTGAGCAGCAGTTTGAAATCGGGCATGAAAGCCTGCAGTGTGACAGTGTCGCCTCGCAGACACGGCCAAACACAAATCATTCTACATGCTGTTTTCTTTGATCCTCCCCTCGGCATATTAGTGTGAGCCTCTCTGTGTGTGTATTAGCTGTTTTCTCACCCACCATGCCGTCACTTTCCATCCTCCGCTTCTTCTTCTTCTTCCCCGTCATTAATATTCTCTCTCTCTCTCTACATAACTCTGGGGATCAATCACCAGTTGCCATGGCGATGAAACCACCCATGCAGGTGTATGTGTTCGCCTGACTCCTCTGGTGCGTGCGTGCTCGTGTGTTCGCTGTATGCCGACTGTACCTGCTTCTCCACCAGTCAGAGCGGTGAGGCCTCCGCCAGTGACGCTGCTCTCCTGCGCTGCCCCTACATTCAGAGTGGCTTTGACAGCTGTCTGGTCGAGATGCTCTCACCTGCCACACTTGGCTTCCTCTCGGCTCTGTGCAGAATAATGACCAAATTCAAAGGGAAAAAAATACACACACTGCTGTCAGGCTTGTTTTGTTTCTCTCTAGTTAAAGACGCTCTTTGTGTGAAGGCTATTTATTGATGTATCTCTAAAATGTTAGCAGGGCTTGAATGAAAGAAGCTCCGGGGTGGAGCCTGTCATCCTAAAACAACGTTTTGCCCTCCCATAGTGATTCTTTCAGTGTGTAGAGTTTAGGTTGAGCACTCGAAAAGACAGCTCGGAGGTTAAAATCTCTCACAGAGCTAATAATCACACAACTCCAGTGTGGCCAGGCAATAGAATCGTCAGGATAAGTGTTGGCAAAATACTTTTTTGATAAACCACACATAAGTTAAAACTTACCGTTTCTTTATGTCGCAACTTTGCATTTCTTTAGGTTCAATTTCATCAGTTTTTCTAGTGCACAATGCTGTGCTTATGCTCTGGTTAGGTTTAGGCTCAAAAGCCACTTGGTTAAGCTTAGCAAACGTAATGTTTTGGCTTCAAAATACCTGTTTCGGTCACCAAAAGCATGGCTGGAAATGTCCCGAGGTCTCGTAAAAAACACCCAGTTTTCTTGCCACTAACACGGCTGGAGATACCAGTAGTCCCTTTAAAAATGTGGTTTTATCACCACAAACATGGCTGGAGATGTTTTGAGGTCTTGTTAAAAACACCTGTTTTTTTTTTATCACAAACACAGCTACAGACATCCAAAGGTCTTTCCAGGTGTCACGCTTACAAATGTTGAAAGGCAGACTTGAAACACTGCCACTACGGTCAGTGGCTTGGCAGCCTTGTCGGTTCTCCTTACATGTACTGTAAACGTGATACATCACGTCTTGTAGAAATGTCAATGTGCCTTTGACACTTACAAATCTGAATACATCTGTGGTTTGCTGAAACATACGTTACGTTCTACGTTCTACGTTAACATTTTATCCTGGTGACTGGGCCGGCCGGGTCGTTTTAAGAGAAAACGATGAGCGATTCATCCATTTTTCAGCAGATGCTGTTTAGGACACAGTTGATTCTCAAAGTATTCAGCGTTTTCGTCATCCTCTCTGTCTCTTTTATCCCTTCTCTCGACTCGCTCTCCTCCCCTTGCCATGTCTTCCTCCAGATTTCACACCTTCACTTATCTCTCCCCTCCCACATGCTTTTTTCCTGCTTGCTTTGTCACTTCCTGCAGCCCCCTGCAGCCCCCCTCCCTCCACACCTCTCTCTGTCCTCCTCAGCTCTTTGATTTCTCTGCTTTTCCCCTTTCAACTTTCCCAGCGATGACTGATCCAGCGTATTTATAGGAGGACGGACTGGATAATTAGAGTAAACCAAGAATGATGGTGCTCCCTTTTGCAAACCGTAGACTTTGTTATCCCGGCAGAATGGGGAATGGTGAACTGTAGTTACTGTTGACCGTCACATACAAAAGTATGACCTTGTGAAGGAAAGGTTGTTTTGCATGGTAATGAGAATGAGTGTACAAAAAGAGAGAAAGGGGGCCGACAGAGACAGACTGCATCATATTCATCAGGCCTGAGGATGCACTACACCAACCGGGTCCCAAGTAAATTAATCACGATTAGTAATTGTAGGGAGTGCCGGAGGAGTGTGGTCATCGAGCGGTCAGAGGGATGTCAGAAGAGGAAGAAAAAGTCTAAGAGCTGAACGCAAAGTAACCACAAGAACGGATATGACTGAAAACAAAATGAAAAACTGCAAATGAAATTGTCAGCATGACCCAACGTAATCTTTCTACATTTCCGGGTCAATTAACTTAATTTGGGAGGATGAACCGGGTGAAGCATCCTGTTGCTAGATAAGTCAGAGAATAAAATCACATTAATTCTCCTCTTGATGCCTGCGTCTCTGTGATCATTCATTCATTTGGCTGCTGTAATAATGTATTTTTTAGAATTTGTGCCCAACAGAGAATTCAAAGAAGAGGAACGAACATCCCACAGCCTCCTTGAGAAATATCAAATGACAAAAACAAATGCACATACACGCATAGAGTCTTCAAAGGGAATGTTCTGATGTGTTTTTGCATTTTGTCTGAAGACGCTTTCTTTTTCTATTTGATGCGATCGGGAACTTTGGAGAAACCCACTGAGTTATTAATGAATATCAGGGGTGGTGGTGTGGGAAAAGGGAGAGAAAAAATATGAGAGGAAATATAAATAAATAAATTAAAAAATACAAAAAACTCCCCGGCTGCAGACACAGGCTTTTGTTCCTCCAGACAAGCGCGATTGATGCCCCCTCCCTCCAGAGGGTAATATCGCCCAGACCAGAAACCAGCCAACCTTGAATTCCTGCATCACTTCTGAAAGTTGTGCCTTTGGTGTAGCAGCAGCTGCTGCAGTTGCACTTCATAAAATGTTACAGTGGATGGATAGCCAGTGAAGGATGTACTGAATAAAGAGTCTTTAGAGGTTGAACAGACTGTTCTGCTGCACATCAAAATCTCTCAAAACTCCCAGCCAATGAAATGTTGAGTCTGTTTACCCAGACTCCACATGTCTTTTCTTCATGCAAATCGTAACATGCAGCGCTTTTCCACATGTCTGTGATGGTGACAAGAAATAGACTTAGATACACACGAGAAAACAGCGCTTACTGGCGAGGCGACCAGGATATGTAGTTTTGTCAGTTTCTTGCTTAAAGCAAGTGAAAAACATCTGCTGATGGAATGAGATCATTCATTGTTTCAAAATGTTTTTCGACCCATTTAGAGCAATTCCTTGAAATAAACGTGTGTGTACTCTTCAAGTACTGCAGCTGCACTGGTATCAAGATAACATGACTTCTTCAAGTCATTTCTTAAGATCATAAAGTGGCAGATATAGATCAGACTGTATCTAGAGCTTATATGGACAGTTATTATCATAAGAAATGGCCTCTTTGGCCTTTGTTTTATAACAGCCACTGAAACTAAACTGAGTCCCTGAGGTCCACATTTTGAGCATTTAACCACAAGCCACGTGGTTGTATATGAGGGGGGAGATTATCACATTTTCAGGATTTAGCTGCAGTTTAAATGAGTGCATAAAGGGGCAGTTTGTAAAATATGACCAGAATTTTAGTTTGAAACAATAACGTGAACTAACACTATCGACAGTGTAAAGACGCAAGAGTGTTGACAGAGACATCTATGTACTGTGTTGCAGAGATACAACACAGTGCTAACCAGCTAGCCCCGGCCCATCCTGTCTCATAATTCCACTTTGTACCACAAGAGGCGATAGTCAGATAGCCCCTCGCATTTTCAGCGAGGGGCTGAATAAGTAATTAATGACTATGCCTACTATGACTACTAAAAAATGTGAAAACTGTTTGTCACAAGGGCATCGAATACTTCATTTTATAATTAAGTAACGCTAATAAAATCTCCAGATCCTTACATTTTAGCCAGAAAATAGTTGGACACTGTTGCTTGACAGATGACTTAAATCATTTCTCACTGGCCTGAATCTACAACATCAAACCATCAAGTAAAAAAGTTCAAGTCTGTCTGACCACATGTAAAGTTGGATTTAAAGTTGTGAATTAAGGGGTTACAGTGAAGATTCAAAGACTCTTCAGTGACCTGAGGCCACAGACCTGTAAACAATCTTTAAAATGTAAAACTGGTGGAGGTAACCTTCAAGAAAGTTGGACAAAAGGGCTAAATAATCCTTTTTCAGTAACAGACATATAACAAAGACACACCCAGCACTGCTCTCACTGATTGCCGCTCTGTATCAAAGTGAATGAAAGAACTTAACTCGCTGACTGCACGGCAGAAGCCTCCTGTTCAGTAATGAGACGAGGTCAGACAGAAGTTACCTGGATGTAACTCCAGTTCTTTAATGATGACGGCATCCAGCTGTTTCTTTGTATCACACCACTGAAGAATGTTAACTGTCACTGTGGGTGATTCTGTCAGTGGATGAAATCTGACTGAAAAATCAAAAACTGCCGTCAGTCCCTTATTTCAAATATAAACCAAGCTTAACTCCATACAGCTGTACGAGACTGAGGTGTAGTCTGCAGTATTTCATGAATTTAAAGCTTATAGTCGCATCAGGTAATTTGCAATGCAAAACAGCATCAAGAGGAAGCTGGTAAGAAATTTTCATCCTCATTAGCCAGAAATGATGTGAGGTGATGTCAGTAAACTGCACACGGCACACAGTTAATTACCAACGCAGCTGGTTTGTGATGCTTGATGATAAAGGATAGCATAAGCACGATTACAGAAAGATCCAATGTTGTGAGTCTCATCACACGGTTTTGTTTCATTCTATTTTCTGCCATGGCCGTGCCGAGAACTCGCTTATTGTCTTTGGTAGAAAATATGGAAGGCTTTTCTCAAATGCTGCCTCACTTTGTACATATCATGGAAAACCAGAGAGTGACATTGCTGTTCTGTCTGCCGTATGAAGGTCACTTGACCATCGGGGGGGCAGGTAGAAAAGGTTAGGAGTCCGGGTTGAGTGAGGTCCAGGCCACCATGGGGAAGGGAAAGCTGCCAGTTACACGGAACCACACCCACCACACTACGCTTGACGGAACACTACGCTCGACGGAACACGGAACACGGAAGTGGTGTCGCCGAAAATCGCATTAGCGAGGCGCCAGTTTTTAAAAAAATAAAAATAAAAACCAGTTTTTAAAAACCTTTTAACTCAGTGGGATCAGTAACCAACAAGTGGACTGACTGTCCTGGAGTGAGGAAGATCTCCTTGGACATTTCGGCACCTGGGCCGGGATCTAACTCACCTCCCTGTGGTGGTACTGTGCCCGGGGTGACGAATCCCCAGCACAGGCTAACAGCATGATGGCGGTCTGTGAGTCTTGTCTCCCCACCCTCTCAAAACTGAGGGAGAGCGTCTGTGGTCTGAAGGCTGACCTCAAGGAGAGGGACAAGATCCTCATGGATTTCTCCACTGTCGCCACGACCCAGTCGAAACTCATCGCCCACCTGAAGGCATCCGGTGCTGGTGACCGGAGCATGACGGCCGCGGACAACACCACCCTGCCGTGGACCGGCTCCATCACCACCGGATCTCCGGCACCAGCACGCGCCGAGCTCTGCTGGCACCACCAGGGAGCCAAGCCCAAGTCATCGGCACCCTCCACCTCCTGCCTTCGCCCCGCGGAGTGGCAGTGCTCCGTCAGGGAGGATGGAGCGGCGGCTCCAGCACCGGTGAGCTCAACGCCACTCAAGCCGAGGGAATCCTGGTCAGTGGTGACCAGAGGCGCGGGGGCTCGTCCATCTCCACCTGCTCCGCCTCCGGATCTCCCACTGGAGAACAGGTACGACATCCTAAGCCTGCAGGACTTCCCTCCCATGGGAGCATGTCCCAGCTCGCCCCCGGGACCTGTCCACCCAGCTGGTCTTGGTTCTCGCCAGCTCAGGAGCCGCGGTCCGCGCGTCCAGCCTGGCCCCTCCTCCCCATCTCGCCCAGGAGGAACCGCGGGTCGGCGCCACCAACTCCGGGTCCCATCCCCCCAGCGGCGCACCTCCAGGCGGCCCGCGGAGCACCGCACCCCCTCCGTGCTGGTCGTCGGGACCTCGATGGTCAGGCACGTGACGGTGCATGGCGGCCGGACCTTCTGCCACCCTGGAGCCCGCGTCAAGGAGGTTGAGTCCTCTGCCCTCCAGCTGTGTGCTCAGCACAGCTCGGCCACCACGCTGGTTCTGGAGGCCGGAATTAATGATCTCAGAGACCAGCAGTCCGAGATCCTCAAGCAGGATTTCAGGTCCATGATGGACCGCCTGCTGGACACGGGGAAGCGGCTAATTATTTCCGGCCCGCTCCCCTCGCCGCGCTATGGTGACGTCACCACCAGTCGCCTCCGCCAGCTGCACCTGTGGCTGAAGGGATACTGCCTTGATAAAAGTATTCCATATGTGGACAATTTTATCGCTTTTTTAAACAGACCCCACCTTTTTAAACCAGACGGCCTACACCCGAATCAGGAGGGGTCAAGGCTTTTATCAGTCAACACTAACCTGACTGTCCGGTCCTGCACCACAACCACCTCCTGACTCATTGCACCCATACACAGGCCCTCTGCACCTCACTCACACTCACCTCCACCCCCCCCTACCTACATCATACATGCCCCTCCCTCAGTGACCCCAGTGGCACAGGACAATATCTACACAATAGAAACCATATTATCCCACAGACAAACGAAACCCAGGACTGTTTTTAGACCAAGCTGTGTTCTTAACATTCCATTTGAAAAAAGTGATGAACGCACGTTCAGCACAGATGTTAAAATGGCTGTGCTGAACGTGCGCTCTCTTTTAAACAAATCTTTTATTATAAATGATATAATTTTAGATAAAAACCTGGACATCATTTTCCTTACAGAGACATGGCTGGGCACTGACGCACCTGTTGTTCTCACCGAGGCTTCCCCACCAAATTTTAACTTTTTATTTTCTACTAGGGGGTGCAGAAGAGGGGGCGGTACTGCTTCGATTGCAAAGACCAACATGCATACAAACAAAGTCAATTTTAACAGCTACACATCATTTGAATATCATGCCTTCGTTTGTAGCAGCCCGCCTATCCTCTGTATAACTATCTACCGACCACCCCAGTATTCCACTTCTTTTATTAATGAATTTTCAGAGCTTTTATCAATTATTCATACCTCTTTTAACAGAATTTTAATAACCGGTGATTTTAATTTACACGTCGACATCTCCTCAGACTTACTGTCTAGAGAATTTTTAAACCTTTTACACTGCCTCGATTTTAAGCAACATGTCACGCAGCCGACCCACAGCAGGGGGCGCACCTTGGACCTGGTTATATCTTATGGTCTGTCCATTGGCGCGCCCTCTGTTGTGGACCTGGCTGTGTCTGACCATTTTTGTGTGTTTTTTACAATCACCAGTTTTAACCAGCGAGAGGCCCCTGTGGGAACAGTGAGGAAACGCTACCTAACTTCTGAAGTGGCTGCAAATTTTATCCAGATCTTACAGAGCACTCCTGCCGAAATTCTACCAGCACCCTGCGATTTTATTACTGACAACTTCAACAACAAAATAAAGACAACACTGGACTCAGTGGCTCCACTTTTTATCAAAACAGTTAAAACAAGATCTACACCCCCGTGGAGAACTGAGGATATCAAAAAACTAAAAAGGGAATGCAGGAGTGCTGAAAGGAGATGGAGGAAATCCAAGTTGACAGTTCACTACGACATACTACGTCAACGACTCAAAATTTACAATAACACAGTCAAACAAGCAAGAATCTCCCACTTCCAAAACTTAATCCATGACCATAAAAATAACCCCAAATTCTTATTCTCCACAATCGATCTTTTAACAAACAAAACTTTTAAAAGATCCTCCAGGATACCAGATGACGCCCTCTGCGAGGATTTTGCAGACCACTTCAGAAGAAAAATCAATGACATCAGATCCAGTCTTTTATCCCAACAGCTTTTAACATCTGGATCATTGCTTTTACCTGAGGAAACACTTGAGAGTTTTGCCCTGGTTGATGCGAGGACACTTGGTCGAGTTTTCTCCCAGGTAAAGCCCACAACCTGCCTTTTAGATCCCATTCCCACACCGTTTTTTAAAACACTCTATGGATTCTTTGAGGAACATCTGCTGTATTTGGTGAATTGCTCTCTTCAGACGGGTGTCTTCCCCACCTCCTTTAAAACGGCGGTGGTGAAGCCCCTTCTGAAGAAGAGTGACTTAGACCCCAATGTTTTAAACAACTACCGGCCTGTATCCAACTTACCATTTTTAAGTAAAATTTTAGAAAAACTTGTTTCTAATCAAGTAAATGAATTTTTAAACTCAAAACATATTTTAGAGTCTCATCAGTCTGGTTTTAGGATGAACCACAGTACAGAGACAGCACTTTTAAAGATTTTAAATGACATCAGGTGTAATTTAGATAACAACAAACTCACAGTCTTGGTACTACTGGATCTAACAGCCGCCTTCGATACAGTAGACCATCACATTTTATTAAATAGACTGAGGAACCTGGTTGGCCTCTCTGGTACTGTTTTTAACTGGTTCACATCCTACCTCACTGATCGAAGTTTCTTTGTTAGTATGGATACATGTTCCTCAAGAACCCATAAGATAAAGTGTGGGGTTCCCCAAGGGTCAATTTTAGGTCCAACTCTTTTTAATCTTTACATGCTTCCCCTTGGGGACGTCATCAGGAGGCATGGCATCAATTTCCATAGTTATGCTGATGATACACAACTGTACATTGCCGCGTCTCCTGATGACACAGGGCCAATTGATGCCCTTTTTAACTGTATTTTAGACATTAGGTCATGGATGGCAGCAAACTTCCTACAGCTCAACCAGGACAAAACAGAGGTTTTAGTCATTGGTCCTGAAGGCCAGAGAGAGAAACTTTTACCAAAGCTACAGGATTTTAAACCCTCAAAATCAGTAAAAAATCTGGGCGTGATTTTTGACTCTGACCTCACTTTTATTCCACACATCAAAAACATAACAAAGATAGGTTTTTACCATCTTAAAAATATAGCCAGAGTCCGCCCGTTTCTCTCCCAGGCCAGCACGGAGGTGCTGATGCATGCTTTTATCTCTTGTCGTTTAGATTATTGTAATGCCCTGCTCTCTGGTCTTCCCAAAAAGAGTTTGCATAACTTACAATTATTACAAAACTCAGCTGCACGAGTGCTGACGAAGACCAGAGGGCGGGAGCATATTACGCCTGTTTTAAAATCGCTGCATTGGCTCCCTGTGCGCTTCAGGATTAATTTTAAGGTTCTTTTACTTGTTTTTAAGTGTCTTAACGGTCTTGGGTCTTCTTATCTATCTGCATTACTTTTACCCTATCAACCCTCGCGGACCCTGAGGTCCTCCGGTGCTGGCCTTTTAACGATACCACAAGTTAGAACTAGAACACACGGGGAGGCGGCATTCAGTTATTATGGCCCCCGATTGTGGAACAGCCTCCCGGAGAACCTCAGGGCCGCAGAGAATGTTGATGTTTTTAAAAAGAGGCTCAAGACCCATCTTTTTAATCAGGCATTTAATTGAGCTCATTTAACTCTTTCTAATTACCGGCATTTTTTATTATTTATTTATTTATTTATTTATTTATTTATTTATTTATTATTATTATTCTATTTTATATTAATTCTTAGTTAAGCCAATCCTGTTTTATTACTTACTTGTTTTATCTCAATGTTTTATTTCAATGTTTTAGTCGTTATTTATGGTCTATTTTATACATTATATTGTTCTATTCCCTCAGTTTTAGCTTCTATACCTTTTATCTTATTTTACTGTTTTAGCCCCTCGATTCTCCAGTGTTTCCTCCTGGGGGCCTACCACACCGGGAGTTGCTTCTGGTCCACCGTTGGGGGTGCTGTCCCGAGGACGGCCCTGGCCGGAGTGGCGGGAGAGCTTTACGCCTTGGTGTGGAGCCTCCTGTCTACCTGGGCTGGGGCGGTCCTTTTGGTGGCGCCCCTGCAGTCATGGACCTTGATTCCTCTCGGTGTGCACGGCCCCCAAAGGTAGCTGTTCCTCACCTCTGATCTTTGTGCCGAGCCATGTCTCCTTAGCAATAACTAGTGTATGTCTGTGGGTGTGTGTATGTTTGTGTGTGTGGGGGTGTATGTATGTCAGTATGTCTATGTATGTACGTGAGTGTGTATGTAACTGTGTATTTGTGTGTATGTTTATGGGTGTGGGAGGCTTGGGGTTTTTATGATGTTGTCTTGCTCTGTTTGTTTGTTTTTATCCTCTGTGAGGCACTTTGTGCTGCAAAACTGCATGAAAAGTGCCATATAAATAAAGATTGATTTGATTTGATTTGATACAACAGGGGGAAGAGTGTTGGTGCGTAAGGCTTGACGGAAGCCTGGACAATACAAGGTTACACTTCCATTAGCAGCAGGGTTTTGAATTTGATATGAGCTGCCACAGGGAAGAGAGAGAGTGGAGGAAGGAATTATACAGTACGGGAAAAAACTGAGAGGCTGGCACTTGGACTGCACATCAGGACGAAGAGCTGGCATTTAAAAGACCCACAGTCAGAAACTGAAAACTCGGTGGTGAAGTGTCACTGAGTACAGTTAGTCAAGTACTTAAAGGGGGCCAGACTTTTAGTTTAAAAGTTAGGAAACACCAATGTTGATGCTTTGACAAAGACGACTTTGCACTGTGTTGCAGAGATGTTTACTTAGGTTAGCATGCGAACCGGCTAGCCCACCCTGTCCTGTCTCTTAATACCACTTTGCACCACAAGAGGTAGTAAGCTCACTACTTAGTCTAATAAGTAAACAGGATAAACTCACAAACGAAACATGGATGGCAGCTCTTTGTTTGACAATAAATATAAAATATAAACAAGTATAACAAATAGATAAAAAATAGTATTAAAATATATACAACAAGATAAATAACATGAGGTTCAAGTGGATATTTACACAGGTAATTATTTAAATGAGGTGGTAGTGGAGGGGTCATTGCACTTCAGTTCTAGGGTGGGAGTTTATTGCACTGGTGTGAAAGCCTTTAGAGAGTGAGGGGTGAAGGGGAGGGGGGGTTGTACATTTCACTGCCTGTGGGAAGAAACTGTTCTTCAGTCTGTCTGTTTTAGATCTGATAGATCTATATATCTTCCCAGGGGGCAGGGGGGAGAACAGGTAATGTCCGGGGTGAGTGGGGTCCTTCACAATACAGCTGGCCTTCTTTTGGAGTCGGCCAGTGTAAATGTCTGTGAGAGGGGGTAGTGTCGTCCCGATGACACGCTCCGCTGCCCTCACCACCCGCTGGAGGTCCTTCCTGTCCTGTGTTGTGCAGCTGGAGAACCACACCGTGCAGCAGTGGGTCAGGAGGCTTTCTATCGCTGACCGATAGAAGTTGGTCAGCAGTTGGTGAGGGAGGCGAGCGTGCTTTATCTTCCTGAGGAAGTAGAGTCTCTGTTGGGCCTTCCCCACCTGATGAGAGATGTGAGTGGTCCAGGTGAGGTCGGCCGAGATGTGAACCCCAAGGAACTTAAAGCTCTCTACCCTCTCTACCTCCTCCCCGTGCATGTAGAGGGCAGAGCGCTCTGTGCGTTTGGATTTCCGGAAATCCACAATCAGTTCCTTGGTTTTCGAGGTACCTACTTTCATTACTAAACATAAAAATAGATCCATACACCAATTGAATTTAAGTTTCTTTCTTTCATTAAACCAAGACGAGACAAAAAAGAGCTTTCAAACTCCACATATACCAAATAAAGCTCACCAAAACAGTCTCGGTTTGCCTTTCCCAAATCACCTGTGGTTTTGTCCACATAAATCCTCAATTCACGAGCTGCTATGTTGGTCTGATTTGAAATACCCTAACAGACAGCCTACGAGTGTTGTTCGTCCACAGAGAGTTGGCCTGGTTGTTGGAGGGTAGCACGCAAAGCTGGGAAGCAGCGCGAGCCCTCGCATCCAAAAACTCCCCTGTGGACACGTGCCATCACTCCTATGCTGCTTCATGC
This sequence comes from Pagrus major, assembly GCF_040436345.1. Lineage (NCBI taxonomy): Eukaryota > Metazoa > Chordata > Actinopteri > Spariformes > Sparidae > Pagrus > Pagrus major. Next base: position 29,358,091 of record NC_133225.1, on the reverse strand, counting down.
CTCTCCTGTCCCTGCCTGCCATGGCTGTCCATTCCTAGAGTCATAGAGCTGCTGTAAATCACCTCCATACTGTATCCCCTGTCTTCAGACTGGCATCTGTTGGTCTCAGAGGCTGTTTTCAGTCCCACTCTGGCCGTATTCAATAGGACGCGGCTGAGCCCAGTCAAGCTGAGCCCCGTTGATCCCCCCATCATCCAAGGTTGCGGTACAGGTAGTCTCGCCTCAGAAAATAGGGCCACTTAGCTCCACGGCTAACTGAGCTTCTTGCTACAGCAGAGTATAGTGAGCAGTTGTTAGCAGTTATGCTGCCCCCTATAGTTTTGGAGTGACCTTTGAATTCTGGCCATTTCCTACAAATTGCACCTTTAAGTACACATTCAAGTATTTCTATGTTATGCCACTTTGTCTACTACAATACATTTCACACACATTAGTTCAACAGTTTTATTCCCTTGATGCATTATTGATGTGAATGCTGGAAGCTGCCACTTTTTTTGACTGCCTCAGTTCTCACATTTTTGACACTACACTCAAATTTCACTCAATGTGCTCAGCAGGCTCTCCTATTTCTCGCCATATCGCAAGTTAAGCATTAGGAGTTGCTGTCTTTGAGGTAGAAACAGGAGTGTGAGAGGTGCACCTCAGCTGCAATCTCTTTGATATGATCACTCGGAACCGGCAGTCAAACGAAGTTGCCATCACCGTGGAAAGCTTTGTTTACAGCCAGGGAAGCGTGGCTGATATAGATTTGCTAATGAGTGCAGTTTGACACACATCTTAGACAACTAATACTTAGAGGACAGTTTATGTATCCTTGTGATTTGTTGTGTTTTGTTTTCATTGATCTGACTGCTGTCAGATCAATGCTAATTGTTCTGGAATGAATAATTATTTTAGTTATTTTATCAACAATGTTTGATGATTTTATAGCAAAAATAAAGTCAAAAGCAGACATTGATTTAAGCTAGAATGGGAAACTGAGACAGTTAAAAACTAATGTCTACCATTTCCACGTAATCTTTTATAGAGGCCATTAGATCAAGCTCTGCAACATAAACCAACACTGCCCTTTGGTCTGCAGGTTTTTAACTGTTTAACAGTCAACTGCAACACAATTGACAGGATACAACTGTGAGGACGCAGCTCCTCATCTGTGATCACCTGACTATGAAGCACGATTTGGGGTTAGCGAGGTAACTCCAGGCTTAACTCTGGCTTTTCAGAGCTACGGCGCTGGTTCACTTCTTACCGGGGTACTTTGCCTTGGTAACTCATGCTGCACACCTCACCTGCTCCGGTGCAGGTTATGTTGGAGATAACAGATCAACACATGTATCAGCACCACCTTCTAACCAATCAATTCTCTGCAAAAAAGGTAAGCAATGATTCATATGGAACCCGGAGAGCTCGGTGTGTGAACCATGAGAGGTGTCTTCCTGTGGGGCCTCCTGCTGTCTCCTTCATTTAATTTTGTTTTTTCCCCCTGCTGGCCGCGAGCAATGTCAGAGCCTTTTTATTGTGCTTTTTTTACACCGATATCTCTCAACAGAGACGGATTGAAACACTAAAGCCTTGCACTTGCCATAAGATATGAAAGTACCGCTTTGAATTATGTTTTTACATAAATTTTTTATTTGCTCTCAGCCTCCATTTGGCACCGCCGGGGTTGCAGATGAAAGAATAAGACTAAAATTGTCCTACACACAGAATAAGAACACATGCAGGCAACATACACAATTGTAATTACAGAATGATCGGGCAGTGATAAAATAAGCCTATATTTACATATTCACAGCGTGATTTTTTTCTCTGCTGTCCTTCCTGCATTTGGCAGCTGCAACTGTGTCGTTTTTTAGCTTGGATAATGAGTTCAACATCTTCTCTTTGCCAAACAGTGTGCACCTCCTTTGTAAAATATAATATGTCATATGTCGTATCACCTCCTCTCTTTTATGTGAACGCACGCGTGGAAAACCTGGGCTGACCTATCAATTTGATAACCACCTGGTTAGCTGCCTAGTGTGATTGTGATTGTTAGGGTGTAGTAAAGCCAGAAAGTGGAGCCATATCCTGGGTATGTTGAACTTTTTCTGTTGTATAGTGTCATGGCGAATTGTAGTTTCGTCTTTCACTGGTGGAAAGAAGTACCAAAATTGGCACAAATACTCCTCGTGGGCTGCTGATAAAGTCCATTAGCCATGGAAAATCAAGATGGCTGCCATTTTTCCAAGATAGCCACCATTTCCGGGCTGGAAATAATATATTCATGTTGAAAATTGTCCAATACGAATATTCGTGCTATTCAATCATACCTTTTTCTACCACAGAGAAACCAGATTTATAACTCTGCAGCGGCTAAGAAACTTCCTACCATATTTCAGCCATTGACATACCTGCAAAACCTGTTCCCCTTCAGTAACAATCACTGTTTTAGTGTCAACCTGGTAATTCACATAAATCGTGTAGATCTAAATAGTTTTTTAAAAATGTGGATATGTCAATGAAAACTTGAGGTAAGCTTTTGTTTTTGTAGCAAAGATTTATGTGCATTGTCACTCTTGTAATATGCAAATAAAAATGACCATTTTTGCACATCCTTTCTACCAATAGTTTTGCTGAAATAATGTTGTGTTTATGCGTATTTCACTTCTAAAAATATTCTGAGTAAATGGCAGAAGGTGATAAATAGACACTAGAATAATCATAATTGGCTTGAACAATGACATTCAGAGCCTTGGGTTAAAAAATGCCTGAAATAGCAGCCATGTTTAAAGCTGTTCTTGATAAACAATGAGTCGAACGGAGAAAGTTTATGGTATGAGGAATTGCTTAAGAACGCCCATTGGATGTGCAAGCAACATCCTTATAAAGAGACAAATTGAGGTTTACAAGCCTGACTCAGGCTTTGAGAGTCAACAGCACGGCGGGCTGAGCAACACAACAGCATCCAGAGTTTGGCCCTCAGGCAATTATGTTCAGCACGGACACGTTTCCTCATGTTGCGTTTTTCATGTGTAAATTTGAGGAATGGTGATGAAGGTGCTGGGTGCTGATGCCAGGAACAATGTGAATGTTCACTTTAACTTTTATTATCAGGTTTCCATGTAGAAATTCAAAAAAGAAGAATAAATAAATAAATGAACAAAACCAGCAATAATACAAAAAAATAATTTATAATCATAATAGGTCGACCAAATTTCAGCCTTAGAGATTGTGAAAACCAAACAGAGCTGCCTTTCACAAAACCATTCCATTCAGCTCTCTGTGGTATAATCATTGTTTGTCCATGTTTTTAAACCTTGTGAATGCACCACTTCCTCTTCCCGAACAGGTCCCATGAGGTTGACTAATCTCACAGCTTGTCCAAACGTGTGTTTATTTACTCAATACATGACGGACCAGTGGCTCTTTCAGGCTTCATCTTTAATTATATGCTGCATTCCCCAGGCCATTTTTAAAAGTTGTTTGTGTGTATATGTTTTGACCTCAGTCCACTTTGGCTTCAGCCTAATCAAGCTCGGTAATCTCCAGGGGATTTCTCCTTATTGTGGTGAAGACAGAGAATGGAACTTTCTCACTGCAGACATGTTGACGTGTCAAACACAGGTGTAGTGAATAACGTTTAGCAGATATGGCATTTATGTTTGATTCATTGGTCCACACGGATCGGATCGCCGACCGCCTTTTTTCAGTGTTTCCATTTTTGTTTTTTGCGCGTATGTTGAAAACTCATAAAAAAGGTGGATGAAACCGCAATCTGTGAACAAGTCTGCACCCTGCACGACTGGACCCTGAACACATATTGTGATCAAGTTTGCAATTTGCAGAATATTGTCTAGCATTACAAAACACTTATCAGCACATATCAGCTTTAAGGATATGAAAAAACAGCCTCCTAAAGTACAAATCAATTCTCACAAACTGGTGAGCTCAACATGCGGGTGAGGAGCATTTCTGGCTGAGGACAAGTTTGGGAGTTTAGTGAGCAAGCAGGTGTGGCAGACGGGGAGAGGAGGGTGGTGATCCCACAAGCACAAGGAACACGGTAGGTGCGGCAACATGAGGAATAACTGAGTATGTTGTTGCAGAGCAGCTCAGAGTGAGAGACCACTGCAGCTGAGATAACTCTCTGGAGATTAGTGTATGGAGAATCAGAGTCGATATACCAATGAGTTGAAGAAGGGCAGATGTGAAGGCTGGGCAGGTGCCAAGAGTGTGGAGGAAGGAAGCCACGCCCACATAGACAGGCAGATGGGGAACCATGAGACGGAGGGGAAAGGGAAACACAAGAGAGATAACAGAAGGAAGTGCGAGGGCCACGACAGACAATAGTTGAGTGACAGCTTTTTATACAGCGTACTGTATCTGTATTATCCCTCTGTGTTGTTCAAGCTGAGATATAAAAGACATTGTTTATGCAACAATTTGTTCTTGCTGTTTTGTTTCTGTCCTTTTCAGTTAACTTCAGGTCTTTAGTTTCATGTTATATACCAATTTCTTCACATTTATTAACTGCTGGATTTGCAGTGTAAAGTCTTTGTGTACCGAGTAATCCTTAGAAACGGAAATCCTTCACAATGTGGACGCCAGAAAGGATGTCTCTGCTGCCACTGGAGAAAGAGTTACTGTGAATAATACTGACATCCTTTACTTCTCATGTAAAGCAACAAATGAAACTGACAGGTGTAAATACAAAAGACCCTTTGTTGCAGTAATATAATAGATCATAATAGTCGTATTTTGTTTTGTGTTGATGTATGGTATGCGTGCAGATGCATGCATAGATATACATGTGACACACTTATGATATTAAATAATAAATATCGCATATCACTTATGTCAGAACAAATGATATGATGTTTGGGAATAGACACAACAAGGTATCTATTCATATCGCCAATTCTGACCATTGAATCTGTTTGTTTGGAAGCTTAGAATTGCTGTGTGTAAAACTGAAGTTACATGGAAAAAATTATTAGACAATCACTGAAAACATTGTCATAAGACTGATGTGACAGAACCACCCTCTGCACTTTGCCTTGCAACAGATGTTGCACTGTAGCCTATAAATAGTTTGAAAAGCATATTTTCTCACTTCTTTGTCACTTTTTACTGGCTATTACCAGCATGTCATTCTTGCTTTTTATGAACAAACATGAGAAGATAAAGTTGTCATAACTTAGTACCTTAGTAACTTAAGTCTCCACACACCACCGCCCTGGTAACAAAAAGAAAAAGAAAATGCACAGAAAAGGCTTTACCTCTTAAGGTAACTTCAAAGTCCAGTTTGTTAGAAAGTTGATTACTAACACTTTTGGATTATAGGTCAGGTCAGCCGCCATCTTAAACCTTTAAGAAGGCTTAATTCTAGTTCAAAAGTCTTGCCAACTTTTACAGAGGAGCAATAGAAAGCATTCTGATTTGGGCATCACAAACTAGCATGATTTGTGCACGGTGGTTGATTAAAAGCGCCCAGAACATCACTGGCACCATCTACAGAGCACCAGTGATATCGGTGAAGTGAGATGTCTGCACAGAGCCCAAAGGATACTAACAGACGACACCCACCCAGCCACAGTCTCTCCGCCATATTTGCTGTTCTAGTTGTAGCATAAAAGAAATACAACTTGTATTTCACTTTACAACCCTACGTCATAGAATGACAAAGAAATGAACCTTGTTCACTAAATCTTACTTGGTGCCACATTTCCAATAAACTGTTACTTCTTGTTGCAAATATTGCTTGTCTGCAGTTTCCCCAAATGCGTCATTAAAAGGAAAAAAAACAGAGCTGCAGCTATTGAAATTAATGATGGATCTGAGTACCAGTGAGTCAACATTAACTTCATTGGTATTGTTCAAGGCCAGTCAAGGAACACTTATGCTGGATTACTGGATTACGCACCTTTATTCCCTAGCGCAGGTTTCACGATACAAGAAAGACTTTGACAATGGCTTCAATCAAACTAATAGTCAGACTTCAAATCTAAATATCTGAAAGACTATCTTGAGTAGGGCTAATTTGCAAGGAATTCTGGGTAAATTAAGACTAAAATTAAATTGCATTCGTGGTTGATCACACGGGCGTTGAAGAAATCAGCGTCCCATGAGGAGCTGCCGGTCTTGGTTTAGGTGTGACGACCAGTGAGAGAAGCGACTATTTAAAAACAACTTTGGCGACATTTCAAGGGGTTAGCGTAGCTGCAATAGCATCAGTTATATCAGAACTGAGTTTATTTGATTGAAAGAAGAACAAAGAATAGCTCTAAAGGCTTCTGTCGATGAAAAATATGTTTTTGCTCTCCTCTCAACTGGCTTCAGAGAGATTTTGATTTAACAAAAGGCTAAGTGGTGGCGCTCTCCTTCTGTTGATCTGATTAGTGAAAGCAGTAATAGACGGTGTTAGATGGTTCATCCAAAACTAGTAGAGCCCTATCTTTGTGAAACAGGCTAGATAGATCTAACACAGCCAACACTTTCTATAGTATACATAGTATACAAAACCTTATCTGTCAAATGTCTTTGTGCTTGTTAGCATGCTAATATTTGTTTCTTGGCACTAAATGCAATGTTAAGCTGAGGATTGGTGGAACATCATTTGTTTTGCAGACAATTGATCATAAATCAAGACTTGAACCATTATAATTTTGTGCTGATTAGTCAGATGAAAGGTCGGGGGGTAACTTCCAAAAGGGCATGGATGTCATTTCACAACAATCCAACCAGTTGCTGAGATATTTCACCAAGAAACAGGAAGTTCAAACTCATGGTGGCATCGGAGAAAAATGTCAGTAGGATTAATCGTCTGGGGACTGTTTATGTCTGTGCACAATTTCATGGCAATCGATAAAAAAGTCTTTGAGATATTTCCGGCTGGACCAAAGTGGGCGTTCCTTCGACGGTCATTAAACCAGACCCCTGTGCATGTAGCGGGCTATTGTGTCAGGAGGCAGCAGTGGAAGAAGTGCACATATTCTCACACAGAACAACTCCACTTTAGATCATCACAGGTTGTGCTTTAATCCTGTCATAGTTAACCATTGATTCCTACAAAATTCTCAGAAAGAAGTTACCTATAAGAACTTGGTGGTTAGCTGTATTTTAGAGCGCACAGAGACAATGTATTCTTTATGACAAAGCCTGTTTGCATCATGTTATAAATGATTAGATTGGCGATGGTAGAAAACAGGACAGATGCTGTCTTTGTTTGAGACTATTGACGCAACCGATGTCTGTTTTTTAGTTACTGGAATTAATATTTACACACCTTCAAACAGAGAAGGGGCTAATCAGTAATCACATGACTCCTCAATGACAAGCATGAATGACTGCACTGCAGGAATGACAGGTGACTATTAGAGGGTGTGCATGTGTTTACCTGTGGGACAACTTGTCATAATGAAACAGGGGGGGGTGAGGAGCCAATATGCTCATGTAGAATGAAGAGTGTATACTTTTAATACCAGGTGGGATTTAAATGTATCTCTTGACTTGTGTTCCCATTCAACCTAAAGTCCACTCGTGAAATGAGTTATGCATAAAGTCCTCAGTTGGATTCTGTAATTCTGATGGACTTTGTGTGTCTGTTAATGTTTAGTTCCTTGTTTTTTCACATTGAAATTATGTGTGATAAAAAGTGAGAGTGTGGACAGTGTGGTCAGCTTGGTAGACGAGCTTGTGTCCCATCACAGGCAACGTTTTCCTATTTACTGATCAATACAAAGAGTGACATTCCTCTCCGAGCTTGATGTATTTGAATTGTCAATAAAGATATAGAAATGAAAGAAAAGCTTGAAAACGTGTACAGAAATGGTGTGACCTCCTCAGATTGATATTTTAACACTCTGAGGACCCTGTCCCCAGGTTGGGACACATTGACATACCTGACAGTGCTGTGGTTACAGACTGAAGGTGGGACAGATGTGTGGTATGAGTGGCTGGAGTTGTTCCACGTGTCGGAACCAACAATCAACTGTACTTAATTTCAGTGGTCATGGTGAAGTGATTACTTATACATCCTTGTCACTCAAAACCATGATAATTCTTTGTCACTAATGAAGCCAAACTCTTAAAAAATATAAACATAGAGAAACCTTGAAAATAGAGTCTATCTCAAATTGTCCATTTTAGGAATTAAGTGAGAACTGGGACTTATATCTGCTCCAATTTTAAAGCTGCCACTTTTATTTAGGCCCTCTGTGCTGTTATCTTGATTCCTGCATTTTGTTTTAATGGAACCTTGGATGCTAGAAGTTAGTGCACAGCATCAATCACCCCAATTAGCCAAGAGGGAGCTTCGGTTATAGTGTGTGCATCCTTTACTCCTCTGTGTTGGAGGCTGCAAAGACATTCCTTTAAAATAAAGTGAACTTTAAAATGCTGTACATCTTGGTGTCCTACTTATTTTTGCTTGCTGCATTTGATGCTAAAGTTGTCATTGTAATTTCTGCCATCGTTTGTCTCTCTTCCTCCCTTTCTCTTTTGTTAACCAAGGCCGTTCAGAAGGTGGCACAAGCACAACGTGAGATTATCAGACCTGTCTGCCTTCCGTGAAGGGCCTTGTCATAATCTCTTCTCTCAGCCATACATCTGGCCCTCCTGCAAATGGCTGCGTCCTCTCATGTGTTACATCCAGCAACATCCAGCCGCAGGTATCTGCCAAGAAGGTCTCCTGAAGGTCTCATGAAGGAGACAGCAGCGGTTCTATAGTCGGATTTGTGGCTGAAAAAAATGAAAGAGAAAGGAGGTTTGAGGTGTGTGTATGAGTGTGTTTGTGTGTGTGTGTGTTTAAAGAGATGAGCGAATCGCTGCCAAGCTGATGTCGGTGTTAGGACTTAATCTTACAGCTATTGGCAGTGCTCGCTGCCAACACTTGTGATCACTGTAACATTTGACACAAAAAGGTGTATTGTGGTTTAAATGTTACTTGTGACATATTTTTTAATCATTATTTTAATGTTGGATAATATGCACATGTTCAAACATCATCTAAAGCATTTGTTTACTCAACATTCTGGGAAATAGACTTGTTGCTTCCTTGCCAACAAATACAGTAGATGAGATGATCAAGCAACCACGATTGTTGCTTTTAATCTCGGAACCAGGCGTCTGTTATCTCAGCTTAGCATAAAGACTGGAAGCAGGGGGGCACAGCTAGCCTCGCTCTGTCTCAAGGTAACATGACTAGTCTACCTGCACCTGTAAAGTTCCATTTTAATCACCACTTCTTAGCCTGGAGCAGTGGCTCCTGAAGTCTTGTGGTTACAGCGAAGTTTGCAAGCAACTGTTTGATACATTTGCTCCATTAACTTGATATGGTACTATTAGGGCAATGTTGTGTTTGCAGCCTGTTTCTGCCTCTCCCAAGCGACCAAAAAGTCAGATAAAGCATGCAGGACTTTTGCTTTAATCAACCTCCAACAGCCCGAATACGTTTCTAAAACTGGATCACATGGTGACACTGCAACTGGGTCCCAGTTCTATCCCATAAAATGTGCACTGTACATCAGTGTGCAGATGTTTGGGGCAGTTATAGCCTCTTTAAGAAATGACTCCAGTTTGCCACACTTACAGAGAATGATATTCGATGTACATCAGAAGTCAATCAAACTATGACTTTGGACTCCTGCTGGCAGTGTAAAATTTGGATTAATTAACAAAAAAGCATTTCACACCCCTCCCGAAAAACATTATTTTTGTTTGTTTCTTGAAATGTTCCTGGACCTTAACCAACCCTGTAAGATTACATAATGCCTTTTTAGCTGTGAATAGGCTCTTCATTTTCATGTGCATTGCCAGCCTGTTGTCACTCCTAACACGGCAAATACGGCAGCCTGGTGGCCTCTAAGTTTGACGTCATAGGTACCCCTCAACCATCACTTCTTGAAGTGCCACTCGAGTGCAGTAGTATAGAGAGTGAAGTCTGATTCAGGGGACGGTTGGGGTGGTTGGAGTGGACTTTACATCCAGAGACCAGTCAGTAGTCAAGAGACAAGAGAGGTTTGTTTTTAACATATGTTACGTGAGTAAGTTAACATACATACATGAAGTAACTGTGACGTGAGTTACATCACTTATGTAACTGAAATGTAAGGCTCGATCCCAATATGCCCCTATCCGCTACCATTTAGCCCTGCCCCTACATTTTGCATGTTCACACCGAGGGATTCTTGTTGGCATAGAGGGGTAGGGCAAGGTTTTTCACAGGCACACTTCAAACCGAGGGTAATGAGAGGGGCAGGGGGCACTCAAAAATGAGGGGTGGGGGTAAAAAATTGAAATGGGAATTGAGCTTTAGTTACAAGACCGAGAGTAAGATCCTTTCCTAAACCTAACCAAGTAGTTTTGGAGCCTAAACTAAACCAAATCATGACCGTTTGATGTTAATTACAATCCAAAAGTCATAATATGTCATAAAATGTGAACTGTTTGTAAGCGAACTTTATTTTAACCATACATAGTATATGACTAATATTGCTACCTTACCCGCAGAGCCCTTCACGTCCAAAACTGATGCTGGAGGGGTAAGTGGATCGTCATATTTTGAATCTGAAGGCCTCTGACCAGGCTGCAGCATTTGATGAGTTGATAAATGCACACAGTAATCTGGAAAATTTCAGAAGCATACTGAAATCTTTGAGTAGTAATTCCACCCAGATTTTGAATATGCAGTGTGGCACTGGGACGGATTTGTCTTTCAGGTCTCATACTGAAAATATGTAGGGAGCCACACTGTGAGATTCCCCCTGATTTAAATGGGTACCGTGCCGTAGTTCCCAAGCGTGTATTGTGACGTTTGCCCGAAGCACTAAGAGGGATTGTTTCATCGCAGGAGCTCTGTTTTCCACTTTGCCGGATGACACCTCTGAGATTCTCCAGGAAAAAAGCATTTTGTCAGGCTTATATTTTACCAGCACATAACCCAATAACCCCACTAATGCACTCTTGGCCTGTGATTTGTTCTCGTTTGTCAGGGCAGAAAGTGCAAGGGTAAACACCGCGCTGAAACATGAGCCTGGCAGAGGTGGAGGAGCTGCATCGGCTGCTGCCCTCCACAGCCTCCCATCAGAGAGAGGGCGGACAGGCCTGAGGAGAGATAATTAGTGCTCCCCTCATTGATTTGTGTAGATTAATGCACTTTTAAAAAAGCTTTTTTTCTATTTTGGGTGCTAAAGGTAACAGTTTCACGGTGTTCAATAAATATCCTGTATCAAATATGTACTTTCCAAACAAAGAACATAGTCACTCAATTTTCAGGCCATTTGTAAGCTCAGACATGTAAAATGAATGAGTCTGTGTGTTCTTGCCATGGTGATACTGTAATAGAGCTCCTTTTTTTTCCTGTTGTCACCATCTGTGGTGCGAATCATTCACTGCTGTGGTGTTTCTTCACTGCTCCCGGTAGCCAGAGATCACCTGTCAATCAGTGTGGGTGCCACTCTGACGGCTCCTTTCTTGGATTTACACAGTCGATGAAGTCTCTCTCTCTTCGCAGCTGGTGCTCTTTCCTGCTACAGTTCTTCTTCTGTTTATTCTGAACAAATTGGAAACATAAATCTCTTCCCTGCGTGTGCACCAGAGAATTATTCACAGATGTACGAGACTTAGCAGATTGCTTCCTACAGGGGGGCTACAGGATGGATCGGGCCTATATTTTACAGTTCCGTTTCTATTGTATTAGAAGCTTAATAAATGTTTTATTGTGGTTGTTCTGTAGTATATTAGATTTAAAATGGAACAACAACTGAATGATTAAAGTGCTGACTTTCAGCTTTAATGTGAGTGTGGATACATCCAAATCAGAAAAAAAAAAATGTACGAATTGTATCTAGTTTCAATGTATGTAACCCCCCCCCGAAAACAAACTGGATTAAACTTGGCAAATGGATAACCCACAGCCTCTATGTGCAGTATGTGACAATTTTCTACAGACACAATTAAAATATATATATATATATATATATATTTTTAAATGTACAAAAATACCCATCTCCCCCGTCCTCCCACACAGATCAGACCTTGATATTAATGGGTTGAAATCAAGACTGTGTCAGTTGTCACCAGAATTGACTCATTTTTATACAATAAAAAACTGCTGATCGTTTCCAGTAAGCAGAAACCACACAGACTGTCAGACACGTGAGCCATGTGAGCCTTTGCCAGGCCTGTACTGCAGCCGCTGTTACATTCTGCTTTGTATCTGGCCCTTTTTTGCCCTCAGTTTGGTCTTTGCAACTGCATGATCCATTGGATTGAAATCAGGTGAATGACTTGGCCCGTCAAGAAACTTCCATTGTTCAGGCAGAAAGAGCCTTTTCAGTACCTTTCAGATTTTCTGCGGCATTGTCCTAAAAAAAGGGCTGAGCGTCAGCACTTTAACCACGTAGACAAAATCAGTGAAAAATGTGCCCTTATACTTATTTATATCACTGTACACCAGTGATCGCTATAAGAATAATGTTGAAGCCTTAATAAAGAAAAGTTAAAATTAAACTGTTGTGTCTGTGTGATTTCGTCCACTCAGAGGAAAGTACCTGACCATGTTGCATGGCATTAACTATTCTGCTCCTACTGACCCTTGCTGCCTGTTTGTACGTCCTCCATGATATAACAGTGGCCAGCCCTCCCTTGTAACTGCTTTGTGTGGCTAATAGCCAGAGTGCCATACAAACAGCACCACACGTCTTCAGAGGGCCCTTCAAAGTGCTAACAGGGTTGGATTTGTTTATCTGTGCCCTGGCAGGTTGGATGTCCAGCAGTTCTCCTGCAATGTGGAGTGTCACAGTCAAATTACATGTATAAATAGATTTTGGCTCAACGTTGGCACCACCCCATCATCGAGTCCTTGAGCCCTGGCTGGAAGCTGCCGCATGCCTGAAAGCATTTGCGTGTTCTGCCTCAGCGATGGAACACAGCAGATGCTGCCTGAGTTAAATAGGTGGATTTGGGTACTTTGCCCATGGATGTATAAAGGAGAAACCGGATATAGTGTCAGAAATGGGGTCCTGCTCATTCCCACAAGTTTCTCAGTTGCAGATGAAGCCAAAAAAAGTTTGACTTCTTGGGTACTAAATTATCCAGATCATCCGTATAGCTTCCACATCGTGGGGCCTATAGAGCATGCGCACAAGCGGCTTCCAACAGCCACGCCAGCTAGCTCTCAGCTAACTAACTTTAATGGGGGTAAGAGAATTTGATTATGTGGAACGGCATAGTGCATCCAGTCAATTTTCAAAATAAAACACCCTGTGAGGACTTGAATAATATACACACTTAAATCAGACAAATAATGAAACGGTGTAACTACGTACCCTACTCAACCACAGTATAAGCACAAAAATAATGAAAAATGACAAACTAAACAATTTGAGCAGCTCAGTATCAGGCAGGCACGACACTCTTGTGAAAAGGCCAAGTTGGATATAAAGCTGCGTAGAGGATGGAACAAAACGGCATTGCTCATGCCAGGTAACAGAGACAGAAAGGGGTTTTGGCTTCATTTGTGCTATTGCAGCATTCTTGCTTCGTAAGGCAACATTCATGATCACACAAAGCCATTTTTGGTGCTTTAAAATGTTTATTTCCCCACACTGGAACTGGGCTAATGGTTTTTTTCAGTTGCAGCAGGTGACATTTATCATTTTCTTTGTCAAATTCAGTTATTCTCCACCTGAAACATCCAGTCGGATTCATCAGTCATGCCCACAGAGAGGTATTAGTCAGGTTCCAGGCCCGGCTGTTATGGAAAGGTCAGGACATTTGTCTCTTCCTCAAGTGCATTTTCTCTTCTCTGGTTTCTGAGGAACTGTGAGCTGTGATGGTAAAGCCAGGCCACAGCCTCCACTCCATCATGGCAGACATCTCAATCCGTTTCCACTGTTAGCCTTTTATACCACGTTTACAGCAGCACAGGTTTTCAATACTGATCAGTCACTGCTCCTCTCCCCTTCATTCATCACTACCTCCTTCCCGCTATTTTTCTCTTTGCTCCTCATCCTTTTCTCCTTTACAGTCGCCTGCCATCACTCCCTGCTTTCCTACAATGCTTCTTCCTCTCTCCAGTAGCAGACCAGTCTATCTATCTCTGCCTCAGCTTTTTCTCTCACCTCTCCTTGCCTTCCCTCTTCTTTCCGACTCCCTTTTCCTTCCCCCCCGCCCTTACTCCTTTTTCATCATTTGTTGAAAGGCTGAGTGCGGCCGGATGCTGGTAATCTGGTGCTCTGATTGCATAGGACATGCATGAATGGTACCAAACCTTGTTCCCAATATCCTCCTACTTTGAGTCATGACTTTAATCATTACTAATGGAGGATGATGAATACCTGGGACCAGTTGAGTATTTTGTGAATTGTATTGGGCTAAAATGGCAGACTTTGAGAAGGAAATTGGATTTCCTTGTTTTCCAAGACTACCATGGTTTGGTTTTATATAAGACCTACATCCTGGTCAGTGCTTTTAGTGATACCTGTATAGCCATGCTAATCCGGCTTGGATTTAAGGCTGCTCCTGGCTAATGTCCAGTTGAAGGGACATAAACGGACAACTGGGACTGAAACGTGAAATTAGAGACCTACATCTTTACAGAGGCCTGTCTCCACCACAACATCCAGGATCCAGCTGTCGAACTGGTCAGGCGGAGTGTGTTCTGAGACAAGATGAGTAGAAGTGGACTCTGTGTTTACATCATTGATGCTTGGTGCTCAAACACAGTCAAACGGTGCTTACCAGATGCCAAACTTTTAATATAAAAATGCCGACCATAATATAATCATTGTCTTGCTGCTGCTGTTTACATTCATCTCAACAAAAAAAAATAAAATAAAAATGCACTACAGAATTATTTCCTTGGTGTAAAGCCTACGTGTTATATGTATGTTATAAATAACTGTGTGTATATGTTCTATGTTTCTGTAGCACTAATTTGGTTATGTAACCTTGTGTTGTATGATGACAAATAAATCAGCAGAGGAAACTCTTCATATACAGTCACATAGGTAAAGCAAAGGCTCAGCTATTTATAATTTCTTGAAGCTCTCCACCACCATTGTAGCCAAAAGAGGGGCTGATCTCTCAGCATTCGTGTGAGGCTGGTTGAGCTACATGGCTGTTAGGGTTGTCTACCTACTGTGAGTCATGGTGGATGTTACCATCGTGCTGAAAGGAAAACAGTGAAAGTGTTGAATCTTGGACACGTTAATCTTACCTTACATGTCCATTTACACACTTTGTCAAACTATTTCCAAAATCATAAATTAACATTCATCCAGTTTTATCTTTATTTTCCCCTGATAGATATTATCTTTCTGCTTCTCAATCGTTCTGTCATCAACAATCTTCAGGTGTCTTCAAATTAATAAGATGGCAGTTCTCATTATGTTACACAGGTCTCACAAAGCAATTTGGTCTAAAAATGACAGAATGAGCTTGATATGAGGTTTGCAACCATCTATGAAGGGTAAAGACTTTGTATGGTTGTTAATCCATACAATATACCTCGTATGCAACAATTTTAGGGACATTTGAACCTACAGGCTGAAATAGAAATGTCTAAAAGTTGGTTTAAATGGAGCAGTCTATACTTGTTAGAATTACCTGAAGGAAATTGGGCATGTAAAAACATCTACTTAGCAATGTTAATTGTGATTGGGCGAAACAGGTCAATGCCTGCTTCTGTGTCTTCAGGCTGAAACTACAAGTTGCCTCCATTTGCATATTCCAAACCTTTAGTGAAAAGAAATGACTAAAGTAACTGTTGCAAATAGACCGTGCTGCATATCATGACATTCATAACCACAAAAATTCCAACCGTTATTGACCCAGTGATAGCACCTCTAGATATATATCCTTGTTAGATTTGAGTAGTTTACTTACTGCCACTAGAGAGCACTTGTAATTTGAGTGTCCCAAAGAGAGAATAAGGAGTCTGTCTTTGGAAGTACAGCTTGTTCAGGTTGTTGAACGATGCCCTGTGCCCTGAAACAGGTGGCATAAAATATTTGCTGAATGATGGACCGGAGTGTTCTGAAAACAGCAGGCTCTGCAATGTATTTCACACAGTGTGGCTCTTCTTTACCTTAATGTACATCTAAACAAACATGAGTGTTAGCAATTAAACCACAGACGTGGGAAGTAGGGGCCTGCAGCACCCCCTAAAAGGAGGCATTATAAAAGCCATCTACTGATTCTTAAATATGATGCAGATTTACAGCAGAGAAAGAGAGAGAGAGAAAAGGAGAGTACTCATGGGATGAGGGAGTAAGAGGGAGCATGAGATCCACATTATAACTGCACCTCTCCTCGTCTGAACGTCTGTATCCTCACTGCGTTGCATTATGATAAACGCCGAGGCCGGCATTAACATGCGTCTGTGGTGATCGGGTCACACGTGTTCAGCTCTGTCAGTTCACACCTGGCGTTACGCATCTCAGCATGTGTCTCGGGTGACCAGTTGTGATCCGATCTCACTTCCCTACTCTGTGTCACTGGGACAAACTGACGCAGTGTTTTTTAACACAGAGAAAGAAAGAACTTAATGCATAGCATTTGCAGAATTTGCAAGAAGGCCCTAATAATTACAAATTTGTCACAGACAGCATTTCAGAAAGGTTATTACGGTTCTCTAAAGTCAAGAACGCACAAAATTGAGTGATTTTTTAAGGGAGTCTGGGGGATTTCTCTCTCCTTCATCTCCTTGCTGTTGTTGACTGCCTAGTTGCTGCGGCTGCCTTGGCCTGCAGTACATAAGTGCTCATGTTTGCAGTCTGCTGTTGTGCAAAACGTTCTAAAATTGTTGTAAATTGTTAATAACTATTGTATAAAAGTTATCCTGGTCAAATCAATATACATGAATGTCGCACACCATTCTCGCACAACCTCATACATCAGATATAGCTCCTGCTGCATCTTGAAATTGATTCGTAATAATGTCTCTCTAAAAATCACCCTAAACTTTAGAAAACTGTTGACCTGAGGTTGATGCGATGGCACAAACTCATACATGATTGCATACTCGGTAGCAAAAAAGCCATTGTTTCCTTGCCTGTGGCTTGAGCATCAGATTCTTATTCTTTGCGCTGTCTGCAGTTTATCTGAGATGAGCATCTTGATATCCTCTCCCTCCGCTGTCTTTACCTCTCAGCTTCCTCCCCCCTGTAAGATGCTTCTGCTTAGTGATTAGCAGCTTAAAATAAACCATTGTGTGAACTTTATCCATTTTACAGCTCCCTAAACAGAATCACTCAGTTGTGTACGGGTGATTAAAACGAGACTGACAGATGTGGAGTGAAGCCTGTGGAAAAAAGTGCACGAGCCTCGCTCTCCATTAGCTTATTTAGATTACCTTGATCTGATATAAGCTATTTAAAGTCATCACCCAATTATATATGCTCTTATTGTTGGTGGCCCTGAGCACTGGAGTGTGTATTTTATTTATTGCCTCCCTCCACGCTAACACGCACACACACTCCCGAATACACACAGTTGTGCAGGCTGAAAGTTCAGTTCCATCTGGAGTAACACTGGCAGCCTTTCAAAATCATATGCATTCAATTTTAATTAAAATCTAAACTTGGGTGTTTTGCTGCAGAATATTTTATATTCCCCGAGGACAGTGAAGAGTTCAATGTTTAATTCATTTTTCATCACTCAGCCTTGAGATTGGTTGTCTTCACATTGTTTCTAGCTGACCTGAACTTCTCTGTGTTTTACTTTTCTATTTGGAAGTTAATGCATTTCTCCAAGGTCCACTGAATAGAATATTACCTTCTATTGACAATCAGTGGTTATGTTTGTAGAAAATGCACATTATTTGCCTGGTTTGTTCAGAATCATGTTTTTAGATGGCGTGATTGTTCAGTAACAACGCAACCGGTGGTCACACAAGAGGAGATAATGAAGTGAAAAATGTGAGGAAAGAAGTGCGGGCACCACAAATAACAAGTGATGTGACTATGAAATCTATATAATACATTCAGGATCGTGGAAGGTGTCGCACCAGGTAGTTTCACATGAGTGATTCTATGAAATGTCTTAGCGAGTAGTGACTTGGTGTGTCAGTTGGTTGCCAGGAAACAAAAGAAAGCAAATCAACCATGTCACAATTATTTGTAAATGTTACTTTGATTTAATTATTTGTGCTTACGTGTGTGATGATCCCTGGTGTCATCCTGGGGTTGGATCTTGTACTAACCTGTCTTCTTTTCTCTGCAGGTAGCTGATTAGTGTGATCTGGAACTCCTGTGGCTCCCAGTATGTTCCTCGGTTACTTGTGTGTTATTATTATGAATGAGCACAGGTGAAGACCAGCAT
Organism: Pagrus major; assembly: GCF_040436345.1. Taxonomy (NCBI): domain Eukaryota; kingdom Metazoa; phylum Chordata; class Actinopteri; order Spariformes; family Sparidae; genus Pagrus; species Pagrus major. The sequence goes on along the minus strand of NC_133225.1, from coordinate 29,339,785 downwards.
GTCCAGTGTGTTACGTTTAATAATGTACTCCCGTGTTACACATAAACATGTCCCCAGTACACCCCCCTACTTTTAGAAAGCAAATACATCTTAAATAAAAGTAAATCAATTCTTCTGCTGAGACCTACCTAGAATCTCATTCCTTTCTTTTATATTACTCACTCCTGAAAACCATTAATAAACTGAAATAATCTGACCACATTACTGGAATAAACATCTTGTCAACAACATCCTTTTTTTTTTTTTTTTTTCTTCTATTGAACATGAGCTGCTCCTAACTAATGCAGCAGTGTAGATAAACATCCTACAATCCTTCAAAACCTATCAACCCCTCTACTATACATCCAGTCTCTCTGGGGGTCTCGACTCTCTCCCTGAGCGGGTGACAGTGACATGTCGGGTGTCTGTCTGCTGTGGGCACGGGCGTGGCACAGGTGCCTCAGGGGGGGTGTCCCACTGCACGCAGGTGAATGCGGTTTCGCCTGAACAAACCCCTGTCCGTCTGAACAAGGAACGATCTAGGAGTCTCTGCTTGCCTGACAACAGCGCCAGGAATGTGTTCAGTTGTGATCCAGACCTTCTGTCCTTGTGACAGCTCTGGCAGTGGGCGTGCCAGGTGACGGCGGTTGAAGCGTTTCTCCTGCTTTAGACGTCCTTGCCTGTCTGCCTTCTTAAACTCTTTCAGGTTAGGCCATCGTGGGACGAGTGATGTCGCAGGTTGTGGAACAGTTGTTCGGAGGTGCCTCCCCATCAACAGTTGGGCTGGAGAGTAACCATGTTCCAAGGGTGTTGCACGGTAAGCAAGGAGTGCTTCGGTTTGATCAGTCCCTTTCTTCCACAGGCTTTTCACCGTGCCTACTGCGCGTTCAGCTTCCCCATTAGCTTTCTGTCCAGGATCCCTACAACAATCCTGTCTCTTATGAGTTCGTCACGGAGTGCGCCAAACTGGCAGTACTCGGCCAGAGTGTGTACTGATTCAACACTTTCTCCCTGCTCCTGGTGCCTCATGTTGAATTTTGCCCTTTCATAAATTACCTTATGTTTCCCTACACAATGTGCTTCAAAGGCCTTTTTCACCTTTTCATATTTCTTTTTGTCTTCTTCGGATAATGGCAAAACGCTCAAAATATCATCAGCTGCATCTCCTAAAGTATACAGCAGAGAGTTCACTTGGTACTCCTCAGATTTATCAATGAGGCCTGACGCCATACGAAAGCGTTCAAATCTCCTTATCCATTTAGGCCAATTAGCTGTGTCTGAAAAATCAAAACTATCCGGTGGAGATATTTGTACTGCTGTGGTAGCCATTGCGTGTGTTTCTACTTGCTCTGATAGGCTTGCACTATCCTCTTGCTACGAGAGCGAATCCTCTGATGAACGTTCCCTATTCTCTGGCGAGAGCGATTCCTCCAATGAACTTTCACTGTCCGCGTCACTTTCACGGTTATCTGACATGCCCTGGACCAAAGCTAGGGAATTGCATTGACTACTACTACTACTGCTCACTGAATGTCCATTCCTTTTACTGGTGAACCGCTGATGGATTATTTGATCACTTTCCTCTACTCATGCTCCGCGCAGCTTCGAGATAAAGTCCAATCTGTTTTTCCTTTCCAGCCGATGTCCGTAGGATGCTAGCCTGCCTGGCTTTAGCTAGTTAGCGACACGCTAGCCTGAATGGCATTCACGGTCGTGAAGGTAAGTCCTTTTTCTTTTCACACTTCCTCTATCCTGTGGCAAGGCTCCGGAGTTAAAATCTTCTTCTTTGAAGATTGCACTAACTCTTTTTAACTTCTGACACCATGTGTTATTATTATGAATGAGCACAGGCGAAGACCAGCATGTTACGTTTAATAATGTACTCCCGTGTTACGCATAAACATGTCCCCAGTACAACTTAAAGGGTAACTCCACCAATTTTACACATTAAAGTGTTTGTACAGGTCTTGAGGAGTACTACGTCATAAAAAAAAAGAAGTATAGTCTCTTGTGGCTCCAGAGGAAGCTGCATGTCATCTGATAAACTGCCTCCAGTGATGTCACTCAGCGACTACGTTGCATTGTGGGTAATGCAGGCACCAGGTTTTGTGTGCCTGATGGGTGCTCTTGCCGCCTCGCACTGGGTTGAGATCATCACTGTTCATGCCCCGTCTGTTGAAACCAAAAGTGAACGTTGACTGGTTATTTTAATCCAAACCTTGATCTAACGTGCAGTTTTAATAAGTTTAAAAGTACGAATCAAAGTCATTGAACTTGCAGCTTTCCAGCAGAAAACTTATCGTATCACTACCCAAACTGTCTCACAAGGCAGACCACCACCTTCCATGAACATAGATGTGAGGTGAAATATACATATTTTGATCAACAATGTGAGACGACAGGCTAAGACGGTTACGGAGATCACCAAACGGCCCCTGCAAAACCCCGCCCATCAGTGAACAACCAAGTTGCAGTGATACCCATCTCTGGTTCAGCTGTATTAATTTTGATCATTTGTTTCTAAATTTCTAAAAATGGCGAGTTCATTACCCATAATGCAAATAAACTACTGAGTGACATCACTGGAGGCAACAGCCACTGCACTGCAGATTCCTCTGGAGCCACAAAAGGCTTTATACTATTTTTTTCACATTTCCTGTACACTCAAGATCTGTAGACACACACCTTAATGTGTAATATACCTTGTAATATACACCATATTATAAACCATTTATAAAAGGGGCAATATGTAAGATTACATGCAGATTAAACTGCGAACTGTAGCAGCCGTTAGCTAGTGAGCTCAGATAGAAGTGCAGCTAGCGGTCTGGACTGGGAGCTCGGGGCACCCAGGGGACCGTTTGTGTGTACACTGCCAGCTGGATAGTGAAGTGCTAACTTCAGTAGATATTTCACAAATAGCACATAGTCGTCAAAACGTCAGAGCTGTTATTGTTTCCTGTTCTGTTAACTTTGGTTGTTTTTTTTGTTTTTTTTTACAAACTTTTTAACATACTGCTCCTTTAAGCAATTGGTTACTGTAAAGTTGCAACTGATGTTTATAAACCTTTACAAGTGATTTATAAAGTATTTCATTGTTAACAGGAAAGTAAATATTAACTGAAGTTTGATTATTGATAAATTACCATTTATTTACCACTGGACGGCTGTGGCCCAGGAGGTAGAGTGGGTCAGTCATGTAATCTGAAGGTTGCTGGTTTAATTCCCCTGCTCCCCGGGCTGCCTGTCGAAGTATCCTTGAGCAAGATACAGAACCCCAAATTGCTCTCTGCCATCGGTGTATGAATGTGTGTGTGAATGGGTGAATGTGACACAGGTTGTAAAGTGCTTTGAGTGGGTAGTAGACTGGAACAGTGCTATGGAAATGCAAGCCCATTTACTATTCATTAATGATGGTTATCATAAAGTGTGACCACATTCTGGGCCCGTTTTGTGAAATGTAATTTAAATATAACAGTGTACACTGTTCCAGTCAGATAGGTTTCTTTTTTTTATATGACTTTTTACTCCTCAATCAAAATGGATAAATATCAGAAAGGTAACAGCTCTGTTAGTCAACAGCTAGCTGATTCACTGAGCTATGCAACAGTCACTGGGTGCTACTAGGTGCAGCCCATTATTGGTTAGTGAGCTTCGCTTAGTAAACACATTGTAACTGAGCTAAGTTAGAGCTCAGCAGCTACTACAGGCTCCTAGTTTCCAAGTTGGCCTTTGCTGCTAATAATCACATATTGATAAAATATATATGATGTTTTGTGATTGTTGTTCAGTACAACTTGAAGTGCACTCAATTGGAACTGCAGCCCAATCACTTCACTTTAAGCAAAAACTTAACTTGTTTTCCTAAAATATTATTTAAGTGGCTCAAAATCATTGATTTAAAACAGAATTTAGTAAAATATCAATATGTCTGAATCAACACAATATGAAAGTCGATATAAGATAATATTGAATTATGTCCCAGCGCTATATATCATGTACTGTATGTATAGCTACAGATAAATCACACACACATGACTGCAAACAAAGTGAATTCAGTACATTTAATTGTTAATTGATTCATTGCACATTTGCTCAAGTGCAGTCATACTCAATGTAAAGCTTTTAAAAAATACAATCTCAGTCATCTCTGACGTGATTCTGAGGGCTTTCATGTTGATTTTCTTGAAAATAAAATACAGTATATGACAGATAAACCTTCTCTTTAGTCATAGTCTTTGATAATTCTGTAAAGTAAACATTGAGAAACAGGGCAGCATAACTGGTCAACGTCAAAGATACTTTCATTCATATTTAGGTAGTGTAACTGTCGACATAATACATGTGCATTTCCCTTTGTCTGTGTAAACACAAATTGTATCTTTTTTTTTTGAGTGCGACATACTTTAATTCGAGGAGAGCCCTCACATTAACTGTAGCTTGAATTACCAGCGTTCTGTTGGCACCTGAATTATTATAAACACCAATGTTGAGCAGCAGCACTTTTTGTGCATGCTCATTATCGCACATCTCCTCTAGTCTCCCTTTCAGAAATAGCTCCACAGGTTTACAATACTTAACAGTTTTTTCTCAAATTAAAAAAATAGTTTGAATCATCGACTGTACACAATACCAAAAACAATGTGCTTTTCCCCATATAGTGTATAGTGCTGAGTTCAACATGCCCCCCATCAGCTGTAGTTACAGTGCGCCCATCTCCCTTTACTGAGGCGGGTGGTCATCACAGGATGCATCAAGGAGGCCTCTCTCCGTGAAACTTTCGGTGTCTGTACCTGCCGTTCTTTTCCTTGGTCATGTTGATACAGGCGTTGTGCTTGTTGCTCTGCAAGTGGTTCCAGTACTTGATGAGTTCATTGGGGTGGAATTGATGGGATGTGATCAGGTGGCTGTACTTACAACTGGAGTAAGACACCCGCCAATGGTTGAAGAGGAACTCGTTGGGAGGGGGCACTGGGTCGATGCGCAGCTTCGCCAGGCAGATCCCCACATAAACGTCCTCCAGGTGCAGCCTGCGTATGCTGAGAGAGGCCTGGTAGATCAGCTCGGCCATGTCCCCTGAGAACACGTACCCCGTGCCCGAGCAGAATATCGGGTAGCGCTCGCTTGGGTACAGCTCCGGTGGCATGTACCACTTGCTGTCTTTGTTTCGGTTTGGTGCATAGCCCCTCATCAGGTAGCCAGTGAAGTACCTCTGCTTGGGAGGCAGCTCTGGCTTCAGCAGCTTTTGGATGAGATACTCAGTATTGACAAACATGTCGCTGTCTGTCTTCATCACATAGGAGGCATGTGGGCAATAGGTGGCCACCCAGTTCATGCCCATCAGGGTTTTGATGGTCAGGTTGTAGTAAGTGTCCTGATATTCCTGTTGGATGATGTCGTGGTAAACACGACTCTCTTCCTCTATGCTGCTCTGGAGGGAGGTGTCTGAGCTCTTTCCTGCGCCAAGCAGAAAAAGACGGACGAACCCCAGACCCATGGCTGTGCTCTCATTCCCCCATGTCTGGCGGATGGCGTTGCGGGCATCAGCCTGGCCGGGTTCTGCAGCGATTAGTAGGATGAGGAAGGGGGTGCTGTCCCGACACTTGAAGGGCTCGTTCAGGATGTAGCGGTAGGGCTGAGCACTGAGCCTTCCTCCTACACCCATTTCCTTCTGTAAACTGTTGTTAGTGCTCATGGAGTCCCCAAGCCCCATTACACCCATCCTGGCTCCTCCTCCTCCCCCCCCTCCTCCTGCCGCCTCCCCCGCTGCCCCATCTGCCTGCTGAGAGCTGAGGTTGAGCAGAGGCTTTGGCGCTACATATCCCGTCTCCTTCCACAGGCTCCTCAGGGAGTTGCTTTGGTTGGCTTCTCCCTTGGGACTGCGGAAGCCCCTGACTGTGTAGGCCAGCGGGTTCTCCCGGGGCCCACTGCGTCCCGGCAGCCATTCCTGGTGGCTGAAAAATAAGAAGAGGGTGAAGAGCAGAGCGAGCGAGAGGAGGCCGGCCACATGGGTCCGGAAGAGCGAACGCTTGACGGTCCAGGTCATCTTGATGGGACAGCAGTGCCGCCGTCTCCACTGCATGGTGCAGATCGGGGTCGCAGGAGGCTGCTGCTGCTCGAGAATGGGCGGCGGCGGCGGCGATCACATGCAGTCACCTCAAACATGTGGTTGCCAACAGTCAGAGGGTTATCTGAGCTGGCAGATGGGTTGGAGTGAGCCTCCTGGTGGAGTCAGGGGAACGTTTGAGCCCCCCAGTGCGGCTTGGAGCAGGGTTGAAAGGGCTCCTGATGGAGCTAGGAAGGCGATGATTCTCTGGCCATGGAGGCTTCTCCCTGGCGCTTCTTTGGCACTGCAGACAAACACAAGATCATGCTCTATGTCTCGACTCCTTCAGGATACGATAAGGGTCACCTCCTCTGTGTTTGCTCTCTCTGATCTGAAAAGAGAAACAGAGAAAACAGTCTTGGCAGTTGTCCGAAAGAAGCTCCTATTCGCTGGCACTGAACAACATGTCAATTGTCTGAATTATAGATGTGTTTTTTATTCTATTTGTGGGGACAAGTGAGCTCATTTCTTCATCATTTCATTTATGATTTGTTTTGACATACTCTGAATTAATTTCTTCCAGATGCAAAAGCCCTAATTAGAGCTTTCTGTGGATGCAGTGCCCACTATGGTAAATGGCACTTTTGGTAAGGAGACTGAACATTTTGAAAGGGAGAAGCTGAATCAATACGACAGCGTTGTAGCATCTTTGATTGGACAGGAACATAGAACACAGACGACTCTGGGGATGTGGCTTCCTGACGAAAGAAAAATGGGAGATTTAGAGAATCACGTTGCGAGCAGGACAGTGGCAGAAGGGAAGAAAGCTGCTGTAAAAATTACTGTGCATACAGAGCATCTGTATGGTTGAAAAAAACAAGGCACATCCAGATGTGTGCCTTGTTGCTGGGGTAAAGCGTGACATGTATTTTTAGAATAAATCAATCTCACGGTAAACACAACTGACTAAATGAGGACATGAGAAAATCTCCTCAATCATTACAAACTTATCTCACGTCTAAAAATAGTGAATAGAAATTACTTCTTGTGGAAACTATGAGCTGGCTGTCTGGTGCTGGGCATGGTGAGATGGTAGTTTCCTCTTGCATGTCATTATTCAGCTTAATGCCTGAGGCATAAGTATAAATTGCAGGTTTGCTCAACGTGGTGCCGGCTAACGCTACTCTGAGCCGCTTGGGCGAGCGAGTGTCATCAGCCCCCTACTGCGCGTCGACAGCTAGGGAGGAGATGCATCTGTCAAAATGAGTTTTCAGGGTCCAGCAGGCAGTGGTGCCGAAGCCTGAGCCAGCCTCTGGCGATAACAGCCTTCACCCGCCATTCACCTTCCACCTTCAGCTTATCAATGCTCCCTACTCTCTAGTCGAGACTGCCCGGGCTGCTCGATCGTCCAGGCATAAATACAGGACGTACAAGGAAACGTGCACATGATAATGTACACATGCAAACACACAGAGATGCAGCAACGCAGGCTAAATGTGACGTGAGTGATTGCATCTGTTGCCCACAGGGGACTCATGCGCCGAGGGAGGCACAAAGGCGATCACGTATGCGCACGCTTCTTCTCTAACCCACCAAGGCAAACAATCAGTTTGCACAAGCACAAAATTTACTATGCGTTGGCACATAATCATATGCACAGCAAATACTGCACACATAATCATTTTTTGTGTTCAGACCCACTAACATAAAATCTAACACAGAGCAGACTTAATGATATACAACACAAACGTCTTGCTGCACACTCGTGTGTACAGACTCACGAAAGATGCATGTGCACATCACACATAATTATGTCCCGACTAGACACACACATCATCATTTCTGTTCTCTCTCTCTCTCTCTCTCTTACACACATACACACACACACACACACACACACACACACACACACACACACACATCACCAAAGAAAACAGAATATGCCAGTAGAGGTTGTACTAGACTCTAGTGAATATTAATGTAGCTGCAGGGCAGGTTTTAAATCCATCCTTCCTTCCTGTGTTCATTTATTGACTTCCTTTATTGCCTTTTTGTTTATTTGTTTACTTGCTCTATATCATTTGCAGACGCTGAAGAACACGGCGTTATTTGGTGCAAACGCTACATGCCGGATAGTGCGAGGCAGATTTTTCTAAACTTCCAATTTTCATTTCCTGCTATGTTTGCTCATTCATCATGACAACTGGCAGGGAACACGATACCCTTTTCAGGCGAGTGTGCTTACCCAGCGCAAGCAATTACAGGAGAATGAGAGGGGCCAGGGCCGGCTTTGTTTTAAAGGTTAACATACTTTACATCGAAGCATATCCAGCGCTCGAGAGATTTCTGCTGTCAACTAAATGAACATCTGGTTACACGAGCTCTGATGAAGTGTGCACACACAGAATGGCGTAAATACACGTGTACGCTGAGATACACACACACGGAACGGATGCCCACACACACCCGCATCCAGCCACCCACACGCTCGCACGCAGACGACCATGACAGGTTGAGTGTACGACTTTGTTTTTTTGTTTTCCGACGTAAATGCCAATTTCACTGGGAGGATCAGACATCCATTTTTACTTCTTAGCAGTTCCATTTAATCTGCCAATGCCTCCCCTCATTAATTCATTTTCTTGCCTCCCATCAATGTCACTTCTATGCAAGCCAATTAGTTACACTAGCACTAATTAAAGCCCCAGCGATTCTGCAGCGGTCAATAATCAGAGCGAGGGCTGGGGGAGTGACACAGTGACATACTAGGCATACATTATAGTGTCGTCTCCACCACATAGGGAAAACAAGGAGGAAAAACCTTCTACAGTGAGGTATGAACACCATCCTCCACAGTTTGCTTTCATTCTTTCCACGCCAACATAAACAGCCGAGCCCATTTTTTTGCCTCCACAATGTGTGTAAGGCAGGCAGAACCAAATCTGCGACCTTCATTCAGTAAAACAGTGCTCTTTGTGATAGTGACACATTTTCACAGGAAAAATACAGCTCCCGTTTGTTAAGAGTGGCTGTTCATTGAAGTTAGAGGTTAAATTCTGCGTTATGGAAACAGGCCTGACTGATTATGTAGCCGAGTGAGGTTCCCGGGCTGTCTAATAACACTGCCTTGAAGCAACAATCCACATTTATGATTTATTTTAATATTAAGGTTGGGTTGCAGCACACGGCCTTCATCAGACTAAAGAAAAGTGTGGGGTTTTAGAAAAATCTCTCACAAAGGCTGTACAGCACAATGCTACTTTCAAAAAGATCCATTGCTTTCTGGATAAATCAACTGTCTATAAAGTCTGGAAACAATCATGTAAAAACGCTTTTTACATTTTATTTAGAGCACAAAATACTATAGTCAAAAAACTCCTGATATTCAGTTTACTCTCAAGTATGACGAAGTAAGAAAAGGCAGCAGATCCTCGTGCTTTAGAGGATGGAAGCAGATTATCAGATCACATATTTTCAAAGTAGCTTCTGAATGATTATCTATCAGTTAATCAACACATTCTGAGCTTCAAGGCAGTACTATTCCTCTAAACTTACGTGGTGGAATGAAGCACATTCTGCAGATTATCAATCAGAATCGCTCAGTTCTGTTTTGCATTTAGTTTTAGTCTTGTACTTAAAGATGTATGTCACCACTGGAAGATGGATAGATTTTACATTGTGGTGCTACATGACCAGAGGAAACAGGCCTGTGGTATATTCCCTTCTGCCCAAAATGTAGAAAACCTACAACAACCAGAATGCACTTCTTCACTTTTACTTCAGTGCATTTTTTAGGCTTTAATTAAAGACTTTTAATGGAGTATTTTTTACACTTTAGTATTTCTAGTTTTATTAATTTAATGACATTTTTTGTCATAACTCAACACTGAATGTTGAAGTAGTGGCTATATTTTTAGCTTTAGCAGCAATTACTTATACTATAAGATATATAGCTCCTGATGTCAGAAAATGATGCAGCCAGCAGCTATAAATGAGTCATGTTTTTCTTTTATCTTCTCTCTCTACTGACCAGTGTTTTCAATTTTGATGCAGGAAGGTTTTCAAAGTCTATTCGATACCCAGCTGTTTTCTAGGAAATGAAAACTAGGCTATTTTTGATCCATTCCGCCTGAATTCTGGAGCAAAACAAGTCCAAGATGCCTTCACTGACCTCAGTCTGTGTCTGTTTAATGCTTCATCATAGACTGGTGAGAGTACAGTTGCTACACCCTGTTAATTTGATGGAATTTGAATTTGCATCCACTGTTCTGTCATCATTTGAGGCCCTGCCCTGGCTCTCAGTCGTCAAGGTTAGGACTCCAGCTGGGGGCCAAAAACCAAACCTGGCTATTGAGATTTGTGGTTCATAACCATCTTTATCATCTACACCTGTCACTGTACTGCTTATTTTTGGCAAGATACATGTGAGCTAACTTGAGTGCCAATGAGGCTGGCCAAGCAGAGCAAACAAGAGTTTCATAATCAGCTTTTGTTCTCTCAAGAAAAAGAATCTTTCTTGGGAATTCAGTTCCGCACTTTGTTCAGAGCAGTCACTTGAAAGTAAGGAGGCAGCTGGTGAGCCCACACCTCTCCCCTCGACGCTCGTCTCAATCCCTCCTCGTCCTGGTCACTTTCCTCGTCCCTGTTCAGCTGCACTCTTTCTCGACAGTCTGTCATTGTCTGGCTCTTGTTTTACCAACTGATTGCAGTGAAGAGTTCATAAGGATCGCAGAGAAAACAAGTGAAATAGAGGTGAGGGGTGCTGAGGTCGTTACTCTCTCTAACTTTCACTCTCCGTCTGAGACAGACAGTTATTTGACAAGCTGGTCGTCCCAATTCTCCTTTACCAAGGTAAAGTATAAGGTTTTCATCTTGAGAGAATTACAATAAATAATAATTGTGCAGGAGTGTACTTCACAACAGTGTTTTGTTTCCTGTTCTTTTCAGATCTACCCCTGCAGCCTTTGTGGACGAGAGACCAAAGACACCACGTATCAAACATCTGCTGTCGTGTTGCTAACTGCTAACTCTGCTTGCCTGCAACTTGTTTTGTTCAAATGCAACATGTGGTGTTCAGGTGTAACAGCTTACGCATCATGTGGACATAGCCTACATTTTTAAATGATATTGTTATTTCCAGATACCCTCTGGCAACAGCAGAAAGTGTGCTTTTTATTATGTGTATTTATAAATATTGAAGTTTTTACTGAAATGTATTTGTCCAGTGTTTAAATTTAACTACTGGCCAACAGGTGGCACTGTCCACTGATTCACTTTGTCCTTTAATCCCCTGAATGTACCTATGTCCATATAGCTGTTTAGGTTCACTCAAAGAAAAACAAAAACTCTGAGATTTAAGCCACAACCCAAAGTGAATGAAATCTGCGACGCCTCAAACATTTAAATTGCACTTAGAAACAGAAACATATCTTTGCTGTGCACAGTTTTCACAAAAACAAATGTTCTATCCGATAAATAGCCCCAGTAATTTGAGTGAGCTGACCCTTTGAAAATGTCTGTGACTCAACTAGGATAGCACCGCTGGGAGAGGGAGGGTTGAGTTCTCGCTAAGTGTTGCAGAGCAGATGAGTGACACTGGACGGCCAGCTGTGGTTTCTTTTTTTTTTTTTTAGCCTTCATCACTAGAGGCTGGTCAGATCTGGGCCAGGCCATCGGAGCCACCCCATCACACAACATGACCATATCTGATCCTAAAAGGGTCAGTTCAACCCAACTACACAAACACACAAAAACACATCTCACCTACCTCTAAAGCTCTCACTCTGCTTCGTTTGTCCACATTTTGAGCGTCTCTGAGACCTTTTGCCTCGATACAATAGAGGGAGACATTTTGTTTGGTTACAAAACTGTTCCAATAAAAACAGTTCCCATGATGTCAGGGTGTCAACCAACAACACCAGGAGCTGTGTTTCTTTAAACATATTTTGCAGATGATCTTTCTAGAGCCCGAATGAAACGTTCATCAGTCAATAAGCTGATCAACAGATAATTAATCAGCAACTATTTTGATGCTCGTTCAGAAAAACATTAGAAGATTGTTTAATTTTTTATTTTTCAATTTCCAAGTTTTAGCTTTGTGCCTTTTTTTTGGACTAAACAGTATTTTTTAAAGCAAAATAATCAATAATGAAAAAAATAATTATATATATTTTACATGCACTTTTTCCCATGTTGTGAGCACCACAGATGTAACCCCACTGGCCCACATTGTAACAGGGTGGAGGCAGAAATCTCACACTTGCGTCTCAAAACTTCACCAGGTGAGGCCAAAACTAGTGAGAAAACGGTTTCTTTTGTGTGAACTGACCCTTTAACACGAGTCGAAGCCATATAATGGAGACGTACAGAGCAACATTTAGATTCATTTGTCCTGTAAAAAGAGACTGTAACAAAGGAACAGCCTCTTAAAACTGGACTCAAAAATACAAGAGACCTCTGGGAAATAAAGCGTTGGCAGCTCGGAGCTGCTGTAGCTGTAGTAAATATTATATGACAGTGATTTTCTTCCACTCGCTGTGACTGATATCCAACCCTGGTCATTGCGCTGCTGCCAACTTATAGCACTGAATTTAATTCTTGCAGTATTTCTGTTTTACATCGTTAATAAAGCCCGGCCGTATTCTCCTCGCTCTGACCCTTATTCCGGGGGGGTGTCAGCTCAGACGCCACAGCCATAAATTATGAGGTGGTTTGAAAATTAGACCCTATTAAAGTTTCACAGTCTAGTGGGCAAAGTGAATACCCAGATGGTGAGCTTAGCAGCATTTTTTTTTATTTTTTAATGTCCATCTCATCATTTAGCAGATATCCCCCAGCATGCACAGGATCCAGTGCCAGAGTTCAGGCAGCTGGACGTGATGAAGTGGATAAAAAGCTCTGTTAATTGAGCTGGATCAATGGGAACTCCCTGGCCTCGCCTCTTGGCAGGTCCAAGAAGGGGTTTCCTAAACTTGGATCTATGTAGGCGAACACAGTATATACTACTGACCCCTATTTGATGACGGTGATTGTGCCTTCAGGAGTCTCTGACAGGAGGAGAAATGAAAAAGCTCTCGGCAGGGAGGACTGAACTATCATTCACATCCATCCTTAGGGAGTGAAGTGATGGTAAAATGTAAGTATTCTTGATTTTGCACCTGCCCGAGGGCCCCCTGAGTGTCAATGCAACATTTAAGGAAGCCACTGGGGGGGTCCAAAAAGTGCCTGATGGAGAGGAGATGCAGGATGCTGGGACACAGAGGAAGGGCATAGATGGCTGCTGGATGGATTGATGGATGGATGCATACTAGTCAAGGCGGCTGGAAGAAGGACGGCTGGCTGGCTGGATGTAATGGAGGGGAGAGGAGGGCGGGGAAGGCTAAATGAATAATGAGAATGTGGAGGACTGATGAGACGTGCAGTGCTGCGTAGCCTACCTCCTCCTCCTCATGCTCCTGCTGCCGCTGCGGCTCCTGACAGGGCTGCGGTCGGCCGACGGAGTGTGTGAACCCCGCTGCCTTCACCCGCCATCACCGCCTCCTCGGACTGGGAGACAATCTGCGCTTTAATGGCTCTCCTCTTCCAGCTGCCTCTCCTCTAATCACAGTGACACCTCGGATGTGTTGTCCACGTCTTCATCCCCTCAGGCTCAACGGACCTGCAGCTTTTTGGTTCCCCTCCTGCTGCGACTCCTCCTCTCCTCCTCTCCTCTCCTCTCTCTCCCGCTCCTTGTGAGTTATAGGCGTCCCTCTACCTCAAATATTTTCGCTTTCACTGTTGTTGCCTGATCTTATCCCAAGTTTATCTCCCTCTCCAGAGCTGTTATTAAAAGGTAAAGAATGAAAGAGGAGACGCTACAGCATCCACAGCGCTATCCGCCACAAGGAGGGGAGAGCAGCGGCGGCGGAGCAGCAGGAGTGCGGCTGGTCCTTCACGATGCTCCGCAGGGCTGATGTACAGTCTCGGCGCAGTGAAAGCGACGGAGAACTGAAAAAAAAAAATAATATCCTCTCCAACCTCAGAGTCCAGTCACTGCCAAAACATGTTCCCAGAGTCCTGAAGGGGAAAAAAACAACAACTAGTCGTGTATCTTCGCCTACCCGCTCCTTCTTGTTTTTCTTCTCCTCAATCTTTCCACCGCTCCGCCTTGGACCGACCCCTGTCGGATTTCACAACCGGGCAAGGCAGCTACTGGCCCGGGCAAGCTCGCTGTAAGACACCGCTACACTGACGGAACTCTACCACGTCACTGCATTATTAGCGGAGCATCTCACGTGACCCCGTTAGACGCTCACGTTGCGTTCATGGGGTATGGGTGAAAAAAATCCCTCCTCAAACAAAGACACACACACACACGCACACACGCACGCACACAAGCATGTGCGCGCACATAAACACGCCTAAACTCTAAATGTGCTCCCGCATATAATTATACAGAATATGTATTAGATCAACTGGCAGTCAGTTTTTAAGTTTGACACACCTGGGCTCCAAGCATTGGTTTGGATAAAGTCATAAAAAGGTACAGTGTAATTTAAAACTTATTGTACAAATACATGGTCATTGTGAGGATACCCATAAAACGGTTAGAGTCCAGATGAAACAGTATCTAACTTCCATATCGGACATGCTGGTTTAGGCACGTCCACAGACAGACCCCAGACTCCACAAGTTCCCTCATGGCGGGTTAACTATCTTACCCGGGACTTTCACTGGTTGCATGAACGTTGCGGAAGAACTCCGCTGCGGTTTTAATCCGTGCTCATCCGCCACCCGCACCTGCTCTGGTCTGAGTGCAGCACGGCGCAGCACTGCCGGACAGCTGGAGGTACGAGACCGAGGAGTTCCCGCGATAATTACAGAATCACGCGCAACCACAGTTATGCCTATGTGTTAAAAATAAAACAACAAGCAGACAAAAGATTAGTGTTCCTAACTGAAGGATAGAAGAAGTGCTTGTATTTGTCTCTTTTTTGGGATTTTTGTGCTGGCGTCAACACAAAGTGTTTTATTCTAAAAAATTAACCAGATGTTATGTTGTTGTTTGGGTGTGTGACTTCCTGTTCTCTGCTCTGTGCTGAATTTGGCTAGGTGATGCGCAGCGCTCCTGCATCCGGCAGAAATAGAAGCATTGCGTATCTGCTGCAACGGAGCAGGTACGCAACGCAGCGGAGTGAATATCAGCCTCCGCTGTCGCGCATAGCGCAGGCAGACCGAACTCGGATCTGGTGGAATTTAGGGGTTAGGCTATTCTTGTTGTTTTTTCATTTTTTATTTAATTGATATAATGATGGAAAGGTAGTTAACTAGTTTCAACAGATAAACAGACACTGGACTACTCCGCCACTCCTTGCAACTTCCTTGTGCGATCAAACAAGCTTCGTGGCGTTCCTGCCAGCTGGGGGGATTGTGGTCTAAACTGAACTTGCCAACGCCAGGTGACATAGATACCACTCAGTGCAGCCATGTCATTCCATCTCATTTGAGAAAATGGTGCACTTTTTCAAATCAATTGGCAAATTAATACTAATATATTAAATGCTTAAATAGGTTTGGCGCAAATTAATACCTATTTGATATGAGGCTTAATAAGTGGGCTGGCCGGTAATACCAAAGTTGACCCCTAGGTGTCACACTAAGCTGCTCCCAAGATGAACATATAATGAGAGCAGCGCTACAGTCCATCATGTCAACTGTGACACATCCTGTTTTTATTTGTCTCAAAAACAATTTGCATAATGTTTCTTATACTAAAGTTTAAAATCAAAAAATGAATTAAAAGGAGACTTCAGCAGAGTGAAACTTGAGAGAAGATGACAGAAGCGACAGTTCAAGTAACCGCTCTCTTGTCGACGTCAGTCTGAATAACATTGGCACCATGTGCACAACTCTCAACTCTAGCACAATATAACAAGACATTAGCACCGCACAACCTGTGGAGCTGTGTTAATCGGCTATCCCGGGACTCCTGCTTAGTATGTACATGCTGCTCCTTCTCCCCACCTAACGTAACACCTGGCTAATGCCGGTTTAGTCGGCAAAAAATCAAACCTCGCCGGACCGGATTGAATTGAGGAGTCTCACAGCCTTGTCTTCCCCCCCTCTGGCTTTCTCGCTCTTTCAGCAGGGTAAAGAAAAATCACATCATCATATTTATTGATAATTATCAAAGTCAAACTCCATGTAGACAGACAGGCAGGCAGGAGCCTCGCTGCAGCCACCACGCACTACACAAGCATCCAGTGTGGCCAGCCTGTGTGAGTACTTCTGGTTTGAGGCTGCTTTTAATTGTTTGTGCCTCGGCTCCTATAGCTTCAGTGAAGGAGAAATCTCACTGCTACAGCGAACAATTCATCAAACATCAATTTGATGCCAACTTTATGGCAGAATGGGATCTCTGCAGCCAGGTACCAAAATCAGGTAGAAATCTGTCCTAGAAGAGTGGAGGCCATCATAACAGCAGTTGTTTTGGAATGATGGTGTGATTTTTGAGTGTCTACATACTGTTTGACTATTCATGCTTTTAATTAAATGTAAATCCAACAGTGGTATTTAGAATTAAGTGCATATAAAACCATGTGATCAAATCTTATATAGGACTGGAATGTTATTTATTGCAGCTTTATTGTGCCGATTGTCTCCTATCGGCACAAGAAAGTGACAGAAAATTCAAAACACTGCATTGGCATACTTTTGCAAACATATGAAAATTTGCTCTATTTCACAGTAGATGGGTTTATGATCCCAAGGTCCATTACAAACACACACACATATTTGCAGGCAATGTCTTCAACCTGGTGTTTTCAAATAGGAAACTCTTTCATCCCACTTTTCCCACATTCATTTAAACGCAGCATCGCTCCCTCCTTTCCCTCCACTCCCCCCTCCTCCCAATCCAACCCCCCTGCTTCCCATCTGTGGGCGGAAAAAAAGGGGATTTAACTCCGTAAGAGCACGGTGGCCAGTGGTTGTCTGGTAACAGCTGGATATGCCACCATTGTGCTCTTTGTTTAACGCTGCCTCTAATGTTTCTCACTGGACGGTGCCATTTTTAAACATCTTTTCCCCTGTTTGTTACATTAGTGATGCATCATTATACACACATGATTACCAACTATATTTAGCATGCTTTCACATCAAGACTGAAAAAACAAAACAACACATGCTCGAGGTCTTTGACAGCACTGACTCTTTCCCTCCACAACAGCTTGATGATGACACCCTACTTGCCTCATTAATGACTTAAACACAATGCAAACCCTTCATCGGCCTTCAGTCATGTTTACACTCGTGCACCTCCAGAGACCAGCGTGTTTCTTGATAGGCAATGAAAGCAGCTTGTCTCTCCTCCTCCCTCTCAGTAGAACTGGAGCAGATGGAATTATGGCTCATGCAAAAGCTGCTCGCCACTTCAGGGACAGTTAACCGGTGGGAGAGCGTCCTCTTGCAGCACTGTAAATATTGTAATGTAGCACCACAGCATCAGAGCACAGGTGACTGAATAATTAATAGGGGCTGTGTCTTTGACAGATATACTTTGGAGGCCATTAGCTCTGCTACCTGGCCGGTGAGAGCATATTTGTCAAAAGAAAGTAATGCCGGGGAGGTGATTGATTTCCCGTGGCTGCCAGGTTAGAGGGAGCGCGCCTCTGTACATTAATATCATGTGGCATCTATTAGATAGGTGACTTCCTCAACTCGTCTAGCCTGGCTGCCTCGGCAAAGACCAGCGTATCAAAATTTAAATTGTCATCATTAATTGCTGGTGCTCGGGGAGTATCTTGGAACACCACGTCTGCCTTTCCTTGTTGCAGCGGAGAAGCCCCCGTCACAGACACATACACAAATACAGCAGACACACATGCACACAAACCTGTAATTTATTACTTTCCTTAAATTTCATAGTGATGCCTCTGAAGTCGTTTTCTATAAACCGGATTTCAGCTCTTGTAATGTGATCTCCCTTTATCTCACCAGGTTTAAACACCCGTGCCTTGAAGTGGGAAGTCAATAAAAGTATGTTTGCGCTTTGGCACAAAGTGAGGTGCTACTCACAAAATATGACTACTGTGAGAAAGCAAATAAAGACCGAAACCAAATTTCTTTATTGTATTTTTTTATTGTTGTTTTGTTTCAGACACACTTCTAAAATGTAAAAAAAAAAAAAAAAAAAGCATATGAAAGTAAAGTATAGCCGTGATTCTTCTCTATGCAGCACAGTCAGTTCAAACACAAGTGGTCCAGCATTTGCATAGCAACCTGGAAACCCTTTCACATTTGAATAATTTCTAATTTCTATGCTTTCAGTCATGGTCAATTCGCCCTATTGGCAAGTTCGGAAAAGAATTGCTAACTGACAGGGCAAATAATGCAGTTATATCTACTGATTCACATTGTGAGTTTACCCACATGATAAGTCAATTGTTTTTTCTTTGTTCTAATTCTTTTAAGGCGTCTTTCCCTCAGGTTGTTCTGTACTTTACCTTCTCCTTTTCTCTCACACGCTGCCAGAGGAAGGAAAGGTTGGTTATCTCAGTGCTACGCCTTTTAAGAAATGCAGTCTCAGATGAAATGCGAGCTGTTATTGCTTCTCTTAAAGAGTGCAGTCGCAATATCCTGTGGCAGAGCCTCGAGTGCAGGCAGGGATGTCTCTGTGAATATCTTTGCCTTCACTCAGACACAGACCTCTGCTCAATGAACAAAAAACAGGGGTCAGCTCTATTATAAAAAGAGGACACTTTCGGTATTAATTCACTTATTGTCATTATATTGGAAATGAATCATAATGTAAAAAATACACATGTTGAATTGTGACTTTTATCATTCAAATCAAAACAGGTCACATTTACTTGTGTAGAAAAAAATAGATTTTGCTGTTCGCGACTACCTTTGTACCTGCAACCAACATGTTTTAATTAATGTGTTTGCATGTCTGGATTGAGTTTTGATCATTTGTATCAAGTAACATACAGTATGGCACCTACAGGAGGAATCATAAAAATGCCTCAACTGTCATGAGAGATGCATTCAGCCACATTAATGACAAAGTGAAATGTAATGTATGTCAGATCCATATGGAAATACATTTTCCTGAGCAGATCCAATCAGAAAATGCATGCAATTCAAACACTTGGCAGGCAGTTCAGATAGTAGCATGCCTGTCAGAATGGATTTTCTGGATTTGCACAGATGGGCAACAAGCGGTGCAGTGTTTACTGTCAACATATAGAGATGGAGTATGCACACTGGCATGTGTTTCGTCACAAGAAAGAGAAATCTGATTTCAGTCTGTATACAGGCAACACATTTTGATTCCACGCTTTTTAACCATAGCCAGACACTTGGGGAAACAAGATACTTGTCATATGACTATGGGCTAAAGAAAGCCAGATCTGTGTGATTGTCACTGCCAGATATAGATGTGGTCAGACAGCCTGACATCCAGACACCAATTTACAAATGAGCAATGAAAACGAGAAGCTGGAGGTGAAAGCAGGAAGTCATGTGAACGGTTACAGGAGATGCATTATATTCTGTTTAGGGAAACATAATACTGTTAATTGATCTCATAAATACAACAGTCTTTACAATCAAAATCGAGAAACCTTTTGACATTACAAATAGCAAATTCACATGGAAATTAGTTGAAATGTAACAGAGAAGCACAAAACAGATACTATTTATCATAAACTGGTCTCAAAAAGCAAATAAATGTTGGGTGCTGTTATAATTAAGCATATTTTTTTCAAATAACTTTGTCATTGTCAGCAACAAAATCTCAAAAGTCCAATCTTGAGAAACTGAATCAGAAAGTAGGTTGAAACAAAACCTGAAGGAATGAAGTGTTGATTTGGGTCATATATGGGAACCAGGGTGGCCGTTGTAAAGGTTCTATATTGTAAGAACAGGGGAACAAATTGGGTGCAGCATTTCACCAGAAAGTCAGGGTGTCCACTCCTATTGAAAGAAACAAGGAAATGCACAGTCTGTCTTATATTATAGCTATTCTAAGAGTTCTGTACCAAGTATCAAAAAACAGCTAATTTAACAAACATATTTTCACTGTCAATAACATTATACTAGCCAACATTAGCATACACAGCTGTTAAATGACCAGTCTAGAAGAAACACTGCAAGTTAAGCATTAAACTTTATTCCTTTGCGTGTCGTCTCCAGTGGTGGACAGCAACACCGATGTTAACTCTTGTTTTGCCATTATTTCTATCACTTTTTTCTTTGCGACCAAATGTGGTTTCAAGCCGGGAGCGGGTGGTGTTGGTCACTTGCCAAGAGCTCCGACCATGGTTGGTTTACTATCCTGCTCATTGACAAAACAGGGCCGTAGCCTACCTTCAACATAAAAGACAAAAGTTAAAATCAAGCCCCGAGGATGAGCGCCGGGTTTTGAAGTCCGGGCAAGGCACCTGCTGAAGTCCATTTTGAAGAATTTTACATTGTGGCCAAACCGTGTAATTACAACATCACGTGACGTGAAAGAAGCGTCTGTTAAACTATGTATAAATCGTTTTAAGCATCAGAATAACCTGAAACCTGCTCCATAACTTGATCCATCCGGTCTGATAACATTTGAAAAGTCGAGAGGAGCCACATGATTAAATCATTTTATCCAAGTTAGATCAGCTCGCATCAGAATATCAGTCATGTTGGACTGAGGAGAGACCTGACGTTACAGTGACTCACTGTCACCTCTTGAGGTACAAAGTGGTATTACAGGCCAGGACAGGCTAGCTCTCCAACACAAGAGAGAAGTCGTTGACATAATGTCAAAAATGTTATTTCTTAACATTTCAGTTAATTTTTTTAATGTTTTAAAATACATTTCTGGCAAACAGCTCCTCTCTGAGTGTAGGCTGTGTGTCCCTAGTCTCTACTCAAATCCAGCTTTTCCAAACAATTAACCAGTAATTCATTTCCAAACATAATGTTATCACATCCAAGTTCATTACCAGCTTCCTGCCCTTTTGTTTTAGGCCATAACTGACATGGTCCAAAGTTTGTTTTGATGAAAGGTTCACTGACTTTGGACATCCTGGCACCCCAGAGTCACAAACCACATAACCACAATGTCTCTGAACATTTCTAGTCTATAACTACATTGAAATAAAGGCTAAATGTTTCATAGACTACATATTATAAATAAACTATATATTAACAAGCATCACTGTTGTATCTGTCCTCTAACACACTGTAAAATAATAATATCAAATATAACTTTTGACTAGTTCAGCTATAATTCACAATTCAAGGCACAATATAAGATCAGAACATATCTAACAAGTGATAATATCAACAGTTTTACTACATTTAAATACAGGCTTAACTGGCTCTTAAAAATGCATAACGATCTATTACATAATACATGCTTCAGATTAGAGTATGGGTTATACCATTATCCAATTAGTTATGTATGAATATGCTTTAACAAGATGTACAGTAGTGTGTAGGAGGAAGGCAGAAAGGTGGAGTAGTTGAAGAGGCTGTCCATCAACCGCACTCAGCGTCAAGGTTCTGTGTGGGCCACCAGACACCTGTATGTAATGTCCTCAGCCAAGAACACCAGCTGCTGTAACAGGACCTCTGACCTCCCTGTGAAAGAGTGGATGGAACTGTAAAAGTATAATTATTATTGTATCTGTATATGTCTGTAAATGTGATTTTATCACTGCACTTTAACTAAAGTAAATGTTATGATTGTTACTGCAATTAATTCAATAATGGGCTGCGAGTTCTGTTAATTGCCAAACCTGTCACTGACTAAATGAGCAGAAAAGCGTTACATTGGCAGAAACTGGGTATAATAGTAAAATCATGAATTCATTAGTGTCTAATCCAAAACTAAGAATGTGTTTTCATCACCTTAGAAGAAGCTTTTTATATCTACAGAGGGAGCGGGTCCACCATCTTGCACTGCCATGTTTCTTCAGTAGAACCAAACACTGGCTCTAAAGAGGGCCTTTCACCTTTTCTGCTATTTTGGGCCACAGTAGGGGAGGCTGTGATGACGGGTGTTCAGCTGTTTACTCATCACTACAGGCTAATAAATCCCACACAAACCTTTAACATGCACCGAAACCCAAGTTTAAGCTGTATTCATTTTGTACGATGATAATATGTCAAATGTTGAGTTTCCACAGTGTGTCGCTGCCCCCAAGGTAGCCAAAATAAATAAGTCCAGGTGTACACATTGAGTTTGCGCCAGGAGTAGGTTAGCCTAGCTTAGCAAAAAGCTGTAAGCTAACTCTTTCCTTACAAACAACAGTTTAGTTATCCATCTGTACAGCGTTTTCTAAGTTTACCTTACAATGCCACAGCTGTTGTTGGTAGTCAGCTTTGAAGCCTGCTGGTAGGTGCATTTTTTGACTTTAAATCTTTATTCTGAGCTAAGTTAATCACTTTCTAGCTCCAGCTCCATGCTGAATGTACAGATATTGGAGTGGTTTCAATCTTCTGATAACACTCACCAGAAAAGCAAATAGGCCTACTGTAAGTTTGTTTCCCAAAAATGTCAAACTATTCCTTTAACTCACACAGTCGGTCTTTCCGATGAGGGTTAGCTTAACTGTTAATAGGTGGCACCTGCAACTGCACAAACATACTGCTGCTTTGGATAACATTTTGGATCTAGATTTGAAGTGACCTGTTTTAACTGAACTGCCAGCCAATCAGAAACGAGTATTAACAGTGGCCACTGTACATGGGCTGTTATCTGAATGGCTGTGAGGGAAAATTTGGCATTCATGGTTGGACATGCAGCCAATTTGTGAGATAAGCAAATCAAGTCTGCACATCAACTGGAGCCCTTGGGGTCGTTTCAGGTCCATGACCAGTCAGTGACCCAGAACTGTGCCACGATTCAGCTGAATTTCTGACCCACAGCACCAGAGACATGAGATAGAAGATGAATCCGTGGGCTTTCTGGCAGGGTCATTCTCTGTTACTGCAATTCTGCTCAAATGTTCATATCACCAAATGGTGTTTAGCTGACAGAGCAGGGCTGGTTTGGAGTGATAGCCTCTGAAGATCTTCAGGGATAGCAGTGGAGAGGGAAGTATCCAGCAAGAAGCACTGTGCACCTGTATCTTTCTGATAATGCAAGCACTACTGAAACTGGACGTGGCTCAAACATTCCTCCAGCTTTTTTGATTCCATCTTTTTATTTTTTTATTTTTTTGCTTTGGCTGTCAAATTTTCCATTAGTATTTCTACATTGCATCACACCTGTAAAATGACTGAACCTGCACTTTTTGGTAGAAGATTTTTTAAAGCTTCACCTCGTGTCGTAACTAATACTGGTGAAAATAATCATGCTTAAAGGGTCAGGTCACCCAATTCACACACACACACACACACACACACACACAACAAAACGTTTTCTCACCTACCCCTGGTGGTATCTAGCAATGGAGGTACAGGAAGTCTTTCCAGAAATACTCTCCATTGTTCATGACAATCCTGTGTCACTGCCGTGTTTGGCCTCACGTAGCAGTGAACAATAACACGGTCAATTCCATGGTCAAGGTTAAACAATAACCATGCAGTGTCTGGTTATACTTTCAAAATAAAAGGCACCAATAGTATTTTCTAGGATTAGGGAAAACGTCATGGTCCCATGAATGAACCACCCATGAAACACTGAGATCAAAGAAGGTGGCCCCAAATCAGCAGGAATATCAATGGATAAAGTTGTATTCAGGATAAATGGAAAGAAGAGGCAAACTCAGACAACTTGACAATGAACGAACTCAAGACTGAACTTAAATACAAACTAAACGGACGAGGGGAGGAGCTGCAGGTGGAGAGAGGTGGAGAGAGGTGTGGGGAATGAGTCGGGGAAAACAAGAGAGCAGAGAAGGAGCCGAACACTGGAGACAGGGCTGGGCTAACGCAGGTGATGCAGGTGTGGAGGGCAAAGCTGGCTGAGGTGGAACACAAGAACTCAGGAAAAAAGACAACACAAAACCAACAGAACACAAATGAAGACAGAAGTGACAAGACCAAGAAAACTGTGACAGGCAAATCATATCAGTTGTCAATCATAGGCTTCCATCAGTGTTGTGTGACTGACTGTATGTGGACAAGATCAGAATGGAGATAGTTTTATTTAAATATCTCTCTCAGTGGAAAAAATATTGTTTGCTTTAAAGAAGACTATGTTTGTTTCCTTGTTCCAGACGGTTGTAACGTTGTTTGCGTTGTAAACCAAACATTTTGTTCGAAGGACGTACAGACTGATCTTGTCTCATCCCAACCCCATGATCTTATTCTTAGCACGTGGCCACCAAAGCATTGTGATTAATTCATGCCATAACCTCAGTACTTTGTTTGTGACGCTTTGCTTGGCATTTTATCTCTCCTTCCCTCCTTAAGCGGATATATGATACAGCCTTGATTGAGTTCATTAGTACCGTCAGAGCGGCGTGAGGAAGCTCTGCGCTTTGGTGAGAAGAAAAGAGATAGCAGTTTATTTTTTGAACGATTTGAGAGTCAAATCAACTTCTTCATCCACGCATTTAATGTGCTCTGACATAAATGCTGGAGAATATCTGTATGTTTGTTAGTCTTCTGTGCAAAACACTAAAGCTTCCTGTGATGTGATCCGCGTCATGTTGCACTTGGCTTGAATGTCCTGTCTTCACTTCCTTAGTCAGTTTTACTTGATTTCTTATTCTAGTTAAGGCTTGCTCATGAAGTAAGGGGGGGGATTTCACATTTTATTGGGATGCTTTCTTTATTTGCACACACAAGCACAGACTTGTGTGGTAGCCGAGATCCGTGTAGTGCGTGCCTGCATGTCTGAGCGTGCCCCTCAACACGCAGGCATGCACAACACGGATACCGTCTCTGTTTGTCGGGTCTCTCTGTCAATGTCTTTTCATGTTTCTTTTTGCACATGCGTGTGCGGCTCTGGGAGTTAGCTTACCCGTGTTTGCCCTCCTGTGTGTACGTGAGCATGTGTGTTTGAAAAACGGCCGCCGCTGTGGGCGTGTTGGCGGCGGGATGGGTAAAACGCAGAGGTCAGCTATCACTTTGAAACATGCTGGTCCTTATCTCTGTCACGAGGCCTAATAGAGTAATGAATCAACATAAAGCCCGGGACTCTCCTGACTGGTCCACTGCCTCCTCCACCAACACTTGTGCTTCACTTCGTCTACACTTACTGCCTCTGTAAGCATCTTTTGCCCTGCGCCGTTGTTTATGGGTGGTTTTCAGAAGTGCCTGAATTGTGACTACTGTCAGAGGTGTATTTACACATGAGCAGCCCCGCCGGCTCATCTTCCACTGCCACTATGAAATAACCCCGGACAAATGGGATGGAGAGCCCTTTTGAAAGGGAAGGTAATAAGGCACAAAAGGGATGGCAGCAACGTTGTGATCACCTTTTGATCTCATCTCATGACTAGAGCCAAATCACTGACTACATTCATTATGAGCTTTGTGAGTTATGATGGAGAAAGGGGGAAAAAATACGATTCACAGCAGAAGGAAAGGTTGTTTTTTTTAAAAAAACAAACAAAAAACGAGACATTGGGCGTCTGCAAAGGATAGATGAAGCCCGGTCGATGCTTTCAATTGGCACTCGTGTGAGACTTATTATGTGTTCAAAGCTCCCAATAGGTGCTATTTAGCCTTTAGAGGAAAGAAAATGAGAGTTTTCTGTCAGTGACAGCTCCAGTGAATATGCGTCTCACAGTATCAGTAATTAGCCTATTTATTATGATTATTGACGTGATGTAGGCTACAACATTTCAATCAATTTTCCTCCATTATTGAGAGCGACAGTGAGTCCGGCTTTGATATTCACAAAGAATGTAAAGCTTTATACAAAGAACTTTAAGAGGCGATTGTATAATTTACTGCTGTTCATTTTTTTTTTAAAACAGCTCGTTTCACAGATATTGGCTAAGACATCACTCTATCTATACTGAAGATGAAGACTTTTTTCACTTGAGTCACCAGGATAGTCACATTTTGTGTTTTACTATTTGACTCATTGGTATCCAGTCAGTGTTCTGACAACACCCTGACTGTCGTACGGTACGACAAGTAATGCAGGTAGTAGGAGGATAGAAGTGTCTATTAACAACTGTTTAGGTAAAATGGAGCAAGTTCACTGTCAAGACAAAAAACTCACCAAACAAACCAACATTTGTATCTCCATGCTGTCTTCAACATGCAAGCTGAGACATGAGATGAGTTCCTCTTGCTCATTTTGACACTTTTTTAAAATTTAAATGCAACCCATGCATGAGCATACAAAAGACATATGGAAGTGGCCATTTTATCTCCAATTGGTCCTTTCTCTGAACCTCTCCGCCAATCATAACTTAGCAACAGTAACTAAGCACAGCAAGCCAAACTTTGGATTTCACGTCATGTTAGTAACTGTAACTTACAGTAACTTCTGTTGCATATCAAACTGGGTGTACTAGTGTGTAGAGCGGCCTGTAGTGCCGTGCATAAAAAGGTGGCAGCAGTTGTAGCATGGCTAATGTTGGGCATGTTAGCCTCACCCTCTGAGATATCTGTGGTGGTTTCTGAGGTGGAGGGTTTGTCACGATCAGTTGTGGCTCACAAAGATGTCATATATTTGGGATAATAATACTAGCCAATATGTTTCAATAATAGTTAGCTGACTGGTTTGCCTTTATGGACAGATGCTGCACAGTGATTTAGTATACAGTTAGAGTAGCTTGCGTACATGGTTGCACTAGGAGTAGACTATCATCAATGCTGTGTAAATTCAATGTTTTTTTGCAAATTTATCTTTGCCGTTTTTTTGGATTCATGTTGAAAAGTGTATTTAGAAACATTTACATTGGAATTAAAAAAACTTTCTATATAAAATAAAAGGGGCACCAGCTGTATGCGTAGGGGCACCAGAGCACATACAGTCATGACATATTTATAGTGAAGAGAAGGCACCCTAGACGGCATTTCATCATATTTAATCTACCAAGAGGGCACTTTTTTTAACGTGGGGGCACCAGGGGGGTGATTGCACCCTGTGCCCCCCTGATTCAACAACTAAAAAGCCAGACATCTCCCTGTGCTGCATACAGAATATAATAAAAGTAGAAAAAATAAAATAAAAAAATAAAACAGGTATTAGAAGCCTCTTGAATTTATCTTTAATTCTTACCATTTTTTCCAGGCTGTGTCCACACTACCAGACACACTGGCCCCAGGCTTTTGACTCAGACAGGCCAGCACTAATTTGACATGACATTTGATTAATTAGATACAAAGAAAATATGCAAAACAGGGGAAATAATTAACATTAATGGAAATGGAAAAGTAGCTGCTCAAGTTTGAAATGAGCTATTGCAGAATCAGTCAGTTGTCACCAAAATCCAGGAAATAATTAAATCTATTTTAATTTCATTAATTGTGCATTGTGCTAAAATATGAAGACAGAGATAAACTAAAAGCATGGTAGTGTAATACTCATCAGCACCGTGGTTGAAGAGCGAACCCCGAACCTCCTGCACGTGTGGTGACCCCAGCGATAGTTCAATACACACTCTATGATCATGACCCATGGCCATGGCATTTTAAAATGATAACTGTCTTGATGAACCAAACCAAACAGGAAATGAACTAGAGTTTCTTTAAACTGCATAAACCAGATCAGATTTGAACCTAAGTCACATATACTGCATGTACTTTATCCCTAAAGTACTGATTCTCATATGGCTCTGACATCTGTTCACTCTAATCTTGGATATTAGCCCCAAGGGGTTCAATAGATCTACTTCATACCAGAGTAATATACCATCAGCTTTATACAGACATACTTCTCATTCTATTACTTTACCTGCACTACTGTGCTTTTTATGAAGATCTTTTTAATCCATATAAGGCACGTGGACATATGCTTCATTCTAGCCCTCAGGACTTATTTTGATGTCATGGCATGCACTGAGCACGTCTTTTCTCACTCAATCTGCATGATAATGCTTTTATGATACAGGCTCGTATCTAAAAGTAAGCCTCGGCACAAATTGGCCAGGTTACCAGCACTCAAAGAGAATACATTAATCAATTTCCATTCGCTTTGAAATGCAGGTTCTCTGTTTGAATTCTGTGGGCTGAATTTCAGTTCTTTTTTTCAATCCCAGTCTTCTTTTTCTTTCACTCACAGTCCCTTTATCTTCTTTATATTTTAGTTAGTCAGCGTTTCTGCTCGGTTTTATCCTGTACAGATTCTTTGCTCTGCTAATGTAATGTATTGCATGGAGATAATCATACATATAGGGTCACATCTGGAGACGGGAGATATTAGGTTTATGATTAGGTTGAATTTAATACCAAATAATTAATTAAAACTTCTGTCTGTACTGACATTTTTCAGTCTTTGAAGCTGCTCTAATCAATATTTCCACATTAATAATGGATCAAATGACAACGTGTAATGTGAAAGGTGTCGCTCAGAGTGATGAAGCCACAGAGAATTATCATCTTATTGTGCAGTTTCACTCAACTGCAAAGTGTTTAACTTCTTCTGAGTCATTGTTTTGTTTTTATGGCCAGAAGTGACAAAGGGTTTTTTGTTGTTATTATTGTCTATGTTTCACTTTTGGTCTGTGAAGCACTTTGGGCTGCATTTTGGTATGGAAGCTCTTATGTTGTGTATTTTGCTTGGTTTGGCTCTCTGATGATTACAAAGCCTGTATTTTTGTCTACTGGCTGTCAAGAAGGGTTGATTAGGTAAGGCTTCAAATAATATCACAATATTTTTTGGCTATATCGCAATGTACAATATATAGATTGATCATTTGAAATCTCCTCAAAAACACTTGGGCTGGGGGAAAAATTCAACCAATTACCTTGATATAGACATTGTGACAATATTGAAGGGATGAGTACTTTCACAAAATGTTAACACAATGAGACTTTTGAGAAGTAATCATCAGGAAGGTCGATGGAATGACTAAGTGGGTAAAGGCAAGTATTACAACAGTCTGGTAAGTTCAGAAACTGACAGCACTTTACTGAAATGCAGCCTTTAAAACCAGGAAAAGATAACACTTGCCATATCACAATATAAAACAATATCCAAAATCTAAGCCGATATATAATCTCATATAGGAATAAATGTCATGATTTGTACTGTTAGTGTGGCTTTTTTGTTGTTTCGTGCTTATGTTGTGCTATTGTGTTTTCAGAGGTGCTCTGCAGAGGCTGGGTGTGGCTTTCTTGATGGCTGCAGCGGCTGCCTCTCACACACCTGCAGCGCGTTTGATCATCAGCGCCAGCTCAAATAATCTGGTCTTTGCTCTGCTTGCTGCCAGATCATCTCCTTGAAGTGGTACATAGTCTCTCAGCTAGCGCAACTACCTATGACTCTTGTGTTTGCAACTCTGCTAACTTTGTTTCTCCTCGACCCCTCCAGTGATCAAACTACCTTTGTGTTCCAGCTCCGTTGCCACCCAGCCTCCAGCACCTCTGCCACCAGCCTTCACTCCACTGTGGATTCTCCGTGTTACACTCACCAAAGCCTCAGCTGACGCCACTGTGAGTCTCCGCCACTACACCTACCTGACTTCTATCATCATCTCAAACAACAGCTCTTGAAAAGACACCAAGTCCGCGGCAGAAAAAAGAAGCCATGAAAAAGAAGCTAATCAGGAGTACATATTGTTGGGGCTTTCTAACACAGGAGACAGCTGTGGACAAGTTAAAGATGAACTCACAAGGTTTCTTTAGACTGGTACATAACATTTAACGTTGTCTGTTTACTGAAACATATCTTTAGTGAAAATAATGACAACACAAACTCTAACAGTTAGCGTGATGTGACCGTTTTCGGGAGCGTACCTTTGTTCCCCGGGTCCTATGTTCCCTGATCGGGGAACATAGGACCCTTTTTTTAAAAAAAGGTCCTATGTTCCCCACTGTTGCCGTTGAACATAGGACCTTTTTTCTAAGAAAGGGTCCTAAGTAACTAACCCTAACCCTTTTGGGGGAAAGCAGGGAACATACACAGCGGGGAACATAGGACCCTTTAGGTGAACAGCGGGGAACATGGGACCCTTTTTTAGAAAAAGGGTCCTATGTTCTCCGGTCACATACAAAGCGGGGAACATAGGACCCGGGGAACATAGGGATGATCCCCCGTTTTCTAGGTACTGTGGCATTGCTAAAGCTGAGCCAAGTCAGCTGTAAACGTACTGTATACACAAACACCACATCATCATCAGATCATAAGATAGCAGTCTTATTTTGACTGGCTCTGTTCTTGCTCTGCTGACAGTTATTAGTTGCCTTTATTTGTAACATATGACTGTAATTTGCGATTATATGGACCTAGTAGTAAACAGACTATCATCCTTCAATTCTTGTTATTGTAATGACTCGGCATTACTGTTACGAGATTAGGCGAGATTTGAGGTTATACGCTATACGTTTATGAGGACATGACATGGTTTATTACGTGTGTTTCACTGCAGCAATGAATGTTAGATATTGTGTACAGAAAGTCAATCATGAACTTCTTGCTCGAGGAATGAACAAGGAGCAGCTCTGGCCTCTACCCTCATGAAGAAATGACCAGGCCTGCACAGCCAGAAGATGCTGCTGTATCAAGCATTGGACCGAGTGACAGTGACAAGTAAGTGTAAAGTGGCTGAAGATCCGAAAGTACTGATATCAGCTGTTTGATAAAAATGAATAAATCCTGCCTGTAATAATAAAATTTAAAGATCTTCATATCCTACATGTACAGATGGCTTTACAAAAAACATTCAACACACTACAGTGTTCACACTGTATATATGTGATTATGATCACATCACTGTTCACACTGTATAATAAACACAGTCCTAACATGCTCTAATAAAAACAATGTGTCTGAACTAAATTAACTGCCCTGCCACACTTGTCTTTTTAGGAGCGGAATTCCAGTCCAGCCATCCCCAGTGATGAATTACTTCTCATCTGCAGCTAGTCTCATCAACAAGCCCCCCCAGTGGACGTCTGTTTCTATATATTACATCAGCTGACATCTTTGACCATCATCCCATAACATATACTCCCTATACTGTGAACTTTAGCACATACCATGATGAAGAGGTTTGGATAAACTGTACAGCTTTGAGTCTAAAACATACATATTTGCCATAGTATTTGTTATTGTATTTCCTTTTATTTTTATTGTAATTTTTGTGTTCTGTATTCATGGGCTTTACTGTCGCAGTAATTGGCCTTCATTTTCTATGCACCAGACACCAAGGCAAATTGCTCTCCCTAAAGAAGGATATGTCTGATATGTTTCTAAATTTTGTTAACTTTGTAAATGCAAAACATGAGAGGCTTTTGTGTTGACAATAACTGAACTGAAACTTTCCAACCTGCTGGAAAGGTCTTTACAATTTTAACAACTTACAATAATGAATTTGCATAGAAGCAAATGAAATATATACGATAAATGGCTAAAAAAAAAAAAGAAATGGGGGGAAATACTGCTCCCTATTCATGTGATGCAGGTGGCTAGAAATTACAAATGGCTCCTTTTTAAAGAATAAAATTATAGTGTCATGAGTGCAGTATTGTCACATCCAGACATGCACCATCCCTCTTATCCTTCTTTGGTAGTGCATCCGATGACTAGCCCCTCACTGCTCGATGCTCCTATCTGCTGTGATGCCTCTAAGAAGAATTCGGGAGATGCCTTAACGTGAGGTTGATGCTTACAGTGACACCACTTAGCCCTTGTCAAACCCAGCAAGGCCTTTGAGAGGAGAACACAATGCTTCTCGTTTGATTGTTTTGTTTTGCCTCTCTGTCTAACTCAGAAGAGGCATGCAGTTTGGCATGCACGTCCGTTGGCTTTTCTCTGTGGAGCAGACACGTATAAATCCTTTTACATGCAATCCTGCCAAACTACCCTGTAGGCAGGCTTTGCATTTGAAATGTACAATTAGTTACCCCTGTTTGGTTTCAATGCAACATTTCTGAGACATCGAGCCTGGGGGCAACACACGGAGAATGGCAGCAGCGACCCCACATTGTACCTCCTTGTTGTTTATCCTCTGTCTCGGCCTTGCTTCTGTCTCGCTTTCCCCTTTTATTCTAATTTTCCTCTCCATTTTTTCATTCTCTTCCTTGTTTATCCTGAGATGAACTGAAACGTGTGAGTCATCACCTGGGCGGGGAGCGAGGTGCGTCTGCAATCGTGTCTTTATGGGGGTTTCATTCAATGCACTATGTGTTTAGGCTGCCGCATAAACACGCACCCTGAGCTCCCTGGTCAGGGTTGAGGGAGTAGACGGGATAAACTGGGGTACTTCATCTAATCAGCAGGGCCAGCGGTGCGCTTTAAAGCCAGCTGTTGGCCAGTCACGGGTGGGGGCAAAAATCTGCTTGTACTACCTGGTTCTAGCAGTGACCCCTAGCATGCCCCCACGCTGTGCCTAATCTACAAAGACATTAATACAGGCAGGGCTGACTCACAACGAGGCTGTTAGGGGAGGCTTTTTAATCTCACTAAGTGTTCTGCTGGCAAATGGAGAGCTTTTTTTATGAACTCCCCATGAAGGATTAAAATCTAGTTCACCATGTTAAATGCTCATGTTAAATGGATGCATTTTTAGCCCTTTTTAACGAGTTCGCATTTTCTCAATCCTCCTACAAGGCCTGAAGATGTTGGAGCGGTTTAATAGCGGGAAAATCTGCATGGAAATTCCTCCGAGAAGCATGTTTGATGACATGTTTTCTGCCAATAGCCAGTCTTCTATATCAAGGCCAAAAGAGGTTTGTTAAGGTCAGGCGGAGCCACCTACGCATCTCTGACAAGCACAGATTCGAAAAACTAAATTAGTGTTCACCATAGCTTAGCTGATGAATTATATTACTAAAATAACACAAAGCTTTGAAGGGAATGTCTCACTTCCTTCCTGAAACTAAAAAATACTGAATTCTGGCAAACGTGCTGTAGTATGAATGCAAAGCAAAAAGTATTATTTGTATCTGTTTACACACAGGAACATTTTTGTGAAATACTCTTCATTCTTAACACGTGCAAACTTAGCTGCCATAGAATATACATCTGCAAGGGCCCTTAAGCAGGCTTTGTGTAGACTTCCAGAGGGTTCACTCATTGCAATACAGACGTGACATAGGTTTTCCACAGCTGGCTGAAAAAATAAACAAAACAAAAAAACAAGAACTTTATCAAACTTTACTTGAAACACAGGCTGGGAACAATATCCAACCTCATGATACAGAAATACGTAGACATACAGGCTATAGAGGGAATCAAAATGTATTTTATTAATCCAGTCTTTGAGCCTTGCTTTCGGTGTGTGGACAGGGGAACTACAAGTCAGCATCATATAGGTTGTTATTGCATGACTTCTCTTTCGGTGTGGGGAGGAAGTATAGATTACCTATCAGAGCACTTCATGGGTGTTTTGCATCTACTGTTAAGTCACACCAATTGGCTCACAGATGGAGAGGTTAAAAATAGCATCTGTGCAACATCAGTTAAGTTCAACACATCCTCATACCTGAACAACTGAAGTGGTCAAAACGAAATACTGTATGTCCCCAATCCTAAAACAACATGACTGTTGCAGCATGCCAGTGACAGACATACTGGACCGTCATTGTATGTTTACTCTCTGGTCAGGTTTAGGCAATAAAACTACTTGGTTAGCGTATGTACGTTACGTACGTGACACAACTTCACATCACGGACATTGTAGTAAGTTAAAACAAGGTTTAATTTTGGTTTTACACTGGACACTAACACAACCCTTTGCTTGTTCCCCCAAAGTTTTACCAGCTTTACCAGACTTCCTCCTTCACTGTTGTAATAATTTGTATGGCCACTAGAGGTGGTTGTTTTTCTGAAGTTTTTTAAATGGATTACAGCAAAAAATGACACAAGGTTCGTATGTCTCTATATCTGAGTAACATATTCATGTTTTAACACCCCTACGTTGTAGCGTGACTGCCATCTACAAGTCTAAATGGTCCAGGCCAAGCATTGTTGTGTCATTTTGTCATTTCACATCCTTCAAATGTCTGACAGTAAAAGTTCCCTCGTCTGAAGCGCTTGTGATGACGGACATCAAGTAGGTGTAAAGTTTTATTTTATTCTTCTTCTCAGTTCACCGACGAAAACTATAGTTCCATTGCGCCTCATTTTCGACACCACTCGCACACAGGGCAAAGTAGAGAATGTAACCACTCATGCTTAACTGTATCGACTGCATGCTTTCTGCTCACATTTCCTCAAGGATACTTAGCGTATTCATGGCCTCTTATCCCCACGGAAAAACACATCAGGAAGGAAATGAAGCTGACTGAGGGTAAAAAAGAAAAAAAAGAAAAGAAGAAGCAGTATTTCCCTTATTTCTTATCAACAGTCGACAATGGGCAGAGTCAATGAACAAATCCTTAACTGCTTCAATATGAGCAGCGGTGGAGCTCCGCGGCTCAGATTCCATTGTGTCTGACTGAGTGAGCAGCAGATATTAAACATTATTGAATCTTTGCAAAGACCTGGACTGCAGGGTTTGGAAATTTGATACAGCTGATGAAAGCTGCGCCGAAAATTGGGGGGGGAAGTGCTTCAAATGTTTCAAATCTCTGGGTTGAAATGAATCTGGTTTTATCAGGTCACTGAAGCTTTTCCATAGCAATCAGAGAAAAAGAGCCTTGAACTGAAATCAAAGCATCAAAGAGGATCACAGAGCCTCACCAAGAGCAGAACTTTAAGATACATTTCAAAAAGCTGATATCCATTTCTAAAATAATCTTCTTGACGACATAAAACTAAAATTTAACCTATAGTGTGATTCTAAGGGGGAAATACCATCCCTTTTATATGCCGGTTGAAAAAACTGTGGAAAAGAGGGAGCAAGTGAGAGAAATGCTGTATAATTGGTCTGAGGTTGAAAGGAAGCGGGTCCAGAAGCGAGCACATACGTTGCTTTAATGAATCAGACGTGATGAAAGGCAAGCGCGCTTTCAAAGACATACATATTTTAATTGGAGTTTTCTGAAGCAGCTTTCATCTCCTCCTCTGCGTATTCATGTTCTTTCATTAGAGTGCCACAAACTTATCCCACAAGGTGTGTCGTGTAGACAGGAAGCCTGTTACTGTAGAAAGTCATGTGGAATCTACTAATCTTTGCACATTAACGCAAAGTATATAAACATGTTTTATTTATTTTTAATTTTCAGACCCCTGATAAACACAGGTTCTTCCAACTAGAGGTCTTTTGACTTGAAATGATGAGTTGGATGAATGTACTGTACAAAGATCTACCAACTTATTAATGGCACATGCAACTTCCCAGCATGCTTTGTTAGAGTTAAGACTCTCCCCTCCCACCCTTCTTTTCCAAGAAAACATATCTGATGAAAACTTGCTCAAAAGTTTTAAATGTTTTTTAATATGCAACATTTTGAGAGAAGTCATGGTTGTTCACTTTTACAATAATGGAAACATTGCCAGCCATGATAAAGGTTAGTACTGAATTCAGTTTTCACCCTCTCACACTTTATCCTCTATATTTTGAAATGATTATCTGGGAGTAGTTTCATCTTTGCACCAATGCTACAAGAAAATAGCTTCAATAGGGGCAAGTACAGGCCAATAGGACAAGATAATCTCCAAAGCAGTGGCGGTCCGTTAATGCGGGGCGCAGGAGCACTGCCCCCATATAGAGTGTTACATGCTTACTCAATAAACTTAAACTCATGGAATCAAATGCACCTGGTGTTCTGTCAGTGTATGTCAGCATTCAGTATAAATCTATTATTTGTTTTTGGTTATTTTCTGTGTGAATACATAACATTTTACGCCAGCCCAATGAAAGCTAATGTAAGGCCTATAACGTTTGGATGTCATGTGACCCGAGGCTGCCTTCTAATTCGTTGATTCAGATTTTCCTTGGAGCATTCACTGGGGAAAAAAAGAGGATAAAGGAACTTGGACCGGACCGACCCGATCTACACATTCAACAGCAGGCAAGTGATCGAGGACAAGGACGGGATAATCTTGAGGAAGTATTTTCAGAGACTGTTATTCTTAAAGATCCTCATCAGCACACCCATGACCACAGCAGGAGCTGAGAGGTGCTTCTCCACCCTGAAGAGAGTTAAAACCTTTCTCAGAAACACCATGACCCAAGACAGGCTGAATGCAGTCATGCTGGCAATAGAGAACTGACTGGTGACTGAGATGACTGACTTTAACCAGAAAGTCATTGAAAAATGTGCTGGTCAGAAAGAAAGGAGGGCAAAGTTTATGTTCAAATAGTGCTACTGCACAAACTTTACAAAAACCCTCAGATCCAACGGTCTTAGATGCTAAATATAAGAACATGTGAATAAATGGAAAAGTAGAGTTCGCACATCAGATAATGCTCCCATGATCATTTATTTTGTACCGCCCTGTGACCTTTCGAGTGAAAACTCTTCCTCAGACTAACAACATACAAAAACACCCCTTCAAATACCTACGAGGCTACAGCTTCATCTTTGACAACAACCTCTCCTTTCAACAACACATTAATCAAATCACCAGAACTGCCTTCTTCCACCTCAAAAACATAGCCCGTCCTCCGATGCAAACCTCCTCACTCCACCACACAGGACCAAGCACCAGACCTGGGGTGACAGAGCCTTCTCAGTAGCTGCCCCCTCCCTCTGGAACTCCCTCCCCAAACACATCAGAGACTGTTCAGACCTCACAACCTTCAAAACACTCACCAAAACTCACCTTTTTAAAACTGCTTTTAATATATAACCTGTCTCTTTTTTGATGCTTTTAGTGTGTTGTTTTTATTATTCTGCTTTTTAACCTGTAAAGTGTCTTTGATTACCTTGATCAAAGCTTGATAAAATAAATATATTATTATTGTTATTATTATCACCTGGTCCAAATAGACTCCCTGGGATTTAATACATACAATAGATTCCATAGATAAATTATACATATTATATATATCTCGTGTGTAGATTAATGATATGCTCTGTGTCTTTTGATTGCTCTGATTTTGACGTTACATGCACATCTTGTGGGTCATAGTTCTTCTTTTGTGTGGTCTCTCAATTACTGTGGTGTATTCATTGCCATTCAGTATTACTACCTTCTCAGCAGAGGGGCCTCTTAATATGTTAGGTTACTTTTTTGGGGGTTTCTTCTTCACTTTACATTAAGATGGGTCATATCTGATGCACTAGTTATGAGACATTGACATTGTGATTAAGCTGTAGGTACGGCACAAGGTCTGTCTTTCTAAGGAAACTCTATACAGCTTTGTACATATTCTTGTGTGTGTATATATGGTGTATTCTCTAGTGACTTCATTGTTTCATTTTTATTATGCATTAGGCCTTTATTTTTTTTCTATGCACAGTTTTTGTTACTAACATGCTGAGAATATTATTTGTGATGATGGATGTATCCAATATGTATAATGTATCTATGGAATCTATTGTCTGTATTCAATCCCAGGGAGCCTGTCTGCACCAGGTGATGTAGCCTCGCAGATATTTGAAGGGGTGTTTTTTTATGTTTTGTTAGTCTGAGGAAGAGCTTTTGCTCAAAATGTCACAAGGTGGTAAACAATAAATGATCACGGGAGCATTATCAAGCAGTGTTACTGGCCAGTGTTCAGGCAACATTACAGTGTGTTGTTTTGTTGGTAAGATTTGTTCATGAGCAATGAAGTACTGCTCTTTGTCCAGGGCTCTACACTGCCCTGTTAGGAGCACATGTAAAAAAGGTTTGAGGTTATCTAAATATTGTGTGCACATTTTCGGTCCTAAGTGGAGATGTAACATTTTTCCTGAGATAGTTCTACATTTTATTTTGGTATCTTACTTTTTTTGAAAATGTAAAAATTAATCTTCCCGAGTTTGAAGAAATATGTATAGTATGTACATGAAGAATGTGTGTTTTTTTTAAAAAAAAAAATATTGCCTGTATTGAGATTGTTCATTGTTAAATTTTATAATTTGGTTACTGACTATGGTCAGTCTGATTTGAGATCTGAGAGACGGAGAGTGATCGAAACCAAGCAAGAGTAAACTGATGTGCATTTACTCAGTGGAGACGGCTTCAGTGTGTCAAAGTTCCCACAATTATTCCACTTTTTCCACCATTACCTGGGGATAGCGACCGGGGAAAATAATGCCTCATCCTGTTTTGGTTGCATAATGGCAGACGTGCTTTCTTTGTGCCATAATTTTGCCTTCATTTTCCTGGGAAAAAATCCAGCCCAGTGGTAGAATGACTAGCACAGTGAAAGCAAAACTTACAGGGAAGCAATCTAATTTGATGAGTTGAGATGAGTTGGGGCAAAAAGCTTGTATATTGCAAATGTATGTACAACTGAATTCATATCAAGTTTATTCAATAAAAGTTTGTTTTGGATCATTACAAAAATGACCTCGACTTGTCTTCTTACATTTTTTTTTTACAGTCAGATAAAAACTGGTTATTTGAGACTAGATGATGGTTTGACACTATTTTCATTCTGCGTATCCAGCAGAAATGGAAGAAATTCAGTTGAACTTCATGATGTGAATGTGTAGCGGTAGTGTATGGGCATGGAACAAAAAAAACAGTACCATTAGGCTTTTATGGAATCTGAACACGTCATTTGACCTCCGTTATCGTCTTCCTCTGCAGTCTTTCAATAGTAACAGTAAGTGCCGTTTCTCCATTCATGCAAAGGCTACAGCTAATAAAGGTGCACAGTGGAGCAGCAGTAATGACAGCAAATGATTCATTTTCATCAGTGAGAGTGCAGGCTCTCGCTTAAAGAGCTTGAGGAAAACATTCAGCAGTTGCTTGTGAAGTGTGATTTCTTGAACGTCGCAGTTCAAAATAAATGAAATTGGTCACGCTTAAATCTTATTTAAGCACTAATCTGTGTTGCTGTAAAATGTGCTCTGATTCTACCGAGAGGCATTAGTTTGCAATTACTGCAGCTTGTTCGAGCGGGAGGGGTTTTGAGCAAAAGTGAATGTTTTCTCAATATTTTGTAGGCCAGTGTGAAAGTTTCCTCCCTTTTCTTTTCAATTCCTTCGTTGGTAAAAAATCTCATTTAGCTGGAGGAGGTCGATTTGTCCTCGTGTCCCAAAAAATTGAGCTGTTTTTAATCCTTTACTGGCCTGGAAGGTCCCACTGAGATACAAGATCTCTTCTTCAAGGTAGTCCTGGTCAAGATGGCAGCATGAGAAGTTTCAAATACAAACTATTTCACATGTTAGGGAACGTACAATACATTAAAGCAAAAGAAGAGAGACATATAGGTCACACTATCGATAACTGTAATGCACTCCATCTTAAGTCAAGGATTATGTAAAACAGCAACAAGACTCCTTCAGGGCCGTCTGACAAAGAGAAGAGCTTGGAAGGTAATGGTATTTTGAGGCTCATTCCACATCAAGGCTGCATAAAAAAATAAGTATTGTATGTAAACAAAATAAAGATAGTCATCACCAAGTGTGGAATAGCATACAATACTTTTTTCTTTATCACATGTAATGTGTAATAAGCCTAAATCAACAGATAATTCAGAAGCCAAGGATAAAAACTGAACACCAAGACATTACTGAAGCAGTATATTCACTTTCTTTTACTCAGAATGCAAAATACCTTTTTACAAGCACAACTTAGAGTTGACTCATAGTTTTTACTCACAAATGGTCGAACAAATTCAAATTTCTGTCTGCTTAAAACGATGAGAATTAAATGCGAATACATTTGTTTTAATAAGGTACCCTGTTAGGTTTTCAACCACCACTGGCATCGTAGAGCAGTGTTTATATGAACAGAGCTGTGTTATGTCTGATGAAGCGATGAATTTAACTAAACTGTTGTGGCTCTCAAGCCGTTGTGTTGGTGTGGTCTTGACTTATTTTCACCTAGCTCTTGGCAAAAAGGCAAAAAATAAATGTCAAACTACTCTTTAAAAATCAACATGCAGATGAAGAATTACGGAAATGTTGCTTCAGCCTCAGGAAGGTTAACAGCTCCCATCGGTTGCATCGACCATATTTCATATAACTTTGTATTTTCTACCAATAGCATTTTAACATGACATGATTTAAAATGACTGCTATCTTCAAGAAAATCTGCTGCAGTACAGTAATATGTAGACAGATAGTTGAATAGATTAATAATAGATTAAAGTGTTTCGCTGAATTTCACTGCTCGGTCGGTGCAGTCGGGATGATGACCGGCATACTCAGCAAGGGCAGGCCGAGGTCGCCTGCGCTCGCGCTGCTCATTCTCCCAACCTCACCCCATTTGTTGCTGCCAGATTGACACAAGGCTGTGTGTGCGTGTCAAGCTGTGCCTGAGGGCTGAGGCGGAGGTGTTGATCAGTGAACTGAAGCTCTGTGACTCATCTCTTGACTATGACGAGCTTCGCTGAACAGCTCAGTAACTCTGCCCTCACATCCAGAGACAGATATCATCCGGGTCAAGTCCTCGTCTAAACCGAGACGCTGCCAGGTTAGCAGTGGTAATGGTTATGTCCATATACATGACATTCTAACTTGTGATGAATACGTCCGTGTTATTTTACACGCAATGCAAGCTTGTGCAGATGGGAAATTCCTCTTGAATAGTTTAAGATATTTTAATCCTAAATCATTCTTTAATCTTTTTTTGATAATCCGAAATGTTGTTATTGTGACGGCCAGAGGTCAGAGCTGCACATCATAAAGTATTTTTGGATGAGCAAAGAAAAGAGGGTTAAGAGTGATATGATTTTCTACCAGGGAAATAATTTGGCATTTTGTTGTTGAGGCAGATAAATTCATCTTTGAAACAGCCTGTTTACCACAGAACAGCTCACCCAGCACTATGAACACCTCGCCTTTTATTTAGAAATGCTGCGAGTGTGTAATGTTCCATCATTTATCATTAGCAAACATAAATTACTGTAAGGCTCCATGTGTCCCCCTTCCCGCCGCAAGATAACGACATAAAACCTGACTTATAATGAAAGTATGATTTTTTTAAGGGACAATTATGCTATAGCTCTACGCTGCGCTAAGTACAAATTAATTCTTTACAACTCTATTAGTCAGTGTGAGACTAAGCTTCCTGCCGGGCTCGCTGCATGGTTAAATTCACTTTTGACAGTTATTTGACAGTCTCGGCTATTGTGGGTCCCCAGAGTGAAGACGGGTCCTTGGATGGATGGAAGTTAATGAGAAGTCATTAAGTTTTTTTAGAGATGTATTTTTATCATGCTTACATTTTAGACTTGTTCTAGATTACAGCTCCTTTGTCAACGATTAGAAGTTTAGTTCCACATTAAACATTTAACTTTTCCAATTAACAGAACTTTCTTTCTGTTAACTCCACTTTGAATGCAGCTCATTTTATGGCCATAGAGTTTTAATACATTTCTTTAAACATTCAAACTTTAAACATTACTTTATAATCTTATCTGTACTTCAGTGGCAATAATGCAACCAAATAGCCAGAATAAATGTTGGCAATGGTCATTTCTGCAAACCACAGACAAGCTGAAACTTTCTGTGACATGTTGAAACTTTACTTTTCTTTTTGCTACATTTTTTAAATTGTATGCTGTGACATCGCTGTGCTTATGGTCTGCTTGGGTTTAGCCACAGAAACAGCTTGGTTAGGGTAAGAAAAAAGATCATGTTTTAGCTTACCTTCTTCTGTCGCCACAAACACGGCTAGAACATGTTGCCAGGTCTTGTCAAAAATATCCAGTTTTGCTGCCACTAAAACATCTGGAAATTCTCCCTACGCAACCCAATCTCTAGAATAATGCAATGCATGTTTCTGCAAATCACGCGTATGTTTAAACTTTCCATTTCTTTAGGTTCAATTTTAAGTAACAAGTGACAACACTGTGCTTTTGGTTTGGTCAGGTTTAGTAAAATATCTTGATTTGGCTTAATATACCTGGTTTTGTCACCACAAACGCTGGATTTTGTCCAAAGTTCAAATATCCAGTTGTTTCACACTTACAAATACTGAAATGCAGTTTCGAACTATTGTAACCTGCTTGCCAGCCTTCTCACCTAGTTCCAACTCCACCACCATCCCTTCTGCCACCCGACATTAAAGTCAACTCATATACATGTAATGTGACACATATTGTAGAAATATTGATATGATGAAACGAACCATTTTAATGTATCTGTGGTTTGCAGAAAAGTACAATGTAGTGAGAGGAGTATCAGGAGAGTTTCAGGAACGTGTGCAGAGCTGATTAAGCTGTAAGGTTCCTGTGGGTTGTTGATTCTCTGTTTCTGCTGTCTTGCTTGACTGCCCTCTCCTTCCTTGTTTACCGTCGTCATCTTCTGAGCTGGATAACGAGCTTCACTGTCCACACACAGAGGATCTGTGCCTTATCAGCTGGTCAGCAGGCCTCACCACCTCTGGACTAGAAGACAGTCTTGGCCACGATGCTGCATATCCTCACTAATAAGCTGACACTTTTTAAATAACCATTCTTATTTACTTATTTTACTTGCACTTAGTCCTCGGTCTTCAGATATGGTAAGACTGGACTTGAATCATCACGTAGGAAATTCTTGTGCCAGAGAATTCTCAAAAATTACAATAACACAAGCATAAAAAACAAAAACACAGTAGATTAATAATAAAAATGCTAAGCTTAAAGTGTTAGCATGCACCCTTGTCAGAAGCGGTTGCAAGAGCTCGGCTGCACATTGAGGCTGTAACGACTTCTCCAATCAATTTTGGATCTCGGGGCTTGGATCACATCGGATGAGCTTTATGGGGCCATTTTACATTTCTCTTTGGTTGTTTTTCTACTTTTTAAAACAAGTCCCCATCTCACTTGTTCAGGAAGAATGCTGTAACACTGCATCGCTGTTAAGCTCCAGAAATGTTTTGTGGACTACGAAACTTCGCCCGACTTTCAAACTGCATAGCGGGTGAGTAGATAATGACTGAATTTTCATTTTTGGGTGAACTTATCCTTTAATTCTTTATTCTTTAAATCAAGCCAGAATTGCAAACAACAGCCTTCACCAGGTCTTTGAACTTTTTTCTTTACTTTAACTGAAAATACTACTGAGAAATGGTGGGCGTAATGTTGATTTACATTTTTGATAAACAACTTTTATCCAGCGGTAGCTGGCACATGGGTGTATTGAGGAGACAGATACCTTTAAATACTACTCATGTGTTCACACTGCTTTGCAGTATGAAAAAAGATTATGCACATTTCTGTATTTGTATGAGTGAGTTTTGGTGATGAACCTGCAATAAGAGTTTTATTCAACATGAAATGAATGAGGAAAGAGTGCAGAAAGGTGTCACTGTGGAGGGTTGCTGCACAGTTCAGGTGCCTCTTTAGTATGTGTGCGGCATCGAGAGCAGCTGTGTAATCAGATAGCGTAGCTCCCTGTCACTGACATGACCTAAAGTGATAGTCGCAGGGATTTCCTCTCACCTTCTGCCCTCACACTCCTAAGAGACAGATTGACTGTTTTGACAGGTGGTAGTTTTTCCAGAGGATTTCGTGTCACAGAGCTGGAGACTGACAATCGTGAGGAGTATTGGCACTCAGGTCTGTGCCGAAGCTGTCAGTCTTCCTCTCCAGAATAAAGACCACGCATGGCCACTTCAACTGAACGAAAGAGGCTGCAAGACGAGCTCAACCAGTAGTCGCTGCCTTGTACTCTGAGAGTCTACATATTTACTTTATGTCTTTTAGATCCAACTGTTAAAAGAACAATGTCACCCATGCAGACTAAGTGTGGCACTCAATTTCCTTCAAAGGAGATCAAGAAAGATTCATTGAGGGACATCCATTAAAGTGACATCCCACATCGCTAGGACAATAGGACGATTTGGTGCTTTATCTCCATGTGGGCTCGGCGGACAGTGAACCATGCATAATAGCTGCCTCTGGGAGCCGCATTTAGTGCCAGACAGCAGGTCATAGGTGTATGATGTACTGTTTTTAGACAAGGCTCTCACAC
Source organism: Pagrus major (assembly GCF_040436345.1). Taxonomy (NCBI): domain Eukaryota; kingdom Metazoa; phylum Chordata; class Actinopteri; order Spariformes; family Sparidae; genus Pagrus; species Pagrus major. Next base: position 29,295,768 of record NC_133225.1, on the reverse strand, counting down.
AGTGTATTTAAATGGAGTGGTAAGGCTCCCTGGATCACGTATTGCACATGATTCACTGCCGTGTGGTGAGCACTCTGCATACAGCAAGTGTTCAGCAAGAGCCACTTGTGCTGCCATAATCACACGGAGCCAGATACGCAAACAAGGTCATTACTCAAACTAACATGTGCTTTTATGAGTAAATTGCTGATTTCATGTGGAAACCTTGTGACTCTGGCTTTAGCTATAATGCAGATTTTTAGAGAAGTCCATGGATGACAAAATAGGATACACGGGTTCCTTCACAATGCTGTGCTTAAATAACAACTCTGCCAATCCAGGAAGTAATGTACCATTTATACAGCGTTTACATCATAGTGTTATGATGTAAACTCTGCCTAAATGGCACACACAGTTGCCTCAGCCACAGTCTGTACCTGACTTTAATCAGGTGTTAGAGTTGCCCCTGGTGCCCCCATGTTCGATACAAAAGCAGCTAAAGTGCCCATTGGATCCCCTTATGGTAGATGAAATATGATGAAGTGCCTTCTGAGGTGGTCCAGTGTGCAAGAAATCATGATGAAGCGCCATAAATGCGTCTCGACATGCTACAGAATTCGTCGGCCTGTACATGCCTCTTCATGGTTGAAGCTCGAGTGCAGGGCTTTTACGCAGAAACAGAGATAGGTGTCGTTAGGATGTCATCGACCCTGCTACAGTTTTCTGTTCTTTTTTTTCAGTTTTTTAATAAATTATTTTAATAAGAATAAATGCAGAACATTTATAGAATGACACGTTTTAAATATAACATTGCTTCTAGAGCAGTGACATTAACTTACAAAATCACTGTAAACTCAATGACAACGACTCGATACAAACCTAAAATGTGAATAAATACTGTAATCTTCCTGACGTCAAAATACTGTGTGAAGCTTAAAAAGAATGAAGAAGACAGAAATCAAGACATTAGTCAGTATCAGTCCTTCTCTGTCTGCGGATGTGATTCACTGCCTGTAGGTACTGTTGGTAGAGGGAGGAGGGGCTGGTATGTCTCCATCAGAAGCAGATTTCACAAGAAACTGGCAAATTTTCAGATAACGGTACGTGGCAAACTAAGCAAAACACTTAGACTTGTACAGACAGCTTTTGTATTGGTGTACCAGTAGCTTTTCTGTAACAATTTGCTATAAGCCGACCTAGGGCGCTTTTGCTTTTGCAAAACAAAGTGGATGGGAGACTGCAGACAGAGCAGATTAAAATATTGATTTCTACATGTTTATGCTTGTTGAACAGGTGCATTGATAGAGTACTGGCATTTACTTGCAAACATTTTAGTAGTTGTCATCAACTCGAGTAAAATTCGAGTTATCTTTATTTTCTTATCTTCTCCACCGTCGCCTCTCCGCTCTGTGGACTTCACTTGGTGTTTGCGTTTGTGCAGGAGCTCAGCAGAGGAGAGGAGAGGCTGCAACAACATGATAATAAGTCTCACCGTGATGTTAAGAGGTAGTGATAAAAGATTCTTTAAGGTCGGAGCTTATCACTCTCTGGTCTATAATAATTATGCACCTGGGCCCATTCAATACCAAGTTTTGGTACCCAACCCTACGTATAAATGAACCTCCTTTACATTCGAGCACGTGCAAAAGTGCACACAATGTTAATACAATGATGATTAAGCCTAATACTGCCAGGTAAATCTCACTGTCCACCACTGATTGCCTCCATTAAGAAAACAAGTACAGTACCCGCTTATAACATGTTGTTAGGCACAGATTATCTTGTAATGTGAGGGATTTACAGATCCAGTTTTGAGCCTCCTGAACAGCTCACAGACTCATCGGTGCCACCCTGTTAATATCAAACATGTTTAATATTTACGATTTAAGATTTGGATGAGTACATCTTCTCCAAGCCCGACCAAAACAACCAATGAGAGAGGAAGTTTGGAGCAGCTGACAGACTTACATAGAAAATGTTCTAGCCCTTGAGGCTAACGTTAGCTAGAACACTACAGTTGACAGAAACTTAAAATCTCACTTCCAGTTCTCGCTGAAGAGCAGAAAACCTGTGTTGACAGCATCCATTTTGGTTACGTCTGCTTCCCCATGGGATTCAGTTCCCAGCTTCAGTCTGTTATTGTATCTGTTTATTCAAAACGCATTCATATTGAATGTGTCTGGTGTCCAATTGCACCAAATTCGACGCTGCACTTCCTTGGGTGGTCAGCAACAAACCGGCCAAGTGTGAAGCAGATCGTGTGGACAGTTCTGGAGATGTGAATAATACACAGACAGACGGACTTGGATGCCTTGCTTCATAGTTAAATGTAATCAGCTGATCTATTCTTCTAGGACTACTGTGTTTACAATGTAACACAAAACTTGCGCATGGTGCAAGGATCTAATCTCTCAAAATCAAATGAAATACACATTAAATGCCAGATCCAGCTTGATCCTTCTGTCAGACAGTGAGATCTGTCAGGTTATTTTCTGTCATTGTATTGAAAAGTAATTTTCCCATGCTAACCTTTAAAATTTCATTCAAAACCACAGAAGCCTGATAACAGAGGCTCACACGGTCCCTGTCAGATCTTTAAACCTGATCCATACCCGCATCGAAGGGTTTATTCCGTCATTGGCTGGCTCATTTAGCCGTGTGAGCCATACAGCCTCCACAGATGCATCTGTCTCCATCTAGTCTACCATATGGAGCTCTCTGTCATCTGAGGGGTGTGTCACATTTTGAGGAAGTGACTGTTTTGGGCAGTGGTGAGTGAAATGTCCTTCACTAGTCACTCTGACAAGCTGCTGGTCTCTTCTGGGAGCCTGGTGCTACTGTATCTCCCTAATGTAGTCTTCTCTGGAGTACATGTTTCTCAGTACTCTTGACTGATGGAGTCTAATGTAGAGACCATTTAAGTGATGCCCCTAGAAACAAGTGATTTATGTTTGTCAGGGACAGTCTGACATATCATCACCCACATTTATCCAGACTGTAACAGCATTAGCAGGAATGGAAAAATAAAAGTCTGATCTTGAAGTTAGCTTGTAGCGAGTAGAACCAAACAGCTGCTTTTATAACCCTGCATATTAATGGAACCAATCCCTGATTATCTTACCTGCAACCTAACTCAAACAAAAATTAAACATTTTAATAAATTAGATTAAAAGCTCTGTTCTCTTCTCTGTGCCTTTGGACTGATCAATTTCTCTGCTGTACCTTTATTGAATTTGGGACATTGTGTCTAAATAGTGCACTGTAACTCCACTACAACTATATGTTATTTTGTTTCAATTGATTGATTATATCCTTACCTCTTGAGTTTTTATGTGTTGTTCTAATGCACTTTGCCTTATGAAAGCACTTAAACTCATCTTTATTACTGTCTATCGATCAGACATTACTGCATTACAGTTAAGAGCATGAGGGCACATGATACCATTGTTCATGAAAATGTCTTTAAATGTACTACAAGGAGTTTAAATGGTTATAAAACAGTTTCAATTTAATACTGATGACTCTGTATGACCTACATAAGTGAAAAGGACCAATCGGCAAGAACACTGGCTATTTCTATTATCAGGTTGGGTTCAGACTTTTCTGGCTCCGATAAGTCATAAAACTATTCAATGGCGGAGTGCTGAGGATGAACTGAGGACTCTCACAGCCTGAGGAAAGAAGCTGCTCTGCAGTCTGCTGTTACGGCACTAAAACAAAGTTTACTTTGCTTCATCATCGTCATATCCCAGTTATTAATCTTACATAGCCACAAATTGCCTTGTCACCGTGCATCCTAAAAATTAAATAAAAAAAAAAGTGATAATGAAAAGATACATTGTGTCTTTGCACACATCAAGATCAAGATCAAGTCTGGGCATCATCCATGTCACAGCGGGATGGACCAGGGCTCTGGGTTGGGCCTGCTAGTCTCTGGTTGTTTTGGAGACCAAGACCACTAGGAGAGTCCGAATGCAGATACCTATGGGCCCCTATTAAATCATGGAGCATCCTTTGAACTATAACAACAACAAAAGATTTTCAGGCACTAGAATAACATTTGCTTTAAAAAGTACTGACTTGAGTTAACAAACGGACAAGCAGTTTACCACTATTTTAATATTGTTTTTGTACTGATGTTTGTGTAAAAAAAAGGAGAATGAAGGTTACAAAATAATGTCAGTGTGCTTATCCAAAGACTAAGTTTGATTGGAAGCAGCAGAAATCCAGCTCAAAATTCAGCAAAAGAAGAGTACAGTATGTGACCCTTTCTGCTGCACATGTTCTTATCGTACCACTCAGCCAACTCCTAATAATAACGACTAAAACGAAATGGAAATTCATGCCCAAAGGAAACAAGAGTTGAAGCGAAGAAAAACATTTGTAATAACTCCAATTTTTTTCTTTAACTGTTAATAGCAGATCTGTTAAGAGCTTTTCTTCAAATGGAAAATTAGAGTTCACTTAGTCATGGAGAGGTGAAACTCGGGGCAGCGCAAGTGTTTTCCACTCAGAGAGGAGATTATACTCCCTTCTGTCAATATTAAAGGCTCATGAGGGTTTTGGAGCAATTGGCACATCAGTCTGCAGGATTTCATCATGGCAGTGTAGAGGAAATAAGGTTACAGCCTCCCTATTGTCTTTTCTCAGCTGAGGATATCTTATTGCATCCTGGGCAGACATATGAAGTTTCAATCTGCTGAATGCTCAGGTGTGTCAGGACTCTTGATCCGCGGGGGAAAAAGTCAGACCAATCTCATTAGAATACAGGTTGTTAAGAATATGCTGCTGATGGGAATGCTGGTTGAACAAATGGAAACTTTGACCTGATGATGACTCTGAATGAATGATCACAATATTTATTACTATGAGGGGAACATGACTGTCCTCCTTTAGTGATTTGCTAGGAAGAGCGAAGGTTTACTCGGAACAGATTTGAGAAACCAAACTTTGTAACACACAGAATATCTGTCTTTTGTTATTTCTTGTTGAATCCCCGTAGGGTGGGACTTTTTATTTGAATCTGGAATCTTTATTTTTGATTAATATTATTTGACCTTGCAAAGAACCACTATGAAATTGCCCTCTCGGATGCCCCTCTGGTGGATAAAACATGACAAAGTGCCCTTTCTGCAGACAAAACGTGGTGAAAAGCTCCTTTTGTTGACCCTTATGTGCGCTGGTGCCTCTTAAATTTTTTTCGCCCCTGCCCCTCAAACGCCCTGAGTCTGCTACTGGTTATCAGGGAATACAAACAATATCTGTTGATCCCTACAAGTACAGATGCGATAGCTGATCTGATGGGGTGGCTGTCAGTGCTGAAAACAGTGGTTGAATTGAAAATCAAATGGAACCCTGACCTCAAAATCGAAAGTCTAATCGAATTGTGGATTTGGAGAATAGTGGCACCCCTCCTTAAAATCACAAATGTCAACATTAGAGAGGAAAAGTCAGAAAATGACAAAAAAAATCTTCGGGGGACTATGAATGTATCTACAATATTAATGGATTTCATGGTTGTCCATCCCATACTAGTGATATTTCAGTGTGGACTAAAGTGGTGGACTGACTGTTGATATTGCCTTTCCTACAGCTATGCTACAAGCGTTACTAAAGAAAATTACCATAGAATCCAATTAATTCCTCTTTGACCCAGTTTTGAATAACACTGAAAATTACGCTTGACAAAGGAGTAACTCATTGCAGCGCTGATGTACTGGATTGTATAGGTGCAAGCAATGAATCACCTGTTCTTTGACTCCAAATCCCTTTGGAAACGGCACAATTCGAGGGGCTCCACCAAGTCTTAGAATGAGCGTTTCCTCCTGGTGAATGAACTGTGTGGGCAGAATTGTTTTTGTTGCAAGACCTGGGAACAAAGATGATCAGAGCAGAGATCCTGTTACACCAGAGAAGGATCATATGCTTGGCAGGATGACCAGTATGAAAGGGCTCTGATTATCTGTGAGCAGAAAGCCCCTAGCAACAGCATTCCCCAGGAGAGGAGGCTGGCAGGGTAGTGCAACAGAATCAAGTCGCTGTGTGCTGATTGTTAAGTGTGATTACATGATGAAGTGTTGCTAGCAACACCTGTTGTTGTGGGCTTTTCATAATGCATGGCAGGTTCCAGGCTCCATTTTATTAACGGGGATAAATCTGGGTCGAAAATGTTTTTGTCAGCAGCCCTGTGAATGTTCTGATTTTTGCGAAAAACAGGCTGACATTTAAAACTTTTGTCTGTTTTGTGTGAATGGGTTTGTGACATTTATGTGTGACATTTTCACAATAAAAGTATTTTTTATTATCAGTCACACACTAATCGTGAATCTAATTGTGTACAATTTGTGGATGCATTCACATTCTTATTTCCAACAAGGTAAATTACCTGCCACACAGAGTGATTTTTACATTTCCTTTTGTGACACTGCAGTATCTTACAGTGCACTTTGTAGCTTTACCCATGAAGATTATTAATTATAAATACATTTTAAATTCTAAACTGTATCAACATTCTGAATCTGTATATAGACCATAGCTGTCAAATAAATGTTGTGGTGTAAAGCCTAATTTCTGCTCAGCGTTAGATACAGATACAGTCTGAGCCCTCTGTCTGTACTCTGTGGTCATTTCGTCCATATAAGTGCACGTTATCTGAAAGCTTACGGATGCGGCTAAAATGGAGCAGTCCCACTGGAAATCACGGGGGTCACTGGAACTCACAGTTCAGGCGACATCTGAAAATATTGGAAATGACATTTGTCATCAATTTCTCCCATTGGCAAAGTGAAAAGAATTATCCGTCCACATGTCACGATGTATTCAATAGCCTCACAGATCACCGCTGTCGACAACATTGCCTCTGCTTTTCCCTCTCTCTTTACTTTACGGGTACATTATCACAACCTCCTCCTTGATGCCATGTGTGGAACTCTTGACTTCGAGTCGCCATCGAGTGGCGCATTGCTTAACATCCATGGCAACATTGGGGATGCATGGAAGTATATGGGCAGACAAGGAAACATCTTTTGAGATCTGAAATGCAGAGTGGAAGTTGACAGTAACATGAAATGGAAACACTCTAGCAGTGTTGGATAGATGGATGTATTGTACTTATCATTTGCAGGGTCGCAAGTGTTGGGCTACACCCTGGGAAAGTCACCAGTTCCCACAGGGCTGACATGTTGGGACAAACAACCATTCATGCTCACATTCATGGGCAATTAAGAGTGACCGATTAACCTCACACGCATGTCTCTGCACTGTGGGAGGAAGCCGGAGTATTAAACATGGAAACTCGGCACAGAAAGGCCTGCTCCAGCCGGGTCTCATACCATGACCTTCTTTTGCTGCGAGGCAACGGCGCTAACCGATGCGCCAAGTACAAATAGATTAAAATTGTTCTACAGTGCATGACTAAATGTACTTGGTTATGTCCCACCACAGCCCAATTGTACTTAACACCAGAAGGAGACATCAGTGTCCAAAATAGCATATGGTTACTACCCTTATATTATCAAAAAGCCGCTTCAGGGCCGTGCTAGAATAACTGTTGTAGCACATTACAAGTCAATAAACCAAACCAGGTAGCAAGATAAACCATAGGTGAAATTGTGAATGGGAAGCTCACAGGATAGATACAACGTAATGCAGAACCAACCCACCAAATAATAAATAATAAAGACCAATCTAAAAATATTTAAGAAGAAATTAATTTACAAATCAGGATCTGTGAGACAGAAAAGTTTACAGTATGTGCTTTTTAATCAAAGCATCTTCGTTAGATGTAATAATGCTTAGCATTTGATCGACCATGAGATCATAAAACTGTGATAGGTTTTGGGTCATTGCTTCCTGATTACCCCGGCACAGAGTTGTCACTTTTTAAGAACTGCGAAGTTGCCTCATGTGTAGCTCCTTGCCATTAAATTTATGGTGATGTATGCATGGAGTGGACTAATAGACGTGCAGTGGCAGTCCGGTTTAATGGGTCTCGTCTTGTGTGCTTGCCAAACAAAATGTCTGAGGTATGTAAAAAGAAACAAGAAAAAAAGAGCAGTGCATATTTGATCTGGTAAGCTCTTGGAAACAGGCTGGAAGTTGTGAGGTTATTAATCACAAGACTGTATTCTACCAGTGAGCAATCTTGTGTGGTGTAGCGAGGTGCACTGTACATTTCATCCCTCTGGAAAGCAATTTATTGGACTAGCTTCATTCTGCAGAGAAGGTGCTGGGGGGTGGGGTGGGGGGGATCACACTCTGAACAACCACTTTTTTCTAGAATTACTGTGTCCCTGCAACTATTTATGTACTGTATGTGAAGATGGCTGATAGATCAGACGTACAGAGAATCAAGCGTGTAGGTGAGTGCGGGCTGTGCTGTTTAAGAGCTGAAATACATCTACATGCCTGCTTTAGGTGTGGATCACATTTCTCTGTATGCCTTCAGCTTAGAGGGAGTTTGGATCCCTAGAAAAAAAGGCTTTATCAAACATAACCCCGTAGTCTACTAATTCACTTCAGCGATTGAGCCGTACCATTGAGATGTCAGAGGAGTGTACTCTAGTCCTTCGGTGTGGAAAGAAGGGACGCTCTCTAAATTGATTTTTCCTTGTTGCTGAAACACAAAGCATTTAGGGACGACACTATAGGAAGCACAGTTTGTCTTTATCAGCGGATGCGAGAGAGATACACTGAAGTGATAGTTGAGCTGCTTTTCGTAGGCTGCTGTGCTCCTACAAGAAGGTTGTTTCCAGTACTAAACTAAGCTAACTGGCTGCTAGCCTTAGCTTCATATTTAGTGTACCAATGCTTGTTTCTGCAAAACCACAGATAAGTTCAAACTTAATGTGTCTTTATGATGCAACTTTACATTTCTTTAGGTTCAATTTTAATTTTTTGTCTTGTCACAATTTTGTGGTTATGCCCTGGTTAGGTTTGGGCACAAAACCCTGTTGATGTGTCACCACAAAATTGTCTGCAGATGGTCTGACTTCCTGTCAAAAATATCTGTTGCTCGTCACCACAAACACAGTTGGAAATTGTCCCAAGTTGAACATTCAGTGGTGACAAATGTTGGAACGTAGTCCCACGTCAAATATATCCAGTGGTTTGACTCTTACAGATATTGAACGGCAGTCAGTAGCTTGGCAGCCTTCTCGCCTGCCAACTCCACCACCGTCTCCTCCGTCTCTAGATGTGAAAGTCAGGTTGTTACATCCCCGTAAGGCCAGGGGATGAGGGGAGTAACATAGTAAAATGACAACCGAGCGTAAAGGAGGGAAAAGAAAAGGATGTAGTTCTTTAAGCTGAAAAATAGTTTATTTACAAAAAAACCAAACACTAGTCAACAAAGAAAGAGGTGTCTCCAAAAGAAAATGTAGTCTGTAGCACAGTCACTCTGGCTCCTGCACACCACAGCCGCCCGGCCCACTGGCACCAGCGGCACTTTATATCACCCGGCCGAGTGGCGAGTAGGATCAGGTGTGGACCTCCCAAGCGGGCAAGAAGGAGGGGGAGAAAGAGGGCGACACCTGAGTGAAAGCACAACACAACACAACACCAACACGCCCACAACTCTAGGGCTGTAACACAGGTGATAAACATGTAACGGAAACGTGATATGGCAGTTTTGTGATAATGTCAATAGGTTATGTGGTCAATGACACATTGAACATGAAATTTGAATGCATCAGTGGTTTCTGAACGTTAATTGCTAACACTTTTGAAGGTGAACAGTGTCTTTAAAGTCACTAAGAGATAGAATTTGATGTCTAAGTGGGTGACAGAGAGGTTATCTTGGATATCTGTAATAAACAGGAATAAAACATATTCACTGATGTTTCAGCCAACGATAATGTTTTTGTGATAAAGTACTGTTATTGATTTGATGATACTCTGCCCTCCTCATCGACCAGCCCAGTGATGGAGCTGTGAGACAATTTGAAAATAAAGGTCAGTGCCTTGTGTCACTGTGCTGATACAACACACTCACTGTTTATTGCGTTTTGTTTTCTCTGTGAACAAAAAATCTATTTCTGAAAGCAGCTGAAGCTTAAAACACAATAATGTCACAGACAAATGGCAACTGTTTTCAGAAATGCTGTGTTTGAGTAAGAATGTGCTCTAATGAGACAGAGTGAAATAAACATGATGAAGCCTGACTTGACACAAACAACAAAGACCGGCGCTGCGTCGAGTAAATGACGTCTGCTACGGTGGAGGCACAGCTTCCACATCATCTCAGCACTCTGTACTGTGACAGCGTCTTTGCTGCCTCTTGTCTTTCTTTTTCACACCATATCCGACTTTTTTCTCACTCCAACGAAGACAAACAGCTACGAAATGAAACTGACTTACCTCAGGGCATCTAAACAGACTCCAGAGACTTCATCTTTCATCTTTTAAATTATGTATCACTTGGACAAAGATGTTGTCACTTCTGTGCTAAATACTTGCAGAGAAAATGACTGATGGCATTAGAATTCATACACTGGCAAAAACGTTGCCAGAACACCCCATGGGATCATGTGTTGTTAGTCGCAGCTGTTACCATGTCACTTTTCTCTGCTGTTGACTCCTCACGATGCCATTGCAAGCTACAGCACAGTGTCTGCTGTGCAGACATAAATGCTTGTGAGGCAGACAGGTGTGTCAGAGGACAGACGGAAAGGGAACAGAAGGAACAAAAGTAAAGTCCGTCCCCTGTCAGACAGGGAACAGTTGACATTCACATTACGGCTATATGTTCACAATAAAGAGGAACAAACTCTTAAAAATGGTCCAAGTTAGAGTTGCAGCCAACAATCGTTACCTCCGACAAGGAGATTATGTTTTCACCGGTGTCCCTTTGTTGGTTGGTTGGTTTGTAAGCAGGATTACACAAAAACTATTAAACAGATTTCCACGAAGCTTGGATGGAGGATGGGTCTCAGCCCAGAATAGACCCCGTTATCTTTTGGTGTGGATCCAAGATTTTTTTCTAACTTTCTTAAACATTGCCAGATAACAACATTTTCTTAAAATTTTCCGGGAATGATACATGGATCCTAAATTGATTATCATTCAGTCAATAAAATGACTCTCTGTTGGGTTAAACAAAAGTTGGACTTTTGATGCAAGAGACCGCCGTTTGTGTCTCGTGTGAAACCAGAAATCAAAAGTTATTTTAACATCGTGTATTGCACCTACAAAACACAACTTAAGTTACGTATGTAATGGAATTGAAGTTACATGAATAACATTGTTATTTTTACCCAGACCATAAGATTTTTCCTAACACAACCAAGTAGTTTTGTAGCCAAACCTAACCAGATTGCAAGCATACATTGAAGGTCTGGTCTGCCGCTGGTACCCTGCAATGGTCATGTTGCAGCGGTCATGCTGGGAGTCACTGGCAATCAACCTGTTCAGTTGTTTAGGTATGAGGGTGTGTTGACACAGGACAAAGTTCATTTCAGATTTTTGGTCATGAACCAAAGAAGTGGGCAGATAAATCTGACTGGCAGTACATTAAAAGTTCAAGGCTCGCCAAATTAATTAAATTTCATCCTGAGGAGGACAAGGATATCTTATTCATTAACGGCAATCCATAAGATATTTCAGTCAGCACTGGTGGAAAGACTAATCCAACACTGGCACAGAATGTGCACCAATTCCTATAATATGTAATACGTAGCCATTGGAAACATCGTATGTCTTCTTCAGGTATATTTTATCTTTTTATTTTAACATTTCAGAGGCAGTTTTGGATCTTGTATACCATACAAGCAAATCAGACACCACACGCTGACTTGTAGATACAACATATACAAACATAGGTTAATTTATCAGGAAACATTTTAAAAAGAGACCGATTTAACAACTCGTGAGTGTTCCTTCAGAGATCTAAGTTGGATAAAGGTCATAGCAGGCTCCATTACTGAAAAAGTTGAAATATAGTGAAGAAAAAGTGAATTCAAACGGAAAACTCCACAGTAAACTATGTTGTCTCTCCACTGACATAGAAACCGGTCGATGTTGAATGAATCGCGGATCACTGATTCTGCATTCGCTCGACTGGGTTTTCCGTGTGGAGCAGGACTTCAGCCAGACAGATGCTTCCAGGTGGAAGTGGACCAGAGGGCAGTGCAGTGTTTCTGGAGCACTGCCACCAAGAGTTCCACCTGAATCGACCCGCGCTCCTCCCGCACGGCATCCCACTGAGGAAGCTCTCCCTGGCCACCCCACGGAGCTACCGCTGGATCAATAATTAACTCAAAATGCTGTAGTCGGCCTGGAGTGTGCGAGGGGCGAAGATTTATGCATTGTGAACAAGCTGATTGGTTCCCATGTGTCAGGAGAGATAAATTGATGGCAGAAAAGTAACTGTATCCTTTTTGAATAGTAATTGCTACACTTGGCTGCTTATCCACTGGCATCTCTGCCACTGGCATATCTCCAAGGGCTCGCTTTCAAGTGCTCCATGGGAATCTCTTTTTTTTCTGCATCTACAGAATTCAAATACGACACCCAATTATTTCACACATTTAAAAAAAGGGCATTTTTATTTTTATGACAATGACGTCGGGACAGCAACTGTAGGTAGAGACCTAGTGGGCATTTATTAGGTACACCTGTAAAATCTAATGCAATCAGATACAATGATCACTGACACTGTCAGAGGAGTCTTCATTTAACTATGTATTTATTACTGAGCTTCTAGCTTGTAGTGGTGGTGAACTGGGCTGCATTATGAAGAATGAAGAGGTGTTTCTTTATGTTTTGCATGCAGTGGGACTAATATCAGAAACAATTTACAATATAATGTAGTCCAATAATAAAGATGGAGTTGAATTAACAAAATGTAGACACTGTGAGTATATAAATGTATGTTTTATGGCAGATCCATTGTTTTGGATTGCATTTAATTGTGTAATTGTACATAATAAAGTGGCCAGGAAGTGTATAAGCATTCGGTCATGTGTGGACAGCTCATAAAAATGTAATTGTTTCTAGTGTTATCCCACTAGCTCTAATAAAGGGCTGTTTGTAGAATCTTTCAAAAACTACTTCTGTGATCGGCAGCCAACCTTGCTGCCATCCCCCCGGCATCCTGAAAGTTGTGAAGCCATTCTGAGAACAGCTCGTGAAAAGGGTGAAATGCTGCAGCAGGGTTGGATTTGACCTGTGACCCTTTGCTGCATGTCATCCCCCTCTTTCTCTCATCCCATTTCCTGTCACTCTCGAGCTCTCTTTAAATAAAGCCATAAAAGGCAATAAAAAAAAGTTTTTTTAAACTGTAATGAGCTTTTACATCACTCAAAATACATCTTTTACGGCAAAATGCACCAAACGCAGCAGTTTTTATACTTGATTCTGTGGCCACTTGAGAGCAGCTAAAGAATCAATAAACGCAGTTACACACTACACATCCAGCTCAGTCGCTAAGACAACATGTGGCAACAGAAGCGGATATTTTTTAAACCAAAACATGATCTTTTCCTAACCTGAGGTGTTTTTTGTGCACAAACACAACCACAATGTAACCTCAGTGTTGTCACAACATAACTGAAAATGAAAAGAAACGTTAAATCCTTCTATTCTATATTCTATATTTACTCTGGCTTTTGGGTTACATGATTATGGTCACCTGCAATATTCACTCCTTTTCATGCTGGCTTGTTCTCCACCAACTCTTCCCGGATGCTCCACTATGTTCATAAGCTAGCTGCTAACTTTGGTAGATCCACTTTACACTACCTGCTCAGCACCAAATGGCACAGACAGACTGACAGACTTTTTGTTTTGTTTTGCTGAAAACAGCAGCCTGCCAGGGTTGGAAACATCGCGCTCAAAGAAGCTAACAAAGCTCCGGAGAGGTGCACAGTCGGGTGATAATTCTCTGTTGGTTTGAGAGACACCTTTCACATTACACACTGTATAACAATATTGCTTAGTGCAGCTTTGGACTGGAAAACATGTAATTAAAAATATGTTCATAACGCGCAGAGATAAAAGAAAATCCATTGGCCTGTAACACACAGTCACAGTCTCAGGGAAGGATTAAGGTAATTACTGCAGCTGGCTAATTAAGTGACCTTGTGAAATACTGGAATACAGCTTTGCCATTTGCTTAACTGTCTTGAAAAAAAAAAAGGTTTCAGTCTTAGCATTGCCCTTTATCCCTAAGCACTTTCTTCTTATTATTATTATTTACCATTTCAAACACTGCCTGCCATTGTCATCCTGGATGGGAGAAAAAATAATTGGAAACAATACAAAGATATGGTGCTGAGCAAATAATCCAGACACTTTTCTATTTGTCATAACTGACTAATAGAAAGTTATCATGTCCAACTGAGCCGCTGCTGGAGTGTGACCAGAGAAACAATGTCTTCACTGTGATGACAACCCTAACTGCCATTCATGGATGTTGATGTCAGTGGGAATTTATATTCTGTCTCTTCCAGTTATTTGATCTCTCTTCTGGATCGTCTGGTTGCATCTCTGACTGACGGGGACGAGATCAGAGTCCACATCAAGCCTCTGTTTTGTGCGATGATCGACATTGATAAACTGTTATTAACTCCCCCCACCATCTCTTCCCCACTTCCTGTTATTTATCCTAAAAAAAAAAAGCACTTAGGGAAAATCGCCGTCCTGTGCTCAACTTTTAAAGTAACAGCCTCGGGTTGGACGGACAGATGGTTTTTGAACGCATTAGAGTGACGCTGTCATCTTCGGTGATGTCGTTCGGCGGAGCAGACACTTCATTCCCACTCCTGCTCATTGTCGGATTTCTTTCTCTTTCTCGCTCCGCTGAAGTTCACCTCGTACCTCCCAGCTCTAGGCAGGCTCCTTCACCTTTGCCTCAAACACGAATAAACAGTTGCACTCAAATCCCACTTAAGATTCTGAGCCCAGGCTGCCACTTATTTTCCAGAGGACTGGATCATATAAGGCCAAGGGCTGCTTGCAGAAAAAGGGACACCTCTGTTTCAATGCACGGCCTTGAAAACACAACAGTATACCGAACTACATTACTGCTCATGCCAGTGTAAGCTCTCCTGACACACGTTTGCTGTGAAAAAAAAAAAAGAACCAAGCACAAAAGAGCTATTCTTCCCTCGATTTCAAGGTTAAATGCTTGTGTTGTATGAAAAAAAAAATCATTCAGCCTCTGGAGGTGTATATTCAATTCAATGGCAACGTCTCCTGTTACTAAAAAGTGTAATAATTGTTCTCTGTTCTCGGTAATTAGATTAGGAAATGTGCATGTAAGCCTTATTATTCCAAATGGTTACTTACCGACTATTTAATCAAACTCAGACACTAATTCACATTTTATGAGTTCGTATGAGTCTCACGGAAAAGTAAATTAAACATGTTCATTCCTCACTTCTATTCCACGTAATGCAATCAGCCTCTCTTTATTAAGACTGGTGATATGTCATCGTCTTCAGAAGGTATGGGGGGGCATCGGATAATGTGTCTCTACAGTCTGACACTGTTGATGCAAACTGACTTTTTTATCGCTCTGAAAGAATTATATTATGTAAATGGTTCTTAATTTGTTTTAAATGTTGCATGAGGAGCTGCACAATGATCTGACTGGTGCTTCCTTGATGAGGTGCTAAGCAGGAGGCAGACACAATATGGCTTCATTAGATGATATTGCAACATCTAAGTAAATGCTAAAAGTGATAAAAGCTACATAAATGTAACAGTCTGACGACTGGATATGTGTCTCTGAGGTCTCGGACGGAACCCAAAGTGAATTTTTGCTCAAAATTGTTTCAGCTTGAGGGAATAATTTGCATAACCTGGGACCAGAGTCTGCTTCATAAATGTATCAAGACGAGAGGAAAGATAACTGTTCTGAGTTGAGTCGGAGGCGTATCTGAACACAAACAAAAAGACCCACTACCACGGACAGCTTAGCCTCGTTGTGAGTTCACTAGCCCTCAATGGCACAACGATATCCTTCTGGGCGAACAGAGAAGCACGTCTCCAACATGCGGTCTTCCAGAGATAATTAGTATGTCGTATATGACGTCCTGGATCCCAAACCAGGTCGGGTGCCAACACGTTAGTTGACACTCGTCTGTTTTCAGCATTATCAGCCGTGACCGGTGATCCTGTCAGATAAATCATATTCTGTGCCCTTCACATTAACATACATGTTGCCTGCCACTCCCAACAGCACAGCCAGCCTGACTGAAAGAGAGAAATGTAATGTTATTTTATTTAACTAATTTATGTGGATACCTAACAAATTTGTGCCCTAGAATTTTCAGTTTTGAACTTTTCCTTGTCATAGACCGGCTCCATTGATAACCAGCAATTTCAAAGCCTGTGGTAGCATTTAGTTGATTGTGATATTGTTATAGTATGAAAAGTACACATGAACCTTACTCAAGGTTCCCACTGGACATAAATACACCATTTTCACAGCTGTGTGCATTACTGTTTCACACAAGCTTACAACTTCTCGTCTTTACTTTAAAGCAGATCAGTGCGAGCGTACCATACATCAACACTGCTGGTTGATTCCTTCACCTTATTGCACTCCTGTTCAATCGGCCTCATGGGAAATCTATAGCTGCACCGTATTAAGTAAAACCTCGTGCTTCAGGAGTGTAGTCCTACTCCTGCTGACTCATAAAAATGATACAGAGGCTGTGCTGACTTCAGCTGAATATAATTCTATTAGCACACCCATTTGTTGTTGGGTTCCTCTGCAGCTTCATTCAGTTGTCTAAATGACCCTTCATTTATTTTAGTGCCCTGTTGGGAAAGAGGGCGGCACCCGAGCACTCCGGATGATGCTCCGGAAGCCGAGCCATCAGAGCTCAACTGACGGATCGAGCGGATGCATTTTCTCTCCTCCTCTTCTTCTACTACTTTTGCCTCCACTCTGCCGATAATGCACGAGACGGTCTTTTGTTCACGGGCTGCAAATGGAGCTCTTAGCAGCTGCTTTCAAAATGGATTCAGTGGATTTTTCTTTTAAATTCTCTTTCTTTCATAGCTCTGGTATGAACAGTAAAAATCTATTTTTTTGTACAAGGTTATATGTTCAAATAAATCCATAATTCGTGGCTGAAGCAACATTTTGGTCCATTGTGTTTGTCTCTATAATCAGTTTTGTGCTATTAAACAAGAGTCAATGAGCAGAATGTGTTTTTTTTCCATCATGTTTTACACTCAGTCTCATGCCTCGTCACTGGTAACACCCACTTATTTTCACATGCTGCAAAGTGTGCACTGTCGCCCTCTTTAAGCTTTTGACACGGCATCATTTACAGCACATTTACACTTTATCTCGTTGATTTTTACAGTATGTACTTTCCCCAGCTTTTCCAACAAGCCTTTATCTCTCACTCTCTCGCACAGTATGCCAAATCCTTTTTTTCACCCGTCACTCTGTATCTTTTTTTATTCTTTCTCTCCATCTCTTTCCTCTGGTGTGTCTGAGTCGTGAGCAGAAACAGGTGGCCCCTGACAGGAAGTGGGCTGGCTCGTGCTTCAAGTAACCCCTCATTCTTGTGGTTCTTCCAGAGCGAAATACTCCCTACTGTGATATGGCATGTCTGTGGGCTCAGTGGTTGTTTTCGCTTTGTCAGTAAATGTACAGCTGTTCACCATTTTCTTCATTCTCTTACAGTTTCTTCTTCATTAGTTGGCAGAAAAAGTGAGAATAAATCTGTCGTTGTGTTTTTGTGACATTGGGTTTTTATTGAGTGTGTGTTCCTGTGTTCGACACACTTTTCTTCATCATCTTCACTTCTCCTGCTGATCTATTTTTAGCTACGTTGGCAGTGTGTCTCTCTGGATCCCAATGTCGGTCTCTTGGTCACTCGGTCTGTCAGCTGCTTTGGCTCAGACTGCAATATCTCGACAACTGTTGGATGGATCTCAGTGGAATTTCATGCATACATTCATGGCCCACAGAGGATTAATCCTAATGACTATGGTGATCCACTGACTTTTCCTCTACCGATAATGTCTCTATTGGACAGATAGCCATGAATTTTGGTCCAAATACTCATGCCCCCCCTCAAGATGAATTGTAATAACGTTGGTGATGCCCTAAAATTGTATCTGGTGTCAGCATCATTGTCAAATACTTTGGAGGTATTTGGTCATTTTTTTGTGCTTAATAGCAAATGGTAGCATGCAGACATGCTAAATTAAGTGGTGGACATGGTAAAAATTACCATGTTAGCCAGACAGCATTAGCATTTAGAGCCACTAGCATGACTCGAGACTCTTACTCTTCCGTATGTACAAAAGTTGTAGTGGGTCTTAATGTCCTCAAGGGGTTGAAATCTTTTATGCTTTCACCACCAAACAATAATAATCCTTGAGATGGTCAATTTAGGTGAATTAAAGTTCCAGAGTGGAAGATATAGTGGCATCTAGTGGTGAGGTTGCAGATTGCAACCAACTGAACACCCCTCATCTCACTCTCCCCTACAGTGGCTGCTAAAAATACATGTTTTCTAGAGCCAGTGTTTGGTTTGTCCATTCTAGGCCACTGGTGAGAACATGGTGGTGACATTCTGGAAGAGGACCTGCTCCCTCTGTAGATATAACAAGCACATTCTAAGGTTATGAAACATTCTTTGTTTAAGGTGATTATAACCTAATGAAAACATTATGAATATTGTATTATTTCTGCCCCTAAATCCAGCACACTGGACCTTCAAATCAAATACTAACAATATGCACTTCCATAATCAAGGGAGAGGCTAATGAGAGCAAAATCCATTCCTCTCTAAAAGGTTTTGTTGTGCTTTTTTCCCCCTAACATTTCTCATCAAATTCATGTGTATGCCACGTCTGTGGTCCTTCTCTTGTTGTAGTGTGTGACAGCCAAAGAGAGAGCCAGTCTCATGAAATTATGGCAAAGTTTTACATCCTTTTTTATTCCCTAAAGGCAAGGCGCCTCTCAAGCAAGGACACTTGTTTTCAGACACACATGGTTATTGTTTTCCCCAAGTGCAAACAGCAGATCCTCAAGGATATTAAAACTGGATACTTTCATAAGCAGACCCACAGGGACACGCTGCCTCGATGCTGTAGATAGCTGTAATGAAACAAACGGTCAGTTGCTGGTAACACCCCTCTGTCTCTTCATCTCTTTTGTTCATACTGCTATATTCTTCATACTTCTATCCATAATACAGAGCCACCCAGACAATAACAGATTAATATGTGGAATTGTTCATTGTCTTAATTTGCACTCCAGAGATCAGATTACAGATGTTAGCACAAGAGCGTCAGGCATATATTAGGAAGAAATAATAGAGGATGAATTAAAGTATTGAGCCTCTGTAAAGACCACCTTTAATCTTAAAATCCTGTTTTAACTCAGAACATTAGCTTTTTCATTATGCTTAAAAACTCCAATGTTTCCACAAACCCTGTCTCCTTAAAATGATGTCCATATTGTACTCACAGCAAATATATTTTTGAAAGAAACAGGTCTATATATATCTATATATATATATATATAGATATATATAGATATATATACACACACACACACACACACACACACACACATATATATATGTAAATATGTATTAGTATTTGAGCTCATGAAAAAGTTATTTTCATCATATTCTGTCTTTCCTACATTATTCGGCTTGTTGTGACTCAAAGCAGCGTTAATATTGTACCATACCTCATCCGTAAACATTTCTGCTTGAGTGACGTGAAGAGGTTTTTGTTAGCAATGGTGAGGCGTGTCACGATTTTGATTCGAAGCGATTCTCAGTATTTTTGTTCTCCCCATCCCCGCATCTCTGAAGAGATAAAACTAACTAGTTGCCCTGTGTGCACAAAAACACAATCAACTGACCTCTGGCAGAGGTAACCCCGACAAAGTTGGAGATGGATTTATTTTATAATTTATTGATTTGTTTGGGAAGAGAGTTTACTCGTGATAGATTTGAGAAACCAGACTTAGTCACAAACAGGATTTATATCTCTAGTTGTTTATTGTTGAATTCCAGATCTGATCTCAAATCTGGGATCTTTATTCCTGGTTAAAGTTATTTGAACTTGTCTAACCCTAACCTGCATAAAGGCACCAGGATGAAGTCAAGCTGTTGTTGGAAAATACCCTCTAGTATCTTTTTAAAGAAGAATTTAAAGAGATTGAAAATTAGATTAAAGAGATTGAAAATGTAAATGTCATGCTGTCACGGCATAAAACCATCTGTTGAAGTCAAATCGAATCATAGACACCCCTAGCAATGGCAGTGGTTTAACAAGACAACAACTCCCATGATACCATGCCACTTATTTGATGTTTGGTTACTCACCCTGGAAACCTTTTATCCATACTTAAACAGGCAGTGACATTTTTCTAACCTTATTTCTTATTAGATACGATCCTGTCACAAACTTAATTTATCCAATGGAAGATCATTAATCTTTCCTCAAACCAAAAAGAAATAATGAGAAAGACATCTTTTATACAGAATGAAATCTCTTACCAGCTCAGACAAAGTATGACTAACACAGTGAGCTTCAAATTGCAGGTGAAATAAGTAATAATAATAAATAAATGCCAATATCCAACTTTGTAATCATTGTTTTCAGCCCGTCTTTTAAAGCTCTCTCAGGGTTATTTGATGATAAAGACTTGATTTGAACTAAATATGTTCTGTCAGTGTATTTTCTGTTACTTTGGCAGCATTTAACAATCATCTAAATTCATCTTTTGTCACTCTAACTTCACATTTTAGTTCCATTATTTGTGTTTATTTATACACCCTAGGAAGACTACATTAGCAGAAGAATGGGGACCCCTTCGACAATAAATAACATACCAGCTCCAATGTGTAAAAAGATGCATATATCTAGAGATCATCTTGAAGGCCTCACAAAACAGTTCTAATATTGATGTGCTATCACATCCAATTTGACACCCCAAGTTACCTGTTATTTACAAACGCAGGTGCAGACGGACAAAATGCCAGCTCGTCTTCCTCCCTCTCTGCAGCCCACACGAAAGTGATGGCTTAAAAGGTCATACAAAATACAGTGTACTTTTCACCAGGTTTCCCTTGCATCAGTAAGCCTGAACAGTGCGGTCAATAAATCGGAATGACAGCCTGGATCATTGGCTGCTGTCTGCGGGTTCCTGCGTCTCTGTTGTTTTATCCCCTGTGTGTCTCTGTCATGCCCGTCTTCATCTGGACACTCTACGCAAATATTGATTCCAGCCTTCGTTAGCTCAGCTGGCAGCCGAGAACACTGATGTAACCCAGAAAGGCTTTGACAGACAGTGACGAACAGGATGCGGTGGAGCTCGGCAATTGGCTGAAACGAGCACCATGTTTCTGCAATATGATATTATGACATGATATGAATACAGCTTTAGAAATTATTTCCAAGAGAAAAGGTGAAGGTATCAGTGAGGCGGTGCAGACACGCCAGTTTTCATTTTGCTGTCTTTTCAGCATTACCAGTGTATTACCTTAACCTCTGTTTCTCACACAGCCTTTAACACGTTTCATTTTATGTCTCCATTTCTTCCTCTTGTGGAAATTGGCTTTGTGGACATAGAAGTAGAGCGTTTCCTCTCTTCCAGCCCTCCCTTTTGGCCATGCTGACATATCGATCAGAGCGTGTTCAAACCTGGGCAAACGCAAAGACGTCTGTGTCCGTTCGACTCGCCATGTACCCCGGTTCCCATGGCAACCTGAGGCCGTGCGTGCTCCTGTCTCCAAGCAGCCTGCAGGTTTCCATCAGTGCCTGAGGTGTGGTTTCTCTCCATCCATCCATCCGTCCATCCATCCATCTAAACTTTCTCTCTCTGCCTCTTCCAAAAAAACAGTGAGGGCTCTGAGGAAAAAAAAAACAAACTGCAGTCACGATTTGTCTCTTCTGATTGTTAGCTGCCACACTTTCCACGTTAGAGGAACAAATGCACTCCGGTGTGAGGTGGATTTCACACAAGGTGACACTGCTGACTGTTCATCACTTCAGCATTTTTGGCCGTGCTTCCCTTCCACCTCTTTGCAATTATGTCAAATGCTCAAAGCATTTCTCTTTTTTCTGCTGGTCAAGCACAAAACGGTTTGTGATAATATTAGTTTCCTCGAGGAGCCGCTCCAAGAATGAATTGGGTGTCGGCATTCAACATTGGTTCTGTCAGTAAAGACTGAATTCACAGTTTGACTGCATTCATCATGAACGTGTGCTCAGATAAATGAGATGATGGACCACAAAAGTAGCACCTCCATTATTCTGCCGCAACCGCACGCAAAACATCATCAAGTTAATGGGACATGACTCCACAACTTTGGTTTCTGTTATTGGTGGGCGTAATTAAGTCATCTCACCTGAAGGTGGGAGCCCTGTGAATTAATCACAAGAAATTGTGTCGCCATGATGCATTTGTTGCCAGGGCAGAACGGAATTGCAGGAGCCTTAAGCTGAAAACAATAAAACACAACAAGTGATTGGTTTATTCTTTATTTCGATGTGCAGTAGCTCTGACCAACATAGCTGAGGGAAATTCAGGTTGGATCTTTCAGAAAGTAAGAAAACACTCCAGCACATGAAGCTACACCACCAATTTCTGCCTGGCTATGGAATCGATACTCACCCCCAGCACAACTACACACACAGCCCCAAAGGTTCGACTCACACTTTCCTCGTAAAAAGATTTTCAGCACATTGGTGGTTGCAGTATAAAAGAAAATGGATTGGAAGCGCAGTTTAGGTCGTCTTTGTCCAAGTACAACACACACACACACACACACACACACACACACACACACACACACACACAGGTGCTTTTAAGAAAGGGCAGCAATTGTATGTGAGTACAATAAAACGTCAGTCATCTTTGGAAATGCAAATGTGGTGAAAACTCACAAGAAATGGAGGTCATTGCTACAGAGGAATACTGTGAAATAGTAAGAATGAAACCTCTCATTTCATTGCAACTAAAGTTGGCGACAGGCAGCACACAGCAGTGAAAACAGCTTTTAAAAATACTGCATGAATACAACTATGCATGTAATGTATACTCTTTCCACAAAGTTTTGTAATCTACTATATTACATGTTCCATATATATTAGTTATGTTAAATGGTACTTGTGAGACAGGACAAAACAGAGTATAATGCAAAAGTGAAATGAGAAATGTCCTTAAAAGTTAAATATAGAAGCAGGAGTACTGGAGTTTTTAGCATTGACTAGAAAGTACATCAAGGAGTGATGTTAATGTGCTTTCTTTTGGACCATTAGGATTTGAGTGTCTTTATATTTTTGTTCGTTCATGCTTTACCGAATGCCATCAACAGGACGAGAGAGAGAGAGAGAGAGAGAGAGAGGGACAAGAGATGTGTTGTTGGTTGAGTCCAGTTCACTGTAGACACACTTGTCCCTCACTGCTGTCTAACTAGTTTGTGCAAAGGTGGTATTTATCGCTCCCTGTGAAGGAGGAGAAGTTCTTTTTTGAGTTTAACAGATCTACATTTTAATGACTGGATGTTGTTTTCTGTTGTAACCCTGCAAGATTGAGCTTTAATTTGTCAATTTTTCCATTAACTGTACGAGGGGTGGTTGATATGTTCATGACCTGAGGGAGAAGGAGTCAATTTCAGAAAACCTAGCAGATTTATTTTCCAAATCGTCCCCTCCTACTTTTACACACTTACTCCATCAGTTTTTTGTAGAAGTCGGCATCTTGGACCTCCAGAAAGTGGTCCACAGCAGTGAACTTCATCATCTCTGTCAAAATGCTGACCACTGAGCTCTTTCTTCATCTTGGGGAAGTAGTCTGATGACAAATCAAGTGAATAGGGCGGGTGTTGGACGAGTTCATATCCACATTCCCAGATGGCAGCCATTGCCACTGTGGGCTGGAGCATTGTCTCAAACTGTGCTGATTTGCAATTTTTTGTCACCCGAAGGAGAAATACCACATTATTAACCCATTAACTTCAAATTTCAGAGTTAGGGGGAGAACGTTCAAAAGTTTAGGAACCACAATCTTAAAAGCCAGATCATGAAACCCTCAGTAAACCCTGCTCGGAGGATCATAAGGACCTGCTGGTGGCTGCTCTGATGTAGGCAGGCGCCTGACCATGTTCTATAAGCATGCTCTATAAGTGATCACAAGAACTGTAAATTGGATTCTGTATCTGACAGGGAGCGAGTGGAAAGCAATCAAAATTGGTGTTACATGAGGCCTTTGTGGGGAGGAAATGAAAAGTAGTAGTATAAAGAGTGAAAAGGCCACATAGGGAGAAGGTCAGGGACAGATGCTCCAACAAAGATGGGCTTTCATTAGGAGAACACTGTGTCCAGTGTGAAGCAAGAAGTCAAAGATGAGCTCTTTTGACTTAACGTAGTAAAGTTCAGTCACATACATAACGTAATGCAGGTTCCTTACATGACTTACGTACGTTTGTAACTGAAGTTATAGAAGCAGTGTCGTTATTTTAACACAAACTGTTTTTTTCCTACATCTAGCCGAGTAGTTTTATTGCCTAAACCTCAACTAACTGTGAGTGTGTGATGGTCTGATACTCCTGTTGCTGGTATGCTGCAAAAGTCATGTTTTAGGAACGGTGATACATGACATGCTATCCCTTGTTTTTGGTATGAGGATGTACAATTACTACCACTATTGTTTTTTGTTTGGGGTGGATAAAAAAATAAATACATTGCTAACCTTATTAAAATCCATTATGTAGAATCTCTTCTCAAAAATAGATTTGCACATTTGTACTGTAGAAAGTGAAAAAACAAATACATATATTAAAAAACGTATGATGTAAAACATTTAATAAATTGTCTTTGTACTGCTCTGAGTTAAGTATATGTCAAAAAGGATTAGCAAACTATAACATTGTGTATTTTTTATTTTCTTTTACAATTTGGGGGGAATCTGGGTTTTATCATTTTTATGGGTTGTGCTGTGCATTAATAATTATATTTTCAGAATAAAGTAATTTGCAAACCAACAAATGTGCAACATGTTGTCCTACATATACTGATGTGAGTCTAACTCCTCGTTGGTGTTTCTGAGACCCCAAATAGAACTTGTCTATTTCCTGCAGCAGACATTGAACATGTCATTAGTTCAAAATCACATTTATCAGCAATTCTCATTAAAGTAGGAACAGTCACGAAGTATCAAGCTTACAAAGAAATGTTAAGTGTGTTCTTTGAGCTTTTAAAGAGGGCCGGTGTCTCCAGGACCCCAAGCAAAGCGCCAAATGTTAATTGTCACATGATGTCTGTCTGAGCAAAGGTTACTCTACAGAATTACATTCAGTTTTGAAAATTAGACTTCATTTTGAGAGTCTACCTTTGCATCATTTTGTAGCCAGTGACTTTTGGATCGATTGTTGGGGTGTTGTAACGACATCCTGCCTGGTTTTACATTGTCTAAATTTAAAGATGAGCCACTCAAGTCTTCATTATGAAGCTGTGAGGATACTACAGAAATTACGATTCACTAAAGACAGATGAATTCCGCCGAGCTCCACATTCAATAACAGAAAACAGTGGTGAAAACGTTTAATTTTAATCTTTACCTCCTTTTCTTTGGAAGGAGGAAGGTTATCTTTAACATGCAATGTTTGTGTAGTCATATGCAGCACATGTTCTCTCTTCCAGACATTGACATGCTCAACTATTCCTGCAGATTTACCCGCTAATGATAAATCTGATGCCTTTTACAGGTATTGATTTCATTGGATTTCTAAAAATTGCACGGGAATAAATGTCAATGCGAGCATATTGCATGACCATTGTGGAATCCTTGAATAACCGTAACTAAACCAAATTAATTAGAAATGACAGCTTCACAACAGAAATTGACCGTGACATCAATATTTTAATTTCACAGCTCTTCATGCAAATTACAGTTATTCATGGTTTGAAAATAAAGTCAGGGAAAAGTAAATGAAGCAGTTTTGTGACTATGGCATGTACTGAGCATTGAAATAAGTATTTACAATCAGAGGGCGGGCCATCTGCCATGTTATGTGGACTCCAGCTGCTTGGGACCCAAGATTCCCCTATACTTACTCTTTCAACGGGTGACACTGAGTACCCACCATGAGCCATCCTGGAAGACAACATAAAGACAGCGTAAAGTAAACATCGCTCCAGCTAGTCAATCAGCCTTTTCTCCCCCGTCCAATCAATTGAGTGCTCGCCTTCAGAGGCCTGAAAATAGATTGAGCTGCGCTTTGTGTGGCACAACAGATGAGAGTGCACTTAACTACAGGGAGAAAATGGGCAGCATTTCCATCCTCGTCTCTGCAAATGTACATCAAGAGGGGCATATTCAGTTTTGGTAACATTTGACCAGCGCAGTATGCTTTTAGAGTCCATTCTCCTGCCCTCTCTCTCTCTCTTAACTGCGTAAAATGTTTCCGCATATCTGAATCGCAGGATGCAATCACAAAGACTAATATTAAAAGGTAGCACTCCTAATTTAAAACACAACCCAGCCTAAAAACACACCAAAGTGATACTAAAATCTAACTTTTTATCAAATATTCGGCTGTACTTGACTGAAGGTCAGTCGTTTTCTCCTTTGTATAGAGCAGCTTGAAATCCTCAGTTACAATCAATTTCAAAAGGTGATCTGTGTGTACATTGCCCTGACATTCAACCTCCGTCCACTAATCGAAAGGTTGGAGGTTCGATCCCCAGATCTCCCGGCTGCATGTTGAAGTATCCCTGGAAGCTATGAACCCCAAATAGCTACTGATGAGCAGGTGGCACCTTGCATGGCAGCCTCTGCCACCAGTGAATGAATGAGTGGTCAACAGACCAGAAAATCACCATATAATTGCAGGTCAATTTACCATTTACCAAACAAAATCTGCCCTCTCTCTAAGGCAGATAGAAGTGTGCAGGTTTGACACCACAAACATGGTTTCTACAAATGGACCTACAAATGTTTGTTATTTTAACCGTTTCCACACACTGCCATTAGGGAGTGCCTTTGCCATTAGGGGGTACTAAGTCTACAACAGTGTTTGGCTGAGTGGTGCATGGTGCATGTCACATGAGATCCAGGACCCAAGGTTTTCCTGCAGAATATTGAATTGTATCAAGATGATAAATGTTACTTATTTCACCTGTCAGTGGTTTTAATGTTGTGGCTGTATCACTTGAAGAAACTCCTTCATTCTGCTCCTCAGGAATAAATTTAAAATCTCAGTTCAAACTGATCTCCTTTTGCTCCAACATTAGAGAGGTGCAACAGAAGAAGAAAAAGACAATATTCTATGAATTCTGAGTAGTATTAGTGTCATAGTACAAAGTAACAGCTTGGCATTCTGTAGGTTCACTGATGGCTGTCTCGGAGATTAGCTACGTCAGTAAACCTTAATGCCAAACAGGTAAAAGCCAACACCATGAAATGGGATTGTAGCAGATAAAAACTGCACACACTACAGTCACTGCCTCAACTAGAAGTGAATTCACTAGAAATACTGAATATATTCAGTTAATGCATCACTGTCAGTGACATTTGCAACATGCAAATTGTGGCAGCACTGGTGAGAAAATGCCTTCAAACCACATAAGACTATAAACAAAACATATGTATCTACAGGGAATGCCAACGGTCACTTATACTTGGACAGTAATCAAAAAATGCCTATTCAAAGGGATAATGAAATAATGCCTCTTCAGGGAACAATGAAACTGAAATATACTTATTTTGCCGCCTTTTAAGTCCCCAATGAAATGAAATAGGAAAAACTGAAGGTGAATACAGGGGCTTGGATATTAAAAGGTATCCAGCTAGACAAACAACAAAGGAAAGCTGCAGGCGCCAGGCTATTGAAAGGAAAGCAAAACTCTTGCACAAATAAGCCTGGTCCTGATGCAGGTAACTTAGTTGAATGGGGACTTTTGGTGGTCACTCAACAAGGTTGTAGAATGCTCACAATTCCCCTCAACTAGAAAGAACAAGGACAGCAAAGACATCTCAATAGGGCCTTAACAGAGCAGACTTGCTGGCTGACAGTCTATTTGGATGAGGCTGCAGTGTGTCAACGACACAATCAGAATGAGAATCGGACTGACCTGGGTCTCATTCCCCTCCTTTCTTCAGCCTTCACAAAAGGGTGCCGTCACACCCTGAGAAGTGAAGGGAACGCTCCAAGCTGCTTTCACTCATGAATTAGGAATCAGTCGCCACATGTGATCTGAATCCACCGCAATCAGTCCTGAGAGATTTTGAAATTCAGCCAAAATAAAATAAAGTTAGAAAGTTACAGAATAATGTAGTGTACCTTTAGCTAAAATTCAGTCATTGTTAGGATTGTTGTTCGTGAAATTTCAATTGATAGTGTAAATTGTCCACAATCCATGTATTTAAATCTTGGAGAGCAAATGATTTCATTTCACTTTTCAGACCTCATTATAATGGGTCAGGGTAGGAACACCACCTTGGTTTGATATGAAGCCTTCGATAAGGCCTCAGTTGGCTTCAAACAAAAATGCATATTGAATTGTTGAGCATCTCTCCTCCTACACCTTTTCTGTAGAGATCAGGTAGGCTGTATCTGACATTTTTTACAATAATAGTGCCAACAGTTTGAACATCGTTTTTTTCATTCCTCACACAATTTTTTTTTTCTCTTTCTGTGTGTTCAGCCGATTGCAACACCATGAGGACAGACCGTTGAAAAGAGTGCATAATTGCGTTTTGGAGGCCATCCTGGTTTTTTTGGAGCCAAAAGTGGAGCTGTTAGAATACACCTCTTTCCTGAATGACAGTTGCCATGGTAGCAACTTGTCAATCACAAGTTTGTCGTGCTCTAAAGCATACCATGTTTTTTTGTCTTTTTTACTCTGAACAGAACAATTAAGACCACAAACTGTTTACTGAGCTAATAAATAAAGTGATAAGTAGGGTAATTTTCTCATAAGCTTTCATACAAGTGAACTTGTCTTTTTTAAACCAATGGAGTCGTCCCCTGCTGGTCGACAGAATGCAGGTTTATGTAACTCCTGCAGCAAAGCCTCACTTTTCAGACCCAGAAGCTCCGTTCATATTTTTTACCGTTCAATGTGGCATACAGAACAGCTAAAAATACTTTAATCTTTAAACAGTTTGGACGACAATTTCCACTACTACTTTGTGTCAAGCCTATACAATGCAATTAACCGATCATCAACCTTTCAATCCATTTAAACATCACACATTGATGGGATACCGAACTCGACAGAGCAGTTGCCTCCACCTGACTGCTCAGCTCACCTTTCTCTGGGCACATATTTTCTTGGAAGCATGCTTTTATGGTAGCTGAAGCTGATCTTCATCCCAATCATGTCAATCAGGCTCAGCTGTGAGACACTAATGGAAGGCCATGGTACACACCAAAAAGAACATCATCATCCAAAAGTAGTAGAAATCACTGTAATAACACCGATTCTCTGGACCTTAACTACAGTGATGCATTTGAAATACATTTACTCAAGTACTGTACTCAAGCACAATTGTGTGAAATTGGTATTTCCAATTATACTTCTACTCCACTGCATTTTGGAGGCAAATATTGTACTTTTTGCTCCTCTACATTCATTTGATGACTTAAGTTACTAGTTACTTTGCAGATTACATGCTGCATTAAAGCAAAATTTATGGCAATTTTAATTAATTTATTAAAATGTATTTAATTTAATTCATTTAATCTGCAATTAAGAAAAAAACACTGATTCCAGTAATCTGAAAAATGCTGAATATTGGATCCAGTAATCAGCCAGGCCAAAAACTGGTTACAATCTATACATACATAAGAATATACATACAATTTACCTTTACTTTTGATATTCAAGTACATGTCACACTGGAGCAGACGAGGTGGAGCCAAACGCGGGAGATGGCAGGCAGGAAGTGCAGTGGGTGAAGTTTTATTCAAGATCACGGCAACACAAGGACTATCAGGAAAACACAACAGATGACTTGACAACTGGACTTAAATAAAAACTAAACTAATGAGGGGATGAGGTGCAGGTGGAGTGAGGCGGAGACACACAGGCGAAGGTAATGACTGGAAGCAGACTGGAAACATGTCAGGGCAAATGAAGGAGATGCAGTGAAGGTGTGCAGGGAACGCAGACTGGTGAGGAGCACAAGAACACAGGAGGGAAACAGAGCAAAAGTCCTGGTCCCTTCTCCCAGAAAACCCATAGAACACCACCATAATGACACTGAAATGACAGGACCATGACTTTAACTCAAGCACTATTCCTATGGGTGACTTTCACTTCTATCGAAGAAATATTTTAACATGATCTCACACTTTTTACTATGACTTTTATGTAATTCTTTACAATACTGTTTAACAAGTGGAGTAACGTAACGGTTTAAATAAATTAAACGTCACAACATGTTGTATCCCGTCAACAACAGATGGGAGGAGTCATTCAATTATCACATTAGTAAATCATTGAGGGGTCTGAAAAGGCGTGAAAGACAGTTTGTGATTAATTATGATTCTGAAATGCCCCCGCATTTGCATGCAAAACCCCCAACACTTTGTCTTATTAAACATGTAGAAATTAGCATCAGTCCTGTTTGCCATCTGCTCTGTGAATGTTCTGAAATACAGGCAATCATTTTGTGGAGCTAACAACATCCAGGACAACGTATTAGAAAAAGATAAGGCCCAATCTTGCACAGTTGATTGATATTATCTCCATTGCACCAAGTCATGCTCTCCTCAATTCAATTAGAAAAGCCATCCGAGTCACCTTCATGACGAATTTACACACTTTACACACTGCTGAGAATCAATAAGAAGGGAAAATGGATAGAAAGGGAAATATCAGCAGACACATCCAGACTTTTTGTCTTCCCTCGGTTTGTAATTGGGAGCTTGGCTAATTAAAATAGAGTTCCCAGGCAGTCGATGACGGCTGTTGCTGCCGCGGTTCTCCCCTTCAGATGTTCAATGAAGGGGAAGGGGTATTAGAGCCATAAGGAATGACACAAAGCTGGCGATTCACACATAATTGCTCACCCAGGGAGGATGCAGTGAGGCTGGTGGCCTGACGAACGCCCGAGGTGTCAGTTCCTGTCAAGATGATGAAGCTCTCCAATGCCCCCCGGCCCTGCTCTGAGACCCCAGCTCGCTCCAAATGGGATGTCAATTTTAACTTTATAAATCCAAAATTGATGAAATATGAGGTGGCTGAACTTCAGACTAAGCCGTAGTTAGGTTTCTAGTGCAGAGGCCCTTAACTGGGGCTTGCCTCGGCTGAGCTGTGGATTTATTTATGGAGCCAATAAATCTGGGTGTCTCTGGAAAAGGAAGGATTTTTTGAAACAATCAACCAATGTTTAGAAGCGTCTTTTAGAGCGTCATGATTCAGCACACTCAGTATTTGAGGTGTCTTGTAAATCACAGCAAAAGCCATGTGGAAGTGCACATTGGAGGTCTTGTTATATTTAGTTCCTAGCAACCCCGAGAAACATGTCACAATTAAATAGTTTGAAATGCTTTTGCAGATTCTCAGTGACATGTCTGAAAATGCAAGCGTTTATCTATTTCGTGTGTTGTCTCCTTTTAAATCTGTTCAAACACATAAATAAATTAAAATGAATTACACACCTGCAGGCAGAAATACCAGGGTCCAAGCACCAGATGCAACTTGGAACCAAAGGCCCACAGGATCGACTAAATTAGATCAATTATATTTACAAAATGAAAGTAAAACTATTAATAAACAGATTATAATTTAATTAAATGTACATCAAACAAACATAGTGAAAATAATCACAGAGCAACAACAAGAACTTTAAAATTGTCAATAAAAGATGATTGCCAGGACTCGTCCAGCTGAAGTATGGCCGCCATGAATGTGAAGCAAAGATCAGACAACATGATGTCAGCATCAAAAAGATCCAAAAGATCAAAACAATTTGTCATAAGACCCTGACTATCACAGCCAAAAAGGCTGCCAAGCAGTTTTTGGGCGTTTTTTCAGGAGACCTGGGGATATTTCCAGCGGTTTGCATCAATTTTTCATGTGAAGTCGGACCATCTCAATCTGTGATCATGGCAACCAAAATGGGTATTTTAAGCCAAACCATGATCTTCTTTTAACTCTAACCAAGTGGATTTTGTGGCTCAGCCTAGGCAGAACATAAGCACCGTGTTGTGACAAGAGAAAAATAGAAGATTCAACCCAAAAAGATGTAAAATTACAACATAACATCAAACATCCAGTTTGAACTTAGCTGTGGTAACACTTATTCTTGCGGGTGAGTTGCCTATGCTGCCGTAATAATCATTACTCCTCCCTGTGCTGACTTTGTCACTCTTTATACTACATCACCTGGCTAGAGGTCCCTGCCTAACAATAACCAGAAATATGGTCCGTAAACCGCTGTCACAGTTGACCTAATGTTCGGCTCGATCAATGACTTCTGCACTTTACGCAGGTTGTGAAAGACCGTAAGAAAATATTGATCAGGGCTCAATGAAAGTCCCACGCGTCTTTCGCGCAAGTCATGCAACAGTCATGATCACCAGAACGCACCAGGACTAACTAATTAATTGTCTTCTGGTCATTAAGGGGGACAGTTTCCATCTAATTTAAAATAATACATTTGGCACCACATGTCTAAGTATCTCAGACCTGGAGATTCAGTCAGGTTTGGGTTACTTCTGGAAGCTCTCTCATAATTCTTCTTTGATTCCTTTTATTCTAAGCTGTGTGTCTGAAAGGTAGCAGCAGTTCCTCCTCACTTTTTCAAAATGCTCCTTGTTTTTCCATCATAACTCACTGTTCTTGACTGAGTGATTGCCCGTCCCTCTTGGGGCAATACTGTTCTTGGACCATGTCCAAAGTGCAGTTTTTCATCAATACTTGAGGGATATTATTTAATATTCCATATTAAAGGGCTGAGAGTAGATTGGAAACACAGAGGTGCAGGAAAAGAAACTGCCTTGAAATGTAATAATAAACAGAATTGCACTTTGCCGCTCCCAGCCAACTGCCTCCCTTGATAACTTCCGATATTGCCTATGCCTGCCTACTGTATACTGCTGTGTAGTGATTTGGTCTACAGTGTGGTAATGGCTTTTCCTTAACTTCCTTTTCTGCAGGCACTATTTGTGATGGTCTCTTTAACTGAGCAGGGGACTGATTACAGCTCTAGTACAAGCTCTTCATTCAGAGTTCTCTGACATACACGTCATAAGAAGAATCCCAGCTTCCCACAGGGGTGCATTAAAATTAGAAAACAGACAGGAAGATGGACTAGCCAGGCCTGGACATAACCTCCAACGACATGGATTCACATCTGGTGCACAGGAAGCGAGCCACATTTCCTCTGGAGGGGGAAAAAGAGAGTGAATTAGAGTTTGAGTGATGTTGGAGGCATAAGATAAATCAAATCTGACTGGGGGAGTCACTTGAATAAGGTGACAAATGACCAGCCGTGACAGACAGGGCAGTATTTTAATCTCCTTTAGCTAATTTATCCAGTACCTGAGCTCAACCCTTGGAAATCAGTTATTATTGTCACTGCACCAGACTTTCCTGTCAACAAAAGGATTTAAAGCCTGGAGAAAAGGTTTATAATGCAGCGCTAAAGTCATACAAGTGAAATAATGAACAGATGTAAGTGTAATTGTGCACCAGGGTCCCTCAGACAGAGTTGTCTCAGGTCATTTCGTAGACGAGCGCTGGACTGTGCGAGCCTCGTCTGTGTTCGTGTGAGGAGATGCCAGTGGCCCAGTATGTCCTGACATGATTAAAGAAAAGACCTCACAGAGAAACATCTGTTTGGCCCGCAGACATGTTGTCACCCAGATGAGGTCGAAGGAAGGATTCTCAGGAGATAAGCATCCGGGTTTTTAATTTAGAGAATCTCCTCCTCCCTACTCCCATCACTTTGGCTCGTCCTCTCTTTTTAAATCTGCTCTCCCTTTTCCTCTCGTTCCCCCTCGTTCTATTTATAATATTTTCCATTATTCCATCCTTCTTTTCCGTTAAAGCGGCACTTATTGCAGTGTGTTTAACCAATTTTGAGTGTTACAGTTGATGATATAAACATAAGTGATGATGACAATAACACAGACGTTGGCGATAATCACTATGTTTGCAGTACCATTAACGGGTTATTTCGAGACCAGGCAAAATGTAATCTGTGTTTTACTCAAAGGGGAAAACCTAATGAGAAAATGGGGCTTATTGCTGGGGGAATGAGATGTGGTAATTACATTAAAACAGATAACAACTCTTTATGCATCAAGCTCCTACTCCAGCACAACATAATAGTAATACTCCTCAGAGATTAATGCTAGGGAAGATATGAAGTGCCACATGATTGATGGGATCATTAGCTTAGCTTTCACATGGGAGCACAAATGTAGAAAGTTTGACTTTAGCATACGAAAAATGAAATATGATGTTAGTTGTGGGGAAAGAAGAGGCTGGAAGAAGTCCTGCACAGGGTCAAACAGATTAAAGAAGAAGTATTTGCTCCTCGGGGGAAGGTCAAGCTATTATTAATAGAAGAAACTTAACTCCAAATGATTTAGATGTGAATAAACGGCTCTGTAAAGCTTTTAGTGAGGGATGACTGGCTGTGTTTCAGATGAAATTTAACGCAGACAAAGTCTAAATGCATTAGTATCCGCCATTGCTTCACTAAAAGCTTTTTAACAGTTTATTTGCATCAGAAACGCCTTCTATTTATGTGTCTCTATTGCTATATCACCTGTATTTGACATTCATTTGTCTAACAGCACTCACATGACACAGTGGCATGGCCCGGTCATACCACCAGCAGCATTCGACTGTCAGATCCCATAATTGCAAAGTGATAACTTGACAGACGGCGTAATTACTTGTTAACAAGGGTGGAGGAGGGGACTATCTGACTATCTGGCAAACACACTCATCCTTATCCCGCGAGGTGAGGGACATAAAATGACCTCTGCTCGAATCTGTTGCTGTGGCAACGCAGGTAATCTGCATAATCCCTGATTTTTTTCTTGTTTTTTTCCCACTCTGTTCTCGTCAATATATTTGGTATTGTCGGGGTGTTTCTGCACTCGTCAATCAATAACCAGTGCTGAGACATGTTTCTCTTGGATTTTGTATTGATGAAGTCTGTGTTTATATAGATGTCACTCCTTAATCGTCTAATTTATAATTGCTTGTGCTGAAAATACAAGATAATAGCACAGAACACGTTTGAAAAGGAAAAAATTGACTTCCTGAATATGATGACCTTGATTCTACAATGACCTCCACTCTTCTGTTATTCAGTCAAATACTCAAATCTCTCCCTTCAGGCTCCTGGAAGCATCGTTAAGATTGACTTTTCTGTCTATTTGCGTTCCTCATCATGCCATTCTGTGATGAGGTCTACAGCATGTTAAAAGCATGCAAGAATTATATTATCATGTCATAAGATAATTCTTGCCTTCTTTAAAGAAATGATATGTAAGACACCTGCATTAAAATGTCTAAAAACAACAAGCTAGCGGGCAATAGCACACACTGAGGGTGTGTGTGTGTTTATCAGGTCAGCATGTAATTCAACTCAGCACTCACCAGACTCTGGTTCTCACTCTTCTTTTTTTTCTTCTTCTACTCTTCTGTAACATTACGTTCATTAGGTAAAGTACATTACAGTACCTAAACATCTCACAATGGAGATCACCTCTGCAGATCGCTGCTGCAGTCAGGTTGATAAACAGGAGAGAAGATCTCTCTCCTCCAGAGCTGGCTGGCTATGAGCAGCTGAACAGTGGCTATGCCCCCACATAGCTACATACTGTAAATTTAAACATGCGCCAGATGTCCATTCTGCTTTATAATGTTGGCTGCTTTCCACACGCTTTCACTGGCAGCGAAACATGCTACATGAGCTTTCTGAGATTCCCGTAGGATAACTGGGCTAATTAAACATGTATAAAGCTTTTAAATGTCTCACTACAAATTAAGATTATCCATTGCAGGTATTCTCTCCATTCAAAATGAATATCCGATGAAGTAATCGCCAAATATGATGCTATCTCCACTTTTTTAAACCTACAAATAAACAAAAAACAGAACATTTTGTCTTACATTCAGGCTAATGAACTAAAAATGTAAAACAAAACAAAGAAATTCAGCGCAAATTATAGCAGAACTTTCAGAAAATCAGATAATAAAAATTGTTGCAAATTATTGCCATTTCCATCCACTGCAGCTATGTCATTATCAGGGATTGGTTCAAGGAAATATGTTATAAATGAAACTAGCTAAAGACTATAATTTTGCATGTTGAAGCCTGTAGTTTATTCCTTATACACCCTGTCATTAACTCCCCTCACACAGGCTCACACATTGCTGTCATTGTCCTGTCAATTGAGATATCAGCTGTTTTCCTCCATTCGTCTCATTCAATAGCACAGTGAGACACCTTTATCATCACAGATTATCTGCCATTATAACAATTTTCTATATTTACTTCACTAGTCCCTCCTGATTGGAATGTTTGTTTCATGTGCTAATTTGAGGCTAAAGGCTCCTCATTGCTTCACACCTACCTGATATTTTCATCAGCAGCTGATTTTAGTCTCTTCAGTAGAGCGGTGTTTGGCTTTTATGAACAACAACTTTATTCCCCCGTTTTTTTTTTTGGTGATATTTCAGGTTTATTTTATATTTTTTGGCATTTTCACTCAGGTTTTTTTATGCATAAATTGAAAAGCACATGATAACAGGTGGATGAAAAAACACCTACTGTCTCTGGTTGAATCTTAGGCCTGCATTCATTGTTTTGTTTTTTTACCAGTTGGAGGCAACAAGCTTCCTGCATGACTTATTACTACTTTATTAAGTTCATACGGTGAACATGTCAGCTAGCTGTTTCCTATTCACACATTCAGCAGTCTCAGAGCAGCATTAGAGGTCATATATAGTCATTCATTTATTTCCGGCTGCCTGGCGAATGTTTTTCCTTCACTTTTCTTTTCGTTCAATTCCTGGAAATGTCTGGCCCCTTAGCTGCTAAATGCTCCACTGTGCTCGCCAGCTAGTTGTTAAAAAGACACAGCTGCCTGCTGCAAGTGGAAATGTGGTAGATGAGAGATGAGACTAAACTAAAAACGGCATAATGACCTAAAAGACACTCAGTAGACAAGTGACGCCTTTCACATTACATATAGTCATTTCACCCATTGTTCATATTAAAAGGCTGATTAGTGTCGCTGCATTGTAATATTCCATTTATTTTTTGCTAAAAGCAGTGGGAATGTATCATACGAAAAGCACAGATTATTTATTTTGGAGTCAAACTATGACAGTTATGTTTTCAGAGCAGATTGGGAGCTGGTGTGCCAGGTTCAGTATCTAGCTTTAGGCACGGCAAATATTCAGGATTAGGATCAGCACTCATGTGCCCGTTAAGAATGATTGCGTTCAGGAAAGGCGCTTTGGTTTATTGAACACAGGGATTTATCTGATCCTCTCATGCAGCTCAGATCGTTTAATGCTGCCTGGCTTTCCCCCAAATGAATTCCTGTGATTAGACATGGCACAGCCCAGCCCATCAACTCCAATAAAAGGGAAAGGCAGCGAGCGAGGTTTACATAAGTCGAAATTGTTATTGTGTCATATTTCATTTTTGGGAGTGAACGGGATGAGCAAGAAGACAGTGCGGTGGGACAGGGTTCAGGTAATCTCAGGTGATATTTGCCAAACCACGAGGTGAAGAGTGATTTCTTTAACATGGTCCTCGTCTGTTTAGAAAGCCGAGGGTTATCACAGGGTTTACACCGTGTTATCATATTATATACTTTCATATGTAGACATCAGACTGTGCAGACGGCATGTTGAAAGGCAATAAAAGATAATATCTTAGGATTTAAAGCAACTTTCTACTTATGCATTCTTATTGTGCATTCCCAACTCCACATGATCATCACATCTCTCTTTGAACATGTGTAGATCAATCGCCCTCTGCTGCCAAAACATCCCGTTTTCCCCAAACACCAGAGACTCGTTGATCGCAAGAACATCTGCTTCTTTAAACCCAGAGGTTTACATTGTTAATGGATAGTACAGGCTTTTGACAAAATATCCATCCAATAAGGATTCAAACCCCTTTTAATCTGGTCTTCAAGGCCCCCATTAGTCCTATCTCTGAACATCTGAAGAAGTCATCTGCTGAAGCTATCTCTGTGCTATCTCTTTAAGTGACACAGAGATGAAATAAAAGTTCTCTTCCTTTGATGACCATATTATTCACATTTCCACTTTTTAGATCATGCCTTGCTTCCATGGTAAGAACATCAGTAGATCATAAGCAAACGCTGTTTTTTTCCTCCAAACTTAGAACAGTATTTGTGTCTTTTTGTTCTGCTCTTGTTACTAATTGGAAGTGGATGCGCAGTTGAATGTGATGATGTCACAGTTGAGGTGAGAATTTACTAAAAGGTGAATTTCATGACAGTTAGCTGGGTGTTTGCTCCTGTTGATCAAAGCAGACCAAACCACGCCTGAACAGTTCTGACAAAGCAGATTAGTTTAGCTTTAAAGGAAAGGTTTGAGATTTTGGGCAATACACTTTTGTTTGTTTTCTAGTGGAGTGTAAGTGAGAACATTTATACCAGTCTCGTACAGTATCGGTTAAATATAAGGGCCCTGGGGTCCCCCGATAGTTCAGTTGGTACAGCATGCACCAATTGTCAGTGTCCTCACTGCAGTGGCCCAGGGTTCTAATCAGATCAGTGGCTCTTTGCTGCATGTCATGCCCACTATCTCTCATCCGGTTTCGTGTCTCTCACCTCAAAGACTACAGCCGACAACCAACTAGCTTGTATGTTCTGCACCTGCGTGAGAAAAATAACTCTCCATACCACCAGGTGGCAATAGTCTGTATTTGTTTTGCAAAAAGGGAAACCGGAACTGAAACCGGAGACTCAGGACAGCAGATATACAAACCACTCTCACACCTCTATCACTAATTTAGCCACATTTCTAACCGAGAACATGTCTGATAAAAAGTTGCGTATGGCGCTGACAAAGAAATGGAGGCGAAAAATAACAGGCTCAGGGTGCTTTCCCTTTCATCTTCCATTTCGCTTCCAGCGCACTGATTAGCTTAGCTTAACAAACAACAGAGTGCTTTCTCTTCCTGATGGGCGCAGTCACTGATTTAATATGCTAAGTAGGCCAAAAAGCCAACAATGGCCGACAAGGGCCGATGAACCGTTGGCCTGGTGTGTCATGGCTACAACCAACAGCCTGTTAGCATAGCTTAGCACAAAGACAGGAAACACGGAAAAACAGCTAACCTGGTTCTGTTCAATTGTAAAATTTGGTAGGCTGGTAGATGGATTTTGTAACTGTTGGACAGAGCTAGGCTAGCTTGCTTAGCCTGTTTCCAGTCTGTGTCTGAATCTATGCTAACTGGCTGCTTGCTGGAGCGTTGTATGTGACATATAGACACAAGAGTTGGTTCTCATCTAAGTCTCTGCCAGAAAGCAAATAAGGGTTTTTCTCAGAACTATATCCTTTGATAAATAATACCTGAAAATGTTTTTTTTGTTTATTTTTTTCCCGTCCCTTTACCATTGATAATTATGTTGTCATGAGTATTTAATGATAAGGAAACAAACATTTTCAAAGCTTTCAAAAAAAAAAAAACAAGAACACAGCTTGCTGAATTTCTTTAATCATATTGGCACTGTGGCCAGATGTTGTGAGTTTGCTGCCAATTTGGCATTAAAGTAGAAGCATAATAGTTCCTGAAGCACTTAAGTTGCAGCCAGCAACACCTGTGAAGACAAAAGTCATTTCTGGTGGTGAAATGTGTGAAAATTGCAACTTTTTTCTGACCCGCTGCTGTGAAAAGAGTCCGTTAAACTCAAGCTTAAACCGGGCCAGAGTCGGAAAATGTGGAAGATCAATTACAGCACGCTCATTATTGTATGTCTACACTGAGCTCTTCCATAGTGATATTCAGGCATAGCTTAGCAATTACGATGGAGGGGATAATGTTTGGATTAGTCTGAGATTCAAAGCCACTGCTGCAGGTTTATGTACTGATGCCGCCCCATTCACAGTATGAAAAGGTAAAATATTAAGAATTTAAAGCCTCAGTCACAAAAGTCAGGATTTTTTTTGTTGATTGTTTTCTGTAAATGATTCAAAAGGTTGTGTGTTTACGCACATGTATGTATCTCATGCAGGACGGGATTATTCTCCATCAGATTTATACTGGTGGTGTCAAACTGAGCTACGTGGAACTACCATTAATGTTTTTTATTGGACAATTGGCATGGAGATCCTCGAACTGTGATCCACGGCTGGATGAGTTTTACCAAATGTTCATGCTCCAATACAAGTTCAATATTGTCTAGTAATGCCCGAGACAGAGACGACCCTTTCAGTCATAATGTGTTTCAGGATTTTTTTTTCTGTTAAATTATAATAAAAAAAGAGCTGTGACCTCAACAATGTTCCAAAAGACAAATTCCCGTGCTGAAACCAGAGTAAAATAGTGGGAAAGTGGAGCAAAATGAAAATCAAAGCACTATCTGGTGTTTCTGTCTCCCCTAATAAGACACATTGTCTCTATGGTTGTTATGAGACAGATTTAAAAGGTGAATGTTTTGTGTGCGAGGCATCCATGATACGCCTGAGAGCAATCTCATTGTCTTGCTTGGCTAGCGTGAATGCTGAGCTAACACCAGGGCTGTAATCTATCACCACAGAGATTGCACTTGTTCCAGCATTGTTTTACAAGCTGCTGAGGACTAGGGAAGATAAGCTTTATCCTGCCCTCACTTTCTGTGTGAGCCTTTGAAATCCATCTGTCAATAAGATAGAAACAGTGTGGACTGGAATAGCATGCCTTGGTGTAATGGCCAGTGTTGCTTAAGGGTTTGGTTGGAAAGCCCATTTAAAGTGAACAGTTGTTGTTTTTCTGGAGCTCTGGAGATATTTTTGTACTTTGAAAGGGAACTTGAGGGTGGAGGCCGTTTTTGTGGGTGTTTTTTTTACCAAAGACCTGAATTAAAAATCAGAACTTTTCAAATCTTTTTAAAGCTGCATCGCTTACGTTTGCTTATATTTGCTTTTGAGCCCTCAAGTAGAATCTGGAGGCAACTCTCATTATGGTTGTTATATTCTCCATACACAATAATTAAAATGGTGAAATACTTTTCTCTAAATATTCTGACTTTATTGTCAAAGTGTTTCTCATGAAATATAGACTTAATGCTTACAATGTGATGACTTTTAACCTTTATCCAATTTGATGGGGGGCTAGGTGGGACAAAATGACCAAAATGCACCCCCCTTTTTCATCTCCAGAGATCACCTAAAGGTGGCCTGCTGTCCAGCCCAGTTGCCAGGATAAAATGTTAGCAGTTAAGGTTTCTGCACAACAACAAATACATCCATACCAACATGTCATAGACTACATACCATATTGACATTTGTACAAAATGTTCAAATGTTCAAATGACATATGTAGCCAGTGACCACAGTTCAAGTCTGCATTTAGGTATTTGTAAGTGTGACACCACTGGATACTTTTAAGGAGACGTTGGGAAAATTTCCAGCCATGTTTGTTGCAACAAAAGAGGATTTTTTTCCCACGGGAAGTCAAGGCTTCTCCAGCCATGTTTGTGGCTAAAACCCAAGACATCAGGACATTTTCCAGCAGTGTCTGTGGTGACCAACAGGTATTTTACATAAACATGATCTTTTCCTAACCCTCACCAAGTGTGTTTTGTGGCTAAACCTAACTAGAGTTGTGACGAGAGAAAAGTAAAATTTTGAACCTTAAGACACGTCAACTTCTGTGGTTTTGCAGAAACATACGTTGCCAGCATTTATTCTGCCGATTGGGTGGTGTCTGTACCCTGACCTATAACTACGTTATTACAACAGAATGTTTCTGTTTAAAGATGCAGTATGTAAGAATTGGCCCCGTGTCAAATTTATACTCAAAACAAATAGGGGGCAGCACATCACCAGAGGAACCGCTAACTATAGCTTCCCTTCGCTTGTTAGCTCAGTTAGCTTTGCAGCTAGTGGTTTGGACTGGCAGATCGGGGACCAGGGGAGTTGGTGGTGTTAGTGATTTACACTGCAGGCACAGAGGCAGTGGGGGCTAGCTGGTTAGCATGCTAATTTTGGTAGATATCTCTAACACAATTCATAGACCGTCATACTGTGAAAACTGCTATTTTTTCACATTCTGTTGATCATTTTTGAAAATTTCTTCACATTTTCAACTAAAATTCTGACATATAGCTCCGTTGAACAGGCAGCTTTTTTTTGCCTTTAAAGCACAAGTGGCCTAAGAAACTCAGAGACCATTTGCATGCCTTGTTTATCACTCACATGACTCAGCAAATCGACTCTGTGTATTGCGTTAAGCATTGTGATTTGATTGAAACGGATACACAAAGAGACAGAGACTAGAGGAGACAACAGT
Organism: Pagrus major; assembly: GCF_040436345.1. Taxonomy (NCBI): domain Eukaryota; kingdom Metazoa; phylum Chordata; class Actinopteri; order Spariformes; family Sparidae; genus Pagrus; species Pagrus major. The sequence goes on along the minus strand of NC_133225.1, from coordinate 29,253,338 downwards.
CAGAGAAATGCATTGAAAACAGAGCTTTTCATCAGAAAAAGACTCTTACATGTTCATTCTTCCCACAGCAGCTCAGACTCCGTATGACTTATGTCTGCGACTGTGGCGATTGTTAAAAGCGGTAATGTGAAGCGCTGTTTAAAATGAACAAATCACCTATTGATACACCTACTTCATTCTTGTAAATTCCTGACCTTTTTCTGACCTTAAAATATTCCAACATTATTCCAAAATCTTAAACAGCTGAATGCATTCTGTTTTAGAGACATTACAAGATTTCCCACCGGTGAACATTGCCAGAAGCAAAACTTAAGCTGAGAGAGGAAGAAGACCCAAAGTAGGGCATCCGATTTAGAGGAAGGTTGGTTTTCTTCACACCGGCCCCATCTTAAACTTATAAGATAGCTGGGAAGTTACATAACAGTGTTGTCTGGTAGAGTTTTAATTGAATTCTTTCATCAAGCTCTAATGGAAACATGAGGTACAGTTTGAGAATTCTCTTCAACGGTTTCTTTGTTCCTTTCATGGTTGCAGTCACTCAGTTTTCCAGTTATTGTGTACTTGTAAAATAAGCTAGAATGTGATTATGGAGACCACTGCTCAACCAAAGATCCAAGGTTTCTTACAGTGCACCCTGCTGAAACTCCCCTCAGGGATTCTGTCTCTGAACCAGCTTCAGAGGCTCTGTAGCTGAATCTCATTAATAACCTCTCTTTGAACATGGCCAAGAGAAAAGCAGTTGAGTCTTGCTAGCGCTTATGTTCACACTGGATGATTCTGCAGCACGTGACAAGTCCAATGCTAAGTGCACCAACTCAACAACGTCCAACCTTCTAACCAGAGACGAGTTTGTGTCCTATTTCAAGGTGTGCTTAGAGACATGTCTTCGTCTCATGTAATTCACACTAATTTGACCTCTTTCTAGTAGTTTCCTCCAGAATTATTTTTGTCTCTACGTGTTCATGAATTAACACCATACAGATTTTGCTCAATTTCAGATATTTACAACTCACACAGACAACCTTGAATCATTTCGCCTCCACACCTGTCTTTGCATTATTCACTAATCTGCCTCCCCTTCAGTAAATATTCCTTCAGTCCACCAGTGTTACTGTAACCACTTATCAAGCATTTTATATGGCTAATTCAGTTATACCTTAAACCTGGCTTAGCTGTTACACCGCTGAATACCAGCAACGTACCAGACCTTCATTGTACGCTTCAGACCCTTTTAGCCACTTTATTTCTAAAGAGCCTCTACCGACAAATTTAGTGACTTATTTAGACCATCATGGAAAAGGCAAGAGAAAGAAAGATTTGGAGCTTGTAAAGTGTATTTGGAGCTTAAAGTGATCTCTCCCTTGCTGCAACTGACACCACTGAGCTATGTGCAAATGGCTGCACGTTTACGCCATCTAAATCCACATGATGTCATCTGGCGACTTTAAACGACTTAATTGGAAATGAGTTGGCAATACTGGGTTAAGGCAAGAAAACTTCTCGGTTAGGTTTAGGAAAACATCTGGGCTTGGATTAAAATGACTGCATTACTAATGCAACTTCAGTTACAATGGCACATACGTGATGTACACAATTAAAGTTACGTTTTGAACGTGACGTGCAACATTATTAGGTTGAAATAACTACCCCTTGCAGACTTTGTGGCTTCCTTTCATGTCCTCCTCTGTATCACAGAAGGGCTTGCTGACTGAGACTGTGTGACAGACACTGCCAGCAGAATGTGTGAACAGAGCTGGATGGGCATTGGATCACAAGCAAAATGTTAAATGAAAGAAAATCTGGTTCACATAATTCCCCTTCACTTTTGTATTCTTCTAACCACCAGTCTCACATCATTTTTTAAAACATGTGACCCAGTCAGCAAGTGAGTGTTTACTTGCCAGTGAGGATGATACCTTTGGCCTTTTCATTCTGCTGCCTCGGTGTGAAGCTGAGATATTGATGAGCCCATCAGCTTGATGCTGTCAAACGGCAATCTATCCTCCCTCCTCATTCACTGTCATCTCACTCCCTCTCACTCTACTCCACCCCCGATATCCTGGATTTTAATTTACGATGGAAATAGCGTGCTGACCAGATGACAGACATCAACTAAAAGGCTCTCTCTCTCTCTCTCTCTCTCTCTCTCTCTCTCTCTCTCTGTAGTGAGACTTTATTGGCAGCTCTCGTCCGGCATTTGAGAGCTCCGGGCAGTGGACAAGAGGCTGAAGGGAGTGGAGGTTCACTCCCGAGCAGGAGGCTGAGGGTCAGATGACACAGTGGGAATAACAAGAGATGAACTGAGGAGAGAAAAACAGCCGCAGAGCAGAGTGCAAGGCTGTGTTTAAGCCTGAGGGAGCGGTGGAAAGAGCTCTCAGAAGTGAAGGCGTCTCTCTCTAAAAAGGCAGTCACACTGGGACCCAGGGCCCAGTATTACATTTTTTAAAGAGGACAGTTAGGGGTTGTCAACATTTACCTTTTAACTCTCATGCTCTTAGGCAGGCAGGAGGTTCTTTTCCCTTTACTTTTACTCTGAAAATCAGCTTGTCTTGTCCACTGGAGAGTGTTGCTGCTGTAGTATAAATGTTTCTTAGTGCAGAGACACGAGATTTCCATTGTAGGACTGAGTGCCATGTACAGAGTGTGCTCATGTGCCTGCAGAGTGCACTGATGGGTTTGGTCAGGTGTGGTTTTGTGTATGTGTAATGATTGGTGTGTGGCTGTGAGGGATTTGCTTTGAATTGCCTGATTGTCCATAGTTAACTCGCGATTAATCACAAATTAATCACACATTTTTCATCTGTACTAAATGTTTCTTAAAGGGATATTTTTCAAGTTTTTAATACTCTTATCAACATGGGAGTGGACAAATATGCTCACTTTATGCAAATGTACATTTATTATTATTGCAACAATCCAAGACAATGACAAATACTGTCCAGAATATTCTCCAGAATAACCTCAAAGGTACTGCATGCTAATACTAATACAATGTAGTGTCCAACTTTACACTTGTAAAGGTTAACTAAACAATGTTAATCAGCCTGCAAGCTGCAGCCACACATTTAGCTATCGCTGTTGACAGTTTGTCTCATGTAGAGTTGTTCAGGTGTCTCTGTTGCAAACTATCGTCCGCGATCTGCCTTTGGTGAGGGGGAGGACGGCTCTCTGCATCAACTGTGTGCTTGGCCAGCAAGTGGTATTTGAGACTTGACGTACTCCGGCGGTAACTCAGTTCACATCGACAGTAAATACAAATAACTTGTGGAGAGAACCATCTGGCAGGGCTTTGAAGCTGAACCTGCCATTCAAAAGAGCCTTTTCTTTATCCATTTCTGGTCAACGAGGTTTGTTTCTGCTGCCATCCACAACGTTACTGCTGCATCGCTTCCTGATTTCCCAAACTACAGGACGGGCAGAGGGTCATAACGCTGTTAAGAGGAATTTGCGTTAACACGTTATTATAGGGTTAACTTTGACAGCCCTGCTTTACATATGATTTTAATTACAGCCTCAATCAGTTAATTTGAACATATAAATTTAAGGCATCTCAACACACAAAATGTTACACATGGACAACTGCCCTCATGTAAGTTTCACAATCAAAGTTTCCTGCTGTTTTAACAGGCATTACAGATGAAAACACAAAGCACCAGGAAGCATGAATAACTTTGGTTTGATTATTAACAAGAATCCCTAAAATACCTTTTAATCAACATGGGTGTCACCAATTTCTGTTTTATATAACTGAGATTTTTCAATACAAAGTCCTTTTAAATAAATATTTGAGATACGCATGGCACAGTGATTTGTCTTATTTATTTTTAATCCTTGAAGGATTGCACCAGGTCAAAACCTTAGACGTTACTGGTTTTATTGTCAAGCTCGAATTGTCTTGAAAGCTGTAGCCTGATCAATGACATCAAGTGTATTAGTTTATGAATTATTCAACAGGAAGAAGTAACATTTGTTTTTGTTACTCAGCCCAGCTCCAACAAGGGTTCCTCTTAAACAACTGCAAAGCTGATTAGGCAACCAGCTGTGACTCCAGGAAGCACTCCTCGTGAGACCCTCTCTACTCCACCTGTGACTTGCATTCTCTATGCTGGACTGAAACTGGTAACTCACACAGTAGCATGTGATGTCTGTTTTTTTTTCTCTCTTTACGGCAGTTTATGAGCTGTAGTTTTGCAGGTAAACACACCTACCTCTTTGGCCTCTCTCCCGGTCTACTTCATCAAATAGTCTTGTGATACAATGTTGACATAAACATTTTGATCTATAGATAGTAACTTGTCTGACTCAAGTCCAGCTGTTTAAGACAGTAGCCTATATGACAATGATGCATTTCTGTTGGACCTATTCCATAAAACATCTTTTACTGTGGATATGATTATTTCTCCACATGGTCGATGTGTAGCCTTTTACATTTCACAGGATCTTCACTGAATTCTATATAGTGCCCTTGCTCTGGCATTGCTTCATATATGGTGACCCACTTGCCTCCCCGTCTTATTGCCTGAGTTTACTTTAGCTGTCCTGGCTTTATTGAAGTGTTCCGGGACCACACATCCGTCTCTTGCTGCTTTTCCTTGTCTGCAGAGATCTTCATGGCTGCAATCTTGCACAAGTGTCACCGCGGCGTGATAAGCTCCTGTTGGCTGGGCGAGGTTGTTATTGCTTGCAGAGGCAGAGTGATATGACGGAAATGTCAGCTGATGCTGGCCTTTGCCTGCCGGAAAGGCCATATTTATGAGAGTATGTAAATCCTAGTGCATTGTTTCTGCTGCCTGTGAAATACAATGCAATATTGAACAGTGATGGAAGAAGAGTGAAAACTGACCTGCGGCTAGCCTGTTGTTCGAGCTCGGATATTTCATGTCATTTCGAGAAACGAGTCCTACAGAAATGGAACACTGTTTTGTGTGATACAGATGCAGTGACATATCATGCACACAAATGTGGCACCGGTCCAAGACTTTCTTTAATGTAAAAGGCTTCTGTGCTGGTTTGTATTTCTTTCTAGGCATCAAAATGTAAATATCCCATTTAATGAAAACTTCAGCTTCATATAGTTCAGTTTCAAACTTGTTTATGCTGCTGCAAATGAAAGACGCTGACTCACTGAAGGATGCAATTTGATTAATCACTGATGGCAGGTTGTAAATACATCTCCCTGTCCAAAGATGCACATTCAATCTTTGTGTGTGTCAATCCAGTGACCCCACAGCAGCCCCCTGTGCTGATTCAGAGGTGCTATGGCCATCTGGTAAAATTTATGGAGATGTAGCAGAATGATCTACTGTCTGCTGTGGCCCGCCAGCACAAACCCAATCAGGGAACAATACAACAGAACCTAATACCTCTGGAAGCAAGAGTGCTTATGAGTTGTTCTACTTTAAATTACAGTATGAGCCGAGGTACCTAACACCCATTGGGAGCTCAATCACTGCACCGCCGTGCCTCAGCAGGAGATTTAACTCACTGCCGACTGAAAACGGATTTCATCTGAATCAATAACGCCGTAATTATGGCTTCCATAGATTCCTTGCGCCTCTATTCATCAGAGGAACCTGACATGTGTTCTCCTAAACCTGTCAGGGGTCTTGATTTGCAGCAAAACATCTGCTGGCAGAGGGAGGAACCTGGCCTCAGACTGTTTTGATGCTAGTTAATCTGTGGGCCTTCGTTATGATGAGTCACTTAGTGGGATGTTTAATCAAACAGGAAATTACGGTCTGGCTCCGTTCCAAGCACAAGCCTTGTGTGCACATTTGTGGGCCTTTGTTTTGATAAAGAGAAATTATTAGTTGAAACAGCAGCACTTCACAGACGAACCTTCTAATTGGTTTTCTCTCAGATTTGTTTCTGTACATTGAACTCTCAAATAATCATTAAGTCTAGCAAAATCTTTTCTCTCTTTCTCTCTCTACTTCGCTTACCATCTTGCTACTCCTCAGTAACCATGTTATTCTAAATATCCAACGTATCCCCTCCATCCTGTGGTACTTCAGGTGCGCTGTGTCTTTCTCCTGTCTGTCTCCACTTGTCTTTACGGTTACGGCTGTCTGAGTTTTCCGCCTTCCTGCTGTCTGTGTTTGAGGCCTGTGTCTCCCCTGCCTGCACTCAAGACAGCAACAATAACTGTCTCAGTGTCTCCTCGTGTGCCTCTTTCTCCCTGTATGTATTTTAAAATGCAATTAGCTGCACAATATTTACACAACTGCATTTAGATCAGGAACATAAATTGCAGAAAATTCTGTGCACATAGAGTCTGTAGGGAACTTTTAACTGGTTGTGAAGCCATTTCAAGTTGAACACTGATGCCTATTTATGACCTATATAAGCAAACAACACCATCAGTGAGGAGATTGGCTATTTCTATACTTATTATAGTTATTTTAAATGCCCTTCACTGGGTTGGATTCAAATTTATCTGGGCCCAACCCGTCCTCTCCAGAAAAATGACCACTTAGGTTGACTGTGATATCAGGTTATTATGACCCGTGTTTATGTTCTCATCAGGTGGCGACCCCTAGTGGCCGTATTAATCATTAGAGCTGCAGTATAAAGAGCGAAATGTCTGTATAGAACGGAGGTCAGGGATGGACGGACGGGTTAAACATGGATTTTCATTCAGGAGGCTGCTGTTCCTGTCCAGTGTGAAACCACAAGTCAAAGGTGAGCTCTTAACTTACATCTCAGTGAAGTTACGACAGGTACATAACACAACTGAAGTTACGTACGTAATGTAGGCATGTTGTAACTGAAGTAAGTGAAGTAATGATTTTAATCCAAACTACGATCATTTCCTAAACCTAACCAAGTAGTTTTATTGCCTAAACAGAACCACACTGCGAGCATACAACAAAGGTCTTGTACACCTGTCCCTGGTACGCTGCAACAGTCGTGATGTTTGGGGAATGGCGATATATCTCGTTTTGGGTGTCACTGGCAATCAACCTATTCCGTTTTGATTTGAGGGTGTGTTGCCGGGTTGGATAAGTCTTACAATGCAAACTAATTTTTTTTATTGCAAAGCTTTATCCTCTGTAGTCTGGTGCTACGGCACTAAAACAAAGTTTACTAGTTACAGTATCATACAGTAATTAATCTTACACAGCCACAGATACATATATTATCTCATTGCTATGCATCACACAAACAGCTGTGAGATACAAGATTTAAAATGTGTTGCCTTTTTCTTTCAAATCAAACAGATCAAGATCTTTATAACATGAGGCAGGTGGTGCTCATACAGCTTTTGTCCACAGGGGCCGTCAAAGTCAAAACAAAAGGAAAGTTTCTTGTAGCTGCTTTAAACATCTGGCATACGGTAATTTAATGTTGTTGTACGCTGATGTATGTTTATGAAGTTGCAGTCATATTTATAGACATATGGGATCACATAAAAAAAATGTCCTCTGTCTTTGCCCTGGAAAATGAAACAAGGCTATAAGCTTATGTGTTGTATTAGATGTGATGTGTCATTTCTAATCTCCTCCAGGGAGAAACATGATTGTCATGAATCCATTTTTTTTTTTCTTGGCAAAAAAAATGGCCATCTCCCACATGTGTCATGACTACAACGGAGGAGACCGAATTTGTAAAATGAGGGTATTGAAGAAAATGACAGGCATTAAATTTGGCCTTCGGCTGCAATATGAAAAGGAGCAAACACACATTTGATTTCTGCTTGATTGCCGTCATTTCCTATTCAAATGCTTGGTTGCTTAAATTAAGGAGAAAGAAATTTTAAAAAGTGTTCGCTTACACAATGCTAGTTACATTTCCTCTTCCTCTTTTTGATGAAGAATGATTCCACATATTTAAAGCTTGTCACAGAGCACAACATCGTCTTGTATATTGTGCTGCAGATGAAGAGACCACATCCCCCATCTTACACCGTGGCGTTCAGGAAAAACAATTTGCCTTCTCTCATTTCCTATTATCTGCTTTTTCCTCTTCTTTTTCTCTCTCACTGCCACAGTGAGTTTGATCTGGACATCTTGCTCCAGTCAGTGAAAAGTAACATCCATTGGTGAAGGGAAACAGCCGTGGCTGGTGGGTAGGGAGTGCTCCTGCTCCCTGGTAATAGCTTTGGACACAGCTGTGTGCATGGCTGACTCCTCAGCACTGCCGGGCCTTATCTCCAGAAAGGAGATTAGGTTTCTGGGGGTTCCCGACGTATGTCTATAGTTGAGGAGAGGCTTGTGAGCTGGTCCGCTGCGCACTAGCCACAGATAAAATGTTTGAGGCATTATTCCAATTCCCTGCAGTTTTTGTTTACTTTGGCTATGTTGATTCTGAATAATAGTTTAGAATGTGTGGTAGTCGGAGTTGATAAGACAACACAGTTTTCAGACTTTAATTTCCACTCCTTTCCACTCATCTTATTAGCCTGTTTCTCTTCCTGCACACTGCTGTTTGCTTGATTTTTTACTAGACAAACATCTAAAGCAATAAAACATCTGAAACAAACCAAAGTGCGGCTGGTTTACTTATGTGCAGAGTGGTGAAAATATAGAAACAAATGGCTTTTTCCACGTTTATTCAAGACTTCGTGCTGTTTCCCCCACTCCAAGCGCGTCCTTCCTCCACATCACGAGGGTCTTCATGCTTTCTGAATCGGTGAAGAACAAAAGCAGCACGAGGCAGCTCTTGACAGAGTGGCGGAAATGATGGGGTAAATGTCTGCAACGCTACATGGAACTTGAAAAGATGAAACTCTCCTCCTCCCCATCTCCCTCTCACTGTGTATTTTGAGGTTTTCAGTTTTTTGGATCAAGAGGAATTTTTCAGTTCCCCAAGAATTCTAAATTGAGCTCGGTCTCTTAAGAGGAAGATCGGCTTCTTCCTCTCCGACCCACTTCCAATCTCCATCATCTCTCCAGGCTGGCAGCCTCTGGATCCAAAGGAGGCTGCCAGTTGTCTGTTACCTCCCTCACTGAGAGACGAGCCAATTCTCCTTTGTTCGCCATGAATTTCACTTGATGCCTTTTCTCTAAATGTAACTTAAAATAAATAAGAAACCCAGGGTTGCAAGTGTGTGTTGGGGGCTCATCTTTCCTGGCAGTGTGTGATTGCTTTCATGACGCCTCCATGCTGCGTCCTCATAACACTCATTCAAATCCCTTGACGAATTGGATAAACAAGCAGTTTAGGTACCAGCAGTGTTTTTAGACTTGTTCGTTTGAAGAAAAGTTTTGAAAGCCACAGTGAAGAAGCGGAAGGTGACGGCATTTTCTTTACATCTTAAAGCCTTGATGAAGCTCCGGTAAGCTCTGATTTCGGAGCAGTTTGTTCTTTAAGTGACAGTGATGCCTGAGACAAGACGCACGCAGAATATTGCTGTGTTGAAAAGCAAAATGAGAATGATTAGATACAAAGGGCCTCATGCAAGGAGCACTTCTACAAACACAATTATTCTTAAATGGCAGTAAGAGAAGACAATGAGAGAACTTGTCACATTTTCTATAGCACGATTGCTTCGCAAACTAATATATGGCGATGTTTAGACGCTCACTCGTGTTTTTGTTGCCACCTCCCTAAGATTACTGTGCGATACATAAATCTACTGCTATCTATACTAGCAAGAAAACAAAATGATACCATCTTCTTTAATGGCTCAATACAGAGTGCCACGACATGATGTTGTCAGCTCATCCCACCAGAGCACTTCATCAAATGCAAAAAAAATGTTTTAATGTCGAATCAACTTTGTGTGTATGGCAAATGTTGGTTTATTTCATAAGATCATCCACAATTTAGTACCACGACCGCCTGAACAGTTTGAAACAACGTGTAGTGCAGGCCCAAGAACAACAAGATTGTTGTGTTGCTTTCAGATCAACAACATTTGAATATTATAGCTGCTTCTTAGTAAAGGCAGGCAGGATGTGAAACGCTTTACCACAGAGCATCAGAAAATGCAATACTTTTAAACATTTTAAAGTGTGTCTGAAAACATGGCCAAAGGACAACCAGGTCTGTAGACACTAACTTAAAAGACAGTGTGTCAGGGTAGTTGTATCATTGTTTAGTTTTCATATGGTTCTTCTGGTTTGTCTTATTGATTTGTTTTTATTGATTGTATTAACTGTACGGTTTTTGGTGAACTATAACTGATCCTTATTTTCTGTAACCTGTACAGCGTCTCCGCCCTGGGACTACAATTAGGAAATTAGCTTTTAGCTACATCTGGTACAATAGATGTATCGTGCATTGTCCCCGCTAAATAAACAGTAAAATAAACGAATAAACAAAAATGTCTAATCTTTGATTGGTTACACCCAGGGCTGTAACCAGGGTTTAGAAATTAGTGAGGTCCAGATTTTATTTTTTTTTCTGTTATCTGTTAATGCCTGTTAAAACTCTGTTGTCTTATACTTTAGTGTCAGTTTAACACGCAGAGACAGTGGAGCAGAGTAGCCAAAAACTACTCAAGTATTAGCACTGTTACTTTACAGAAACAAGTAGAAATAAAGGTAGTCAAAATAGCTATGAAAGTAGAGTATGAAAGTACTAAAAATGACTTGAGTTGTGAGTAATTTCAAAAATACCGTCTTTTATTTGATGTGAATCTGACTGATCTGATTATTTCAACCACAGATGGTTTTCTACGGGTAAAGATGAAGAGGTGAACATATGTTTGTATTTATTTGTGATGAAATGACAAATTACCATTTCCTGATTAGACTGAATGCCTCATATACATCAGGACAGTATTCACAGTTTGTATCTCTCAAGTGTGAACTAAATATTAAATTATTATTAAACTCTATTAAGTTAAAATGATATATTATATTATGATCAGGAAAATGTTGCCAGGTTACGTGAGTCAAAATGTTACAGTGTCCTTAAACTTTGATAAATCCAGTCCAGATGTCCCAAGCTGCAGTGTGCCCCCCCCCCCACATCTGGTCTGTCCAGTCGCATGAAGACAGTAAGATTAGAGATGTGTCCACATCAGTCAGTTATCTTTCATTCACTTTTACCTGAAGACCCTTTGTGGTTTAAACATGACATCCGTAGTTTGTCTTTGTTTCATGTGCATGATTTGGTCTCTGCTCTTCATCAGACTACACCACTGAGCGTGACTAATTAAATGCACACGTTAGCTTGAACATTTCGCTACATTACATTACGGCAGAAAGCAGGAGTAATAGTAGTTTTGAAGCATGTGTGTATACATTAAACTTAGAAGTTTTTCCACAACAGACACACTGCTGCTCTCTGTCAGCCCGGTGCTGTGATGACTTCACAGCTGCAGCCTGCTGCACTGAGCACTGGGAACTCATCTGTAAATATTAGCGGTCAGCACGATTTGAAAACCATCCTCCTGCTGCAGCTCCTGCCAGTCACATGGAGGAGTGGCTGTGGTAGAATAACAGAGCGCCAGCAGACCTGGGACCAGCTGACCAACTCTTAACGTATTGTGCATGACTTTATAAAATAATAGATTAATAAAAGTCGAGCTGCCATACAGACTCTTCAACTCCAGACGTTTCTACTCCTGATTATACAGTTATATAGCGCCAATGTTTTTATTTTAATATTGAGGAAATAATTACCGATGTCTGGACCTCGGTGACCTCACAGCTGGCCACGGCCACGACCTCACCGTGCATTAGCATGAAATCTTCTTCTTTCATGCTTATTAGAAGTCTGTCACCAAATCAGTTGAAAGTGTCTGTGAATCTCAACTGTGCGCTCCCATCAGTGCAACAACATGATTGGCTGATATCTTCTTACGGACTTCTCCATTCAAAATGCCTAGAGTGGTCTGTCTCTTTCTTATAATGCCTCTGCTTCAGTGTTGATTTGCTATTACTTGTGTGACCAATTCGATAGTGTTGTGGTCGGGATATTAGGTTAAGACCATAGAAGGGGAAAGTCATGCTGGAGCAGAGAAGGTGGACCCAAATGAAGGAGCGACAGGCAGGAATCTCAATGGATGACCAAACAGCAGAGTGGATAGGCTGGAAAACACTGGGAATAGGGCTAACAAAGGAGATGCAGTGCTGAGGGACAATCAGGCTGGTGAGGGAAACAGCAAAAGACACCACAAGGACCCTGAAAAGAATAAATGAAACTGAAATTAGGGGACCAGCTGCAGCAGACTGCACTTTTAAATAATTTATTTTATCGGCAGATGGAAAAATATAAGACCGATACAACTAATCAGCTAGATATCGGTGCCTATAGTAGGTCAACCCCGACCTAGTCATAGGTCTACAGTTTCTACACCCTGCATAGGAAAAGCAGAAGCACCATCAGTGCTCAGTCTGAATCTACACAGGATGCGTTCAGGCACAGCATGACGTGTGGGTCACCCGTGTTTTGCCAGCAGCCAAAACCCACCCACAATATCTGACACACAAGGCTGTGTAGACGGCTGAAGTGATTAAAATAGCTGTTTCTCAGAAGGAAGGCTTGAGATGCTTTCTGTGCAGACGAGCTGTCAGGGGTTTTACGTAGGTTCTTGTCCAGGTGAACATCTCCTGTCATAACACCTGACTGTGTGACAGTATTTTAGTCATGGACTCTTTTGATTCAGCACACTTTTTGACATCTAACTCAATCTCAAAACATTCCATCATCATTTTTTTCACGGTGCTACAATGACATGACATTGACAGCCTCATTTTTTCGGGTTCAGTAATACAACTACTGGCACTGCTAAACACAGTATGTATTTAGCAATGCCAGTGATTTCCAACAGCCTGAGTTCAAGCTCGGCTGTATGACGCTTATCTGTTCACCCTTTGGTGACATTTTTTTTTAATGTAACCCTTTAAAGCAATTTAGGCATGTCAACTATGATTAAGTCTCAGTCACGCACATCGAGGGCAGAAACATCATCAATGCTAGTATGCGAATGCAAATGACGCCCAGTGAACATACTCAATGTGTGCTTTTGCGCACAGGTGGAGGTATCAAACGTCTGTCCTAAAAGGAGCCACATAGAGCAAATCGGAGCATTTCCATGACTCCAGTGGTAAACAAACCGGTTTCCAACCGGTAACACCACAGCGTCATACCTCACTGGGAGCGTCACAGAAGCATAGCATCATGCCTGCCTGATATTGTTGACTTGATCCATACATATCTCCATACATTTATTGACGCTTCTCCCCTCTGCTGTGTGTCTGTGCCGGAGTTTGACGCACTCTGAGGTACTTCATGGTGCATTCAGGTGCACGTCTTAAACTCTGAAATCTACATCGCTTCATGAAGCAAAGGAAATGTGCACTGAGGGGGACGTCATGGTGCGTTCACGTGTACCTCATAAAAAATGTAGTCAGGGCATAAAGGTCTAACCTGGGAATTCCACTGGTTGCATGTACGCTGAGGAACGGCTCTGCTACAGTTTTGCTCAGTCGTCCGTCAACCCCCACTGGCTGCGTTTTGAGTGCAGCACTGCTGGACAGCTGGAGTTGCGAGACCGAGGAGTTCCCATGATAATTACAGAATCACGCGCGACCGCAGTTATACGTATGTGTTATAAACACAACAACAAACAGACAAAAGGTTAGAAGAAAGTCAAATGGAATCGTGGATTTGGAGAATCATGACACCTCTGAGTAGGCTACATAGTGTCTGTTAAAAGTGTGTTTATTTTTGTTAATTTCGACTTTGTTGTGCTGCAGATCCTGAGTCTGCACAGGTTGTTAATTATTTAGAAAATGGACCAGATTCTCAATGCTGTTCTACTGTCTGACTTCCTGCCTGGAACTGGTGTAACCATGAGGATCGACTACAGTGACTGGGATCAGCTCCAGAGGCTGTGTCGTGGCCAGTAGGCAACGCCGACATGTCCGGTGAAATCTGGAGGTAAGCAGTAGTTGATACGAGCCGAGATGTCCCGATGTTATATTGCCCCAGGGCACACTGGGTCTGCATGTGTAAATAAATCAAACTCAAGTATTTTTCAGGCTTTTGAGTGATCAGTATTGTGAAGGTATCATACTGTATATGAGTCAGGGTACCAACTGCTTTTTATTGTTAAAAAGTTTAGCCTTCTGCCAGAAAAGCTAAACTTTGTCATTTAACTGAGGTCGTAATGCTCCAGCTTAAATCACTGCCAGCTATTTTGAACATTTATAAAAGCCAATTAAGTTTGTGCAGCTAAGAGAGAGATGATGGTTAAGACAGATTAAGGACAGGAATATGAATCTTGTATGAGACCAAATGACTCGAATTATATTCCTTTCTCTGAACCTCAGCACCCCTCTCACACTCTCTCCTCAGGAAGGTGGCTGAAAATGAGCGTATCCAGAGGTGGCTAATTTGTCTGAAGCCTTCATCTCCATGCAGCCTCTATATGTCCTTTTGAAGACCTGAAAATGCTCAAAGGCTACAGTAACAGCCAAGTCACTGCCAACACTCCTATCATCAAAATCTCTCACATCTTCTGGAATCGAACCTGGGCGAGAGGAAAGGGAGGCAGTGGGGTGTGCCACTGAGATAAAACCAGAGAAGCAGTTCAGGTTAAACACAGAGAAGAGTTTTGAAAGGCAAACTGAACTCTCACTCCGCCGGGAGATTGCGGAAAGATGAAATGTTCATAGTTGTCAGCGAATGGCAGCTGTCTTGAGTCTCAAGTTGCACAGCGAAGGTTCACAAAGGGCTCAAAAGTTGCAGTGCGGGAAAAAAAAAAAGAAGGAAAAACAAAACCAGTCATGAGGTTTTTTTGCAAACATGTGATCCAAAGGTTCAGATTTCTGACAGCTGTTTTCTCTTCCAGAAAGGAGGGAAGAAGTTCTCTGCAGCATGATTTTTTTTCATGTTGTCAAAGTAAAGCCTTGTGTGGAGGCGTGATCATTAGCGAGTTCACATCAAGGGCTCAGTCCACACAGCGTCAAGTTATGGTTGTTATGATATGGATATTTTTAGCAGTTTTTTTCATCCAACTGGTTGATACTGGGGACCAGATTTACATTTTGCATCTGTTTCATCTCATTTCAGATGAGTTCTCTGCCTGGAGACATGGCAAAAAAGCAGCCAGGAAGTGCAGTTTACCTCTCTCCTTTATGCATATTAATGTGAGGGAGACTCATCCAAATAACAACAGTAGATATGATTGAATGCGGCCGTGCGCTCTGCTATATTTACAAGGTTCATTTGTTCGGGTCAGTTTTCCGCCTCTGAAAAGCAGGTGCAGATATGCGTAGGTATATTTAATGACGGCTGTGGTGGGGATGCTCAAATTTAATTCACCTGTATTGTTGCACAGATTACCATTAAACTATTGCTGTAATTACATCAGTAAATGCTCAAATAATCCTTCAGAGCCGTGGCTGTTTTTTGAATGTCATTTCACGTGTGAGCGTTTTTGTCTGAGAATAATTCTGATTTATTTTCTGAGCTGACTTACCTCCGACTGAACGGCACCTCATGACGGCAGCCCGCAGTCACTGATTGCATAATTAGCTGCCACATTAGTAAATCAGATGCTAATTTCCCACAGATTCTGAGAGTAAATTGAATGAAAAGAGTAATGTAAATGTGCCAGGTGCTTTTGAAGCTGAAGCTGCATCTGGCCTCTCAGTCCTTCCTTCATCAGAGCAGGGCTGCAACAACATCATTTCTGTTGCTAAGGCACATATTTTTTAAGCTTTTTAACTTTAATTAGCTTTTGTTTAGGATGGCTGATATTGAGTTGGGAGATTATTTGGAATAAAAGAATAACATACACCAGGTCAGCGCCTCGAGCTCTTTGTCTCGTTCCTCTGGCCGTTCCTGAGCAGTTTCTGCAGTGTGGCAGGGCCCGCCATCAGGGAGGGGGTGCTTGGTCTGCGACGATGTTTGATCAGGTGGTGCATGTCGAAGTAACTTTCACATGAATGCCCGGACATAAGGATGTCAAGCAGAACGTTGCATTGTAACAAGATAATCAATGTTTCTCACTTCACCTGTCAGTAATATATACCATATGTATCATTATTGTGATATGAGTACTACAGTATGTACCCTCTGAGTAGGTTTTGGATATTGTAATATCGTGATGTGGCAGAAGTGTTGTCGTTTTGTGTTCCATTCATGTCTGTGATATATTCTACACATACAGACATTAAAACTGTAGTAAAATGCTGGTATGATGTCCATATGACTGTCTACAGGTCGTTTTAAGGTTGATTTTTGCTGAGAACCGCATGCGTGTCACGGTAGAAATAGGTGAGGCTCTCTACATCACGTAATGCAGCAGCCACGCTTGACACACACATGAGAAGCACGTCTCATGCATCCAGTGTGTCCAGCCTGTTACTGTGTCTATCCAACCTCACTCCCAACATGTCAAGTAAAGCAGCCTGGTCAGTTGCCCTACGCTTCTATGTTTGGCACCCTAAATTGCCGTAGTTTAAATGTAAGCGAAGTTGGGTGGTGGTCCAGCTTTCCCCAAGGAGATCTGGGTTCGTGACTTAGTGTCAAGATAACAGTCCAAAAGTCAAATCATGTCATAAAATGTAAACTGTTTGTCAGCATGCTCTTTTTTTATATATAGTTTAACCACAAGTTGCAAATATATTAATGCTAAGTTGATATCGGAGCCCTTCACGTACAAAACTGAAACTAGCCATATTTGATGAATTGGGAGTGAGAACATGTAAAATCGGTTTTCCGTTTGATGCTGAACAGGTAGTGTAAGGTGGGTTTTAAGCACTTTTTTATAATTTATCATCTCATCACTATGAGCAACTCCTTTTAAGTTGTCGCGTCTTAATATTGTCATTTTACAAAAATATTGATATTTCGGCTTGAATCAGGCTTATAGACCTACAAAGGAACCACATCATTCATTTACAAGTGTTTTTGTGGTAAAGTCAACAGAAATCTCTGAATATTTCTTCGGGGGTCATCTTTGTCTGCCACTTTTCTGTTTCTGTTCTTTTCTTGCTGGTGAACGTGCGGTGCATACAACCAGCACTAACTGTTGACCAGACTGGGAGTGAATATCAATTTTTGGAAAGAAATGGAGAGAGAAAAATATGGCTGTCGCACTAATGTCGCGGGATCTAGTTGTCATAAAAAAAGAATTAAGCAGTAATGAGCCTGTGTTTGAATTGTATCTTCTGCTGCAGGTTTACATTCAATCGCCGCCACCGCCCGTTTCATCTGAAATGAGCCTGTCTCAAATATATCCTGCTTAAAGCCAACAAGACAGAGGGATCTCGCCCGTGCAGCCGGCTGCTGTCGGCTGTCACCAGTTAAAGTCCCCTTTCAGACCAGTGAATGTGTTCATTTGTGCTTCATCCATAATCTACTTGTAGCCCAGTGTAAGCTTGAAAGAAAGACGGTCTCAGAGGGTGACGTTGGCCTGCTTCCAGTCAGAACACCAGTGTCAGAGGAGCTGGGCTTTGAATCGGCGAGGGGTTCATCATTAAGAGTAGTGAGCGAGGATGATTCCCAGGCAGGAAACAGTGTCTAATGGAATTGAGTGGTGACTGTGGCCCTGTGGGAGATTATGCCACAGTCTGTCCGTAATGAGCAGCGTAATGGCACGATTACAGCAGCACTTAATGACTCAGAAAGGGCCACCACTGTTAGTGTGTGGACACCCTCAACTGTATACTGTATCCTTCTCTTCTTCTCCTCATTGGCCGAAGACCTGCACAATTACTACACAGTTTATAAGCATATGCCATATTCACATCAAGCAGCAACTATGTGTTATTGACTGTATGTCGTTTCTTTTCTACCGGTGTTCAATTTTCTGTCTAACAGCCCCGTTACACCAGGATTTAAAGCAGTGAAAGCACCTTGCCAAAACAAGTGCTATGAAAATACTTTTTCAATACAAATGTTTCATAGTGGATAGTATAGAGAGCCAAAGTCACACCCCTTCCAATGGACCTCATGGGACCTTATTTCGGAAAACATTTGTACAGTATAGACAAATACATGTTTGATTCTGTTTGGATTGTGCCATGAGTTACACATATGATGTTTATGAATTAAAAAGATAATTTATCAAGTCAATAAAGTGGCTGTTTGTTGTAAAGATAGTAAAATATCATCTAGTTTTGTATGAAACCACTCAGTGGACTACATACGTCACTAACACTAAGATGGCCGCCACCTCTGCACCGAAAAAAGTATTAACAAGGTGAAAATCACAATAAAACTGACATATTGCAAACTGCAGATATGTGAAAGTGTTGTTCGTCAGTTCAGCAAGCAAGCTAACTTCAGAAGCAGCTCTATAATGTTTAAATCACAGGGTTTGCTGACCGTTCAACAAGAACAAGAAGCAATATAAAAAAAATGGCTGCACAGATATTAACATTATTACAAATTTATTGGCTCGTGTTTTGTGACTTTTTCTATTTTTTATTATTTCGCCATTGCATGAAAGCAACACATCTTCATACTCAAAGGATTGAATTGGTCAGTTTCCAGTGACTCTCAAAATGACCACCATTCCCATAACAACATGACCATTGCAACATACCAGCAACAGGCATACAGGACCGTCACTGTACGCTTGCAGTTTGGTTCGGGTTAAGGCGAGAAAGCTACTTGGTAAAGTTTAGGAAAATATCATGGTTTGGGTGTAAATCACTATGTAACTTATGTCCAGTTGTAAATGTTGTATGAACTTAACTACATTAGTAAGTTAAAATAAGTGACTGTTAACTTTTGGTTTCACACAACACGAACACGACACGAACAGCAGTCTCCTCAATAAAATTCCTGTGTCTGTTTAACATGACTGTCCACTCGGCTTCTTTTCTTATGCAGGCTTTGTGCTCACCTGACTTCCTCCTTTGATGCCATAACAATTCCTACAACCACTAGAGGTCACCATCTAACAACAAATGTAGATATCGGTCGTAATAAACTGCTTTCACAGTCGACCTATATCGTTGTTTTCTGATGAGGATGGGCTCATTAAAAGAGCTTTTGAGTATTGTGTTTTATGCTACTAAAAATTCTGGAATTGTGACAACCTTTCTCCGCTCTGCAGGTTTATGTATCCTGATGGACTGATTACTAAACTTATGAACAAGGCCCAATCATAACCCAACTTAATGTGCATCATTTTACCTTGAAAAAACTAAATGTAATTCCATCTGAAACCATCCTAATCACTCTTAAACAGGCTCGTGTGGCGGTAATTAAATATTTAAGAGTAGACAGCTTCATGAAAAACATGAGCCCAATCAGTTTTTATGTTGAAAAAAACTAAATTTAGTTTAATTAATAATGATAACCAACGTTCAAGTAGAAGTAATAGAGATTAAATGTTGCTTTAACGGAGCACAAATACAGGTACGTGTGTTATGACAGGTAAGATTAAGCACATTTTGCCTTTTAAATGTGGCTGCAGCTCTCTGGGGAAATCCACTTGACACTGCCTGAGGAATCTGCTCGACTCAGCTAACAGGATCGGATGTTATGTCAGGCAAAGGTACAATTTTCATTAACCTCCAGCGGTGCCGTGATTTGAATGTGCCAGCCCAGCAATTAGTTGATTGTGACTGATTGACAAAGAAACTGCTTCTCAGCGCTGCCGAGACATGGGAGTCAGAGAGCAAGTGTACAGTCGACACCTGGGTTCAGGCTTTCTGCACACCCCTCCATCCCCAGCACTCTGACTCCCTCTGCTCTAGAATCTGCAGTATGACCCTCAAGTCAAACAAATCAAAGACAAAGAACCAGCAACACAGACACATACTGACAAAGAAAAGCAGTCAATTGGCTTCTAATAAAACATAATACTTAGATCACAGCAGATAATTTGATAGAAAATTATAATAATTAGAATGAAATAAATAATTTATAGTTATGTAAAATAGTTACAATGTTAATAAAACACAGTTATTTAAAACAATTACAAGTACAGGTTGGAAGGCTTAAAGGTGCAATATGTAAGAATTGGCCACCGTCATTCGAATTCATACTCCAAACAAATAGGGGGGAGAATATCACCAGAGTAACTGCTAACTGCTGCTAACTGTAGATGTCATTAGGTTGTTAGCTCAGTCAGCTGTGCGGGGGAATGTTCGGGTGCATCGGGTTAGGGTTGGGGTTATGGCTGGAGCACAGGAGCTTTGGACCTACACAGACTGGGGCTCGCTGGTTAGCATGCTAACTTAAGCAGATAGCCTATCTCTGCAACAATACAGAAACATCATGAGATCAAAACAGCTATTTATTCAGATGCAGTTGATAATTATGTTAATTTTTAATGTTGTCAACTAAAATTCTTACACATTGCACCTTTAAGATCAGAATTTCTAAAATGTGCAAAAGGTATAAGTGTATTGATCATAAGGAGATGCTGTCATTTGTTCCAGGAGTTATTTTCTGTTTTTAGTTTGATGTCATTTTTATTGTTGTTATTACCGTATATATTATTATTAGTTTACCATATTTTTATGTGGTCATTCTATTTTCTGTATGTTAATTAAGTGTTCTGTTTTTTAGGTAGAGGTTTCAAATACGTTTTCTGTCTCTTCCTGCACTGTATATTATTTTCTATCCTTGTTATTTGTGTGTATTTTTTTTGTTAAATTGTGCAAAATAAAAATCTATAAAAAAAATAAGAAATCTAGGTCCAGGTGCACTAATATTAAAAGCAGTCTTTCCAGGTTGAGACTCAATCTCATGGAATTTGAGGCAAGAGCCAGTCAGTACAACAGGTCTGGTGAAGCCCATCTGAAAGATTAAGCAGTCCCGACAGATAATGCATTACATTTCCAGTAGGGCTTTCAGATAAAAAGATTCCAGTGAGCATCACCCAGAGACCACCCAACCTTATCATACAGAATGCAATGATGTGTACCATGAACATCAATGGTGATAAACCTCATAGAGCAGAGTGACGGACAGAGTCCAGAGTTTAAGAGTTGAAGATGATGTGTGCACATCACCATCATCCATTACTAGTCCCACGTCTGATGGTACTTTGTTATCCTACCGCAGCCTCGCCTCCATATGACTCATTTTAAAGCAGGATAACAGCTAATGCTAACACAGGAGTAAGCTATGGCTTTGAAATAGTGCTAGCAGCCTATATTTACAGACAAATGATCAGCACACAGTGCAGCAGGCTCAGGTTGAGAACATTAGTCTGAAGTCAGTAAATCAGGGAATCATGCTGACGCTGAGCAGTAAGTGTGTCTGTTGCATTAATGCTAGTAAGTTTAATAATATATACACAGTATATCATGTTTCAAAAACTACTACTGCTCTTGCCTTTGGTCATAATGTAAATATTGAAGCTATTGCTGTTCAAGCGATGTGAGTTTACAGTAACTAGTCATGCTCAATGTTGCAGCATGTTGAAGAGAGACAGAACTGTGGAGACCAAATGAACTACATTTATTTCACTTAAACATGACTGACATAATGTTTGTAATCTGTTTCAGTTGTGCCCTATGTATTTACAGTACATGTGTACGGGTTGCCATTTATATTCAACCCACACACATTTATTGTTCCTTTTAGAAACACTTCAAATGCACATAAATGGTGCTATATATTAAATACAGACTGGAACGTATGCCACAGCAGCTGTATTCACACACAACTTCAGGATGAAAAGAATCAATAATAAGTCATGATTTGATTTATAGCTTTCATACTGGAACATAATTTATTGAGTGCTTCATCATGACCAAATAAAACCAAATGAAACCACAAAACACTGGGCACACAGAAGCAATTCAGTTAACTTTGTTTAGCATATAGTTAATACTTATACAGCAAAAAATTAAACCGCTGTAAAATGTGCTGAAAAGAGAAATATTTGATATTATTAGATATGATTAATTTGTTCATCGCTTTATTCTTCATTGGAAGTCTAGAAAACTCAGTCTGATCGCCAGAATAGATCTTGGCAGTGTTCGTTTCTGCAAACCCTGGACATGTTGAAATATACACGATATATGTTTATACTTTACACTTCTTTATATTATAACTTTGTTTCTTTAGGTTCCATTTTCTTTAATATGTTGTTACCATGCTCTGGTTAGGTTTAGGCACAAATAATACTTGGTTAGTGTTCATCATCGAGGATCATGTTCTGGCTTAAAATATCTGTTTTCATTGCCACAAACATGGCTGGAAATTGTCCCGAGGTCTCCAGTGGTGTGACACTTACAAATGTTGAAACTCAGTCTCGAACTGTGGTCACTGGCTTGACAGCCTTCTCGTCTCTAACTACACCACAATCCCCTCCACCTCCCGATATGACAGTCAGGTCATAAAACATGTAATGTGAACGTGATATGACATGTTTTGTAGAAATGTCAAGATGGTATGTAGCCAGTGAGAGGAACAAATGTGAACGTATCTGTGGTTTGCAGAAACATTAACTGCCAACATTGTATCCTGGCGACTAGGCTGAGAAAACTGTATGCATGCTGGTCTGAAGTATAGAAAATGTGCACATACTGTACAAATGCTTCTCTTGTAATTGCCTTTTAAATTATTTGATGAATGTAAAATGCATGACTCGTTTGCATGCACATTGTTCATACAGGTGGCACCATCAATCTTTGTGCCGTGGGCATCAACTTGTCATACGCTAAAGAAAGGGCCCAAGTGACAGCTAGAAGGCTCTGTACTCCGCTTTCAGATCTGTTTGTAGGAAAAGGGATAATGATCGGTTTGAAGGCTCTGGCAGAAGTTATTTATCATGCTGATAAGCTTCATCAATGGGCTGAAATGTGGCGTGAAGTAGCTCATCAGACGAACCTGTTTGAGCTCTCCCTGGGCGGTCACTCTCCTCTCAATGAACTCCTCAGTCAGAGGCAATTGAGTGGATGCATCACATGCAGCTTCGAGGGAGTGCAGGGCTTAATGTGATATGATTTGCATACGTGGCTGTGCAAGACTTTCTCCCAACATGAAACCTGGTCTAAATATAGAACATCTACGTTCTATAGAAAGATGAGAGAACCTGCTCTATGAAAGCAGTCCATTTATATTCTCTCTCTGTGCTCATCCAGACATTCGATGGCGCAAAAGGTTGTAGAAGAATCCGTGCTGACATTTGAATACACAGCCTGCTTCTCAATTCTCTCCTGTAGCCTGTTTTCTGGGGCACTTCACCAGACTTTATATTGAGCTCGTGCACCTCTAACACGGCGCCTGATCGATATGTTATTGCAGTATTGTCAGGGACATATCTGCCATTTAGATTCCAGCCGGGCAGCCTGACATTCTTACCTCCTCACCGCAGAGGGGCCCGCTCGGCCGGGTTTTTGCAAAATTGGAAACCTCTGGAGGTGACATCACAGGCGTATTAATAAAGCTTAAGTGTCGTTCTCTTAAAGGTTATCAGCGGTATCACCTGGGCGAAGATTTGCTGCAGAGGCAGAAAAGTGAGGTGGCAGTTGGCGTCTGCTCTCCCTGGAAGCAAGAGAGTGAACGCAGCATTAAAAATCCTTTAATTTGTTAATTGCTGCAAACGATTTCCCCAGCCAATTATCCAAAATGCCACAGTGAAACATTGCAAGACTTTCCTGAAAGTGCTTGGTATCATGCCTCATGCATTGGTAATAGCAAAATGGGGAGTGCAAATTGCCTTTTTTTTTTCTTCCCTCTCAGAGTTTTCAAATTGTTCAAGCTGCCTTTCCCATTTATCTTTAATGCCTGCTGATCCCCTATTGTGTGAAAAAAATCATCCTTCAACAACTGTAGATCTGTCTGGATGAGCAGGAGAGCAAATGTAATGGCATGCTGGGAGAAATTACACAGCGATGTAAAATTCAGTTAGGCTGTTGTTCTTGTCAGAAGCCATAATAATAAATATGATCCATTTATTTTTATTTTTTTTGCGTACATGTCATGCAGCAACCAGTTTAATCTGATACAACTGCTCCTTTTTCTTCTGAGGTCTTGAAAGTTTATTCTCATACCAATATCAGATCTTTTTCTTACAGTGTATTATTGTACAACGCTGAAAAATTTTTCCCAAAAATGCTTTGTGTCTGTCTCTAGTCTGTCATTGGAATTTTCCTCAACAACTACGCTTTTTCGCTTCTCTTCTTTTTATTGTACCCTGGTGTCAAGGGCCCCCGCAGTCATATTAGCCTGTCGAGACGAGGCTTTTGATCTATCTCCTAGATTTAAAATAAACAATTCCTAGACAGCTTCAGGTTGGGAGAGAAGGCGCTCCTAAATCAGCAATAACACGATCTGCAGCGTTGCAGCGCAGGCAGCTTTGCACAGTGAGATTGACAGAGCTCAGACTGGGAAAAACATGTCTCATTTTTGAGTGGCATCATGACAAAAACATTTAAAATGCTTTTTTTCCCATCCTGCTGCTGCTTCCCCTGAAAGCACTTTATGTACACTGTGTGGGCTCGCTCCCCTCCGCTGCAGGTCAAACTAATTCTGCATTTGTTATATTTGAGGAAATTGCTGGTGGATAGGAGGTAAAGTGCTTGTAGCAGGAGATCAGGAATGTGGTCCTCGGGGCCGAGGGCAGCGTCTGAATACAAAGGAGATTGTGTTGTTTTCAAATTTGAGGTTTTAGTGTTTGTCCCATTAATCCTTGAGGCCGATAACCTCTGATCTGAGCCAACTTCAGCCTCCTTATAGAGGGCTTTGTAGATATTAATCTTGACCATGTTCGTTGGTGTTGCTGTCACAGTTAAGAGAGCAACAGGATGTTAGAGTCACCTCTCTGCAAAGGCCAGAATGGGACAAACCTGTGTATCAGAGTAATGTGACAGAACAGATGTAGTGAGAGATTGTCCTTTGGTTTTAGGTTTCTTCTTCTGCAGTGCATTTTTAGAATCACATAGAGCCAGGGCTGTTTTCGCTCTGAGCGTCTCCCTCAGAGGAAGGCTGCTTTCCAAAGGGGTCGGTGATTTTATCAGCTACTGTATGTTTAGGGGGAAAGAGTGTGAACTCTTAATATATTTCTGTTTGAACAGAATGGTTAGTTTTGTTGGGGTGAGAGTAAGTGGTTGGGAAAAAATCCATTCAATTCAAATATTGTGATTCTTTTTTTCACAATTCCTCAATCCATTTTATATAACTTGTGCTTAGTCCGATAGCTCCAGAAATCTTTCATAGGGGTGGCCAGATGGGAGTTTAAAAACACCACACTGGCCTCCAGAGCCGGTCCTGACCAATTCAGTGCCCTAGGCCAGATTTTAGCTGTTGCCCCTTGCATGTTAGATAATTGCCATCGCACACCGATTACATTCATACACTCACAAAGACACTGCATTGCTTTCTGTCAATTTTCTTTATTTTAGAAATAACATAGTATTAAAGAAACAATCTCATAAAATGAAATACAAAAATATAATATCAAAGAAATCAGTGCAGATTTACAAATATAAATAAGACTATTGCACAAAAAACTATATTACAGAAACCTTAGTGTAATATGCATAAGGTAGACATCTGTTGAGAGAACACATGATTTACTCTAATGATGGAAAGTTTTAATGAGTTTGAGCCTAGCTGTGCGGACATGGAGGGGACAGCAGAAGCTGATGCTGCATCGCTGGGCTTGTCTGAGGTGAGGGGGACAGTAGCTGCATCGCTGGAAGCTGCTGAGGTGGAGAAGTATATGTGTCCACTGGGTGTTACATTATATTAATAAATAAAGCTGCTGATGGTGAAACCCAGCCATTAATAACACCTAAGCCACATTATAGCCAGTGATGGAAGAAGCATTCAGATCCTTTACTTAAGCAAAAGTACCTAAGTATCAGTAGTAACATTTTGTATTTTGTTTAAGTATTAAAGTAAAAGTACTGGTTTGGCCCCTCTGACTGGCATATGATTATATATGACATAATAAGATTATTGATACTGAAGCATCAGTGTGAAAGCAGCATTACACTGTTGCTGCTGCTGGAGCAAAGTACCTCTGAATTCTGCTTCAGTACAGTACTTGAGTAAATGTAGCTTACTTGAGTTACTTTCCACCACTGATTATAACCTGTCATTCTAAACACAAACAGGAAGAGTAATCACACCTGCATTCTTGAACAAAACATGTATTCAATTAACAATTGCATGGTTTGAAACTATCAATTACAAAACGGGATGGAAAATGGAGAGCATTTTAATGACTAACATATTACAAGCAGGCTAACAGTGGCTAATTTGACCGAGATGACAATTAAAACGTACGCCTGGTTTCTTGAGGCAGACAGTGGCTGGTTGGTGCATCACACTTAAAAGGACAAGTGTATTTCTCAAAATAATTTTGTGGGTTATTCCCCAGACACCTGATTAGTCTTTCCAACATGACGTTAACTCTGTTTATTAAATAAGATAACGTTCCCATCTTCCAAGTAAGCTGGCAACACTGTGCTCCAACAGTAACTACATGCAGTTCATTACATTACCTCCCTCTCTTTCCTGTTTCTCCTCCTCTTCTTCTTTTCCCTCCCCAGGTACAGAGGGCTTTGGTCTGTTTGACATGATTGCTGGTCAGCTTTGGTTCATGTCATGTTTCAGTCACAGGTAGCTCCAGTGTGTTGACGGCGCTGGCTGAGTCTAATTAAGAGGGGGGTGATGATTAGGTAGTTAAGTTGTTGTGGACTTTTTTGGCAAGTTTTATAAATAACAGTATTAAAATAGATAAGTAAAAAATAGCGGCCTCCTCCTGGTGTCACCATTGCGTTTGTCATGGATCGTTTGTGTCCTGTATGTTGGGGGCTGGTGCCTCCATGGATCGGACTTGTTCCGGAACATCCCACAGATGCTCGATCAGATGGGAATCTGGGGAATTCGGAGGCCCGGTCACAGCCTCGGGCTCTTTGTCGTGTTCTTCGAGCCGTTCCTCAGCAGCTTTTGTGGAAAGTCAGGGAGCATTGCTCTGCTGGGGGAGCGCCCTTGCCATGAGGGGGTGTACTTGGTCCACAACAGATGGGTGGTGCCTGTCAAGTAGCATCCGAATGAATGCCCAGCAGAACATTGCATTATAACGAGATGATCAACGTTATTTACATCACCTGTCAGTGGTTTTAATGTTGTGGCTGATCGGTGTCTTCTCACTGATGGTCTCCTTTGATTATGTAGATCATACAGTGGCATCGGTATTCAATTGAGACCATTGTTAAAGGTTCCTTGTAGTACGTGTAAACTTAATAACGTGCTTACCACCATTTAAATCCATGTAGAAAGGTAGGAAAATTAAACAAGACGCAGATAGTTAGAGAGAGCACATACAGTAGTTCATCATTTCTGCAAGAAAACTGTGAGACTCGGGGACCATGTAGCACTCCTCATATTTCACAACTCTCTCCTTCTCTCCCTCTCGCTCTTTGCGCTACCATCTGTAATGAGCTAAGCAGTGGAGTGTAAGCAGCTTCTCAGATAATGAGGCACAATACCCCGGAGAGTTAAGCTGGGCCCGCAACTTTAATATACCATTTCTTCATCCTGAAAACGAAAGCAATCGCAACGGAGAGACCGGGGAGAGAGATACATGCAGCTCGGGTGTCAAGAGGAGCCTCCTATCTGTAGCTGCCATCCATAAACATGATTTAGGAAAACTCGATAGCGCACAATACTTATTGGTATTGCCCAATTGAGAGACACGTGCTTGCGAGTCTGCCCGATTCAGCCTGTTTTTAAACAAAAGTGCTCCAACAGGCCTCCAAACCACAGAGCATCAATTTTTCATCACATAGTGTATCAAGTCACATTTGTGCGTCTACCGCTTTACAAATACTAATGTGTTTCGAAAAGTCCCCGGCTGCAATGCAAGGTAGATATATAAACGCTGCAGACTGTTTTATGGTTGCAGACAGCAGCTTGGCAGTCTACCTCAGCACTGGGAGCCGAGACCTCTCCAGCTTTTCTTGGAGGATATCTCCATAATAGCCTCATTATTCAACTGTGAGCCCAGGAACACTCAGGCTGAAGTAATGAGCCCCTCACTAGTTGCTGAGTATCACCTTTTTGCAAGAGGTTGCATGGAGAATGCATCCTGATTAGAGGTGCTGTTTAGCTATTTTGTAGCAGAAATGCAGCGAAGGTCATGATCCTCGTTTTCATTCTTTATTTTTTTAATCATCTTTAAAACTAGGACCACAGGATTCAAGAATAATAGCTGCAAAAGTCTCAGCCAGGAGGTCTAGATTGCAGACTGAAATTCGCTGTAAATAATTCAAGAACCGGTTCACCAAAATGTGCAGTTGGAAGTCGTCGAAAAAAAACACGAGGGCATTTCATAATGAGCGTCTGTCTCACTCAAGTGACCCGATCGCTGCCAGTGAAGATATGTGAAAGCGCTCTCCTGATTATGCTCCCTCAGGGTGTATATTTTGGCTGATGGAATAATTTTGTCAGTTTGTCAGTGTGTGGGGAAAAAATGTGTTTAAGAAATTAAATTAAGTTGTCAGAGAAATAATTATATCTATGTGCATTTATTTATTTACTTATTTAAGTATTGCTGGTACAACTTTAAGGTTCATAATATTCAGTGCCTTATACAGTGTGTTGCTTCATACGTCTAACTCACTACATAAGGTAAATATACTTTTGACTTCTCTACATCTGACAACCACAGATACTAATTGTTTTACAGATATGATTTTAATATTTTTACGTATAAAAATGGACAGTATGCCATGCTATCATGAATTAAAATGTCCTTAAAATATGTAAAGTAGCTCAAATCAACTCCACCTCCCCCAGCATTACTATACTGTAGTAGTGCTTTCTGATACGGCACTTTGATTGAATTGATTGATTGATTGAAATCTTAATTTCGAACGTGTACATTTTTTAATTTTGGTCCATAAACAAACAAACCAACAAAAGAATACATTCATAGCCACTCCTCATCCACTCTTATTTTTTCTCTTCAACTGAATTCATATCCGTCTTATTCAAAGTTTCTTCCCTTTTCAGGGTTGATCCAAGTTTCAGATATGGCAATCATGTTGAACGTTTGCGTAAATTGACTTCAGTCTTCCTTGATGTTGTTGAAGTTTGCACACAGGCTGCTGCAGTTGAAGTGGATTATCGATAATCTGTTATCCGTCTTAATGGTTTGATTATATTGCTCCTCTGTGTAGTAGCAGCAATTATCCTTTGTGTTACAGAAAAAATTATTGTCCGGATCGATATCATTTTCCATGGCCTGTAAATTGTGGTCAGAGTATTCAAACGTTTTAAGTTCCAGTTGATCGCGATCAATAATCCACTGAGTTAGGTGATGACTGTCTCCAGATGGAGATGAGTGAATTCTTTCAGTGTGTCGTGGTTTTGTGCTGTGATGGTACCTTACAGTCCAGTTTATGTTGCTCCACTTGGAGTGGAGGAAGGCTCCACCTGTTGTTCTGTTGAGTCAGCATCCATTTCTCCGGGCTCCCCGTCGTTGTCGGCGGTCACAACCAGAGAGTATGACCAGTGTGTAATGTGGAGCCCAGCAAACAATCACGTTGTTTATCCTGGTATACTACTCCAAGTCATCCACTCTGCTCTCACCTGTCTTTCTCCGCATTCTGTCGTCTCAGCAACTTCGCCTCCTCCACCAGGTCCAGGATATTCTGTCCCTCTGCTGTAGTCTAACAACAGAGACCTCCTCTGCCAGAAAGTCTAGGGACTTTTTAATGTCATCGACTTCCTCCGCTGTTTGGTTCCTCCTTTCCTTTTCTCTCCCCATCAGTAACGTTATTTGTTTTCAGCGCAATAGCTGTTAGCTCAGCCGCTAGTTAGCTCGCCGGCCACTAGCTCGTGCAGTTTCAGTCCAAAAATTGCAGTCTTAAATGGGGCAGGGGTCAAACCGGTGGTCTCAGCAGAACCACCAGTTTGAGCTGTAGCTCATGGCTTTATTGATGGTTAATACGTCACTTAGTGATCTTTGTGACTTAATCATAAAACAGTTAGGACAAATGTTTCACTGGTCCTCTTCTAGCAAAACGTGAGAAAGATCGAGAACAATTTCTGTATTTGTTCCATTTGTCTCACCTGCTCTGATGCCATACATCATTTGATTCAGGAGAGCCTTAAGTTTCAGTTGAAGGCCTAATTTTTCATTTGCTTAGTCTGACAACAAATGAATTTTTTCCTATTTACTGTGAACTCGGACAGAACCTTCATTTTAAAAGATGGATGTTTTAGATTTCCTTAAGACTTTCTGTCAACAGTTAACTCTTCCTACAGCCATTTATTATAATATCATAGGAGTTTTTCATTGGACAACAGGTGTAATGCTATATTTAATTTACTGACCATGTAGATGTCCAAAAAATGTAATTCTGCTATTAAATCATGCATCACAGAGGCTACAATCACTGCCTGAGGAAGAAACTATGTGGGTTTCCTCGATGAATCAATGCTGCAGAATGTGAAGGTGATTGACAACAGAGACCCTGAAGGCCCAAACAGGCCATGTTCAAACATTTGAATAGGATTTATCATTTAAAAGTTGTTAACATTTTGGAACAAAAGCTATTTTGTGCTGCTGTCTGGGTCTTTTAGGGTCAAAGGAATAGTTCAACATTTTTCATTTCAAAATAGCTAAATTATGACCAGCTGCAGTAATAAAATCTTGGGTACCACTTAATAATAACACACACTTTATTTAGGATTTACAAGTTGAAACTAATAGCTTCATGAATTCTGATAAATTATGTGTTAATGATTTGTAGATCCACTGTAAACCTTTAAATGGGGCGCCTTCTGGGTTGCCAGATTGTAAAAACTGCGTTTTGCTGTTTTTTCATTTTCCTCCGACATATTATTCAAGTTGCAGAAAAGCCCTGCTACGGACCATTACATTTTGGTTAAGATCCATTTATTATTAACTTACCAACATTACCAAATGTAGACTTAATGGTTTTTTAGACCATTAGATCTCTGAGTTTTTATGTAATACATATAAACTGCTGCTTGACAGCTAATTACAGAAACAGCTTTTTTACCTTAACGGAGTGTTTTTACACAGTTGTTTTGCTGCTTTTTCTTCTTCTGAAAACTGGCAAGTTTTTATTTGGTCTAATGGTTCCAGAGTTAGTTATTATTTAGCCTCCAAAGTTTCAATCCAAACAACAAATGAGCATCCCCAGACTAGAGAATATAAATGTGCGGCTGTTTACTTCAAGAAATTAAGAGGAGCCATTATCAGTGAGTTTGCAGACATTGAATCAGAATTCAGTGCATCTGGGCTATGACCAAGATGGCAGCAGCCAGCCTGTTAATGCGATGCACAGCTATAACAGCATCACAGTTTAATTAATGATCATGGTTCTGTCTTTCGGCTTTGTCTAATCCTCAAGAGAATGTCACACACTGTTACACTTCCCACATGACAAGAGATGCTCAAGTCATCTCACATTACATTTTTTCCTTTTTGTATGACTTAGAGTGCCAGTAATTCCCATAATCAGCACTCTTCCCTCTGTGTGTGTGTGGAGGCCTAGCTCGAGCTGTCTTGGAGCTCGGAGTCCCTGCCTGCCACCTGTGTCCCAGTATAAGAGTAACATGACGGATGGCAGCGCTGTCAGGCCCCAGGGCCCTCTCAATCCGTGATAGATACCCTAACACAGACTCCTGCTTGTTGTGCCTAGGGTTACCACCGCAAACCTGGGGGGATCCTAATTAGCCTGTGGTTGGAACATGCCCCGACATGATGTGTGTGTTTACAAAGGGAAGGGCACAGCATCCCACTGGTTCTCTTGGGTACACATCATATAATGCACTTTTACTGTTCTGCATGCATACAGGACATAATCTGATTTTTGCAGCTCATTTACATTTTTTTTTCTTTTTTTTGACCTTTCTGGGAGGAATGTTAGTGTAGAGGCCAGAGTCCTCATTCCAGAGTATAGTGAAAATTGTAATTTTCTTGCCTCATTACTTATTCAAGTCTTTTGTGTTATGGGTTTGTCATATTTCATTATGGAAATCCAACATTGGGTCTTGCCTGAGTCTTCTCTCATTGTAGTTTTTTTCAAATGTTTCCCCTTGACCACTCCTGTATTAGGTGTGGGGCTAAAAACGCAGGGGGTGATTAACTGATGGGACACTGGTGAACAGAGAAAAAAAGGAAAAAATGGGAAAACAGACAAAGGGAGGAAATGACCAAAACATGACACGAGGACAGCTTTAAGCCCGTAATTATTTACGTGGCATTAAATGTGCATGTCGTCATGCATCGCGAGGGACCGATCTCGTTTCCTTACTCCATATGCAAAAATATACCTACATCACTGAAACAAAACCAATACAACCCTTTTTTTACTCAGAAACAGAAATATCTTCATGTGTGACATCTGCAGAGTTAACAAGTTGGCCCAAATAGTTCAGAATTTGTTGTGTTGACAGCGTTTCACAATGTTTATCAAGTTTCTCCGAATGCAACAAGCCTCAAAATTTAGCGTTTTTATAAGGGAGTCTGGTGACTTTCTCCACGGGTGACAACAAAGTAACCTATATTGGTCATTGTTTAGTGTTTTTGTAAAATTTGACACATTTATCTTTGATATGTTATATTCTTTTATAAATTTGTTGTAAATGGCGAAATCAGTTGAAAAAAGTTAGTTCAAACAGCTGTTGGGAGACACAGAAGCAGACAGACATGACAACAGACAGGCTGGTCAGGGAAAGAAACATCTTAATGTTTTGCATTTAACGCAATATACAAGAAGGCAGCAATGATTTTAAATTTACCGTGGCCGTTTCACAAAGTCCAATGTTTTCTCCTCACGCAACAACTCTTAAAATCACACGATCTGTAAGGGAGCCTGCTGATATAATCCAGTGGCTGGTTGAAACAGACAGTATTCACAAACCTCTGCTGTGGCAACATGCGTCCCAGACCACCTCTGAATGTGGATTGGGTGTTCACACCTGTACCTAGAGCTGTCCACTTGTGATCGGATCACTCAGAATGCATGCTGATGCCAGGTCTGAAAGTCCTCATTCTGTTTTTGAAAGCACTCATCTGTTGATTAGTGACCAGGCTGCTGTATGTGACACGCTGGGAATAAAAATGGGCTGGTTATCCTGTATCACCAGCATGTGCATCCTCCTTCATGCGCACCCGCTTGTAAAAACATGGTAGATGAATCTACAAGTCGCCTTTATGTGAAATCCCATTGGATTCGAGTTTAGAATGATCTCCAAACCAACACACAAGTATCAGGTCTGAACAGAAAACATCCACATTAAGGAAGTAAAGGTACCAATTTATGGGGTCTTTAAACTGCTGTGTGGACAGAGCCTTAGAGACAACAGCTTGCACGCCCAGCCACACACATATTCACTAAACGTATGCTCAATCATGCATCTCTGTGCTGTCACATACACTTAACAATGCAGCCCATCATTTATTGCAGATTAATCCTCGTTCCATACAGTGTCGGGACCTGCACTTTACCTTGTTTCATCGTCATTAAAGGGAAGAGATTGGAGAGCACGGGAGTGTGCGGGACGGCTGAGGACAAAAGAGCTCGGAGGTGAAGAAATATCCAGTAAATGGTGGTATTGCGTTGGGAGGCTGGGAGAAGTGAGCGAGGTAAAATAAAAAATAAAAAAATTAACCTTTGACAGATGAAAGCGACAGTGGATAAGACTGGAATACAAAAGGTGAAGACTGACAAAGAGAACGAGATGTTCCAGGTTAGACTTTCACACCTTGGTGTTCCAGTAATACTGCGCTGTGTGATGTCAGATGGTAGTGTAGGTCGCAGGAACAGAACGGGCTGACTGTGATGACTTGAACCATCTGTATAAATGAAAACCAGAAACAGCAGGACAGGTATGAAGACGGAGAGGTGCAGAGAGATTGAAGCTTCCTCTTTTAATGAACCCTACAGCGCCGGTGCTCCCTGCCGTGCTGCAGCCCCTGGCCTCTGCCCTTGCTGTCAAGACCATGTCTGAGCTGTACAGAGCAGCGGTGACAGCTAAAGCAAGCCCACTTTGAAGTCCGGAGTGCAGCAACAGGGTAGATAATGACCCCGCCAATCTCCTCCCACCGCCCTGTCTGCTTCCCCTGGCCTGTGTGCAGGGCAGAGCGGGAGGCCTAATGAGCATACTTTTCTGAACAACTTTCACTGAAGGCAAATGCATTAATTCTTGATCCGCTTCCACCCTTTATAGTGCTCAGTCTTCCGAGGGAGCGAGGATGAGTCAGGGTGAGGGAGAGTCACTAATGCATGTTTCAAGAGGGAGAAAAAAACACAGGGACAAAAGTGGAGCAGACAGGACACAGAGACGGTGAGATGGTGAAGGGAGATCTGCATGTTTGTCGAGCAGTGTGACAGAGAGCAAGAGAGACAAGGTTTGAGAGGCACAAGTGGCTGCTGGATTTAATGATATCAGGGTAAATAAGCTTCTGTCTCCTTCCTTAACAGTTAAAGGGGGCGGCTGTCCATTATCTGGCACAATTAATTCATGTTTACCTGCTTAAAATTGCAACCCAGGTGCCGCCCAAGGAAAGACGTTGAATGCTTCTTCATTTGGGCTGTCAGAGCTACAAAGAGGAGAGGTAATCCAAATCAGCTCTGCCAAGGACAGCTGCTTCATCACAATTATAACAAGGTGTCTGCCTGCTGCATCCATACCTGCGGCACTGCAAATAAGTCGGCGCTAATCAATCTGTAGCTCTTCCCGCCTGCAGCGGCGGCCTCACTTTTCGCCAGGAGGTGTTTGATGTGAGCTAAAGTTGCCGCCGTTGTTCCATTAGCGAGATCAGGTTCAATACGGCAAAGTGGAACCTTCATAGTGAAATGATTCCTCAGAGCGAAAGCTTCGGGGAGAAGCGTGAAAAGAAAGAAATCAAGTTATTGGTGTCAGAGTTGTGTTTAATGGTGACAGATAATAGCAATTTTTGTAGGTTTAACTGAGCTCATTTTTACTCCCATTTCCTTCGGGTGAGAAAAACACAATTACTGCCTCCACCGCAACAATCATTTAGTGCTTTTTTTACACAGTTTAAACTGTCTGGCATGTTAGAAAATCTTCAAACAACAGGTTATCTGCGCCTTTCTGTAGCTTATTTCCAAGTATTCAAGTCTGTTTTATCTGCAAGTTTTTCTCTGTACATCTGATGATGAATGGTCTCTCGTTGCCCTGAGAGATCTTTACCTGCAAGACACTGTATATCACATCAAAAGCAAACAAAACACAAACGCGCTATCAACTCTACCAGGAATTGTACCGTAGGGTCCATACATCATGCTATTTTAAGGCACACACATTTCAGACAGAACAAATAAAACTGAGCCCTGAGGGAGGAACCAGTATGAAATGTCTCAAAACAGCTGCTGCTTTTATGCTCACAGTAACCATTGTTTATCGCCGGCCCAGCATAAATTAACAATACCCTTTTATTATCCGGAATTGTATGGTTATGGTCTTTTGTATGAGAAAGCTCAAACATATTATTAGGACAAACACCCCATCATGTCCCATCTGAATGGCAAAACATTATCCGAGAATTCAGTCAGTGTCTAAGCATGTGTTTATGCACCTGATTGGAACAGCTTCCTGGATCCATCCCTAAAAGCCACGTTAACAGGGTCCTAAGAGCCACTTTAACACACACAAAACGTGCTTTCTCACATTTTGAGGGATAAGTTCACCCCAAAATTGAAATTCAGGCATCATCTACTCACACCGCTGCCGATGGAAAGTCGGGTTAAGTTTTGTAGTCCACAAAACATTTCTGGAGCTTCACAGCGAGCATCATTGCAGCATTCTCCTAAACAAGTGAAGCAGATGGGGACTTGCTTTAAAATGTATAAAAAACTTTGAAAAAAAAGAAGATTTCATTAAAACATTTGTTTTTATTCAGGGAAGGTTTCACTGAGAGCAATGCTATCTTTTTCAGGAAAAAGACAGCATTGTATCTCACATCTGGAGAGCTGCCAAGTACAACCAGAGTCTGATCTGCTGGCCACTAAGCAGCTCCACCGGAGCGCTTGTGGTTAACAAGGGCACCGGGCCACCACTGTCCCCAGATGGCTCCTTACAAATTTTTCATGTAGTGTAATCCAATTCTCCAGAAGGCCCAAGATCTCAAATTGATTTGGAAAGACGTTATTTAAACCCTTTTGAATGACAAAAAATCTTCACTGTAGCTGCTACACTGAAAGCGTTAGCGCGCCATCTTTCCAGAGTGGGTGCACGAGCGAATTTATTCACTTGCTTTTTTTTACGTTTTTGTCTTTTCAAAGCTTTTCCTCAGCTTCATCAGTTGTTTAGGAGAATGCTGCAGTGCTGTTTTGCTGTGAAGCTCCAGAAATGTTTTGTGCACTATAAGAATTGACTGGACTCTCCACCTGCATGGGGTTGAGTAGACAATGACTGTTCATTTTTGGGTGAACTTATTCTTTCACCTCACTAAAATTCTCACTTTCTAACAATGCATATAGCATTGGTTTTATGTGTTCAGGCGCACTAACATGATTGCAGTCAATATTTGTGCTGCTCAAAGTATTTGAAAAATCCAACAATAACATGCCCACAGACCGTCCTGCAAAAACGGATTGCAAAGAAAACTGTGGTTGGATGGAATTCTATTCAGCTCCATTGTGTGAGGGTGGGGCAAACAGTGGCAAAGTAAATCAGGGTATATAAGCAAGTGTGCCAGGAAATAATGTGGGTAGGAAAACTGCAGGGGCCCAACACGGTGGTCAGGGTTACAACAGAAAACTGTGAATTATTATGAAAGAAGGGTCATTCTGTCTCTTTGTCCATTTGCTGTGCAGTTATACAAACAATTTTTGAGGTCGATCCCACCTCCTATCTCAAATTGGCTGGATATTTGCAATTTTGCAGGTCAAGGTTCAATTTAAAGACTTAGGAATGACTCAACACATTGAACAGGGTGTTTCATCTGTGTCTGAAAGCAGATGTGACCCTTCTCCACTGAAATATAGAGGGAGTGAAATCCAGTGTCATGGCAGGTATTTTTTTCCCTTCCCCAGAGACGATACTGTGATTGAAAATAAATATGCATACATACGTTTAGTCTCAGCATCTGATACTCACACAAACCAATTTAAAATACAGGTGTCAGGTGGGATATTAAGCAAGCCACTAGCAGCAAGTATTTGATCATAAACCAAAATATTGTAATGTTAAAAGTTTCACATGATGATGGTGCTATAGGGAAACATCATTAAGATTTATCTCTCTTTATCGGCACGATATTTAATGGCAATCTATCTGATATCCGTACAGACACATCACTGTACATGTACATTTCATGGTGGCTGGGGATGGAAAGTCCAGGGATCCCAAGAGTCAGTGGGCTTCATCCTAGTTGGACAATGGATGTCTGTACCAAATTTCCTGGGAATCCATCAAATACTTGGTGAGAGGTTTGAGTTTGGACCAGAATCTTGACTACAGACGGACAGTGCCACCCAGAGAGCCAAGCTACTCGCATGGCCAAAAATCCAATAAGATGGGGGTTCTGGGCTCCACAGTTTCTCGGCAAGCCAACCAAAGGACCCTGGGTTGAGACCTTCTCTCTGAAGCCATTCCACCTCATGAACCAACAGTCTACAGCCGCCCTAGCAGCTTTGTGATGTTGGTTAGAAATTGAATGTTTACAGTTGTCACCATCTTAGCTTAGGGTGTTAGTATACTAACATTTGCTGCTTAGCACTTAACACAAAATTATCATAAATCCAAATATTCAGGAGGTTAAAAAGTTTGACCTTGGATTCATCTTCTTATCACCATGGATATCTGCACCCAATTTTAGAGCAAAATATTCAATATTCCTCAACCTCATGGTGGCTAATGATGAAAAGTCCAGGGATCACAGGAGTTCCTGTAGGTATTTGATCCTAAACCTATATAAGGGAAGGTTTTATTGATCACACCACAGACAGACATTGCCATCCCGAGAGCCACGCGGCTAGCATGGCTAAAAATCCAATTAGATGAGGTATCTGAAGCCATTCACTCCTTGAGTAAGAAACTCCATCCCCACCAGTTGTAGCTGCTCCTGCACCCTCACCTCTCCTTGGAATGTATGGCCAAAACAGAATTTCCCAAAGGGGATCAATGAAGTATCACACTGTTATTGTCACACACTCCCTGAACACAATCAAACTGCAGGACAGTCTGAGGAAATCAAAATAAGTGTGTTCGAGGACGTATGGCATGGTCCACGACCATCTTTACCATCAGACTTCCTTCCCTATCAGTGTTTTAATTTGTTGATGTGCAAACGGACAGACTGCAAATGCTCCTCGCAGTGACCGCAGCCCTCTGGAAAGCCTTCTGCTCTAGTGTCTCCACACTGCTCAACATATGTGGTAATAGATCAAGCACCTGTTCCTGCCTGTCACATCTGCGCTCAAGCCTCTGTGGCTCTTATCTGGCCGACAGTTACAGATGACCACGCATCCGGAGGCTGATGCAGATGATGAATGAATGAGTCTGCTGTGTGTTACTTTCTCTCTCTTTCAGTCTTCAGACGAGCAGTGCGGAGAGTTATTATTAAACCACAGCATCTCTACAGTCTGTCCAGTGGTTGAGAACACTCTGCTCTGATTAAATAAACCGAGGAGCATCACACATTTCCCACTCTCGCTTCATTTCCTACTTCTTCTTCTTCTGGCACCCATCTTTGTGGTAGTTTTCATGTTCCCTTTTCATTAGCCCTGACATCCATGAAGTGAGAGCCGAGTTTGGGATCTTCAGAGCTGGCACAGCACCACTTTGGTGTCTTGACAAGAACTCAGAGAGGAGAGCACAGGGAGAAACATTTACTCATTCTGTTTGCAGCAAAGGGGATGGGCTCCCTGCTTTTGCTCCCTTTGATTGTAATCCTATCTAGGCCAGCGCAAGACACTGGAGACTTCATTCCCTGAATCTTAGTTTGCATGGATAAACAGGAGACGAGGTCCAACGGTGTTGAATGTTTTTGCCTTTCAGCAAATTTTCTAAGTGCTGCTATGCATCCTACAAAAACTTTATGCAGATAAAAGTTGTTGCATTGTTATTTTGTTGTTGCTGTAGGGCATAGTGTTGTTGTGCAGCAGTATGCTTCTTCTACTGCTTCCCAAGATGCTATCTTTAAATAAGTCGTTGTTGTGATGCTACTGGTACTAATGCTCATGAAGGAATGGGAATATACATCTTTATGCACTCGGTTTATGGAGTGTCTACGTAGAGATGAGCCTTAGCTGTATAAACAATCAAAGCTAAGGTGGAGATACAGAAAATGTTCCACTCCCGGCCAGGGAGACGCAGCTTTCAAATCGGTTTCAGCAGGACAATTTTGTCGAATTCTGCTGTAATGTATTTGCAAGACAGTTTGATGTGATTTGTTTGCAGTTTTTGTAGATTTCAATCAAATCGAAACCCAGAGCAGTGTGAAATGAAAGTATGAATTATTCATAAATATACACTTAAGGATCACAAAAAGCTTCCGTGGCTTGCGGCCTGTGTAGTCAGTAGCCACACGATTCCTCTCACTACCAGCATTAGAGCCTGTACATCAGCCTGACATGCTGATCTGCTGTGGTTCATTTTCAAGTCAGGTCTCTCCCAAAGCTTCAGAAGTCCAAATATTTTCAACATTTCAGCATGTAGATGCTACAGCCTGTGCTGGACTCTGGCGCATTTAAGCCATCAGGAGCTCGGAGACTGATTTAAAAAATAATGAAGGAAGGACTCATCCCGCGCACAGCAAGCAAGCATGATCACTGTAGCGTGGCTCCATCATGCATATGTAGCCCTCATGCATAAGATTTGTCTCTCCTCGCTCTCCTGTCGGTGAAGTGTCTTCATGAGTGCCATCCAGATGACATGGTGCGTCATGTGACGTAGCTGTTCAACACATTTGCCCTACTTAGCAACAGCAAAGACTTAAGTTATATAATGCTCTTAAAGAGCTCACAATGACATCATCTAATCCAGTGTCATTTAAATCCTTTTAAAAACAGATGCAGTAGGCCTACATGTGCTTTTGATTTTAGTTTCTTAAAGAAAACTTACCTTTGGGATCAGAAATGATGCTGAAATGGTTTTGCTGGGTTTATTGCAGCTGAGGGTTGGTAAGAAGTAGTTTTGTCAAAAATATCAATACTGAATAGTTGAAACATGTTCAAAACTCATTTTCTGCTTTATTGATACGCACTTTCTTGCCCTCTCTTCTCTCTGATAGCAAGTTGACACACACACACACACTTTATTTTAAAGGCCCAGTCTAAAGAGAAAAATACAAGTGTTTATCCAAAAAAGTGTGATATAGAGTGGTGATGAAGTATTTTTGTAGGCTTACCCGAAAGTTAGCGTTGCCCTGGTTCCCTCAACAAAAAGCCTATATGATTTTAGATTATTGCTGAAAATAATCTCTGTGACAAACACAAGTTAATGATACTTACACGTTTTGTTCAGCAAGAGAATCTCAACATATGAACACCACTTTGTGATTTTTGAAGCGTAAATTAAATCGCTAAGTAAAAAGCTGTAACTAAAGTCGGCTTGTGAAGACGGACTGTTGAGTAGATGAGTCTCTGTGTTCGCTGTGACGACGTTTAATGGCCCCGATAACCTCTGTAGTCTAATTGTGGGACATTCAATTACGTATTTTATGTCGTAGAGCAAAACAAGTGAATATTTTCAGCCTGTAGTAACCAACTTATTTCAGGCAAATCACTCAAAATTAAAAAAACATTGACTTTGAGATGAGGGCATGGGAGGGGCACTCTCTGTTGAGTGAATGCTCCGTCCGTTCACTCTTGGATTACCTCGGTTTCTATCACTGCACCTCTCCACCTTCTTTGCTTCCTCCACCAGTGGGGTTAGTTTTTTTTCCAGAGTTAATCGAGTTGTTCCACCGTTGCCTGGTGATAGCAACCGCAGATAACAATGGCTCTTTCTGTTTTGCTTGTACAATGGCAGATTGCTGTAATGCAACCTTCATTTTTGTGGGGAAAATCCGCCCTGGTCAGCAGGCCAAATAGCATAGTGACAGGGAGGTATATAGGGAACCAATCTTTGCACAGATGGTGTCATTTTTCTACAGCCATTACTCTGTGCAATCAGTATCCACTTCGGAATAAGTAGAAGCTAAAAGGCTTTCTTTTGCCAGTTTAGTGTTCACTTCAGTCTTTCAGCTTTTCTACTAGCCAAGAAAAGTTCTATCTTGTTGTCACGTGATAGCCTTCTTATATTTATCTTATAATACAAATCTAAAATATCATGCCCTTAAAGCAACACTAGGTAGTTTTTCGATCTTAAAATAATGTTTCTAAACTCCATTAAGTGGTAGAACAACGGTCAATAGGATGACGTCTCTGCAGCCTGAGGGGGGTCGCGCCGGCAGCAACCGCACTGTGTAACTTCCCAGATCGGGTAGGAGCCTATCTGACGTAAAGGCGTCTAGTGCGACCTGCTTTACGACACGTTTATTCGTCTGTGGATTTAGCCAGCAGCTACTTGGATTTTTCGTAATCCAACGCCATGGCCGAGCCAGCTAAAAAAGCCAAGAAGGTATTTTCTGAGGAGGCGAAGAAAAGAAAAAGAGAAAGTGATA
Organism: Pagrus major; assembly: GCF_040436345.1. Lineage (NCBI taxonomy): Eukaryota > Metazoa > Chordata > Actinopteri > Spariformes > Sparidae > Pagrus > Pagrus major. The sequence goes on along the minus strand of NC_133225.1, from coordinate 29,211,892 downwards.
GAACAGAGCCCGGACACGGATAAATATTAGACCAGCTTAGCTTACAATCAGCGGTGCGAGCTGAGAGAAGAAATGGGTTTCAAGACTGATGGCGACCTAGCCTTGATGCTACTGGATTTGTAAGTCATATATTACATATATACATATTTATTATCCTACCGACTTTTACTTTGAGTTGATTTGTTGTTATGTGGTGTTCGTTGGGGCACTATTTTTCCACAGCTTATAACCGTAATAAAGCCAGGAGATAATCTAATGCTGTCCGTTTCGATAGCTTGCACGTTTTCATGTAGTGACTGTAAACAATGACTATCTTACTAAAACACTATGACTGTCTTGTCTTGAAAAGTTGCAGATTCCTTAGTTCATGCAGATAATCAACGTAATTGTTGAACAGTGTGGTCGGGAGGTAACGTTAGCATGCTACTTACTGTTGTTGTACCGAGTTGGTTGTAGTTATTTCGCCGAACACAACGTCACAACTTGCGATTGTATTTAGTAATTCCCAGAAACATAGTTACATTTTCAGACGTTACTAAACACATTCACGCCCAAGCGTCGTGTTTTGGAAGTAACTTAGTCGGTGCAATCACTATAACCAACTCGGTATGAGAATAACTCTAGCATGCTAATGTGCTGTGTAGCCTTTATGCTAACAAACTACCAACTGCTATCTCTGAATCTTGCTTGTTGTTGGCACTCAATTGAGGTTTCATGTTTTTGATGTTTCCAAACGAGGCTTTGTGATTCGCCGACTCCGTCAACAAATTCACATGTATTCATTTTCCCCAGGGATGCTGATACAGCGACAGTATTTACAACACTGGTAACAGATAATTGCGCTTCTCAACCAGCCGGGGGTAGTAATGAGTCCAAACTACCTAGTGTTGCTTTAATGTTGGGTCAGTTTTTCCCCATGGTATTGAAAATCAGTATATTTCAAGATATCGTATCAAAGTTAGATATTTCAGTGTTGCAACAACACTAGTCACAGGTGTGACTGGCTGTGGGTTGTGTCAGGTTTTTGGCCCTGTTTGCAGCATCACAGGAGATGTTGAGGCCTCCGCACTACTGGTGGTAAGGGAGCATACATTTTAACTAAATCATTGAATGCGGACAGCTTAGGCATACAGGAACAGTTTGGGGATTTAATGATGAAGTGAGGACTCACAAGCATACAGGCAGGCATGTGCAGGTAAGGGTTGAGGACAGGACGGCAGTCCGAACAAATAAATCCAAGTGAGGCATGACAGGTGAGCAGGTCAGCATCAGGCAAAGGGTCGTAACAGGATGAGTTCAGGTTCAGATGGCTTGAAAGGAAAGGCATACACATCATTGACAATCTGGCAAAGTGTGGGTGGAAATGGGCTGGTAAATATACTTCCTTGACTGATTAGGGAAGTGGGAAGTAGATGAGTGTGTGGGCAGGGAAGATCAGGTGATGGGAAAGGCGGAAAAGAGGTTTACTGCACGATAGGAGGGAGTGGCTGGATGTGACAGGGGACTACGACAAGTCTGAGAGAATCTGGTGGATGAATGGAGAACAGCGATGCATGGGCCTGTGGAGGTGAGAGTGGGGCTGAAGGGAGGGACTGAGGACTGAGGCAGGCTTCGTGACAGATGTTGAGGTTGCAGTAGTGCTGGCTGACACTGCAGCGTCACCTCTTTGAGTCTTAGCTGAAAAAAAAAAACACCTCTCTGTGGGCTGTTTCAGATTTTTGGCAGTGTTTGCTGCATGATAAGGAGAACAAGTAGATGGTAAGGTAGGTGGAAAGGTCATTAGTTTTGCAGATATTTGGGGAAAAAAACAAAAGTAATGGACAAATTGGTGCTATCACAGGCAAATGCAATATTTGTTGAGATAATTAATTAAAAAAACAAACATTTAAACCTCACCTTAGCTTCGTCTGGGGACCATATATGTCTTTACAAAATGTTTTGCAATTCCATCACATGGTTGCTGAGCTATCCTTAGAGCTGAGCCACTAGTGCCGGTAAAGAAAAAAAGGAGAGAGAGGAATCAATGCGTTAAAACCAAGAATAAGTTGCCGAAAGATGCAGAGGATTTAATTTCTGCGAAACAAAAGTCTGCTTGTCAATGCTTACATTAATTTTAATGATTGCGGTGTTAGTCATCTAGCTATCTAGGTTATTCATTGACCCATAATGTTTACAAATTGGATTTTTATTATACATCAAAATGACAAAATGCCCACTGAGCATCTGAAACATGCTACATTCCCCACAAACTCATTACCATTGTGAGTGACAGCTACCTGAAATGAAGACTGAATGAAGAAAAAGAGTTCAAACCAGGGGAGTATTTTAAATGCATTTCGGAGAAAAGACAGATGAAAGTCGAGTTGTGATGGGTATCATGATCGGTGGAATAAAGAGATGAGGAAAACAGCTCAATAACATATCGACACCATCCTTTAATGTCTGTCAGAGTCCAAACAAGTGCTGCAGCCCTGAGGGCACGCTCCCTGCTGTGGCCCATGTTAAATGGGATGCCTTGACATTTTCAGTTTTAATTTTAATTTCAAATGCTTTTTCATTTTAAGGGGAAAACTCTTACAATTTGTCTTTTACTGACACTAAAATTACTATATTTTGCTGTCCACCTTAGAAGCTTTGGATACAACTATGCAATATCCATTGGTTTCAATCAAAAATGCGACAACGCAAAGATGCTACTTAATGTCCCAGCAAAAGGACAGCACTCATTATAATCAATATTATAAACAATGGCTCACAAAGGAAGGCTTATACGATATGATCGTTTACACGGGCATCCTTCAGCAGTTCTGTTCAACAAATTTACACACTTATAGTTATACATATGACACTATATGACACTGATTTTTGGATTAGCAACAGGATAGACTGATGTATAAAAGAATTAACACCTAAACGCCTAAGCTAGAACTCTTTTACCAACAGTCTACATCCCGTGAATCGGACAGAAACTCATGCAGCTTCATCACTTTTTCCAGTGTCCATCTGTACATAGCTACATACACATCTTTTGTCTCAGTACTCACAGACAATCCAGTTGAGTTTGCAAGCAAGAGTGTTTCTATTGCTTTTAGGGTCTGCTCTTAATTCTTCATGGATCATTCAAAACCTGTCTGCCATTGAATGAAAATCTCATCGAGTCTTTCCTTATGTGTTTTTTGTCAGGGATGAGAAGACTAACGCTAATTGATTTGGCACACTGTGTGTAATCAATTTTTCTTGATGTTTTCCTTGGCTCCCATAGGTTTCATAAAGATTGTACATCCCATGAAAGACCAATAATCCTTTAATTTAAAACAGTGGGAGTGAGTGAGACTGCAGTACATTTTAGCAAATCACTGTAATAACTTTTTGGATCTTAAGAACCATCTCTCATGGTAACTGTAAATGAAGTAGAATAAATACTAAAACCAAATACAAAATGTCAACTCAAAATAACTTGTTGCACCATGCTAATCTCTATTTTGTTTACGTCTGCTTCCCCATGAGATCACTCATGAGAGTGCTGAAGCCATGCTGCACAGAGCGGTGTTTGCTGTTTATTAAAGACTTATTAATATTGAACGTGTCGTGTGACCAAATTGCACCAAATTTCCACTCTGCACTTCCTTGGGTCCTCGGCAACAAACCTGCCAAGTGTGAAGTAAATCGGATGAACAGTTCTCAAGATGTGAATTACATACAGAGACACACAGACAGAAAGACAGAGATTCCTTGCTTTATTGTTCAATTGTTTTTGTGAAATGTAATTTTAAATCAGCTTGATTTATATTGCTAAGCAGCAAGTGTCAGGTCAGTTAGCCTACGTTAACCATCCTCCATATTTCCACATCTGAAGTTATGTGTGTCACCTTAATTAGCACAATAACCTTGAGCTGCTGCCAAAGCAAACATTCATTACATGCATTATTATTCTTCATCTGAAGGATTAATTAAGAAAAAAAGGTCCCTCTTATAATTTCAACCTTTGATGATTATAAGTACTTGAGCTATTTTGACTGCTGATGTGCTTTTGTGAACTGCCTATTTCAACATGAGTTGCTGTGCTTGCTGTTTAACAGTTTGGGTCAGTCAAAGCTGGTTGAAGGTGAAGGAAAAAGCACTTAAACACCAAATTAACATGGAGACAATTAAACATCTGCAATCAGAGGCGTCATCATCAACAGTGCTGCTCTGTCTCTTGCAGACATTTATCTGCTCTTCTCCTTCAAAACTACTTGAAGTGTTTCTCTTCAGTCTCATTTTGTTTTGTCAGTGTGTCTCTTGTGTCAAATGAATGGGAAAGTTCACATATTTGAGTGGAATCTTGAACGTCATTGTTTCTAATATCTATTACATTACAGCAGAACCACATATTTACATTTTAGCGTCCTAGAGATTCAAGTGTTAAATGTGACCAATTTATGTTACAAAAACTCACTGATCAGTAGAATAAATCAAAAGCTCATTATGCACAGAGCGCTGAACACCGCACTGAGCTGGGAAATGAGTTGTGCCGTTTGCTTGCACGCTGCATGTACAGTTTAACAATTAGTCGAAAAAACCCATCTGCAGTCAGCACACTAAATGCCTCTTTTTTCAGAGATAATATGTCCTTGTTTATTCCACCTTGGAGGTGACTGCCCATCAATAATGCTGCATTTAAAACACTAATATCACACCTAATAACCGCGTCAGTGGAGTGTTTCTGGGAATGGACCTCCGAGTTCCTGCTGTGATGTAAAATTGGGGGGAAATGTGTCCTGATGACGGTAATAAAATGAAGTGCACCAGGACTCGTGTTTCCATGCAGCACCACAGGCAAGGCTGTGTTTTAAATCTTTTTCATTTCACATTTAGGTTGAATCCCTTCAGGTGTGTTTTATCATTATCCGTTTTTTAGGATGTTTGAATCCTCCCGAGGTTGTCATAATATTCATGAACAAATGCACGAACACATTTCGCATGATAAGTAATCTGCGGGATTCACCCTGAATACACTGGCTGTTACCCTTGAGCAAACTGACTACGTTTTAGGTGTTTAATAAGACACAATTTTGGAAACAAACATCTACAGGGATCTATTAGGTTGGTACGTATGTTACCAGAATGTATCATCAAAGGTTAAGACTAAAACTAGACTGGCACACAGCTCTTGAAAGCAGGCACTGTTGATCTAAAATAAAACACAATTCTGCAACTGCACAACATTTGTGTCCACTTCAGTATTATTCAGAAACTGATTGATATTATGGGAGAAATATAATTATAATTAAATATAATTTAATAAAGACTTCAGAGAATGATTAAACACAAACCCTTGTGTGCAGATATAAATAAAATAATATAAATGATATACAGTATATGAATATAAATGAAACCAGCTAATCATCCACTAAAAAATGTAACTCTGTAAAACAGACTTTATCATGGTTTCCATAGTAATAAAGCATATTGAAAAATTGTGACTGGCACTGTAAGGTTATTCTTTTCAGTGTTTTGCTCTGGGTTTGTCAGCCTGTGGTCTCCAGCTTGTGGAAGAAGTAAACAAAAGGCAAAGGCGAAAAATAAGAAGATGCTGCTCTAAGTGGGTGAAATTATTGATTCACTGGGCAGAACAGACAGTTTTCTTTCAATGACTGCCTCTAGCGTCAATTCAGCATGTTCAATCAGCTGAATGGCCACCAATAAAGGCAAACTAGTGCAAATGGTGCCCGATGTACCACAAAATCTCAACGACGAGCCCACGGCCGATTGTCAGTTTGGCGTGTCAGCGGCTATGAGTGCGTGAAGGTACAAGCAATGCTCACTGGATTTCCCCTGGTGTTCCCGATGGAAAGTATATTGACATGTGTGTGTGCTTTTCTTTTAACATGTCACACAAATGAACCGCTTGCACTAACTTTGACAAGCTGGCAGAACGGGAAGGTAAGTGTCACTAAGTGCCCCCTGGTAATGCATTACTGGTAGCTTGTGAGAAGTGCTGGTGAGCAAGGAAATGTTACGGTACTCCACAGAGTAAATGTAGACGTGGCAGTCAAGGTACATGAGAGTACCAGCCTTACTTCAAGTAAGTGTGTATAGTTGAAGCAAACGTGTATAAACCACAAGTTATATGCTGTATTCTGTGTATTTACTAAGCTAACAGAAGCACAAATACTAAATACCACTACTACTAAGTTCAGGGGTCTGACTGAACCCCTCTAGTGGCTGTAGTTAAACATGAACTTGGACATATAAATGTTATCTCTATTTAATTTTTTTTTTTTTTAAACCCAGAACTAATAATTTATTGTAATGACTTGCTCTATTATTGATAAAGGGTTAATTATAAGACTGTGACAGAGGAAACAGAATGAAACGTTTAGCTTCTGAAATACATACTTTTAGACCGGTCTGATGGAGCTCAGGATTTAGACTCAGAGACCTTTAATGTCCTCTGTTTGCTCTGTACTGTACCACAAACTGGCTCTCAGTCGCATTTAAAAACACATCAGACAGACAATAACAACAGCAGCCTGAGATCATCTGTAGCAGCTCTCATCCATGTCGTCACAGTCCAGGCATTTAAAGTGCGTGACAGATGGGTTAAAATAAAGATATGACTTCTTTTGCAATTACCCTTTTGACTCATCACTTTAACTGCTCTCTCTGTGCCGTAGATTTGACCAATCCAGTCCTGTTTACCAGTTTGAATATCTTTAAAGCAGACAGCAGTCCATTTTTGGCGTACAATCACTCCTCCATCACTCCTCCATGAACTCTTCTCTGGAGAAACTCTAACAGCAGGGATCTGTATCCGTGCAAGTTGGCTCCAATGGTGATTCTCAGAATATTTCATCAATCATTGGATGTATTAGTTGGGACATGATGCACCTGTTGGTATCCTGATTATTAACTTTCATGCAAACTAAGTTTCTGTTGCACAAATTCAATTTTCTCCAGATTTTTTAGTGAACCTCCAACCTTAAAGTTCAAACTGTGCATGTCCCACTAACTACTAAAAGGCCAACAAGGGCATCTAGTGTGCACATATCCCTGTTGATATGCTGTTTATTACTTCCACGTAGATTTTCTGGACTATAATGAAATGTGACTTCACCGTAATTTATCCTAAAAGAAGTGAGGAGCCTTTCGTGAGGGGATATCAGCGTTTGAATGCGGATGCCTGATTGTTGCCGAAGACAGAAAATGTAACCATCATCTCAAGAGGATTTCAGAGGACCTGGCCCTCCACTCCTTCCTAGATGCAAGCAAATGACCCCTTTTCCATATAAGATGGAGGAGCCTGCTCATTGTAAGCAATTTCACTGAAAATGCTGCATAGTATTATTATGAGACAATTGGGTCTGAGCTGAATCTGGGGAAGGTTATCAGCCGAGCCGAAACTCAGCATTTCCATTTCGAACATTAATCATTCTGATTATTTCTCAACAAAGAGTTTAGGTTTGAAGATGAGGTGGTGTGGGGGTTTGTCTCTCATTAGCCAAGGAGAAATGATGTCTGCTGTGGTGGGGGAAAATAATCTCCTCTCTCTTGGTGAACCTGCGTGAACGTCTGGACCGTGAAAATTGAGCAACAACAATGGTCCTCCTGCCAAAAGCCCACATTTGTTCGGCTGCACAACACTGAGCTGGTGATTTCTGTCCATCTGTTCCCCAACACAGTCCGATATTCAAGCTAATCGCCATGAGTGCGATCATCAGCGCCGTTCATTCAGGAGGGCTGATCTGCTGAACTCCACACAAAAGCAAGAACTCGATCTGTGTGTTTCGTAGGCTATTGTAGCAGTGCGACAGGTGTGGATGGGGTGGAAAGGCTAAAGAAATGTGGACAAAGTACCGACAGCAGCAGCACTGTTTCTCTGGGGTCTAATTATGTCTCCTCTCTGCCTGTTTGTTGGACACACAGCACAAGCAGATTGGATATTATTGCATTTGTATGAAGGCAAATGAATATGCTCCCATTTCAATATTCATGAATTGAGCAAGGCATATTGGGAATTTAGTTCAGTTATCCGCAAGCACATATAATGACTGCTGACAGTGTTTACCATACGGAAAGTTACATAGACTCAAACAATTCAACTCCAATTCATTTCAACTTAATTCAAAGGTTTGGCTTTGGGATGAGCAAATCTTTCTGCTATATGGAAAGAACTGATGTGCTACTACAGGACATGTTTAATAAATGTGACTACTGCATTCATTTCAATGTTTAATTCATCTTTACCTGCGGCTATTTGTGGGCTTTTTCATCCATACTTATAGGTTGTTGCCAGAAAGTGTATATTTCTTAGATATTTGATTAATTAATTTGAAAGAGAATGAATGTAACCTGCAATGTGTAGGCTAATTTTACATATTTACTTTTGTTTTATTGTTGTTAAAAGGTATATTAATGTAGGGACATTGGAATCTTAATGAAATCTTAAAAACACTGAGGGGGAAAACATGAGGTTAGACGAAATAAACTAATCAGCCTTATCTTGCTCTGGAAAAAGCAGATAGACAGTACTGCCCCGACCTCAGATTTCAAAAGGAATCAGACCATTCAGATGTCTGGAAAAAGAGGCGTTCAAAGAGAAAGGAAAAACCTTTTCTTGACAGCCAGGGTCTGATTCCCTTTCAAATATCCTCTGCTTGACAGCACACATTACGCTATTGTTCCTCCCCTTATCTGTCATTCGAATCGGTCCTTCTGTCGAATTGTAATCCCCCTATCTGTCGCAGGACGGCTAAATGGCTTCCTCCCCGTGGGTTAGATGTCATTGCTGGCCTTTAGAAACAGGATGAAACTTCCAAGACATGGCTGAAACAGAGAGAACCATAAAACGTGAGTGCTGCTGACATGTCTGAGGCTAGCCGAGGCCTATCGCCTTTCATCTTTTCTCATTTTCATCACAGGTTCCCGTGTATTGATTTCTGTAAAGACCTCTGTCTGAACACTGGCAACACAGCCCACAAAAACACTGCTCATGTACAAACACACAAGACTGCAAATTCTCTGTTCGGATGTTTATTATAATCATGTTTAATAAGATGCTGCTTAGAATCTGTTAATCCTGTTTCTAAGCTAGCCAAGCTCAGCTACAGCCTATTTTATTAGGCTGCCAAGCAATGCTTTTCTCTACTTTGATCACTTGTTTAATGCTATCCAGGAGAAACAACACTGGTTACACAGTTTATAACCCAACCCGTCCTAAAACCTGTTAATGTTCATGTAACTGTTGCTAGGCTAGACAGGCTAACAGGCTGGATGCACTGGATGCCTGTGTACTGTGTGGCAGCTTCGTTACTGAGCTGCTGCGGCTCACTCGCGTGTTTGTGTTCACATAGGCTGCATGGCGGCTCCTGCCTGCCCAATCTGTTTTCCTGGAGTTTGCATGCATCCTGTGTGAACGGTCTAACCTGTTAACATGGACGCCGAAATGAAAAGCGGGAGGTAACGCCACGTAGCATCACTGCACACGCATCCTGTGTGTCCAGCCTGTAAGCTACTAGCTAGCTTACTTTGCTTGCAAGCAATGCTTCTCTCTACTTTTCCCACCTGTTTTCCTCAGAGGAAAGACTGCTGCTAATATAAAATTGTACACACAATACTACACTTTTTGTGAGTTTGTCCATAATTTTTTTATGTTATGGCTGTGATTAAAATATCTGTTATTCTTTATATGTTACAATAATTGCTGCGAGACTAGCCAAGCTTATCTACAAGCTAGCCTTCAGGGCTAGCAAACAATGTCTTCTCACCTTTTCCCAGGAGAAACACTGCCAATGTACAAGTAGTCAGGCTCAGTCCCACATGCTAGGCTAATTGCTAGCTTATACTGTTTTTCTCCAGGTTAGCCTACTTGTGTCTCTTAGTAACTTAAATCTGGCAACAAAAAGAGACGTTGTCTTTGCTCTATAGGTCTAAAAGGCCGATTTTTATTTTAACAAATGTTGATTATTAACATAGGTTAGAAAATCCTCATAGGCCTAATGAAAGAGCCCATGTTTTAAAGATGGAACACAAGATAGGATTGTTTTAAAGGCCTGCTGATTTATCAGTTTTAGCTAACAAGCTTAACAGTATTGGAAAACATTACCAGCCTAATTCAATCTGTAATCTTTTATGATTAGCCTACAAGGGCTTCTCTTTGTGTTGAGAAGTGGTAGGAACATAAAGGAACAAAGGAAAACAACATTTTTGAACAGTCTTCAAACTATGAAAGATGGAGGTCGTATGTGGTCAGAAAGGATAAATATGGTATGGATACGTAATATTACATATTTGTATATTGCAGCATACAGTATGCTGATCACATCTATTCAGTGTTCGATAATGTTCTCCTGCACAGATTGCAGGATTGGGGTAAAATGTTGTCATATTTCACACCAGAATCAGCCACAGTGTTCAGCTGCAGGCGCTGATGGAGAGCAACACATTCATTCTCATTTGTAAGTTAACATTTCTTGGTGTATGCTAAATAGCTGAACATTTTTAACAAATTGTCTAAATGACACCTTTGTTAGCCTATGTGATGCTAGGTATCCTCAGGACCCCCAGAGCCCAAGAAAAATGATGAAAAAGGGACCTAAATTATGGGCTTAATCTGAGAATGTTGTCCCCGCTTGATTCATAATTTAGACACATTAATTTTCATTCACTATCACCAACTGTAGGGTTGGAATCCTCTCTGAACATCCTAAAGTTGATTCCAGCAGCCCGGCTGTGTGGTCATTAAGGAATCTGGAACTGGAATCTGGGTGACGGGAGGTGTGAACACTTGTTATCTCTGGTCCCTCGCTGTATAATTGAATGTTGGCAGGCTGAAGACAGGTCCATGGGCTAAGTGACTGGGAGAGCTGGCCTTTCATCCATCCTGTCATTTTGACTCTAATAATCCCCAATAGTGAGCTCATTAGAGTGTCTCATTTTCCGAGCTATTATTTTGTACATCTGCATATTTTTGCACCATTGTATGTATGTCTGCGCACATTACAGCAGGAATTAACTGCACTTAAATGGAGCACCATCATTTCATCAGTTCAATAGTTTTGACTTGATATATCTGATTACATCGTTGTGTAATAATAATAAAATTATTATAATGTAATTGTAAACTACAGATAATATTAATGACTTTAGTTCCTCCTGTGCTGAACTAAAAGAAAATAAGTAATTAAACACTTTTACTTCTACACCATATTTGTTTTGTTCCACTGATAGAGCAGCACAGCGACTCTGCCGGGGTGGTAATCATGCTCATATACACATGAAAGGTGCTGAGATTAGTACGCACATGTGGTTTCATACTGTAAATATGTGTCTGTGTAAAGATGTTGCACTTCAGAGATATTATTTTGCCCTGCAACATAATTGGCTCATGCTCCATAATGGCTGGCATTTTAGCTTTAATTAAAAACCCATTAAATCAATGCCTAATTGCATTTTATTTACTGGTAAATGAAATTATACTACAATGCAAAGGCAGCTGGATGCAATTGAAAGAAATGGTATTGTTAGTTCTCCATTGGACTTTTATATCTTTGACTACTGCATGCATTTGTTTTTGTCAGCTCATTGTCATGATTCATTTTTTATGTTTGCTGGGATGTTATTTTCTTCTTTTCTCCAACTGTGACCTGTTTGGCAGGTGCAATCAGCATATGTTATCCTCCCATCTGGTGCAGGATAATATCACAGCAATATTGCTTTCCTCTCAGTGACTGCATATCATCAGTGGCGTGTAGGTCTCTTCCTTCTCTAGAAAGTTAACTTTTCTATGAAAAAAAAAAAGGTTGATTTCGCCCATCAATCGCTTTGGCTCCGCTCCAACATTATGAAACCTTTTCCGCGCGTGGAAGATAATGTCAGCTGTCAACCGCAATAAAAAGAAAATAAACTGCCAGAAATTTGAGATATCAGGTTTTTGCAGGACACCCGCGATGATGAGCGTGGGGATGTTTGTAATATTCCACTGTGAACCTTTCAAGCCATTATTCATCAGCACAATTCTGTGGCTTGAAAGAAATTGCAAGTTATTAACTCTGCTCTCAGAGAAATGAATTTGTCTTACTCGGAAATGCTAAGCCATGAGAAAAGTATTATATAAAATCAGAGTTTAATCCTCTTCACTGATGTAATCAGTCAAATGGCACACATCTGAAATCTGATGCTGCCATTGGGCTCTCTCCAAAGTACACTCAATGCTCTGGACTTTTCCTCTGATGCCAGCCAGGCAGCTGTGTGCTCTGCGCTTTGTGCCAGATGCTCTAAGCTCAGCACATGGTGGCCCTGGATAGCACTGGATATGGGGCATTGATTAGGTCTAAGCATGCAGCACCATACTACACGCATATTGCCTGATTTGGCTTAAAAAAAAAACCTTTTCCCCTGCTGTAATAAATCCATATTAGGACATTTCAGCTGTTCAATATGCTCCTTTTGGCCCCATTCACTGTCATGAAACTGGGCTGTTCATGGCCTCTGGCAAGCCTGAATTTGTCTGCAGCCTGAAAACCAATGAAACATGGGATGGTTATCATCGGCTGCTCTCGTCAAGCACTGGATGACTAAACTGCAAGATAAGAGTTCATCATTCTTTGAGCCTTCACTTACAGTTCGCAGATTTTCTGGTGACAATGACAGATGAAAATGAGATTAAAAGGTAAACATCACTAAAAGGGGAAAGAACACAAGAAAATGTAAATTAATTATGGAAGCCTGTTTGCACCAAAAAACATGTAAAGCTAGTCAGTCAAAATTCTGAATTGAAATTACTTAGTCATAAGTAATATGGGACAGTGAGACAAAATAGACTCAATAGATAACTACACACATACATACATACATAAAAGAGTAAGTTAAAATTGTGTCACTAGCTCACAGTATTGATTTACTGACAAAAATCATTGTGAGACTTTTTTTTCTTGCAGTCGGTCGAAATCCTGACAGAAATGGGTTACACTTTAAAAAAAAAACATTATTAGTAAATGGTAGTTCGTCAATTAATCTTTAGTTAATAGTTATTTCACTGTTAACGAACAATAATACTACTACTAATACTACTAATAGTTAGCGGTAACTCTGGTGATATGCTGCCTCCTTTTCAGTTTGAGTATGAGTTTGACAGGTGGCCAATTCCTACATATTGCAGCTTTAGTTAATGACAAGTGGAAAAGAAACATAGTCAGAGATTAAAACAAATACATTCAAAAACATACAGAAAAACATTGAAATGCACAAAGAAATTCATATAGTTTACATTTACGAAGCAGTCGTCAAGGTTTATAAACGTCAGTTGCAACTTTATAATGGCTGTCCAAATAATGTTTATAGATATGGTATTTAATACGTAGCAACTTTACAGTAAACAATTGTGTGATAATGGTTTATGAACAATTTCATTGCTTGTTAATACAGAAATAATTAACCAAAGTTTAATTAACTATAAAATTAAATTTAAATGTGTTATAAAGTGTTTCCCAAAAATGTCGACAAAGATGTTTCAGATTTTGTCTTACAACCTTATAATTGACTTACTTCCCCATGATTTTGAATTACCACAAGTAAAAGTATCATTTTATTATAGAATTTTATTAAATATCTCATAAATTTAGTTCTGTAATTCCAAACATTGGCTTATTGGTATCTCATAATTTCAATATAGTGTCTTGATTTTCACTTAATCAAAAATGTACTATCTGTGTCATATTTTTGGCTTAATCATTGTAAATAAAACTGATCAGTATCTCATCAGAGTCATGATCATGTATAATTTTCTTACTCTTTTTTCCTGGCAGAAAGGAGCTTCCACAGCCTTTATGTTCAGAATGTGATAGCACAGTTTGCAGGTGTTTATTTGAAATTTAATGTGAGGCCTTTCCCTGACCCCAAAAACATTCTCCCAACAGCTGCACCGGCACACAGAAAAGCACGCTGTGTTGCGATGTGATTTGTAATGTCAGTTACAATAATTATTTCAAGCTATAAACCACAGCAACCCAGATGTCACTTGTGTTCAGCATGTGGGGGAGAGAGGCAGAGCTTTAAAAAAGGGAAAAAAATGCTCTGATACGCTGTCATGTACCATCAATGTGTGGTTTTCATCTCGTTCCAAAAGTTATTTTGTGATGCAGGGTTGACTGACCTTTTTCTGTGTCCAGTGGTCCCTCAGCCTGGCTTCTGCTGCAATTAGTCATTTTCAGAATGTCTTTGTATTCAAATTTGGCCCATACATGAGAGACACAGCAACAGAGAAAAAAATATGTTTTACTGAAAGTAAGAGTAATAAAAAACAGTTGGTATGGACTAATTTATCATCTGAACAATCTGAAGCTGCCATCTCTTGCCAGTTGGCCCAAAAATGGATTACTTGAATGGGCCCACTGAGTGTCTGCAGTATAAAGTGATTAGGTGTCTAGGGCTCCATCATCACATCAACTGTTCAAGATTTTGTTCAAAGATATTTAATGTGGGACAAATATGGTGGGAAGACGAAATCTGAGAGTGATTCTTTCTATTGTGTTAATTATTTACAAAATGGTCAGAATTTGAACGTAGCCCCAAAACTACAGTACTGTATTCTGTGCTGTAGCAGCTAGCTGCCAATGCCAATTAGCAAAAAATTTGCCTTTGGGCTCAATGGGCCTATCAGCTAACTGGAGTCTGCCCACACCACAGCCTCAGATGACGGGGGGAGTCACCGTGGTCAATGGGCCTCAGCTTGACCAGGCTGTGAACACGGCTGGACACCAGCCTGGGACTGAACACAGCCTCTGAGACCTAAGGATGCCAGATTGAAGACAGGGGGACAGTGATGAGAGGATTTACAGCTGTGATCAGGACTTTGACTCCAGGGACAAGCTCTTCAGGCAGGCTCCTGTCCCTGCCTGATGTGCTTTCTTGTCCCTGGAGGTGCACCGGGAGAGGAAAGAGACAGAGTCGGGCATCAGCAGTGGGCAAATACAGCATGTGGGTGAACTGAGACTGTTCTAGCCAGTTTTATTTTGTGTATGTTGACTTTGAAATTAAGTGTGTTTTAGTTGACGAGGCAATTAAGCTTGTCTTAATTCGTAAAAGAGAGAAACTCAGCTTTCTGTTTGGTAAGGAAATAGATGTCTGTGTATTTCCTTTCTGGACATTTTGTGAATGTATTTTGTTCATTACAGTTAAAGCTGAGAGAGCTTGTGAAGCATCACAAACGCGCTGCTGGCATACATACATACATACATACATACATACATACATACATACATACATACATACATACATAAAATGGAATTAGGATTGAGTTATTGCCAGGGCTAGCTTGTTAGCATGCTAACTTCAGTAGACATCTCTTCAACGCAGTAAATAGGTATATTTGACATTACATCAACACTGTTTTTTCTTCACATTAAGTTCCTTTTTCGACAGTGAAACAACATTTCTGTTACAAATTGCTCCTTTAAATAACTCTCTAATGGCAAAGGTTACTAACTTTGATCCAACTGAAGGCACAGACTATACAAACCTTTTCCATTTGGAGTCAACCATGCAAAACAATGTGAAAGAAATGCATTTACTAGTTTTCATTGTTTACCAAGCATTCACATGAGGCACAAGCATGCTATTTTCCTCATTTTAAATGATGTGGAAAATAAGCCCATGCGGCACCAGCCAGCACAATGCCAGTCCAGTTAAACATCACCCACTGATTTCAAGTTCACTGTAAATCAGTGAGACTGCCAACTCTTGGCAAGTTGTTGTGCAATTTAATTTAGAAAAATACATTTCAGACAGCATTATGTAAAATGGCACCATGCCTGGATCAGAATACATTAATATGCATTTGCCAGTAAAGTGAGGAAAGTTTGTCACAAAAGTAACCATTACTACTCTTGGCATCTTCTTTCTTTTCAAAAAAAATGTTATTTAAGGATAAATTACAGCTTTCCCACTACAAATGACCCCTTTTTTTAGTCTTGTTTCCAAAAGGGTGGTTAATTTTAGCTGCTGTGGGTGATGCCTTTTTTTAAAGTATTAAATAGCTTTATATTCCAACAGCAAAAAATGTTTTTCTGGTTTTCCTGCCCACTTTATCCAATCAGGATACAAAACTCCATAAAGAGGCGGTCCTGTCTGCTGGGAAACCCTCAGAGAGCAGGATCCTCCTGTTTGCTGCTACGTGGCGACGTAGAGAGGAGGGAGGGGACCGCTAACTACGGAACGGACAGGCAGGTAGCTAAAACGACAACAACGCTTACAGCATTTCTAAGCTGCTGCTTTCAATTTCATTTTTGAGTTGCAGAACAGTGTCTTTTCCTGCAAACATGTACATACTAAATTTGTGCACCTGTGACATTTTCAGCGGAACAGTTGCCAGGTATAATCACAATTATGTTCCCCAAAAGGAACAGCGGGATCGAGGGAAGAACACCAGCGTTTTGAGGTTTCTACAGTTACCACGCAGATATACAGTACTGCCATATTTCCTCACTGCAAGGGTTCATTAACCGCCATCATCTCCCTGTACGTTTCACACTCTTCCATCTATGAATAGAGATTTTTTATGAGCACCTGGAAGTCACTCAACACTGCAGGCTCTGCTGATGCAGGGATTCATCTAATAAAATCTCTCACACGACTACTGATCAGTATTGCTTTAGTAAATATGCAAATGAACTGTGGAGACTTAGCATCAGCGCCGCACATTTCAATTAATTTCATTGTCAATGGTATTACATTTGTCATCGTAAATAGCACCATATGCTCACACCACTTAATTCAAGTTGGGGAGAGATTATGAGCAGATGATTTAGCAATTGCACCGCTCCTCCACAGTGATATGGTACTGGCTGATGTGAAGTGAAATGAAGCCAGGCACTCGAATGAGTTGAGGGCACCATTTCCCTCCCCTCTGATTGACTAAACATTTAGCTGTGATATAATTGGCTTGGTAACAAAGTGACCATGGGGCGTGAATAAATTTGTAACAAGCCCTTTGATCAGACTCAGAGGCACACTGGCATCTCGGGCCTCCCTCGACATGGCGGGCTGTCAGCAATGTTTGGTGAGTTGTGAAGGGCAGGAATTTCAACACAGGCTAAATGATGTGACAGCCCCTCTTACAAGGTGCGCTTGCCTCATCAAATGTGATGTTTTCTCTCTAATTAAGTTTCCTTCCTTCTCTAGTTTAATTCAAGGTTAAACTTTATCACAGAATTAGATTTTAAACAGTGAACTTCCTGATTTGGGTACAAAGTAAAAACAAATCTCAATGAAAAAAATCCAGGAAGAGGAAGGATGCCTGTAACAATGTACAAGGTAGACTGAAGTAGCATGTATCAAATTACATTTGTAGAGACCTAATAAATGCAAAGTAAAATATGGCAACAACTATCCCCCTTGTTGGCAAAATGACCGAAATGTCCCTCCTTCATTATCCTGCCATCCCTCTCCACCCCCCTCGAGATCACCAAATCCTCATTGCCACCAAACAGTCTGGTTCAGTTCAGTTCAATACACATCAGAACAGTAACTGAGGACGAGACGACTGTGGCAGTTCGGACAGACAAATCAGTGCGCTGCAGTGTTTTGACTCCAGCTTTTAGTATCGGATCAGTGTGCTAACAACAGGACAATACGGAACAGTTCTTTTCGTGTCAAGAACTTTTGACAATGGAAACACAAACAATTGTGGAAATGAACCGACCTGAACCGTACTGCTTGGTGGAAACGGGCACCGTTTAAAAAGAAACTAAATAAACTGTTTTCATGACTGAATAAACTGAATAAACAAACTGAGCTTAAAGGACAACAGGACTTCATATTGTTTCACCTTGTTTGTATTGCCACATTTCTAGCTTCTGGGGACCTTCTTCTCCTCTGAGAACAGCTTGTTTGTTCAGTTATGAAAAAAAAAGACTTTTTGAGTTTGTATTATTACCTCATCAATATTGTAAATATTAAAATTCTGAGTTTGAATTTCTTCTTCAGAACTACACAGTGCCCCTTTAGGCGTTTTGATTAAAGTCAGACACACAAAGATGAGAGACAAGATGAGAGACAACAGTCGCAGAAAACAGACGGCGAAAGCAGCTTTTAATCAGGAATGGACTCCTGTGTGTTAATTCCCTTAGATCGTTAAGATCTAATCATTAACAGTGGCTATAGCAGAGCATCTTTTGAGCGAACATACCCACTCATATCTGATCTGAGGGCACAGGAAGTGAAATGGTTCACATTACGATTCAGTGACATATAAAATGTAAGACATTAAAACTTGAAGAGGTCCAGTTAGAGATTGTTTTCTGAAGAACATCAGAGTTTGTTTTTCTCTGAATGCCACTTTTCGTCTTGGACCAATAATGTTCTCTAGTTGGGGCCCCCTACAGTCAATAAGGCCAAATCAGGGACTGTTATTTAGACTTTTGTGTAACTGATATGGGGTTACTGTATATACATATCACTTGGCAGTCATTTTCATCCCACATGCCAGCTGTTGGTGGGCTCATCCCAGAGGTTAAATTATCATCTGGGTCAGTTTGCAGGGCTCTCACCAAGCGAACTATTGTAGGAGGAAATCAGGCATCTCCAAGCAGCAGGGGTGAAACTGTCAACTGCTGCGGTGGGAAATGCACCGAGCTTGCCCCCACCGTCTGGCCTGCTCCATCTCCCACTCCTTCAGAGGCTCGCACACCCCCCTCCTCCCACAGCTCCGCAAATCAGCAGATCTGTGACCTGTCCATGGTGATGAATAGAGGGCGTCTGCAGCCGTGGCTGCCACCACAGGCACAGATGGATGATAGTGGGCTGTTAAAGTGCTTCCTGCACCACAGTGGCTGACATAGTCAAGGCGAGCGGCAATGGGCAATGCTCCTGTTTTATTACTCCCTTTTTTTTTTAATGATGTTTAGTCTGCCAGTGGCAAGACCTGAAACACAGTCCGAGCACCTGGTGCGCCGACACTTACACAATTAGGTAGCGACGGCGACAGTTTTTTCTCCTTTCTTCACCCCATTTTCTTTTTTCATGTCAACCTATTTTGAAATTTTAACCACCTGTATGTTCCAGCAGCCCAGTTACCAGCCACTACTGACAGGATGTGTCAAACTGCAGCACAGGCTGACATTGTACACGTAATTCACTTTTGTCTGGCGCTATATCTAGTAATTGCATAGCTAATAGGAGGGCTAATTGAGAAGTATTCAGAATTAATTATAAACTGTTCTCCCAGATGATGAAAAAAAATTGGTTCAATTATATACACTTCTAAATCTGCCCCTAATCACACCACTTAGCCACAGTGAGCAGTCAATAAAGAGAAAATGGAGGCAGGCTGCTTATCAGTTTGTGCCACATTATTCATAAATTACTCTCAACTCGTTTTGTTTATGTTTATATACACTCAATGTTTTATCTTGACTCCCGCCTACCTTCCTCCTCAGTGCAGTGAAAACATGGTAATGGAATTATTTTCTATATAAATCTGCCTCAGTAATGTTGATCCTTGAGAAAGAACTGACCTCCTCACTGCTCTAAATCCTATTGTGCAGCTGTCACAGATATTAGACCCTATAATGACCCTGGGGAGGGATTGAAGCATGAGCAAACATTGGATAGAACATAAACCATTAGATGCGCTGTTACAGTGTTACAGTGAATTTCCAGAGAGAGCTCTGTTACAGCCACGGAGGCACCCAGAAGAGTTAAGCTCATGTTAAAGCATGCACAGTGGCAGCATTATCATCATTAGATTAATACAGCATTACAGAAGACAGCCTTAACTCCTCTGCAGCATGGTTATAAATCACCAGAAGAGGCCGGCTATGAGCCACACATACACAGAAAATATCATTAAAATGTGTTTTTTTTAAGATAGCGGAGGAGAAAATAAAATGTCAGAGAGGCGTAACCTTATTTGCACATTTCCCCGCATAAATCGATCCACACTCCCGTACTTCTGGTTATCAAACAGTGTTGACATTCTGGGGTGGACTGGACTGGCTGAAGCTTATTTGCATCACATTCTGACGCATTTAATGTTTCTCACAGAAAGACTCTCAGTTCTTTGATGTTGTGTATTTCTCACCCTGGATGTGAACTGAAACAATCAGTGTGAATCTTCAATGAGCAGCGCAAGTCCCTTCCACGGGCTAACATCTGAGCCATGTGTTGCCGAGCATGTTATTGTTGCAGGTCCTGACCTTCTGGAGAGAGCTGCTAAGAAAAATGTTGCCCTCTGAACACTGGCTTCATCTTGCAGCTTCAGATAAGATGCTGATGTGTGGATATTTTTCCCCTCCTTCTGTTTCACACATCCAAAAATAGTCATCCAAGTTTTGAAAGCCTTATCCCTATAAATTACCGTAGCATACAAGATGCTGGTAAGGATGCCGTTAGTGTTAAATTGATGGTTGGATGTGGCTCCACACCTTTTTCTTTAGTGGGCGAAAGGGCAGGAACTACATCAGTGCAGCTTGAGCAGCAGCCCGAGCTGGCGAGCCGTTGTACACTCACAGTCTGCCTCCTTTCAAAGAGAAACCACTGATAAAAAAAACAAAACAAAAAACAAAGGCGACCTCCTACCGTTGGTTCTGCTACAATGCTTCTACATTTGCAATTGAGCAATACAAAGCTGCTGTGCACTACAATACGTAACAGCACTCATCAGGGGCAATTTCACAAGGGGTCAGTCGTGTCAGAAAGAGGCGCCACATTATACAGTCAGCTGATACGACAGAAAACACTGGAGGAGCAGCAGTTTGGAGAGAGGAGAGGTGAAGTGGTGGAGTGTTTGGTTTCCTGATTAAATGCATTCTTGTTTGAATAAATGCAACAGACATTACAAGCTAGATTTAAAGGATGAGTTCACCGAAAAAGGAAAAATTCACTCATCGACTCAACCCCACGTGGATGGAATGGCTGGTGAAGTTACGTTGTCCATTCTCTGGAGCCTCACAGCTCAACAGCATTGCAGCATTCTCCTAAACAGCTAAAATAGATGGGAAATTGCTTTGAAACATTATAAAAACAACAAAGCTTCATTTATGTCTGTATTTGGACATTTGACATTTTGGGAAATAAGCTAATTTGCTTTCTTGCCGAGACTTAGATGAGAGGATTGATACCTTTCTTATATCCATCTAAAAAATATGAGTGATGCAGGTAGGCACATTTTTTAAAAATCTTTAAAACAGAGTTACGCTAGCTGTTTCCCTTTGTTTCCAGTCTTTATGCTAAGCTAAGCTAACTGTCTTCTGGATGTAGAGTTGCTTTATTGAAAAGTTTGCAAATGGTGTGGAAGAGGATCAGAACCCATCTGGCCCTGGTGAAGATTTTGTCCCACAAAAGCGACCTAACATAGATCCCAAAATGTCAAACTGCTCCTTTAAGTAGAAGGAATGATATCATCTTTGCCCTTGAGGCTCATCATCCAAACTGTTCCAGTAGAGCTGCCTGGTGTCACTGGAACACACTGGCTGTAACCTTCCAGCTCCCATGAGTCGCTGCCCAATTGCACGAGAGTTGCTACAAGAGGCAATAAGTCATCTATCACATCTATCGAGCGCTCTCGGTCACCAGTGGAACTGTAGAAACATCAATACGAGTTAAAACCTTTAACACTGACAGTCTGCCTGCCCAGTGGCTTTGGCCTGTAAGAGACAAAAACAACTCTTGTACCTTTACGGTAAAAAATATGAAAGGCAGCTAATTAGAGAGCAGAGAATTAATAATACATGAAGATGGAATCAAATAAAACTGTATAATAACAATATTGGAGACATATAAACATAATCCTTTCTGACGCTAGCTGCCTGTTTTTAATAGCTTCATTTTCTGGCCATTAGTTGAAAAAAACAATATTTGGATTTTATTTGAATTAGAATCTGAAGTGTTTTTTTATTTCCACTTTCAATAAAACTGCACATTTCAGCAAATGTTTTCAATACCCTCTTTCCATCCCATTGAGACAAGGTGAGTCCATTTGGGGCGGTCCATCCATGTAGTGTATCTGTACTTGCACTGTTTGTGTGCTATCACACTGTTGTGATGTCATATCTTTGCTACTTGCAGTGGTGTTGCTCCAGGAGGATCATTTCAACTTACAGACGACCATGGGATTGTATCCTGTTTGGAACATCTTATTGTACTGTTTACTTTATTTTTACATTGAACTCTCTTATTATTTTTCATGTCTTTACAATGTTCTGTCACTGGTTACACTTAGGGAGCTAAAATACTTTGTAAGGTGTAGGAAAACATGGTCTGGGTTAAAATCCACCCTTCCACACCATTACACTCTGTTTGAAAGGATAACTTCTTCCATGAGCATGTTCTTCCCGTCTTTTTACCAGCGTTGCTTAACAATGACGTTACAAAAACATGATTGGCTAGTTTCAGTGGAGCCACATCAGTTATGTAATCAGTTCATGCCCATGCATACACTCTATATCTCTTCTATAGTCTTGAATCCGCAGTGGGTTTGTAGGTTGTCTTACAAAAATATGCACATTTGACGCCCAGAAATCTCATCATGTTGCCAAGTAATCGTTGAGGTGCCACAATTGATTTGCAGTCCTGTCAAACTCCTGCAAATAGGCTTTGAAAGTAACACAAATGCTCAGCAAACTCCCTGGAACAAATGTAAGTTCAAAACAGGAAGTAATGAGGCTCTGCTGTCCGAACCGTATGAACTTTACCTTGGCAGGCTGACAAGGTCTTTCAGATGTAACCCGACGATTCTCTCGGGAGTACCATTAAGGACATCCTGCTCCCTCACATGGCAAGACAATCATCTAATGCTTCTTTCAGTATGGACATGACTGTGGTACCAAGACAAGGCAAAATCTTAATTCACCACGGATGTATCAGGGACGTGGTCCAGTTTGGACTTTACTAGAAGGAGTAGTTTGACAAATGTATTCTATTTCTTACAGAGAGACAGATTAGATAGACACACTATCACGTCTGTGAAGATGATGCCAAAGCCAGCACCTGTTTAGCTTAGCTTAGCATTAAGATTGGAAATAGGAGATAACCGCTAGCATGGTCAAAACACAGCACAACACTGTACGAGTCTCACGCAACATTGCTCTGGTCTTAAGTGAAACCAAATACACTAGTCTGTATTCTTATAGAATACACACTTGTTATTAAGATTAAATCAAAGTCATCTTACAGATATTTCTTTGCTCTATAGTCTTGATTTGCACATGTTTGGTATTGAGGTAATCCAAAAGTAAGTATTTACATGGATTGGATTACTAATATTGTGATTCTTGGATTACATTACTGACTATGTTTTTAACAGGTAATTAGTAACTGTATTGGAATACATTTTTATCAGTGTCATTCCCAAAATGTGAAACTATTCTTTTAACTACAGGCTAAATGTGTGCTGTGTAGTTGGGTTATGTACAAAGCAAAAAAATATATATATAAATATGGTAAATATCTGCTCTGTTTCAGCAAATATTCCAGATTAAGCAGATTGGAGGCAAAAAAAAGATCTAAATATATTAATACCATAGTAAACACTGGCCATTTGTTTAATTTTAATAGTTTTTTTCTAAAACCTACATTATCTACATTTCAGAATGAATTATGTAAGCCCTCACTTGGATTTTTTTATATCACATCTGTGAAGCTATTTGAATACTGAGGACGCTGTCTTATAAGTGATGCACCGCCACGAACACCATCATCTCTGTTTAATGAAGGATATTCAATTTAATTTTGCCAAAACCTAATAAATATGGAACCTGTTATTAAGATAAGTTGGACTTCATGAGAACAGACATCCATACAGAATTAAGCACTTTCATTATAATTACATCAATTTCTGAAATAAGTTTGACTTGATTGCCCTCACACACACACACGAGAAGAGAGCTCTGAATGATTGGCAGCCGAGTCCAAATCGATTCTTGTAGAAATCTTGAAATCTTTTCATGCAGCAATGGTTGCTTTGACAACTCCGTTGAGTTATGGAGGTTGGGGCAGATGCTCTAACGAAGCCAAGGTCAGAGTCAGGGCTCCTGGTGAACACATCACAAAAATGTATTTAAAATCAAACACCAAAATATCAGCCCTTGCATCTCAGAATACAAACTGTCATTCAAGTGAATATGAATTCATTCTATGTATCATGATTTTAATTGCTGATGTCGGGGCTGAGTGAAGTGAGGATGAATCAGTTTTAAATCTACTGTATTTCTTATACTTTTGCATCGACCTGTCTTGTTCAAACACATGAAGGTAGTAGTATTTTCTCTGAAGCTTGACCTCGTTGAAAGCAGATATTCCCAGTGAGACTACACGGGCTGGATGGACTGTATCAAAAGAGAGAAGGTTGAACTCCAGGTAGAAACTGTTTCCACAGGTATTTAATATTTTAGTGGTGTATTTTTACTGAGTTTGTGCTCATAAAACATGTTCAATAGGGCTGCATTATTCAAGGTTCCCTTGTTTGTTTTCAGAATTACTGTCAGTAGTCATTAGTCTTCATTTATTCTCCTCTTTGTCCCCTGGAGCAGAAAGCGCAGGAATCTGCCCCCCACAGCGTCTGACTCATAGAGCAGACAAAGGCCATTGCTGAAGTAAATATCTGCTCCTTTAAACATGGCTGTGTTGACTTGGCGGCTCTACAAAGTAGGTGAATTTCCAGGGAAAATACCAGGACTCTGAAGAATGTCACAACATTTAGGAATACAAAAGAGTATTTTGTTTAATTGTATCCTGAAAGCCACTAATGTTTGTTATTAGAATTTGCAAATGGTCGTACTGTAGTACAATCAATGTTAATACATGTATCTGTGTTAGAACTGACAAACAATACAGGCCCTTTAATGACAGGCATTTTGACTGGTCACAGCCGGAAAAGCACAGGTTTAATTATTAACACTTATTATGACTGTATTTTTCCATTTGGGTGATTAAGTTATAGAGCTCTTGTATGTGATTCATGCCAGCTTATTGGCATGGCTGAAGGCCCGGTCATACCATCATTTGAAAGAGCAAAATTTAGCTGCAAAAATAACTAATTTCAGGGGAAATGCAGTGGATTCAGTTAGTAGTGAGGTGAAAGCATGAAAATTGTCCGTGTTTAACTTTGGTGAAAGTTTGGCTCCTAAATGGACATAACCACGCATTCTTTTTCATCTGTCATTTGTGTTTTAAACAAACTCAGTGGTCTCCCCAACTCCAGGTGTTTCCTCCAGAAGCCCCGGGCTCTGCCTATGGCTGTCTCCTCCAGAGCATTGGAGTTAAATCCAAAACAATCATATGATTTGTCCGATATTTGCATTAAAAATCATCCAAAAATCACCAACACCACAAACACAGCCAAAAGACCTGTGTGACTCTAATTAGAAAGAGTGAAATGAAGTTTAGACAGTTTGCGGCTTGCTGTCACTCAAAGCGGCCAAGCCCTTACTTATTTATGACTTAATATAATTTGAAAGAGCAAGTTATATAAAAAAAATCACTCCCCCATCATGAACAGGGAAATTAGCTATAGAGACCAAAACCAGTTTTTGTACCAGGCTGCAAACATGTTTACTACTGTAAAGTTTAACACGGGGTCTTACAGGGATGACTCGCTTTTGGAGACAGAATCAAGAGGCGATTCAAGCAACTGCAGATTTTGGCATTTCTGCATTGACATCACTTTTCAGCCCTGGAGGCCGCCGCTTGGATTCACCGAGACATTGAATTATTTAAACAACAGTTGCATAACAATATTTTTGGCATCAAGGCACGTTCATTAGTTTAGTTCTGAGAGAGAACAAAAATAGTTTGAACTTGAGTAGCAGTCAGCCGCCTCCACATTGCTAAATGTTGTCCTGAGATCTCAGATTCCTGTTGGTTGGAAAACCACCAAGTCAGGGTTAAAGGTGACAAAAGGCCATTGCTGAAGTAAATATCTGCTCCTTTAAACATGGCTGTGTTGACTCGGCGGCTCTACAAAGTAGGTGAATTTCCAGGGAAAATACCAGGACTCTGAAGAATGTCACAACATTTAGGAATACAAAAGAGTATTTTGTTTAATTGTATCCTGAAAGCCACTAATGTTTGTTATTAGAATTTGCAAATGGTCGTACTGTAGTACAATCAATGTTAATCCATGTATATGTGTTAGAACTGACAAACAATACAGGCCCTTTAATGACAGGCATTTTGACTGGTCACAGCCGGAAAAGCACAGGTTTAATTATTAACACTTATAATGACTGTATTTTTCCATTTGGGTGATTAAGTTATAGAGCTCTTGTATGTGATTCATGCCAGCTTATTGGCATGGCTGAAGGCCCGGTCATACCATCATTTGAAAGAGCAAAATTTTGCTGCAAAAATAACTAATTTCCGGGGAAATGCAGTGGATTCAGTTAGTAGTGAGGTGAAAGCATGAAAATTGTTCGTGTTTAACTTTGGTGAAAGTTTGACTCCAAAATGGACATAACCACGCATTCTTTTTCATCTGTCATTTGTGTTTTAAACAAACTCAGTGGTCTCCCCAACTCCAGGTGTTTCCTCCAGAAGCCCCGGGCTCTGCCTATGGCTGTCTCCTCCAGAGCATTGGAGTTAAATCCAAAACAATCATATGATTTGTCCGATATTTGCATTAAAAATCATCCAAAAATCACCAACACCACAAACACAGCCAAAAGACCCTGATCAGTGACTCTAATTAGAAAGAGTGAAATGAAGTCTAGACAGTTTGCGGCTTGCTGTCACTCAAAGCGGCCAAGCCCTTACTTATTTATGACTTAATATAATTTGAATGAGCAAGTCATATAAAAAAAATCACTCCCCCCATCATGAACAGGGAAATTAGCTATAGAGACCAAAACCAGTTTTTGTACCAGGCTGCAAACATGTTTACTTCTGTTGTAAAGTTTAACACGGGGTCTTACAGGGATGACTCGCTTTTGGAGACAGAATCAAGAGGCGATTCAAGCAACTGCAGATTTTGGCACTTCTGCATTGACATCACTTTTCAGCCCTGGAGGCCGCCGCTTGGATTCACCGAGACATTGAATTATTTAAACAACAGTTGCATAACAATATTTTTGGCATCAAGGCACGTTCATTAGTTTAGTTCTGAGAGAGAACAAAAATAGTTTGAACTTGAGTAGCAGTCAGCCGCCTCCACATTGCTAAATGTTGTCCTGAGATCTCAGGTCCCTGTTGGTTGGAAAACCACCAAGTCAGGGTTAAAGGTGCACTATGTAGTTTTGGGGAAGGAATTAAAATGAAGAGGGAAAGATCTTCATTGACTGATTCTTTTCTGCCTAAACAACTAAAAAACTAACTCTTTGTTTTCATGACTGAATAAACTGAATAAACAAACTGACCTTAAAGGACAACACAGTTTCATACTGTTTCACTTTGTTTATATGTGGCGGACCCTGCCACCTTTTTAACTTCAAACAGTGTTCTGGGACCTTATTTTCCTCTGAGAACAGCTTGTTTATTCAGTGATGGAAAAAAAAATATTTCTGAGTTTGTATTATTACCTCATTAATATTGTAAATATTAAAACTGCTGACATAAACATAAGAATTTCCTCTCCAAAGCTACATAGTGCCCCTTTAAAAGGAATCAAATCTTCATAATTGAAATCCAGAAACAAACAGCTGTCTCACCATGTCCCACGCCATCAAACACTGTAAGGCATTTAATTACGTCATGTGATAATTCATACATAAATACCCCAAAAGGATGACAGATTAACCTTGCGACCAAGGGATTAATTATCCAAAATAATAGCGACGGGGCCTTTTCAGGTTAACTAAACAAGTTGAATTAAATTTGAGCAGTGACTGCTGATTGCAAGGGAATATTAAATAATATACCTGTTAGGCTGCAGTTACATTACAAAGCACAATATTTCCTTTAAACTGTAGGAAACTGATTACAGATAAGTGGATCAACCATGAAAAAAGACAAGAATGTCAAATAAAAGTGACTTTGAGTGGAGGTAATGAAAGTGAACAGAATCTGCATTGCCCAAATTACTTTTAAAAGCAAAACCCACCGAGGTCTGTGTTTTAATGAATTTTCTAAAAATAGCACCACAAATATAAAAGTCTGCTTTTAAAGACTTAATCTCTAAAAAAAAAATAAAAAGCACTTGATTCATTTTGAGCTGATCTCCAATTCATATTCACTTAAGCAGGATGTCAAACTCAATTTTAATCAAACAGCAACACAGTCTTTGGCTGCCTGCCTACTTTTTCTGAAGGGCAATTTAAACCTGTCAGGACCGGTGAGATGTACCTCGTACCTGTGTGATTCCTGATGAAAAAATGCTCTAAATTAGCCATGTTTACAAATCAAGGGCTGTCAAGGTGATTAATTACCACCTCCATTTCCAAGATAATATCATGTGACATCTGCCCTCTCCCTTCCTCTGAAGTAGTGGCAGAGATCACTCGTTCTCTTGATTAATTAAAGGAGCCCCATGGGTTAACATTTGCAAGCAAACCTTTATAGCAAGCTGCCCTTGAAACACACACACATGCAATTCCAGGGAGGACGCAGAAGACAGGAGAAAGATGCAGGGGTGAGGTGTTGTGTCAGATTTGACAGCTGACTCCAGGAGCTGCATTAGACACCGACAGGACACATGCCTAATTATATCATTTTCATCTTCCCTCCCCTAAGGTTTACTGAAAGGTAAGATTATAATCTCCTCTGTCAGGATTAGAAATAAAAGAGCAAATCATATGTAAAGCAGATATGGCTCGTCCCTCGTATCACTTCAGTTCCTGTGGTATATTTTGTTTAATTCTTTCTGATTCTTCTTCTCTCAGTTATTATATACTGCCGTCAGTAATGCTGTAGCCATGAGGGAGTGCACTGTAACGGTGTTTGAGTGGGTGGCGTTTGTCAAGTGGAATCCACGAGTTCTCTGAATAGAACAATCATGTGAATGCCACTTTTTTAATAAGGAAATAACACTTACAGAAACTTTAATGAGGGGAAACATGTTGGTTTCCTTGCTGAGAAGTTGGAGGTGTGCAGTCTGTCACCTGCAGCTTCATCTAACAGCTTCATCTTGTTCCATTACTGCCACAGACTATATAAAACTACTCAAGATGGAGCCGCTGTCAACAAATGCTGAAATTGCTGCGTAGATGCATCTTTTAATGAACGATAGCGGTCAGTGCCGGCCCAAGCCTTTTGGGGGCCCTAAGCAGAATTTGATTTGGGGCCCCCCTCCCACCACCACGGAGTCACCTGTGCTTGACAATTATTGACACAAATGACACACTATGTTACATTATAAATTGTATTAATGCAGTGATGGATTATGAACTACTGTCCTCCTGGGCACAGATGCATAAGGACCCCCCCTACCTTATTTGTATGAAAGTGGGTGCAAATGGGGGAAGGGGGGTCTGGGGGTCCTCCCCCTGAAAATTCTTAATTTGGTAGATGTGATTTCCTGTATTCTGGTGCATTTTTGGGATGGCCAGCTGGAGAAGGGCAATACCTAAATTCGTTCAGATTCATGGCCTTTTGCTTTTTGACTTATTGAGGTAGTGACTTCTGCTTAGCTCTCGTGATTACTGATTTGAACTTTGCTTTTGATTTGTACTCTACTCTTGGTTTGTACTTTGTGTTAGTTTTTTGTTTGCTACTTAGTATTTAGGCATTTTGCACATGTTGGATTTTGGATTATTTTCAGCTTTAGTTAATAAAGCTTGCCTTTTATTTCTTAATCCTGCCCCCTGTATGTTTGCTGCATTTGGGTCCTCATCTTTTTACCAAACTGTAACACTCTCAAATCATAAAATCAGAGTGTATGAACGGTGTGAACCTGCCTGTGTAGTCGCATCTAATGTGTCCTTTAAATAGCAGGAAACAGACTGCGCCTTTGACTTTGGACCAGCTTTTTGTTGGTCTATGGCACTCAAGATAGCAATCCACCACCAGTGCGCCCGACCACACCTAAGTGTAAGATCAACATGCTCAGGGGCGCAAGTACATTTGCTATTTACACAACGTAGGCGCTGGGCGTGAAAATGACAACTGCATCAGTCTGAAACTAGTCATGACACTTGTGCTGCGCTGTGTGCTGCTTTGTGCCATGCGTAAGGTAGAGCCCAGAGTGTCTTTTCTTGTAAAAAGGCGGGATACTGGGTATTACCGGTGTTGTCACAAGCTAATGTGTTTCAATTAGTCATCAATTCCACCCTCAAATACATTGATCAACAGTTAACACAGTGTAATACACTGAAATTAAGTTGGGGAAAGACAGAGTTGTCCCACTCATTAGCCTGTAAAAATATCATTTTAAATAGTTTAATAATAATATACACTGAAAACATCTGTGCCAACTATTGATGTAAAATAACATGTTTTAACTTTTTACAGATTATTTTTCCCCTTCATATGCCTCATGGTGGTTTGGTCCACTGCCTACCAACCCCACACCCCCACACACATTAGCGCTCTGTACTTGTGTCTGAAGCAGTCTCTGGGAGTGTGTTGGTGGTGGTGGTTGTTGACCTCTGTTAAGTAGCTACTTAAGCAAAAGGACAAGAGATATGTCTGACATTTTTATTTTCTTCTACCACTCAACAGAATTAAAATGCGTTTACAGTTACAACCAGACATTTTATTCGGTCGACTACATCAAGGTTGAATCTTACGCATCAATGCGGTCGAAGTATTTATACTTTTTAACATACTGGTACAACAGCACTTAAAGGTTAAGTTATTTACCTTACAAATATTCTGTAGTTTAATAGTAGCATTTCCTCTTTAAGCTTTTAATACAACAGTACTTTTAGCGGCATCTTTGGTGTCCCATTCAGGAATTGCCCTTGAGAAATTGTTGCGTTAATTGTCCCGCCCAACAGTGATATGAAATAACCACCCTTGTATAGTGCACTTAGTACTGCAAATGGTTTCAGATGCTGCCATTGAGTGATTGACCTCAGCAAAGATTTAACCAGCCAGAATGACTGAAATATTGTAGATGTGCAGAGTCATTAATGTATGGGCTTATTAATATTCTTAATATCAAATTACATATAGAGATAAGAGATAAAATAAGGCTGTTCTGCACAATGAGTACTTCTACATTTCAAATTTATAATGCTAATAAAACCTCTGTTCTTTTCATTTAGAATGCAGGACTTTTACTTGTAATCTAGCATTGTTTACAGTGAGATATTGCGCATTTTCCTTTGGGATCTGAACACTTCTTCCACAACTGTGTAAAACTATCATTTATACAGTTATTTTAAGCATTCATGCACAGAGAAGAAGTTGAGGCATGTGTGCACAGCTCCCAACTCTATGCTGTGCAGCCAGTTGTTATCCATTAGGTGCTGTTGAACAGGCCGGTAGTCCATATGAACTTCAATGATTTATTCCTAAATCCCCAGATTTACCAAGAACACTGCATCTTTCACCACCCCCACTTTGGTCCTGATATTAAAAATACAATTACCATATTTCATTACTTATGACAAGCCTTTGAAAGCACTGATAAACCATGACTGAATTATTATTTCCGCTCTGACAAACAGTCTAATATATTCTACAGCGGTGAATTTCATTTGATATGTCATGACACACTGCATTGCATTATGGTGGCTCTGAAAACAGCCTTGAAACTCAAGCAAGCTTTCATTGTAATTCAATCACATCTCGGCGCCTGTGTTTAATTCACCACTGTCACAAAACCCACTATATGTTTCTAATTACGGTGTGATCCTCCTTAATGTACAAGACAAATCCCAATGTTATTCCTTCCATAATGACAAAGTGTGTTTGCTGTGCACACAGTGTACAGAGCAATTGAAAAAAACTGAAAAGTCCACTAATTTGTGTCATGTAAAATAGCCCATATGGGCGGTGTGGGATTTTGAAATAATATTGTTCTTTGCTCACAGGATTAAAGCGTCGTCACAGCTTTGAATATAAACCATTTGCACATCTTAAAATGTAATTAGTCATTAAGATATTTTCTCCGTGTTGCTGTCTCAGCCTTTTGTACGAGGAGGCCGTCTGTTCTATCCTGATAGCAGCTTCATTATAAAAAAGAATACCGTTCTCACTTTGATGTCTCACATCGTCACAACTGAAGTAGTTTAGCTGCAGGACCATTTCTTTTATTTACATGAAAACATATGGTGTTCCAATTAAATATTTTTCGTCTGTGTTTTTGTACATGGCACATTATAATGTCATGATGAATTGTAAAGAAAAAAACACAAAATACTTACTTTTTTTTTTTTTCTTCCATGTGTAAACTGAATCATGCTGCTGTGAAGATTTTTGGTTTGATGTTGGTGACTCAATGATCAGTCGGTGCTCACCTGGCCTCAGTACCTTGGTTTTACATCCACGCTTTCTGTTTGTTCAGTTTGAATAAAAACTGCCTCAATCGGCACACACATAGAAATGCTGAAAAGACAGCCACATGCACACCTACTGGCATTTTGATAACCAGAGAGAGAAGGCAACATCACTGGGCTAGAATCACAAAGTAGGATTGTTTTTACATTTTGCACAGGCCCCTGTCTTTTATTATTCATAGATCTTTTTATTCAATAAGTTCATTAATACATTTAAACTGGAAATATGAGAATTATTGTTCAGGGCCTCTGCCCAATGAGTCCTAAAGTAGTCTCACAGCTCAAATGATCACCATCTATGTTGTAGAAACTTTTAATTTTCTCATAATCAGATGAATAAAATGTGCACTTCCTGCACATGTGAAGGCTAATAGAGCTTACAGACCCCAAAGTACCAGACACCCACTCACATAAGACCAATTTTAAATTTGAGCTCTTTTCGTTTTAACCACCACTTCTAACACCCTCCTACACAGAGCAGGACATCTGATCACAGAGGGG
Source organism: Pagrus major (assembly GCF_040436345.1). Taxonomy (NCBI): domain Eukaryota; kingdom Metazoa; phylum Chordata; class Actinopteri; order Spariformes; family Sparidae; genus Pagrus; species Pagrus major. Next base: position 29,179,043 of record NC_133225.1, on the reverse strand, counting down.
GATGGAGAGAGGAACACGCAGCATTACATACACCGGACAACACACAAAATGACTCGACTGTATCAGCTGGAGTTCAAGAGTCCTGTGAGAACACCAAATGTTGTGTGGTCTTGTACTAAACAAACATGGACGACAACCAGAAGCTTTCACTATTTATATTTTATGCAGTGCAATTTGGCTGTTCAAAAAATAGTTGGAAAAAAGGTTCAGAGTTTGAGGTCCTGAACTAAGTGGAATGGGTTGTGAACTGCACAGCCCACAGAGCGGATTGGAGGTGAGGGAATGATGCCTCAGGTAAAGCTGTTTATTTACAGTTATGCGTCCCTCAGACACACCACATCGTCATACTAAAGCAACTGAATAGGTTGATTGCCAGTGATCCCTAAACTACACGACTACATACGTAACTTAACCTGCATTATGTATTTGGTTTTGGTAGGTATGGTTTTACATGAACGGCAGTCTCCTGGGTAAAAGTCCTGTGCTTGTTTAAACCTGCCATGCACCTCCACTTCCTCCATATGCAGACTTTGTCACTCTTCATACAACTTCGCCTGACTTCCTCCTTTGCTGCCGTAATAATTTCGCCGGCCACTAGATGTCACCATCTAACAGTAAACGTGAATGTTGGTCGTAATAAGCCGTTTGCACTGTCGACCTATATGGTCTGATGAGGACGGGTTGTCATCGCTCACAGATGTCAAATGCAAATATCAGTCATGTTTGAAAAAGAACAACTAGCAACAACTGAAGACATCAGATTAGACATATCTGACACACTCGACTTTGATTTTATCTGGCGACTGTCAACAACAACTGACCCAGACTGGGACAGACTTGGTCCAATCATTGGTCATGCCCAAATCGTCTCAGTGGTTGTAATGTGTCACCACCTTAAACTGGCAATAAAGTTTTTTGCTTTAACTTATCGTGATGAAGATGTTGATTGCAAAATGTAATGCCTATAGAATAACGACACCATCTGCATTTCGATTGGATCCCTATAAACCTTACTTTTGGTGATCCAGTCAGGCTGGCAGCCTGGCATCATTTCTATCTGCCTTCACGTCCCCATGATGGACTAAATAAATGAATAAAGTCAAGTTTTGGCCTCTGTTGTTGGTAGTTCTTACTTTGAGGAAAACAGAAAGCGATCCCGTTGTCGTTGTAACATGGCAACAACAGTAATACCAATTAGACTAGTCCACCCCCTACCCTAACGTTTTTATTTCCTCTTGAGTTCAATTATAAACAATGTTGCTCAAGTCCTGGTCATAGGGTCCTGGGGGGGGGTGTAAATTCTGATAATGAGCAAAAGATTTGAATACCATCTGGCAAAGGTGTTTCTGAGAAAAACATCTCCACACAGACATAACATTCAGAACTCATGAATATGTGAATGTCTTGAGAATACATCCTAAGAGAATATTTTGAGATAGTAAAAATAAACTGACCAGTTCGACATTTTTATAAAAGTTAAAATAAAATAAAAAAAGACTTGAACAGATGCCATGTTGTTTAAAAAGTATAATCAACAAAACAAAGACTGCTGTCTTTGGTATTAAACAGTCACAGTGGAGCTAAATGTTTGTGTCAATAATTGATTGCGTACACCCAGCACAGAGCTGATCAATACAATGCTTGCTGTGTCAGGTAACTGATGACTGGCCTGCTTTCCTGAAGCAAATTACAAACTCTTATTTATTATTTATCAACTGATTTCATTTATTTTCAGGCTTTGGGGTCCTGATGCATCATTTACCAGGTGACTAGGTTGAAAAAAAAAAGAACCTAGAGGCAATACAATCGTAACAGTACAAGTCTTTAAATTGATTGTATGTCTTTAAAATCTATTACAGCATGCTGTATTGGCACTTTATTAACTAGTTGGATTCTGCATGGTTTGGTATAAATTAAAACATCATAAATTATAACATTTTTTTAGATTTATTTTTTTATTTTTTATTGTAATTGATTATCAAATTCCTACCACGACAATGATTGTAACTAAGCATCATTTTTGGATTTCTCCATAAAGAACAAATCACAGAACCCTCTTATGTATCAGTTGTCATTAATGTGAATAGACGTGACCCATCATTTCCAATATGCCATCTCCAGCTGTGGGATTTCCCTTGCATTACTGTGTACAAGATTATAATTATAGCTCAAAATATTAGTATTAATATGCCATTAATAAAGGTTATTATGCAGATTACTGTTAGTCTCTCGACCAGTGAGATGACCTCATAGTCGGTACAATAACACAGTGAAACCCATTCCTGATCAGGTAAGACTGGGTCCATTAACACACATATTAATTCAAGGGGAATAATAATTTGTAATTTATATAAAGCATTAGCAAAATCAGAACGCGTTCAGTGACCAAACTGTAAAAAATACAGAAACCACAAACGACTTTATGGTCAAACATTTATTTACCACAAGACAACACATAAACTAAACTATGGCGACAAGACATTACACAAAGACAAAGAGATTTGTGGGTTGGACCAGCTATAACACAATAGGACGTGAATGGAGGAACCCTAAAACAGACTGTGCCTGCATCGTTCAAAGCTGAGAGTACTGAAAGTAACCCAGAATATCTAAGTTTGGACTGAGTGAATCTTATTGTAGCCTACACTTGTTTCAGCTGTAAACCAACAACCATATTATTCAACCCTTGGAAAGTTTGTATACCTGACAAGGCTGCAGGGGAAGGAGGATGAGGAGAGAGGAGGCGTTGCAGTGATTCTCCAGTCGGCCTTTGTTGGCGTGGGGTTCTGCATCTCTCGCTCTCGCTCCATTTCATGCACACTTTGGAAAATTGTGCAGGCTGTCTTTAGTTTCTTCATTCCTGACTTTGTGGAGTTAGGAATCAAATGCAGCAGGCCTGTGTTACACCATGCATGCTGTTGTTGCAAGCATGCAACTAATGAGCATTACATACATTGATGTATTGATATCCTTGAACAGGCACAATGACATGAAACAGAGATTTAAACATAACACTCTATTGTCCAAGGATGTAGTGTAAGTTAACAGACAAGCATGTAGATTAGCATCCACACAGGCCACGGCACCCTGGGGTCCGAGGTCCTGCGAGGGCAGTTCTTTGTGAACTCTGGGCCATGTCTGAAGAGGTGGTACTGATGACAGTTTATCAGATAGGCTGGTACCATCCTGCAATAAGCTGTCCTGGAGCCGTTGTCCTGGTATGTTGAGAGCCATTTCAGATAAAAAAGCATGGACACTCGCAATTCTTTCACGACTTCACACTATCAATCAACTCATCAAATGACAAAGAACAACGCTTCATTACCTGGCCATTAACTGTGATTTATCTGCTAACATTAGCGACACATGCTCCTTCCCTGCACTGATATTAGAGGAGAGGCACCAAGTGCATCAAATTTGGTGCTGGACTTCAGTTACATTTTGGGTGTAATATTCCATCAAAGGGGGGTATGCGCCATTGAAATACATCAAAATGCAGGATTGTCTTGCACTATCACCAATAACAATGTATTGTTCGACAGCTAGCAAGTTAGCTACCAAGACAACGTCAAACTAGTCACAATTGTTATATGCTCAATCACAAATAACAATGTAGTGTCAGTTAGCTAGCAAGTTAGCAACCAAGACCCTAGCAAACTAGGAGCGATTGTTTTACACTCATTCACCAATAACAATGTAAAGTTAGCCAGCTATCAAGACATCAGCAAACTGGTAGTGTAACGCATACGGGCTAGGCGGTTGACTACGGCTACAATAGCGGCAACAGAAGTCTGTTCTTTAAAGGAGCCTGGATTGTGAATGAATGGATGAGACAGTAGTGCAGTTTGAGTGTCTATATTCAGAGAAATATTAACAAAAAAAAACAACCAATACAAACAATACACCATTCCAATATTCAAAAAATGGATTACCCACAATAAATCAAATGTTCTGTTGTTCACAATAAAGTTCTCAAGGAAAAACGTTCAGTTCATATCCTTTTAATCCAAAAAGGTTTGTCCAGATCGGTAGGTGTGAGACTTTGTCCTACCGGTTTGTTGATCTAGCTCGCCATGTGAGTTGAGATGAATGGATCAAGGTCCATGAGAAGAAAATCCAAAGTTGGTCCAAAAAAAACCTGACCTAAAAGGCCAAAAATACACATAAGTATTCCATTTGAAATAACCAAGTCAGTATCAAAAATAAAATCAATGTATGCATAAACATTAGCAGCAGCAGAAACAGCTTGTTTTCTCTGGTCGCGCAGTGTTATGACATCACACACATGCGACATCCCTAATCCCTAATAAACATACATGCTAAATACAAATGCATTAATTAATTATTTAATTAATTAATTGTCTTTAATAAATCAAAGTTACAATAGTAACCAAACCACCTTAACCTAGTACCCCAGTACCATGTTAATATTCACAGTCAAAGTCAAAAATCAAAATCAAAGTCAAAATGCACCTTTTATAATTCATCAAAAACATTCAATATTAAATTTCAAACTACTCAAGCAGAGTAAGACTCAAGTGTTTCAATAATTGCGCAATACTCATTCATTCATTAAATACGTAGCTACGTTCACATAAATGTGTCAATGATGACCAAACCTCATAGCCGTTGTAGCGTCAATCAAAAAAGTGACATGTTCAACTGTTCAAAACAAGAGTAACGCTCTAAACTACATGAGCGAGTAATTAAACTAAAATATTATCTACAATTCGGCTGTCTTATTTTAAACAAAAATCATCGTTTACCTTCGAACTGAGTGGTCAGAGCTTAGCTTCCATGCACAGCCCAACAGGAAATCTGCGGAGTTTTCCAGATGGAGTATTGAACGGGTTGAGTTCAATAACGACTCTGGTGAAACAGCGCGTTAGTGAGCAATTACACGGACAGTTATATGGTTTAAACAATCGGAAACTTGTCGGCAAAAGACTCACCAGTGGCTGACGGTTTCAAATGATCGATCCAGAGAGCTCCAGTCAAATGTTTGAGACGCTGACAGTAGCATGCCGCAGTCACAGTGGAGACGGAGGAGGAAGTTAACGCCGTTACCCGTGATTTAAAGGAAGTTTGGGGTCACGGGAAGTGGGCCCGCAAAATAAATAAATAAATAAATAAAATGAATAACTAAATGTGGGTTACAGTAGCGTTTGTTTAACACTCAATCATCAACCACCAGTTCCTCTGAAAAACCTCCGTTTGACACTTCACCCCTGTCCCTCTATCCCAACAAGAATTTGGACACCCTACCCCGGGACATGAACCAAGGAGTAGGGCTAAATAATAGGGGCAAAGGTTGTATTTGGATTGGACCAGAATCTTCTAGTGACAATCATCACTTCTAGAAATTTGGATTTTTTTTTCAAATGAAGAATTTAGAGTGGTAAATCTGCAACTCATTGTCATTGTAAATATGTGCCATGAGAGTGCAAGAATGGAAAGAAGCATAGCAACAGCAACCAAGGGGGGCTGGAGTTGGATTTTTTTTTTTTTTTAAATGGTTTGATGAAACTATTTACATGCAAAGCCTTTTTTTTTTTTTTTTTTTTACCTTTGAGAAAACGTGGCCTGCTCCACTCTTGAGACAGACAGAGCTTAATGAGACTGACCTTTGAGGATGGAGAACTGAACTCGTCCTCAGCATATTAATAACAATGAACTCTGACCTAAAGTTTCAGGATGCCATCGGATCTCGTGCTTTCCTTCTCGACTATGACTCACCCATCTTCAAAAGGCCCTCTATTCGTTTTGACACAATGACAACACACGGCATCAGGCGGAGTACATGTAGTCGTTGAAGCAGGACTCCCGGGCGGTTTGTGGCGGCTTTAAGTGTTTGCTGCTGCAGCAGATCAATGCAGCATGACTCTCACGTATATAGCACACGGGCTGAGATGTTTCTGTCAGGAGCTGTTTTTCTGTCTTGTTCAAAGTTAGAGTTAACTAAGGGAACATTGCACACTTTGAAACTGAGTCAGCGTTAATGCATCCATTGCGTAATCAAGTCACTGAGGTGGGTCCCTCATGTGCCTGTGTCTGTCGGTTTGCACATTCAGTGAAGAAGATCACAACCCTCCGACCATTCTGCCTGCAGGTCCCTCACTGCTTATTCAGACATCAGTGAGCGCATGAAGTACAAGAGAAGTGTGTGGACCGCACAATATAAAAAGTGGTGGTAGTGGGAGGTGGATGAGTTGTTTACAAAAGGTAGAAAACCCCCTCCAGGAAGATTTCAATCTGATGTCAGAACAAGTCATATACAAACACAGACTCCCTGGTATGCAGGGATTCATGATGCTGTAATAAATATTGTCTCTTGCACAACATCTCCAGGATATTTTAACGTATGTCTGACACTGTGTAATACAATAAGCTTTATCTATAAATACATTATACAGCATCCATATGTAACTGTGGGCATCTATCTGTAGAATGATGGTGGATCTATCTGCCTATGGTGCAGGAAGGATGGCATGGCCACACAGGACTTGCTCTCACACTGACTCACTCTTTAATCTGGCATGAAAACAACACACAGTCCTCAATAACAGTGTGTAAGGCACCTGCAAGCTTTCAGGTCTGTGTAGCAGAGAATAACAGGATTACTATCCACAGTACTGTAAAACATTACGGCTGGGAGCAAGCCAGCAACCGCATGGCTCGCTAGCTAGCATTAGCTTAACATGTAAACAAAAAGATAAAGTTAGTATTTCTGCACACAAGTGTCTTTATTTCTCGTTGTGTTTAAAGTCGATTGTATGTATGCATTTTTTGTTTATTTGGATTCCACAGATCAATCAAGTACTTTCCGACTTATTTTTGAAAACGTTTCCTCCACCCAGTCCCTGAAAGGTTCATTGCTACACCCCGGTGCCCCTAATACACAACTAATTATTACATTTTAGTTTTTCTCTATGCAGATTTCAGTTCTTATACTCTAATAAGTTGTCATACATTCTAACACTATATAATTCAAGTTTCTGTCTACATTCATAGCCACTCCTCATCCACTCTTATTTTTTCTATTTATATAACTGAATTCATATCTGTCTAATCCAAAGTTTCTTCCTTTATCAGGGTTGATCCAAGTTTCAAATATGGCAATTATGTTTGCATACAGGCTTCTGCAGTTGAAGTGGATTATTGATAATCTGTTAGCTGTCTTAATGGTTTGATATATTGCTCCTCTGTGTCGTAGCAGCTATTATCATTTATGTTACAGAAGAAATGATTGTCCGGATCAATATCATTTTCCATGGCCTGTAAATTGTGGTGACCATTTTAAGAACGCATTTTATTGATCTAGAAAAATAACACAATTCATATCAAAATGAGATGGTTACCTACCGTTTGACCTTCCGCTTCAGTTGAAAGACGGTCATTATTCAGCTCACAATATTTTTTGAATGTTTGCAGTCTGTCGCGCTAAAGTTTGTTTTCTCCTCCTGAGATATGAGGGCATGACCCGCCCTACTCTGCCTCTGATTGGTTGGTACTCCCTGCCTTTCATTGGGTTGGTTAGATTAAGGCATGAGGACTGATGATTGGTTAGGGTTAATATCTGGGTAAAAAATAAAAAGGGGCAATTCATGATTCTCCCCGTGGGACATAGGAGGATTAGCATGTGACCATGTGAAGATGCTCAATTGAGTCTCACTAGCCCCTTTTAGATAGAAAATGTGCCACATTTGCGGCCAGGTAAAGGCTGCAATCTGCCGCCTTGTCTATGTGAAACGGAGGTGTAATATTCCTCCTTTGCAAAAAAGTCGCCACTGGGGTAGGCGTAAACATGTGACTTGACGTGAAGCACGAAGTTGGCCGTGAACAGTGGCGTAAAACAACTGCTTTTTCTCCCGGCGAAAGCCACGTCAACTAAGCTCCTCGGCGACCTTTTCGTACAAAATACCATCTTTCACAGTCCCCGTGATCTGGGTGTTAATGATTCTCACGGCTGTGATGGTTAGCATCTCCCGGATCTCAGCGGCTTTCCAGTTGCTCATCTTGACGTCCGCGGATGAAGTGATGAACTGACTGCTGTGATCAGCTGTTTCCTGCTTTTAAAACTCCCGGCAGTGGGTCGCACAACAGTGCACACGTCATCGACACCTCCGCCCATGTCACGCAATTGCCGGCACATCGACGCCCTGGATCTACATAGCAATGGAGGCGGCAAAAAGTGTACCCTCCGAGGCGTCATATTGGCGGACCAAAACAGACCCCCAATGTGTCGCGGTCTGTCTAAATTTGCGGACCTAGCCGCAAAAAGGACAGCCAAATTGGTGGCTTTCTGTCCAGTATAAAAGCGGCTACTGTCAATGCACGAGACCTGGCAGCTCTGTAGTCTGTGTGCTCCCTCATGTCTTTGTCAGTTCGTCCGTTTCTTCCCCTGTGATTAATCTGTGATTACCCTGTGTTTCACCTAAGCCTGTTCCAGTGTCCTCCAGTGTCTCCCTGTGTCTCCCCATGGTCTGTTCCTGGTTTTTGTCCCTCATCTTTTTACTGAGTTGTACTTTGTTCTTCTCTGTTGGTACTTTGTTTAAGTTTGTGTTGCTACTTTGTGATTTTGGCATTCTTGGTTTTCTTCAATTCTTGGTCTTTGGTTTACATGAGTTTTGGATTTCGGCTTTCATTATTTATTATTTTGCCTCCTGTATGTATCTGCATTTGGGTCCTCACAATATTTTTGTCTTAAAACGTAACAGTATTAGTCAAAAACGGTTATAAAAATGGCAAAAAAAAAAAAAAAAAAAAACTTTGAAAACAAATAAAGAGGAACTTAAAAACTATAACAAGCCACCAAAATCGCATCAACACTTAATGGCTGAAAGAATATGGACGCGCCTGTCTTTATACCTGATTGTATGTTTTGGTCTGGGGCTGTTTTTCATTTTGCAATACCAAATACATAAAATCTAAACACTACAACATACAATTACATTTGAGACAATGAGGTTTTTCCAGCATTGCAGCAACAGTTTGGGAGAGGCCTTTTCCTTTTACAGGGCATCTCAAGCCCCTCCAACACATTTGGGATGAACTGAAACACGGACTTCAACCTAGGTGTTATCGCCTAACATCAGTGAGTCTTACTCAGTTATTTTTTTAAGCTAAGCAATCTGATTGTCTTCAGTTTAGTTCATTTACTGGAGCTTTACCTCAATCATAGCCACTACCTGCCTAACTCTAACCCTGCCCTAATGCTAACCTTAACCACTAACCAACAAATCAGCGTTTTCCAAACTGGGGACTCAACTTTTTTCCCCAATTGCACCAGTTGTCCCCAGTGAACTGGTCTTGGTTTTGGTCCTTTCCTGGAATTTGTTGACAATAAGAACAATATTGAAAACATAACAGCCTTTAAACTGGAATGAACATACTGTATATAACAGCTGAGCTGTGAATGCAAAGGTGCTTTCAGTCACCAGTCAGATCCAGTGCAGTTACTTACCGATTTGGTCAGTGACATTGATGATTAGTCCTAAGAAGGCTTAAGGATTCTTTGAGACATTCATTTGTATGCATACTGGCCAATCCAGCAAACCTGACCAGGGAAACTGCCCCAGGGAGGAGAGGAAAGAGATCCAAGATGGGAGCCATGCAGGCCCAGCTTGGATTGAAAGCTGCTCCTGGCTAATGTCCATTCACAGATAAATGAAATGGACAAAATGGGACCAGAGACTGTTGTGCCCACATCGTCACAGAAACCTGTCTCCACCTTGCTTCGTGCTCAGGCGCAGTCAAAGTGGATGGACATGTTTATCTGATATCCAGCTTTTAATGTGAGGATGCCAACCATATCATCATCATTATCATCATTATCATCATCATCATCATCATCTTATTGCTGTTTACATTCAAAGGAACTTTCATTTCATTATACAACACTGTGTTGTATGATGACAAATGCATTATCTTAAACCCACTGAAAATGAAAATCCCTGCAGCCAGATTCTTACATCTTATGGAAAGTCTTCTTGCTTGTGAAAGATGTAATATCAGCAAGTTAAAAAGGTATTGATTATGTAATGGTTTGTTCTACAATCACATATAGTCATATTTATTCATCTTATGGCTAATATCTGTCCTCATCTTTATCTAATTTTATGTTTTTTTAATAGTACAGGTAAAAAAATGTCCACAATTCATATGCATTTAATTATCTTTATTGAATGATGACGATAAAGCTGTCCTTGAACGTGTTCTTGACCAGTGTAAATAACTTCAGCATTATTTTTCAGTATTTCTGAAGGTAATGGACGAATATGAACGAGCTTCCAAGACATTCAAATAAATATTTCAAAATGCCTGGACTATAATAAAGAAGACATCTATTGTGCAGATATGTGTAGGCGGACTTGCTGACCTAAGACACACGTCTGTCTATATGACTCAGGGCAGAACAACACATCCTGTGCATTTGTTCACCGCGCACACTGTGTAATTGAAGTGGACAGCTGAGTGAGGAATGGACCTCTAGAGACCTACTAGCAGTAATCAGGAGGTGTCTGGTTCAGATCCCATGTGGAGTGGGCCAAAGTGGCCCAAAGTGAGAGCCATTATCTGACCTCTCTTCCACAGATGCTCCTGAAAACGGTGTCTGAAGGGGGAAACTATCACTGTGGGTAAATGCACCATCCTGCAAGTAAAATAATGAATTTTCTCTCAGAGGTGGTGACAACTTTATGCACTGCTATTTGTCTGCAAGCGGTGACAAACAAGACAAGGGGCAGTCGTGTGGTTTTATGTTCTCCAGGACAAGAGGGACACACTGTGGCGGTACTTAAAGACCACCGGAGGCTGTTTGATATGAGGAGGCAGGATGGAGTGTGATGTGATGACACCTCTCAGCCACCGGTCTCCCTCTCTTTGTTTGTGTTTGTATCTCTGGGTGTTTCCCTCCCTGCCTCTGTCTTTGTCCAAGTTGCCTCTCTCATTCGAGTCTCACAGAAACCATGTTTCAAAGGCTGTCATGGAGACAAGAAGACTGGGTGCTGGTGGACAAAGGGAGGTGAGGGGAGGGGTTGGGTTTGACATGCTGCTGATGGTGGATGTGGAGACACGGTGGTGAATCTCAGCTTCACACCAGCTCGAACTTCCAAGTTATTTAACTTATCTCGGATGTCATTTCAAGTCAGTATTTATAGTCACCATGTAGGTGAATTCAGTTTAGTTATAATTTCGAAGGCTCCCTCCCATTTCCAATGTTTTGGTTGAAATATCCCCCTATGAAATGAGATAACCCTTCAAGACCCTAATACATCATCATCATTTTCAACAAGATGTTGGGGCTTCTCCTGCTGTGTTTGTGGAAACAAAAATGGATATTTTAAAAAGGCAAAACTTGATCTTTTCCCAACCCCAACCAAGAGGTTTTGTGCCTAAACCTAACCAGACCAATAGCACAGGGCTGTCGCAACATAAAATCGAAAACAGTCTCAAAGTTTCAACATATCCATGGTTTGCAGAAACATTCACTGCCAACATTTATTCTGGTGTTGGGGTGTGTGTTCTCATCCTAAGCCACCATCTGTGGTTAGCTTTAGGTAACAAAAGGTCAGGGTAAGAATATTTTTTTGGTTAATATCTAAACATCTTGTCAAGTCACTGCAGACTTTGTTTTAAACTGGGACCTTGACCTAAACTGTAACTTGCCAGATATTGTTATTTTGAAAAAAATAATAATAATTTAATAAAAACATAACCAGACAGGGTTGACAATGACAACAGAACTGACACAAAGCTTTTACTATGACTACAGGACTGCAACTCCATTGAATCTCCCTGTATCTTATCTTATTCTCTTCTCCATTTGATTATGACCAACATATACAGTATAGGGCATAATAAATTCACATACTGACTCAAACATAGACTAGAAAGGATAAGGCCATGTATATTTCAAAAATATTTTTCACATAAATACTTGGGATTTAAAGAGTCAATATGGCAATTTATTTCCAGCGATTCTAATATTGCCCAGGCGATATTTATTTTATTGTGTGAAAAAGTAATTTACCACAGTCACAGTGTCACAACAGGAGCCGTGTGTCAATATTTGACCGGAGACAGCTGCATTTTCTGTCTGCTTAACATTCTCTTTGATAGATGGTGAGGAGGGGAAAGTATTAACTGCAGAGACCTCAAGTTGTGACTCGCATAATGACATGAGCACATCTGACAAATAGATGTACGCCGCTGGTGTATTGAAATTCATAAAGCATACATATCTTCTCAGTTTAAACTTTTGTAAAGTCTGGGTGGAGGTAAGTGGGCTGTTTGTGTGTGTATCAGTGTGTATGTGAATGAGTTCAGCTCCACTTGCAAGGTCCTGATGTCCTTCCAGTCTTAGAGAGGCTGCTGGAAGGACTTCTGAGGGGAAACGGAATCAGATTTTGTTGAATCACATGGTAGATGGCATTAATTAAACTGGCAATAGCAACTTAAAAATTAAAATGTCTAAAGTAAATACTGATTGCAAAGTGTAATGGCTGTAGAAAATTGAAACCATCCACGTTCAGATTGATTCCCTACAAACCTCGCTTTCTCTACATTATTCGGTCTGCCTGAATTACAGCATAAAGGAAGCGCGTCTGCCAGTGTGCACCCAAAATGGGAAGAGGCACTCCGTTAATGCCGTAACCCGTTAACCCCGTTAATGGAGGAGGCGAAGAAGGAGAAGAGGGAGAGTGATAGAAACCGAGGTTAAACAAGAGTGGACAGACGAGCATTCACTCGATGGAGAGCACACCGGTGTTGTGTCAAAGTGTGTTCCCTCACTGATATGTGTTTTCCTGTACCACCAGGACTTGAGACAGTTCAAAACCAGCATTCTTTCTACTAGAACAGTAACAAAACCTGCCAACTTATTAATTCATAGAGTCGAACTGATCCTGAACTAATTGAAAATATTTGGGCCAAAATACTAAGTGCACTCACATATCAAAAATACTTTTATTATTGAATATTTTTTCGATAAATGTATTTTGTGATTCACATTTTCATGAAGTTTTAACATTAAAGATTTAATTTATTAAACAAATTCAAAGTAAAAGTACTTTTTCTGTTTAGGCTCTACAGTGACAACACTATGGTGAAGTTGTGGGTAGGTTTAGACAAAAAAACACTTGATTTAAAGTTTAAATTCACTCTTTGTTCAGTTTTGGGAAACAGTAGGCTTTGGGCAAAGCTGGCTCCGTTGGAAATTGGAAATTAAATTCCTTTAATTTCTTCCTTTCTGGAGCTCCATAAACAAAACACCTGTGTGCCTATTTGTTTGGGGTGGTGGAGTAGTTTATCCCCTACAGGCCATTGAGCCTTTAGAGGGTACTGTTCCCCGAGAACATGACTAACAAACACATGGGGAACATGCAAGAAACTAATCTTTTTAAGGATGGCCAAAATTGGTAAAATAGAAGCTGTGATATCGTCATAAACCCACCTTACATTTCCCATGATGCAACATAGTGTCTTGTACACGCCACACCCCTTCCAAGTAAATGCTGGCTTTTGGTTATAAAAGTCCAACAATGTCATCAGGGGTTATCTGATTGGTAACCCACATGACAAGTAAACTGTGGCATCTCCCTTTAATTAGTAAAATGTCTCCACCTCCTTTTGTCTCAAGATGTGCACAAAGAACAGCATGTACACTATTCTGAGGTCTGTCAATCTGGTGTTATTAACCACTGTCTCTCTAAAACAAGGACTGTGATTAGTGTCCAGGCTGCCAAGGAGTAATTCTGCTCCAGAGGGTTCATTTGCTCCTCAACACCCACTGTCATTAAACCCCAGTGCCCAGTAAAGCGATTATTCAGCGATAAAGTTTTAATTGTGCAGTTGTCTGTGAAGAAGGCGGGGGGCGGATAATCAGTGGTCCTGGTGAGAGCACAGAGGACCTGGGCAGCACCGGCGATGTGTCTCGAAGACAAGTGTCACACTAAAGACGAGAAACTTAAACTGAATTTGGCAGCAGGCGCTTTTTTTCACCCAAAGGAATAATAATGAGCCAATAATAAGCGTTCTTTTGACCGCCACATGTGCACTTGTCTTTTTCCTATCGAGCACCACTATATTTGGATAAGTGTGCGTGCTCTTATGATTTTTTAAAAAGGACCCATTCCAGTTGAGTGAGTGAGGATGGTTGAACTCTACCTAATGGCACAAATGTTGGCAATGTATGATACTGCAGTCCACGGATATGTTGCTTTACATTTCTTGTTCTTGTTTCTTGTACATTTCATGTTACAACTTTTTATGTTTATTTAAGTAAAATTTTCAATTTTATGTTATGACAACACTGTGCTCATGGTCTGGTTATGTTTAGGCTCAAAAGCCACTTGGTTAGGGTTCAGAAAACATGTTGTGGCTTAAAAAAACCTGTTTTAGTCGCTTTTATGGCCGAAAATGTCCCAACGCCTCCTCAAAGCATCTGGTTTTAATGCCACAAAAATATCCCAACATCTTGTAAAAAATATCCAGTGCTTTCTGAAATGCCATCTTGAACAGCGGCTGCTGGTTTGGCAGCCTTCTCTCAATAAGCTGTCACGCCACCACCTTCCCTCCACCTCCTGATTTAAAAATCAGCTCAGACATTGTATATGTTATGTGAACTTGATATCACACTTAATGTACAAATGTCTGGTTTGCTGAAACAAACTGCCAAAATGTTATTGTGGAGACTGGGCTGGTTCTTTCTACAGACTTATTCAGAACGCCTCAGTTTGGTTGATGGTTAACTGTCATTATTTATATAGTGTTTTCCAATTTGGCACCCATGTGTTTCCAGTATTATGTTTGGTTTTTGGTGATTCATTTCATAGTGTGTGTCACAATTCTGGTAGCTGCCAAATGGAGACAACAAGCCTGCATACATGGCTGAAAGATAAGGAAAACAGTGTTTTGGGTTGAGGTTTGTCTTTGGAAGTCAAATCATGCAAACAAATCTAAAGGCCTGATGCAGGAATGCAGGTAATCAGAAACTTGAGGGGACACTGGCAACAGTAAGCGTGACACCAGAAGTTAGAGTGACACCATGGCAGTATAAACAGCCTGGCAAAAAGCAGCTGAAAACTGACCTCTTCATATAAACTGGGGCTGAATGAGGAGTAGCTGAGGATGCAGGTGATTGGACCAGGATGTCTGTAGAGGAGAAAAGGAAACTCACTGAAGGCAACTACAGAGAGGTGACACAGGACAAAATAAACTCCAGAACAAACACAACTGCAAAGAGAAGACAAAGAGTCAGAGCTAGAAAGGAAAGAGGGGAAAGTTGTAGGCATCACTGTGATAGTGTAAAGCGGGAGACTTTGGTCCAGTTCAGTCCCCCCCAACCTTAACGAACCTTAACGGACTTTAATTGAGATCACCTGTGTGATCACCATTAGTGTCTGAGTGCAGGAGTCCAGCTGCTGCTGAGTGAGACAGCACTTTGTGAAATTATTTGACCTACACGGAAGCATTTCTGTGGACATTGAGGCCCAGTCCACACAGGCCCTGTTTTTGGAAACAGAGTTTGAAAAAAGTTATGCATTTTAGCACCATTTCAGAAATAATCTCTGTCCATACGCATATCTCATGGCCATTCATGCACACTGGGCATGTATATGCTATTGTAAACTAATTGTATACTCAGGTCGGTTGCAGAAAATACTATGAACTAGGTAAACGTGACTGCTCTTCACAGAATCAGAAAGGTCTTGGATAGTTTGTCACCAAAACAATGTAAGCAGCTGTTTTTCTCTTTCTTCTCCATCACTGTATTATCTTTGTCTTTCTAAATATAACATCAAACAATATAACATCCATTCTGTTACTGTACAAACTCACATAACAAATACATTTGCCAAAGACGCTTCAAACACTACTAAACGTGTGTATCTGTATCATCATTTCTAAAGTGTCTGTTTCTGCCCGTCCACACGTAAACACTGACAACTGAGTTTTGTGATGTCTTCAGCCTGGTAGATGTTTTCCAAAAGCTTTGTATAAAAGCAAAGAAAAAGCCTCGTTTTAAGAAGTACCCGTCTTCGTGTGGACAGGGCCTAAGTGTTTGGTTTATATTTGAGTGGAGGGAAGAGAGATGTGTTACTGACCAAACACTGTAACTGTGATTACTGGTGTAATATAGAGCTATTCAACACATATTTGAAAGGTGCAATATGTAAGAATTTAAGTTTGAAACATTGGAAAATTAAATTATCAACAGAATATGAAGAAACAACAGTGTTCACATTCTGTCAGGCATGTGTATTGTATTTATATATTGTGTTGCATTGATTCCTATTGAAGTTAGCATGCTAACCAGCCATGCCCTAGTAATTGTGTACCTGAAGAGGTGATAGTCCCACAGTAAACAACACCAACACTACCCCAGAGTCAGCTAATATGACTGCTAGCTGCCAGTTAACTAAGCTAACTGGCTAACAACAGCTACAGTCAGCAGCAGTTAGCTGCTATGGCACCACTTGGCGATGCCTTGGCCTGTCATGCTCCTGGATCCACACCCATATAATTTCCTTGTATCAGATATTCTGTCAGTGAAATTTGTAAACTGTGATTTTGTTGTTCTGTTCTGTACATGCGACATCTATTGCATGTCTGTCCTTCCTGGGAGAGGGATCCCTCCTCTGTGGCTCTTCCTGAGGTTTCTTCCATCTTTTTTTTTCAGCCTGTTAAAAGGCTTTTTTTTTCTCAATATGGCCAGTTTTTCCTCACTCGAATCAAGGGTCAAAGGAAAGAGGATGTCGCTTACTGCACAGATCGTAAAGCCCACTGAAGTAATGTGATTATGAGTTTGGGCTATATAAATAAAACTGATTTGATTTTGAATCAAACAGGTGGCCAATTCCTACATACTACACTTTTTTTTATAGGAAAATAATGCTTACAGAGTTCACAAAAGCTTACCTTAGGCTACGATTAACACATAAGTGTTGCAACTATTAGCTGATCAATAGAAAACTGATAGTTGTGTTATTCTAATGGTTAAAGTCATTTTCAAGCAAAAGTACCAAATATTTCATGGTTGTAGATTGTCAGATGTGAGAAATTGCTGCTCATGTCTGTAAAATGTCATCTTACACTTCATGACAATTTATTTTATTTATGAATGACAAAAAAATCATTGACATAAATCAATAATGAAAATAATAATTGGTTGCAGTTCTCAATAAACTGCTGTACATGAAACATATACTACTGTTGTTGAACTTTCCACAACATTATGAGATTCTCTCTCACTCTGATGCCCAGCACAGGGATAAAACAGTCGTATCTTCTCTCTGAATACAAATTCTCTATATCCTTTCATGTGAAGACAGACTGAACCGGTTTTCTTAACCCTTTGACCCAGCAGATACAAATAAAACTTAACAGCTACTCTGAGTGGATTCCCTTTGAACTCAGGTCCTTTGGTGATACTGATTATACCTCCACATAGTTACATTGAAATCTGAGACACATTTTACATGTCTTTAGTTGTCCTGGGTGACTCAGTTAGTGCAAAGAGCCTCCCATTACACCTTTACAGGAATAATACAGAGGCACAGATGTCAAAAACACACTTAACACAAAACTGCTGAATTTATCCTTAGAATTTGTGTATACTTGTGAATTATCAGGGTTTTGTTTTTTGTTTTTTTTGTTTGTTTGTTTGCTTAATATCTGGCTGACACTTCTCCTGAGTTACACTGTGGTGAGATCTCACCTCCTGTGAGCCATCTTGACACCCTCATTATCTTGCACTGTGTGATCCCGCTCTGCACATACTTGATTCTCCTCCTTTTCCTCTGCGTGTGCACTCCCTTTCTCCCTCATCTCTTATTTTTAAAGGGATGGGACCGGTTCCTGTTCTGGCACCAGGACAAACATGCAGCCTTGGCGTATCTCTCACAAAGATTTGGCTCACGTAAAGTCAACTTAGAAATAATGTACTGAGCTCTCACTTGGGGTTTAGCATTTTTGGCAGTCTAAACATTGTGTTTTTTCCTTTTTTGGATATAAAAGACGGTTTTACGGCACACCAAACAGCTGGAAAAATGTTGTGATGAACTGTTCTACTTTCATAAGCCTCTCTAAGGTTAGATCTCAGCTTCAGGTTTTGGCTCGAGCCTACATGACTTTTTTGCACATCAAAAGGTGGACCAGTAAGAGGAGAGAAAATAATTAAGAATGCAAACCTTATTATGTCCATAAGGAGCATCACTAGATGCACACTTTGGCATGGTTTTAAGCCAGCATGAGGATATTTCTTACATTTCTTCCTACATTACCAAGTTTCTGACGATGGATTTATCTTTAATGTGTTTTTTCCATCACGTTGGGTGTATGGTCTATTGAGGCCATCATACTTTGTACAAGAGTACATCTGGTGGCCACAACACCTAATAAAAGCACAGAGAGGAGAAAGCACTTCATGTCCTCTCCTGTGTTATTTAGCGTAATGGGAACAAAGTCTTGTACCATTAGCAGCTACTGTAACGTAATCTGTGCTGTGAAACTAAGGCTCGGATTTTTCTTTGTTACCAATTTTCAGCAAAAAAGTCGGTTTATTTTTTTCTTAATCTTTTTTATCCTCCCAGAAGACGATCCTCACTAGGAAAACCGGACAGAATTGGACAGTTGTTTTGGAAAGCACAGACAAATGATGGTGATGAATTGAAAAGTCAAACAGAGAGATCACACAAAAGGCCAAATTGACAAGGTGGGAAGCTCAAATGTCATACTGCCGTGTTTCAGGTTGCAAGTTGTATAAACGTAGGCAATCTGACAAGTCATCGTTTCACTACTTCCTGATTGATCAGCAACTGAAAAGACAATGGATTGCGAACATCTGGAGAGACAACGGGACATATTTTTACGGTAAAACAATGGATTTAACACATTACAATACATATTACGGCAGGACTTCGGTACTATACGGAGGCAGTAGCTTGCACTCAATACCGTAAAAAATAAATAAATGTATCATGACATACACAGCAAACTCACTGGTTTGATCATCTTGCCTCACTGTGACACCTTATCTGGCACGTTTACTGTTCACGGGGACATTTTCCCATTATTGCCTCTTATTTCTGTGAATGAGGACGCCTTATTGACAATCTTCATGTGCTCCCAGAGGAAATGAAGTAATCAGCTGTTTAAGAGGAAAAAGTTATTCCAATATCCTCACTGCTGTGCGCATCATTTCAAATATGTAGCATCATCAACATGAACATGTTTTGACAGACTGATGCATATTGCAGATATACTGTCCTAATGGTTGCACCGCTGAAGCCTTCTGATTGCAAATTTCAATTCTATCAATAAAGCTCCACACCATGCTATACTCCCTGGAGAAATTAACAGTGATTGATCTCTTCTATCTACCTCTTTTTTTCCTTTTTTCTTATTTTGCTTCTCAATTTTCCACATACTAATGACCAAGATGCTTCATCCCTCCAGTTTCTCCTCCAGGTGAAAAGGAAACAACAAAGTGCAGTTTCATTTGGGAAATTAATTTTCCAGTCTGGCTTGCCTCTTGACACGGTATGGAGGGAGTTTGATAACTTGTAATTGACCTTGTTGTTGGAGCGTACTTCCAGGTAAGGGGTAAATTCAAGTGAGCTGTAGTGTTGCCACTCAGCCCAGTCAGTGCTGTAGAGGCATTTTAATGAAAGAGCCTGTTGGCATTTGCAAAGGATTTTTTTTTTTTTTTTTAAATTAGGCATGTGTGCTGGTGCTACAGGCCCTTTCGGTAGAAAAATCCAACTACATTCTTGTAAAACATGCATTAATCTGAAAGTAAGATCATGTACAAATCCATCTCTGACCTTTCAGAAATGTAATTTTATCAGTAGCTGATAATCCCACAGTGTGGCCAAAAGGAGGAGAACAGCAGATGAGATAAGACCAATGATTCTGATTGATACGGCGATATGATTGATATGAAGTAGGCTAATCCTGGCTTTAAATTATTTGCAGTTCCGTGTCCTCATACATAATGCATTATGTAAATGACTGTTATATAAATATCTTAATCATGTATGTACTAAATAATGTGTCACTGCAGGCTTCAAAGCAGCTCCCTCCTGATTGCACACGAGATATTCCTGCCTCTGCACCTGTTTCGGTAGTTTCTAATTTTAGAACTTGGACTGAATGTTTCTTTTATGAGTTGAGCAGATTGATGACCTGGATTCATGAGGTGAGTTCAGAACTTACTGTTACTGTGTTTTCTTGTGTTGTTTTGACTAGATGAAATCACCATTAATACATTTATAGTTAATTAATCTTTAGTTAATAGTCATTTCAGTTAACAATGACATAAAAATCAATGTTTACTAATTATTACCAATGCTGTTAATTATGTTATCCAATAGTTTGTGTCATATAAAATAGTTTAAACATGATATTATATATTGCATGAGATGACATTTTGATTGTAATTGTCCAAGTTTATCCTCGAGTCATGTTTTGCTTTCCATGTCCTGTCTTTGTCTGTTTCCCCTCCATTTGTTCCTGCTAAACTGTGTTCCATTAGGCTTAAATACACAGGAATGATTATCTGTGTTCACGCTTTCTAAGTCTCCATTTGATTCTTACTTAGTTTAGTTTTTGTATTGTTGTACTTCATCAGTTCTCAGATGTGCTCCTGCCTGCTTCTTCTGTTTTTGTTGCCAGGCAGATTTGTTCCTTGGATTACAGCTTTCTCCAAAAAGCTCACCTGTTTAGTTTTTTACCTGCCTGCCTTGGTGTTTTGTGTTTGGGTCCTTTTTTGCCAAACATAACACTGATCACAGTATTTAACTAACAGTGCACACATGGTGTTTTATATACTATATATGTGATATGTGTGCTGACTTGTTGTGTTACTTGTATTTTATTGTATTTCCATATCTGTTGTGTCTGTGGTTTTATCATACTGACCATTTGAAAGCTGTGTGCTTTATCTATTCAGAGAACCCAATAGGGCAAGATCAGGAAATGAGCAATATCTATAAACTCTCTGTGCAGATATATATATATATATCAAATATTTTTTAATGATTACAAAATGATTTGAGAAATTGTTGGTAAAACACAGAGAAACATTCCAGTAAAAGTTAAACAAACATTTGAAACACTTTGTGAATGGTTAAAGTAGTTTGTAACATATTGCTTTTAATTTAATTTTAATTTATTTTGTTAACCACAACTCATCTGTTGCATTGACTTTTTTCTAATCTCATTTTCTCATATTCCACTCTGTTTACTTGTGGTGCAGTGCTGCAAGTCAACATTGACTTAAAGGTTTATTCATGTGTTGTCACTTGATTAAAAATGTAATTACATTTTTATTTAACTTGAAAAATGAACTTCAATACTATTATCGGTGAACAAATGTTTACTTTTCTTACAGGTCACCTATTAAATATTTAAAGTGTTTGTTGCTTTTATTCTGAAAAGACATAGAGCAGCAGGTTACTAGCCAGTGTTAGAAGAAATACACTTCACACTTTATTAACACATTTATGAATTGTTAGTAAACAGTTGCTTATTTACACTTCCAGATGTTACAGAGCAACATCATCATTTATTAGGAGTCGTGTGTTTTGATCTTTACCAACAAATAACCAACAATGTCAGCTGAGTTGCTTCATCTACAGGGTCATCTTACCCATCAGATGGACCACACTGTGTGGACTTTGAATGAATCTGCATAACAAATGCTTTATCTTCAGCAGGAATGACCTTGTTGAGTTTTGGCATTGATCAGCACATCGACTCATCCACTCCGATAACTCTGAAACCCATTTATCATAGGCAAGGTTTCAGCCTGCCACGGCTACATTTACTGGCAGGAAATCAATCTATTCTTATCAGTTAATATACCGACAGGTCATGGCAGGAATATGTGAACATGTACAGTACAAGCCAAAGCTCTGATTAGGAAAAAAAAGATGGAAATGTTCAGTAATGGGGAAGAGGGGAAAATGAGAGCAGAAAGAGGTCAATTACAAAGACACGTGATTCAACACTAATTCTCCATCATACATCATTCTTACTATTCCGTCGATGAGCTGCAGAAATGTTGTAAAATTCACTCTGAGTTGCCCCTGTGTCCCAGGAAACCTCTCTGCTGCCTTCCACTGCCTGGAAAACAGGACGAAATTTGAATTTTGCTTTTTGCTTTTTTCAAATGCTCATGGGAGAGAAGTGGAAGTGCAGCAGTGGTGCATAGCTGCCCGCAGTGCACGCACACTGTACACAGCACGACTTTCAAGTTTAACTTTCAACTTTATTTTGTCCCTGGAGGGCAATTGGTTTTACAGCAAGGCATAGAGCAATACACAGAAGAACACAGACATACAGTGCAATAAGGAGGTAGGATGAAAGTCCAAAATGTCACTGGTGTCCAAACTTTACAGTGTAGAAACAACAACAACATCGAAACATTACAAGGTAAATCAAACTGCCACTAGAAACGTTTATTGCTTTGACGTATCATTATAAAGTGAACGTTGCATGAACAATATAATGGCGATAGAATAATGACACCATCCGCATTTAGATTTGTTTTCTATAAACCTCACTGTCACGAAGCAATTTGTCTGCCACCAGCACTAATACTGCTGGGAAAATGAAGGCTGACTGGTGATGGAGTCAGGCTGTCAGCCTGGCACCATTTCTATCCGCTTCACGTCTCCATTATAGACAAAATGAACAAATAATCTCACCTTTTGTCATGTGTTGTTGGTGTTTGCTGCGTTCAGGAAAACAGAAAGTGATCCGGTTGTCAGCAGTGCCAACAATAAACTCAACAGGTGTGGGAGGAGGCTACGTGGCTAAATTGTTTTGTTGTTTGTCTGTTTTAAGTTTGTTTATTGTCGATATTTCCAGCATTGTTGTGCTGTAGATCCTGAGACTGCACAGGGCATTTTAATTTTGAAAATTGACCAGCTGCACTACGCCGTTAAGCTGTCCGACTTCCTGTCTGGCTCGATCTGTCCTGTGCAGATTGACGCAGCTGTTTCTGAGAGGCCGCTGAAATGTGTCATGGCGCTGCCGGCGGAAACAGCATTGTCTAGAAAGGCCGCAATCCACTCCATTGCCGTTTCACAGCCATAACACGGCAGAGACGGACCTGGTGGAATCCAGTATTATCTGATATCATGGTGTCATTTAAAAAATCAAGTGACAAGTCAAGTGACAGCCAATCAAAATCCATTTGAATTTACAAGGCTATCAGGTAGCTTGATTTGGGGCATTTGTTACAAAAATAATGTGTCAGGAGTTTTCTTTTTTCTAACTGTAGTCTATCTGGTTTTATGTAAGCTACCTCATTGCATTTAGGAAACACTTTTTAGATGGGTCTACTCTAATAAATCAGTCTCAGTTATTTACACATAAAACATTTTACGGTCTGTGGTGAGGTCTCTGATGTTCACCCTTTCTTTACTGATGTCCTCTTTGAAGATCACCAGGATAACTGATGTGGACTCAAAACCAAAGTATAAACACAATCTGTCTTCAAAAGTCGACAACTCTCATAACAGCATGTCTGCTTCTCCCAACTCCTCTCATCTTTGAAGAATTTAAGAAAACCATGTCTTTCTGTTTTTGTTTCTTTTTTTGTTTTCTCTGTGTCACAGTTTCCAAAGCTGCCGACACAGCGTGCAGTGCCGGCTTGGTGCCAGTGTTTACAGCACTTTTATCATTAATCAGTCTGGATGCTCACATCGTTATCATTACAGTGATAGTTCTTGGTGTGGAGGGCCCTTTGTACCAACAATCTACATCTGGTGAGTCAGACTACCTTTCACCTGCCCAGAGACAAGAGATGGAAATAAGCCAGTAGCTAAATCTGATACAAAGCATCTCTTCTCATTTTTTAAATGAATATATTTTGTTCATGCGCCCTGATATAAATGAATTGAATAGACTAAATTAAACTAAACCAGCAGCAAAGACAGCATAGTTACATCTGTACGTGGGGCTCTGGTTTTGCATACTGTAAAGCTGCCTCAGCCTGTGTCTGAGCCCGGCACACACACCCACAGTCAGACAACAAATGTTGCCATAGGATTGACTTGTTGCAAACGGTGAATTTCCCACAAGGCTTGTACATTTATGCAGCATAATGAAGCAGCCCCTTAATGAATGGACCAGGTGTTTGCAGGTGGGATTATGTGTGTGTGGTGTGTTTAAGATAAACAGTAGAAGGCGGAGAGGGAGAGGAGGGGGAGCTTTTTCTGTCCATCTCATGAATGTATCAGGTTTTGGCTGGATTAAGTAGTCTCTTAATTACATGGTCTGTTTGTTGTGGGGAATAAATAGCAAGCGGAAGAATTGTGCTTGGCATCTTAGAACAAATACGACGTAACAACGTGTCATTTGCAATCACGGCTTACAGCACTCAGACAGACATAGTCAATACCTCCTAATGGACACAGGGAATCTGTAACCTGTCCTGTTGTCTGGGCCAGAATGCTTATTCAGTCCAGCTATGACAGCACAATTTATTCACTGGAGCTCATCAACTGCATTATGACTGAACATTACCATTTAACCAAGCTTCACACTTAAATTGATGCAGAGCTTTTGGAGAACAGTATGGTTGCAGTGTGATGTCTGATGGGGTGTGCAACATGGACTGTTTGTTAGCACTAATAATCCGCTCTTGCAGGGCCAGTTTACATCCTCTCTCTCTTACCGCTAATGGTTTACAGACACCGGTGCTGGGGGTATTGTATTACTGTCCTCACGGTAACACTTTCTATGATGCCATGCCATGTCTATGATGCATCATAACACATTATGAACATAATTATTATGAGTTATAACGCTGGGAGAAATATGACGCCCACATAAAGGAGTTTCTGTTTTTTCCTTTTTGTTTCACTCTAAGGTAGTGAAAGTGAAGTGAAAGCAAACAGAAACAACATAAGGTTCGTTTATGTGTCAGTGTAATGGTCTACATGTTCACAAAGCTATATTTTATTTCTGATAATACACTGTATAAGGCCATTTCAGGTCCAAAGAGAAAACACTTTTTGGTGTGCCAGCATTAAAAGCAGTTTTCACAAAACATTTATGGTGTAGATATTACAATGAATTTGTCCATGATACCAATACTGTTTTAAAAGCGATATATATTGTTTGGAAAGGGCATATTTTGAGTTCTGGTATTGGGCTGGTCTTGATAGGCCATTTGGCTGTTTTTTTCACCAGACCTGGCAACCCTGCTGTCAAGCATTAAAAACATACTCATAATGTGGTATAGTGTGCCTATATTTATAAGCAATCATAAATATTCAGTAATAACAGTAAGTATACATTATGAAGCATAGTATGATGTCTTACAAGGTCCAGTATCAGTGATTCTGCTGTTCACTCACTATTTCTGTAAGGCTCATAGTTGTACTACATTGTAATAATTTTATAACAGAATCACAGTATAATGCATTATAATAGTGAATATATTCTAAATGACTGTAAGTGGATATTGGGTGCTTTTTAAGTAAAGTCAATAAATCTCTGCATGCTTAAAATGTAAATTAACAACATTAATCATTTCAATTTCCAGCCAGTAGACGCTGTTTGATGAGCATCAAAAATAACTTTAATTAGGTTAAATTAGTCAGCATTCATTTGTATCTGTTGATGCTTTAAACT
The DNA here is from genome assembly GCF_040436345.1 of Pagrus major. Taxonomy (NCBI): domain Eukaryota; kingdom Metazoa; phylum Chordata; class Actinopteri; order Spariformes; family Sparidae; genus Pagrus; species Pagrus major. The sequence goes on along the minus strand of NC_133225.1, from coordinate 29,153,393 downwards.
ACATGACAAGCTGAGCCCATCCTCATCATAAAAAATACCATATATGTCAAAAATGAAAGCAGCGTGTTTTGACTCATTTACGTTTGTTAGGCGGTGACCTCTAGTGGCTGTAGTAATTATTACAGCTGCAAAGAAGGAAATGAGGAGAAGAGGTATATAGGGTGAAAAGACGGTCGGGTTTAACAAGCACAGGACTTTCGTTCAGGAGACCGCTGCTCATGTCCTGTGTGAAACAAGAAGTCTTCTAACCCTAACCAAACTGCGACTGTAGGACAAAGGTTACGCTGCAAAGGTCATGTTGTTTTGGGAGACGCTGACAATCGATCTATCCAGTCATTAAGGTGTGAGGATGTGTTTGAAAAGCTTTTTAATTAAATCCCTGCAGCCATCTGAACACATCATGGCATGTCACATCACATGTGTTGATAAATCTGCATCCTCCTGGTTTATGAAGTCAGAGCCCTTACGCACCATGTTTACCTTCATTATATTACATGCCAATGACACCAGGCTGCCCACATCAGACAGGTTGATTGTAACTCACTATTCCATCTGTTTATGAGGGAACCAGATTTCTAGAGACATTTACATTTACATGTCCAAAGCAACTTACAGTAAATCATACATTCACACACTGATGATGGTGGCTGCCATGCAAGGTGCCAACCAGCACATCAGGAGCAGTTTGGGGTTCAGTATCTTGCCCAAGAACACTTCGCCATGCAGACCAGGGGAATCGAACCAGCGACTTTCCGATAACAAGACGCTGGCTTTACCCCGTTCTTCATCAATCCTGTGCATCACAACCACCTCTATGTTTTTGTTTTGTTTTGTTTTCCATATTTTCTTAAGTGTTTAATGTTTTATTCCTGAAATGATTTGCTGTGCAAACATCATCATGTCATCATGTTTTTACAACACTATATGACAACTTCCAACGTGAGATACAGCAGAATTTAAATCAAAAGTCATTGGATTGATGTGATCATGTAAAAGGTTTCACCAAACTTTTTTTCATCAATTATTTCTATCCTCATTGTATTAGTTGTTAAAGCAACATTATGTGACTTTTTACCTTAAAATAACAGCTTCCAAATCATTTTGATGCTACAGTGTCTTGTAACAGGGTGAATGGTGTCTCAGTCTCAGCCTCTCCTCCCCCATCACTTGTTTCTGCACTATGTAACCTCAGTGAGAGGGTAGGATCACAGCGTTACATACACGTTTATTTCAAGATACAAGTTTTCAACACACAACATGGTTATGATGTAATGAGTTTTATTTGTAGTCAGCACCTACATTACTCCTGACAAATTGTTACAGACCTGGGATTTGTAGTTACGACAGTGGTGTTGCACTCAGAAACTGTGGGGGGCGCCAAATCGCACTAAATGCCAAATGTAAACACTAACTCTTCCTCTTCTTTTGAAGCGATTCATGATGTTGTTTTTCCGGTCAGTACCATCTCTGCCTCCTTTGTTTTTTTCCATCTTCACCCACACAGCATTACAGACACATTATGATGTCAACAAAAACAGGAGTGTAAGTAGTGCTTACCAGCACTGACGCAATTTGAATCATTATTTCTGTCCCTAGTGTGGACTAACCTGCTATTGAAAATGGAAGGAAAATAGTATTTTAATTGGTTTACTCAGGGCTACAGGAAAACTCAATTTCATGGAATCAAAGGTTCATGTAAACAGCTTAACCCCGACGACACCTCCATCAGACTGTGACCGACGGCCTCTATGTTTCTGACACATAAACACGACGGTAGTTCAACCTAAAGCCAGCCTAAATTTCACCATTTATCTTATGTTCAGTGAGTAATGAACAACAGAGGTGGAAATGTACTGAAGACAAGTGTGCTGGAGATGTGATCATCCACCCTGAACACATCACGCTGCTCTCCAGTAGTGCAATAATGGATGGTAGATGGCTGCCATTACGACCTTCCCTCTGCACGTCGGAGCACTGTGAGCCACATGAAATCAAATTACTGCTCAAGAGGAGGTTTACTCTCCTCACCCGGCGTCTGCCCTCTCTCTCTCGCCCTCTCTCTCTCTGCATCCACTATCATCTAGGGGCAGGTCTGACAATGTTTGGAAAAAATAAAAAAACACCTAAATATTCTACACTATGTTCAGAAATAGCTGCTATATGCAACCCCAAATGGGTTACATCCATGGTCAGATTGGACACAGACATGTAAAAAGCCAAACCACCACAGAGACTGACACCCAGACTGTTGTCATTTTGTGTCTATTTGTGGTCAATCTGTATCTGCTTGTGGTCATTTTGTTTACCTTTTCGGTTGTTTTGTGTCTCTGTGGTCATTGTGTGTCTCTGTGGTTGTTTTTTGTTTCTTTGTAGTCATTTAGCTTATCTTTGTAGTTGTTTTGTGTCTTTTTGTTTATTGCGTATTATTTGTGGTCAATTTGTGTCTCTATGTAGCCATTTTGTGTCTCTTTGTGGTTGTTTGATTGATTAATCTAACAAGAAATGTTACCAGTCACTTGATAATGAGGTTTTGTCCTGCCGCGCCTTGCCTTGTACCTGCTGTGTCCACTCCCTCTGGCTCTACCTCTGTCTACCCCTCTTCCCATCTTTTCAGTTCTTCCTCCCATGCCGTCTTTTCTCACACTCTGTGGAAGAGGAGAAAATGTACGAGAAAAGAGAGTGCACCGATCCTTTGAGATCTCATAAATTCAATATATTCATATTGCCTAGACTCCCTAAAAGTGCTTGGGAGTGCATTCAGTGGGTCCATAAGTCACAACATTGTCAGAGAGGCGATGGTGATGCACGAGGACGCCGGCACTCAGTTCATTCCAGAGCAGGTACTCTCCGTCAGATAAGAGCAACCTTAATTCCTTCCGTTGGCCTAATGTGTTTTTAATGCAGCCTTGTGACTTATGTTGCTGTCAGTCGGTCGGCCTCATAGGGATGCCAGGATGCTAGTGGGCGGCACACGGGGACCAGGAAAAGGTGGCAAAGATTAATCGGAGCTGCAGAGGCATCACACATTTGATCAAATCCGTATTGACTGAGACCACTGAGAGGGCTGCATCTCTGGAAGTAAAAAAAAAAGGAATAAAAAGCGGGATGCTCCGGCTTGTCTCGGCTGCAGGATAAATGAACTCGGTTTGTTCAAACCCGCATTTGATGAAACAATACAGATTGATCTCAGAGGCAATTTATGTCAGCGATACCTTGTGGAGGCAGGTAAATTTCTCATTGCAATGCGGTTCTGTGAGAACGTTATTAATTGTCTGCATGTTTTCAAGCTTTGGAGACTTATTGTAGAATCAACTCACAGCAGTACATCATAAGGCACATGTCACATTGTGATCAACAGGCACTTCATTTAAAACCAGAGGGAATTCACAATGTATGGTTCTGCTCTCTAAAATGTCCCTGGAGGAAATGTACAGGGTAACGCTGTTATTTCCACACTTTCACATAGCCTGTATTTACATTTGTATCACTTGCAAAGATTTATTTGTCTCACTCAGATAACAGCAAGGAAGTCCAGTGTATCTGACAGAAACACTGCAGGATTTTCCAAACAGTTTCTCCCACTAGTGGGCCGACAGAGGAACAGCATGTGACAAGGGGCTTCTACACTACATCAGGCCTGTTTTTCACCTTTGTTTTCTCTTTTGATGACTTGCCTTTTTATTGATCATACTGTGAGTGTGCGCAGGGGGAGGGGCCACTTACAGTCTCTCGTCTCATCTCGTCTCTGTTGCTAGGTCGTTACTAAGGGCCGGCCTACTTGCTGGAGAATTAAAGGTAGGGATTGTTTTGCAGTTATAAGTCAGACCCATCCATGGAAACAGAGCTAACATTAGCAAAAAGTGTATTTATTTTGAGAGCTAATTTCCCCACAACACAAATACATTTTAATTTTGTTGTTTATTTTGTTGATAATAGTTGTATGATCACAATATTACACTCCAGGGGGAGCTTTAATCATTTGTGGCTCTCTAGTGATGCAAACAAGACGTCCGGAAGCATCTCCTGTAATATTTCTTAATTGGTGCATGGAGGTAAGTGATATAACCTGTTTCTGTGTGATCCTGCCACTTCAAACCAGTGAGAGGAGAAAATAGAAACAGAAATTCCCCAGTTAAAATAACTAAAACTGTTAATTCAGGATCCCATTACTCAAGTCTGTATAAAGGGTTTTACACTCTTTATCTCTCTGCCTGTACAAAAAGCAAACTCTGTGGCTGTTGGGGTGTTTAATCAGAAAAACAGGGAGCAGAATAGTTTCTAGAAGATTCATAATAATAATATGATTTAAACCTGCATTCAATATCTTTTGATCAAATGACTCTTTGGGATAAGGAATTGCCATGCAGCAACATATCCTGCCATTTCCAGCAAACAAGCTGAGTGTGTGTGAACCTGTGCAGAAGGGTTTGGATTTGACTCCCAAAGGATTCCCCATGATTAATCTGAGGGGTTATTTCAAAAATGTCCTTCTACCCTTTCACTTTTCATCAGCATCAGTCTGTAAGGCCTCAAGTTACAGGCAAATTGTGCTTTCAGGATAATTATAGACAGAGTTAAGTTGATAAGATGGAGGTATTTATCAGTTATGATAAACAGATTTTTGTCCCCTTTTTTCCCTAAAGTTTTTTTTTAGACAAATACCGGATGCTTCTCCCTCTGCAGGCCACTAGAAGTCCTCAATAAAAACAATCTCAGAAGAAAAAGAACAATGACGATGCTTCGTTTTAAAGTCACAAACCAAAAGGATTGGGAAACAGAGTGAAAGAAGAGTGAATCATTGTACTTTCATTCATGAGGTGGATGAAACAAAACTCTAATGGGATGATATTGCTCTGTTTCTGCAAACATGCAAGCAGAAATTTGCATTGCGAACATGTCGGCTGAAACAATTTAATAAGCTGACAGTAGCTCATAATCGCTGACTTTTGGTGTGTGTTTCTGCTCATTAGTGGCCAAATATTAATTAATGCCGTTTTAATGATAATTTATAAAAGTCAACAGTTTTATTTGTCACAGGCACAAACAATATGTGCAGTGAATAAATATGTGAAATATAAATATATAAATGTAAATCTGTAGAGTCAGTAGATTACATTAAATAGTACAATAAATTAGTGAGATTCTGCACAGAACCCAAAGGATAAAAGACAACGACCAAGTCAACCACAGCCTGTTCATCCTGGTGGCCATCAGAAGATACAGAAGTATCTGCTGCCGTACCAACAGACTACAGAGCAGCTTCATTCTCCAGGCCATGAGACTCCTCAACTGAAATCAACGCTTCATTTTATAAAACAGATGTAGCACAAAGGACTCAAACATAGATTCATTTTTTAAACCCTTGCTATATTATATATACTCTTACTATACTATATAGAACTGGTTTTCTATACCAACACATAGCGGAGTTACATGTTTATGTAATGTTACTGTAACATTAATGTTGATTGCTGACTGGAGCTGCAGGACAAATGTGTTTTACTTCATGAACAATATTACAGAGAGGAGAGGGGGAAAGAATAGAGTACCAGAGCCTCTGGTGAGTGGGCTGCTGAATTCACTGAGAGTTGTCCTGAATTTAACCACACAGACACACACACCATCGGCCACCATTGGTGTGTGTCGCCGCTTGCTAATGTTAGCTTAGGGCTAGTGTACATTAAAGTAAACTGGCTGCTGAGAGAAGAAAAACACTGCATGAGAAACGCAAGATAAATGCAAATGTTCCTGCCGTCAGATAGATAGATAGATAGATAGATAGATAGATAGATAGATAGATAGATAGATAGATAGATAGATAGATAGATAGATAACTTTATTAATCCCTGATTAATAAAATGCTGAGGTATCGAGAAGTGAAGGTAAGTGGAACATAAGGTGCAAGAGTATATGGTGCAGTTTTATTTATTGTAATATAAAATGTAACTACAGTAATAATAATTTAAGATCATTTGTGTGTTTTGGAGATTTCCTGTGCCGTTCTTTTAGGCAGCGGTGTTGAATTAGTGAGAAAAACGCTTCACTGTCGATGTATACACCATTAAACAACCGCCACTGCTGATGAAAATCTATCTGACGTGACTCAGGCACAAATGTTCACAGATGGGGTAATGTTTTAAAGTTTTACTCACTCAAATTTAGTCTCATTTGCTGACTTTCCTATCCTGGAATTAGCAGCGGAAAACTAATGAAACGCACCGTTAACTTGAGTAAACTTCTCTGGGTTTGAACATTGGTGGAAATATTTGGAATAATGTCTAATGTCTAACTTCTTTGTTTCGCTTTTAGAAAATTTAATGCAGAATTCTTACATATTATACTTTTAAATAGTAACATTTTGTGCACATTGGGGTGTAGATATGTAATATATAAGTTGTTTAAAAGGATCTAACTGCACTGTCACCTGCTTTAAATTCATGTCTGTAATGTAATGGAAAAAATCTAATAATTTCATCCTAATGCATGCGACTCTATCTCTGCCACAGTGAATGTAGTGTGATGTCCTCTCCATGTGAGTCACCACATGTTTTTTTTTCTATGACCAAAGGTTTCGCTGCAGGGCCTCCAACATGTCCCCTGCTACACATGCTCATCAAAATGTTCAAAAGGAAACCTTCCTTTAAAACACCAGCATGCCTGTTTTTTTATTTTTTTGCTTTTCTTTTCTGGAGTTCTGTCCCCCGGCCCTGATAATCCCCCACATCCTTGGCTAATCAGCGGGAAAGGAACAGGACAGCAGTGTGCTTAGGGTTGAGTTTTAAAAATGCATGTTCTTCCTCTGAACACACACTGCCACTCACTGGGGAGCAGGCTTTCTCCCTCCTGTGGGGGAGAGAACCACAGGCAGATAAAAACTCCACACAGGGTAATGACATGCATGACTACCGCCTGCATGCACATGCGGTAGATCAGTGCTGAAGGTGAGGACATTTCTTGAGCGGAGCAGAGATAAACAGAGAGGAGGCCGAGGCCACGCAGGTGTGAGGTTGTGTATGTCTGTGTAGAAATGCGGGTTTGTACAGGGTGGGAGGTCTTCTGCCAGCTAATTGTGTTTTCCCGGCCTTGTGCCTGCCAATAAATTGGCCCTGTGGTCTCTCCCCAGCCAGCCCGGCTGCCACAGAAAGGTCACAGGTGCTGTGGGAAAACAAAACTCCAGCACTGCATTCTGTATGAGGTGCTGAAAAGTCTGAATTCATTGTTTTTTTTATATTATTTCCAGCAGGTTTCCAAATGCTTAAAGGGGCTGTGTGTAGCTTTGGAGAAAAAAAATCAAACTCGGAATTTTATATTTACAATACTAATGAGGTAATAATACAAACTCGGAATATTTATTCCGATTTAAATTTTTTCTTCCATAACTGAATAAACAAGCTGTTCAAACTTTGACATGTTGGTGAAGCCACACTGGTCCTTCCCATTATAACATATATCTACCTCCTTATTACCCACCATCTTGTTATTTAAAGGGCCTATTTGTCAGAAAAGTTTAATTCCCAACTCGTCAGATATTGATGCTTTGGGATTGTAGGTCGGGTCAGCTGCTGCCTCAAAGCGTCAGTTTTTACTGAGTTGGGAATGAGACTCAAAAATTAACTTATCTTACAAATAGGACCTTTAACAGATTTCTGTAAACTTTCATGAATAGAAATTAATTCAGGAATTCATGAGAAGATATCTGGTGAAGGTCCTGGACTCAAATGTTGTATTTTTAATAAACTCAATGAAAGTATCCAAAAACTCGTCTTTGATTTCATTTATTTATGCAGCTGTCTGCCAGGTGTACAGACAGTTTTCGATTTATCTGGATTTTTTTTGCAAATGTTACTATTTTCTCATTAATTTCAATAAAGGACAGCTACAGCGTCTGTTACTGTTGATCATTTCACATGCAAGTAAGATGTGAACATGCCAAGTAACAGCTTAGCACTGACTGCTGCTATACAGTGATACTGACAGTAAAGAGAATATAAACATATAAAATATCACACAAACAGTTCACACAAAAATTAAAATTCAGTCATTATCTTCCACCTCCATGCAGATGGAAAGTCGGGCAACACTTTGCAATCCAAACTTGTTTTAAGAAACAACTGAAAAAAACATCTTTCCAAATCAGTCTGGGTTTCTGGGTTTACGTAGACCTGGATTACACTGGACGAGCTGTTTGGTGTTTTGTTTCCTTTTTCTAAAACTTAAAACAAGTCCCCATCGACTTCAGTTGAACGCTGCAATGCTGTTTTGCTGTGAAGCTCCAGAAATGTTATGTGTTCTACGAAACTTCACCTGACTTTCCATCAGCATGTGGGGAGGAGATAATGACTGAATTTTCCTTTTTGAATAATTTCTCCTTTAAAGAACACAACATATTACAGACATGTAATTCATTTAACATATTTGTGTGATATAGCACAATGTTCTGTAAGCATTGCTTCTGGTATAACATTGTTAGGGGTTCAGCCACCATATCACTTCCTCTATTATATATAGCAGAAAAACCTTTATGTAAGAGATGAATGCAGGAGAAAGAGAAATGTGATCACACAAGAAACTAAAACAGAAATGATTTAATTAGGTATACACTGTGCATCACTGGGTGAGTAAAAAGTGCATCCCCACCCATAAATTTATCTGACAGCTGTCAGCATCTCTGTGTATCTGCTGAAATATTCTAGAAATATTGCTCCCGAGGCGACACTGGAGGGAAACAAGCTTTTACTGCAACTCTTGTTTCAGCCCCGGAGTCGCAGCCTATGGACGCTCCTCTATAATTGTTTGTGTTTGTTATTGATTGGATCACATGCCACAGTCGGGATGAGTGACAGCTGCTGGAATGATTCAAGTCCACCCAGTTGCATTCAAAGGGTTAACTCTTCACATGCAGCATTCCTGTGAGATGAAAACTATCCAAAAATCCAGCTGGAAGCCAGATATTAATCTTTAATCATGCACTTAGGCGACTGTACGGTAGGTTTATGATCACAGTCTGTTTTTCTTTTTCTTACTTTCTCCTTTATGTCCTTGTTTATGCTTTAACATGATTATTTATGTGCCATTGTTTCTGTGGGCGTGTGTGTGGGTGTTTGTTTTTTGGCATATTTTTGAGAATCTACCTGTGTGATATTCATTTGTATCGGCTCTTGCATTGCCTTTTTCACTGTAACCCCCCCTCCCCGTGTTGTTTTGTTGCTGTTATACCTAAGAATTCTCATTTCTCTGAGCTGATGTGGTACTCCGGGGCTAAGCTGTGGACAAATAGCTGCATTATTTATCTCATTAGTGATAAATATAACCCATTGCACTGCTACATTTGCAGGTAACAACACAGATAATGGCGCCTTGGCATTGCTAAGTCTTTTTTTTCCCCTGTCCTTTTCTTCTCCCTGCCTCATTGCTGCAGCGAGAGCCATTTCTGTGAACAACAGGCACACAGTTTTATCTCCGGGCCATTTGGATTTTCACTCATTTTTTTCCAAACCTCATTTCATCTGTGTTGAATGGTGCTATCTTTAGCTGCAGGCTACAAGCTGTGACTGCCTTCCAGAGTGGCTCCACAACGGCTACATGGACGCTGAATAACAATCGCATATTGCTTTGATTGGACGGTTCATTAGCGCCTGACGTCACGGCTGCGGCTGACTGTCCATCAACATGATGCAGATGGACAAACTATTATATTGGGATCTACACCACTTGTTTCATCTGCTGGGTGATATGAATTAGAAAAAGATTTTGTATCGATTTTTTTTGCTATTGATTTTCTCTCTCTTATGTGCCTGAAGCAAGCGAGCCAGTCACTCTGATTGGCTACATGGGCTCTGGCTGTGTTTATGTTGGATTAAGGAGCCTGGGTTTAAGAATACACTGTTCTGTCATCCTCGCTGTGTTAGTAAGATGCAGTTCACATTAATGTTCTGTTTGGGATCCAGGACACTCAGGGCCCTCTCACAGCTCAGAGCACAGACACTTAAGAATGTTTTAACACACTAATACTCATGACTGCTCCTAATTTAATGATTAGGCTGTTTAAGATACAGTGGCGTCTATTAAGAATTCCTTCCCATTTAGCAGTAAAGGTGTTATTAATAACATTCAGCTACTAAATGCGGCATTTCATCTCCCCTTCCATTGCATTCACATCACAACACTGCTGCTCAAGTGGTTGCCAGTTTGTTGCACTAGCTAACATCGCTAGCGCTAGGTAACGTCCACATTGCTAACCCTACTTACTGGCTACTTGCTGTGGGCAGGAAACATGACTTTTTTTATGAAAACATTGCCAGCAACCGTTTATGTCTCACTTTTCCATCATTGTTTTGTCGCTGTGTCTCTCTAAATAAAGACAATATAACATCCATTCCTTCAATGTACAGTATGATGCTACATACACTGATAAGAACAAATCAGGAAGAGAACGTGGGTGTCTACGTCATCGTTTCAAAAGATCTCATTTTCTCAAGATCCAGACGTAAACACAGACAACAGAGTTTTTGATTATCTTCACCCGGGAAGGAGTCTCAAAAAGGTCAGTTTTCAGTTACCCAAAAATGCAACCCAATCGCGGGAATAAATGTTCACCAATTGCATTTCTGCAAAACCACAGATAACTTAAAACTGGACATTTCTTTATGTTGCAACTTTCCATTTGTTTAAGTTGCATTTTCTATTCTACAACACTTTGCTTATGCTCTGTTTAGGTTTAGGCACGAAAACCACTTGGTTAGGATTAGGAAAACATCATGGTTTGGCTCCAAATACCTGTTTTGGTCTCAATCACGGATGGAGATGGTCCGACTTCCTGTAAGAAATAGCTACTTTTGGTCACCACAAGAACTGCTGGAAATGCCTGCAGCTGTTCTTAATAAACACCCAGTTTCAACGCCAAAAAAACAGATGAAAATGTCTTCAGGTGTCCCGAAAAATATCCAGCGGTGTGACTCAAACTCCGGTCGCCCATTGAACTAATACCTTCCCCTCTACTTCCTGCTGCAACAGTGGCTGATAAGCATATAATGTGAATGTGATATACCATGTTTGGTCAACATTGGACGTATCTGTGGTTTGCAGAAATGTTAAAGGAACATTTTGTAACTTTTTGACTTTTTAAATATCAGCTTCTAAATCATTTTGATGGTACAGTGTCTTGTAATAGAGTCAATGGTGTCTCTGTCTCAGCCACTCATGTGGCTCAGGCACCTCTTGGCGATGCCTCGGCCTGCTCAGTCATCCTCCTGGATCCACACACTTTTCATTTCAGTGTTTTCATAACATCATTAAAGGTTTGAGGCAAAGGGTCACCACTTCTCTACGTATCAAGTTTTAATACTATTTAAAGGATTTAAATATTTGATATTGCAACTATTATTAATATCACTTTCACCACAAACAGAAGCTAAAGGCTCAACCACTGCAAGGCCACAGTAAAATATGAATGTGAGAAACATCTCCTCCCTCCTCCGTTGGTGTTTGTGAGTGAGAAATTTCTACATAATATAGTTACGGTCACACATTCTCCAGACTGTCCAAAGTATTTCATGGAGGATAACGTAGTTTAGTTTGAAATGAAATATCTGCGGCTTTGTCTCTCACTCACTGCTCTTCCTCTTTCTCTCTTCTTCTCCTCAGCCCAGTCTCACACATTGCACTTGCTACTTTATTTCTCTCTCCCTCCATGTATCAGTTTCCAAAGGCTAATGCACTGAAGCAGATAATTATACACACCCCCACCCCACTTCCATACTGGCTTCTCAAACAACATCCCTCTCCTCCATGTGTGCACAGTGAACCTGCATTGATGCAAGAGAAAGAGAAGACAAAATCACATATTCAGCGTGCGGTGATAAATGAGGACACATATGCGGCAAACAAGCTGTCGTTGTGACATTGCTGAGGGCATTTCACCCAATTACCAAAATAGATCCATGTTTTTTTGTGTTTTCCCATCAAATCACATCGACGGATGCTGTGCGAGTTAAAAGCTTAAGACATCACTTAAACTCAGAGCATTGCAAAGGCAGTGTGCGGAGTTGTTGCTTACTGAGGAAGTTGGGGCGATGACAACATTTCCTCTGACAGAAGCAGGCCTAATGGTTATATTTTAATGTGTAACACTGTGTCTGAGTGTGCTCAGGGGTGAAGTAAAGGTCGGGGAGGTAAAATAAAGTTAAGATGAAAGCCTTTTCAATATTCACAGCCATACTCTGAGATTTTCAAAACTCTAACTTCCCCGACATGGTGCCTATAAATAGGCAAAGTAAATGCCATACTTCATCTTGTCTCCTGCTTGTCTTTACTGAAGCATAAAAAATGATGATATGGTCCTCTTTTTTTCTCATTTCCACCAGGATTCCCCAAGTTATTATTTGCCGAGTTTAGTCCTCAGTCCTGTGCCAAATTAATCTTTTGTGTGATATGTAAGTTAAGTCTTTTATTTGCTGCAGGAAAGTGAATTCCAACACATTTTTTTCCAAGAACTTCCATCAGTGTGTCCTTTGTGTACCCAGAATTAATATGTGTGTGTGTCCAAAATTAATGCAGCATAGTGACATATTTTTAATAGTTTTGAGACAACAGTGGAGCTCGTTGGCACAGGGGATTAAGATACCAGGCTTTGACTACATGTTAGTTCATTGTTGTTTTTGTGCTTTTTATGGGATTTGTTAACAGCAAGAAAACAAAAAAGTAGGATATCACCAGACTTCTTCTTAACATTCAACTTCAGTGGCTGACCTCACTAATTCTCTTGTTGCTCACTGGGGGGCAAATACCTGAAGCAAGGTTGCAAAATCCGGGGGCCTGAAGCCTGAAACCAGAGGCTGTTATAGCAGCATAAGGTCCGTGGGTTTGGAACAAGGGTAACACTTTACAATAAGGCACATAAAAATGAAAATAGATACTGAGGAGCAAGTAAGGAACGAATCAGGAACTACTTGATAGTTGATGAACGTTAATGAGTAATTTCTTGATAACTGAGATTCCAGGACTAGTAGATAATGATGAGTTACTGGAGAACAGACCAGGAGATAATACATATATGAATCATTAGGTAATGATTAATTCATAAATATCTGTGAGTCATTATACTATCAACCAACCAAGTCACACTGAGTAGTTAGTTACTTGATATAGACTCATTGGTTACTAATTACTTTATCATTAGTTACTGTTTTTGTGTACCTTCAAGTAAAGTGAGCCATCATGATGTGTAGTTACCCACTTCTTTTCTTTTTGTGTACTTTCATATGAAATTATATATACTACTGAGTAGTTACTAACTAGTAACTCATTGCTTAATGATTATGTAGTGAGTATTTTATGGATATTCACAATTAGGATAGATATTTCACTTAACTTGAAGGAACACAAAAAGAATAACTAATGATGAAGTAATTAGTAACTAATGAGTTTACAATGGGTTAGTACTCAGTATGATGTGTCACTTTACTTGTAAACAAAATGAGTAACTAATGATTCAGTAATTTGGAATTAATGAGTTGTCGCTACTTCATGCTACTCAGTGGCTGGTTGATGGTATGTTGATTCACAGATATTTATGAGCCAATCATTACCTAATCTCCAGTATGTCATCATTATCTACTCCATAGTCCCTGAATCAGAGTTAGAGGAGATATTCATTAAAGATTAATTGATTATCATGTCATTCCTGATTCAGTCCTTACGCGCTCCTCAGTAACTACTCACATTTTTGTGTACCTTTATTGTAAAGTGTTACCAGAACAAGCTGTTAAACATTTATATATGGGTGTCCACATCCTTTTGGCCACATACTGATTTTCTGTTTTTATTTGTGTGTATTTGTTGGAGTTTGTCTGTGAATGTGCACACTTCCAGCATGCCTTCTTGTTGTCAGCATCATCACAGGTAAAGAGTGACAGATCAGCACAGCATTCAGGTTAGCCAGCCTGACCATCTGTGCAAGGTGACTTCCAAGAGGTATGTGTGAGTAGTCATCGATATCATCACTAGATACCATCTCAGACTTTACTGCTCTGCTGCTGCCACTGAATAGCACCGCGCATGCATGCCCACAACTTAGGAAAATAGATTACTGGACCGGTTTAGAGGTCTGTGGCTCACAGTGCTGTGATGCCTGAAGTCCATCTGGAGGACACCAGATGAAGAACTGATTATAGAGGACATATACAGGATTGGACATGAGAAGAACAGAAGAGAGGATTGGATCAATAATCTGTGCTAGCAATTATCATAACTGATAGTATGCATCCATACATTATTGAAGAGTGCTCCTTTGTTTTCTCTATCTAAACGAGCAGCAAAGAAAAACTCACTCTAGTTGTTTCAAAATAATAAACCCACACATTTTAATAGATAAACATCAATTCTATGGCTGCTTTACATAATAAAGGAGTGATTCAACCCACAGTTCATGAGAACCCTTACATTTGTTATTTCAAAGGTCCTTTGTGCAGAAGAAGTGATGCTTCTGCGGAAACGGAGAAATCTTTGGAATAAACAGAAGAAGGGGGAGGTAGTTAGCGTGCAATCAAAGACAACGCAGATAAATAAGAGAGCGCCACCCACGACCGATAGTTGAGCTCTGGGAAATGAAGTGCAAAAACAGCACTAAACGCTTTGACAAGAGCCAAAAAAACATGCTTTCAAACAGCAAGACAGCACTGCTGTGCCTCTGCTGTTTCTCTATGTAAATATTGTTTCTTTCATGACTCTCCCTCTTGTATACTTGACATGTACAAGAAATTGTCTTGAGTTGAAAAACAAAGAGGTGAAAATTTTCCAGCTTGTGACAATGTGCTTGTTTGTGTTATTTGGAAATTATCTGCTAACCCGTTAGCCATTACAACTTCATAGGGCAAAAATGAGTTGAAGCTGTGTGTTTTAGAGTCCTTCAGATTAGATTACATTTAACTGTATTGTCATAGCACAACGAAATACAGTTTAGCCCCAAACCAAATAATGCAAACAAAAGCAAAGTGCATGTCGATGTATAAAAAGATAGATATACAGAATGACCAATAAACTAATGGAGCACATTGAACAAAAAACAATAGACTATGACCATATACAGGTTAAATGAACGCAGCTATGATATGTAAGTTATGATGTGCTTTATACAGTAGAATGAGTCTGGTTACATAAAGAATAAACAACAAGCAAGTACCTGATATGTGTAGTGTAAATAAAGCAATAATATAAAGTTGAATGAGGTCAGTATGGTCAGATTCGCTCCCTGGTGACCAAAAATTGATGAATGCAGCTTTAAATCAAATCCAACCTTCACCATCCAGGCTGTTCATAGTCAAAAACAGGAAACTTCAAACTTTCAACCTCTATTAAGTCTAATTTGGGGTAAATAAATATTTGAGCACCATTTCACTACTTTTAAAATCTCTAATTAAAAACATGGATTACTTCTACCCAAAGGTTAACTTGATAGCTTGCAGGAGCCAGTGAAAGATCCAGACAGAGTGGTGTTCATTTGTTGATTTCTCCATCACATAATGTTATAGGAATAGTTGAACATTTTAGGTTAAACGTTTATTTGCCTTTTTGGGAAGAATTAGAAGAAAATATTGATATCACTGTCATATCTGTGCTGTAGTAAGGGAAATAGCCTAGCTTAGCATGAAGAGTGGAAGAAGGGTGACACAGCTAGCCAAACATACAATAGATAGCAGATAGCAAAAGATGATTAAATCAACAGTGAAATATTGTCAGGCAGAATTATTTAATCTACACTGATGCCGACATTAAAACCACATTGAAAGAGCTCCAAATGTTTAAAGATTAAGATTAAGTTTAAAGGATTTGAAGGTAGTTTCAAAACTTTGGGGGGCAGCATTACCACTGACTGCTGCTCGCTATACTCTTTTCTGTAGCTATCTTAGGCCCTATTAACTGAAGCAACTCTGCCTAGACCAAAACGTCAGATCATGAGGGAGTCACTTGGCAAACAGGGCTCAGCAGACTGGGACTGAACACAGCCTAAGACTGCCAGTTTGAAGACAGAGGATACAGTACAGAGACCTAATTAAATAAGTATGCTTAATAAGTGTTAAAAGGTCACTGTTTTTAACTTTGGGCAGAGGCAAGCTAGCTGTTTAGCCTCCTTCCAGTCTCCACACTAAGCTAAGCTAAGGGAAGCTAATTGCCTCCTGGGTTTAGCTCCATAACTACAGCACAGACATGAGAGTGGTATCCCATCTTACTCTTGTAAAGAAGGTGAATAATCTAAAATTGTAAAGCTATTTTTTAATTAGTTTTAAACACTGCAAATCAAGAGGTGCTTCATTTTACAGTACTTAACTTTGAGCTAAATCTTAACTTAGCTCAACTCTTAGCTCTTAGCCTTTTGGGTTTTGTTTTCGGTGTCCATGATTTTCATAAGTTTCTTCAATTTGATGTGCCTGGAAGGGTTTTCCATCCTGCCGTCCAATGCATGCTGGAATACATCTTTCCAAATACAATATATAAATATGTTGGTAGACAATTTATTTAATGAATGGGTTCCTTGCTCCCTTACCTGCCCAGACAAACTGTTGCTCCATTTTCTCAGTGTCACCCTGTACCTTGTTATCAACAAACAACCCTATTTTAATGTCAACATGCTGCAGTATAGTCCATCATTAGCATAAATAGCAGATATATGATATTTAGTCCCTAATTAGCTAGCTCGGCATGTACAAAATGGAAGTAGTGTCGTCTTAAAAGAGGAGAGAGAAAATTCATGGATTGAAGCAGAAGGAGTTTAGAAGTTTAGTATGCAGAGGCGAATGCAAATTTTGTGTACTACCAGACAAAACTTCTCATAATTAGCCCCGCAAATAAAGGCACACAAAGACGTGGCACATATTGGTATTCTGCCTGTGTGTTTCTGCTGTGGTGGGTGGTCAGATTGCAGCGACTACCCCACCGAGACTGAGTGGCACCACACACCACATGTGCTTCAGTAGGTGGGAGTGTGTGTGTGTGTGTGTGTGTGTGTGTGTGTGTGTGTGTGTGTGCGTGCGTGTGTGCGTGTGTGCGTGTGCGCGCGTGTGTGTGTGTGTGTGTGTGTGTGTGTGTTCAAGGTGAGAAGGAGAGAAGTAGATGGATGATTTGTGTATTCAGTTACTAACTGAAACCTCAAGCCGTTCAGTTCATCACACAGGTCGACAGCTTTTACTTGAAATGGAAATTGCATTGCACAGTGCGTACTCTTTATTATATTACATCCTATTGTATGTCTGTAACAGCTGATGCAAATTATTCCCCTCTTATTTTTTTAGGATATTTAGAATTTTAATGTTTCTTTAGAGTGCAGGAGTCTTTCAGTCGTGTTATTGATGGAGCTGCTTGGTATCATCCCCCCGCTCTTGGTTATATAAGCGTATAGCTTATTTATTATTTAGTTCTAGTCAAAGTGAATAGTAATTAGCCATGACCCTGTTTGATGCTGCAACTGGGGCCTGTTAAATTGATGCTGTGGAATAACTCTGGGTCCAAAACGAACTCAGTTCAAACCTGTTCATTTATTCATGTCAGGCTCATCGGCAGTGCACTTACATAAAACTTTCCCTCTTCTTTGCTGGGGTTGCTCGGTTCATTTTTCATATGGTAGTGCATTGTGTGCATGTGAGATTTGATGCTGGCGGTGGAAAGGCAGAGATAAAGATTGTGAGATACTATCAGAATTATCCACCGTACATGATTATAATTTGTAATTTTTTCATTCACACAAGATTATTAACAATGCCTTGAGGTCTATCAGATACTGTTAAACAACCCAGTACTGAAAATGAGCCTGGCATGATACCGTAGAGGGCAATTTACACAATGACATGAGCCTGTAAATAGCTTCAAATTATGTGTGTCATTATTTTTCCATAACACATTAGCGCTTACTTTCATTAGCAACTCCAAAAAGTCTAACAGGGTGTTGAAAGTGTTGGTAAAGGGAAAACAGAGCAACATTAAAAATAATTCCTTGCCTTTGATGTAAAATCTTCAAGAAGATTTTCCAGAGTCAGGGCTAACGGGGGGATGATCTCATATAGGGTTTTTGCATTGCTTGAGGTATATATTTTAGTCATAGTTTAATTATTTTCCATAGAGCATGCACATGAGGGGAGCAAAGGTTATGAAAAAAGGTAATCAACTATGCCAAATGAATACACTCCAGCAACTGTGCTCTGGGGGATAATACATATTTATTCAAAATCATTCATGTTTATGAGCCACAAAGATTCGCATGACTTCCAGAGTGGAAGAAGACACACACTATTTATGCATTTTAATGTTCCATTGTGGATACAAAATCTTAGAGAGTTCAAGTTTCAGCTGCCTCCCAGTGTTTAAATATTGGCAAAGCTATTCAGACCGCAGGGGATTTGCTTAGAGACAGAGCACTTTCTAAAGACTGGCATTAATGAGAAACTATTAACAAACTCTGCACAGTCAACATGTAATGACCTGCAGGTTGGTATAAAGGCTGCAAACCGTTCAGGTCAAGGGTGAGGTTTTTTTTCTATTTCAAGTCCACCACTGCTGATTAATTCCCCATGCGTGCACAGATGTGTTCAAACATGTGTCTGTTCCAGTTATCACCACTTCTCTCCCAGTGATATCACCAGAAAAAGACCCCAGATTACATTCTAGCTTGACACCAACATTTTTACAATGGGAAATGCAACAATTGTATACATCAGAGTGTGTTTACAGGTCTTGAGGATAACTGAGGAAAAAAGTTATATGAACATACCTGCCAACATTAGGCTGTGAAAAAGAGGGAGATTTTATGGGGTATTGGCAAATGGCCGACCCTCAGTGCCCCCGCTCCCATTGAGCCCACCCCACAGATTAGTAGAGAAAACACAAGGATGTGTAAGTAAAGTGACTTATAATAAGTCTTGAATTCATTGCTCAGTAAAATAATTGTTTAAAATTTCCATCGGACCATCGTATCATGCCGAGACGAGTTCTAAAAACCTTCCAATTTACACCAATGCAACTACATGTGTCTGTACTTCCATTTTCAGTGTCGGGTTTTCAGGCTTTTTTATAACAGGATATATTGTTGTAGCGCCCTATAGCATGATCAACAACGAGCGCAGTGATTTGAGTTACTTGATACAGTTGCATTTCTAGTAATTGTGAAATGGTGAAAACAAAAGGTGTTGCGTCACATATTGAAGTTGTCAGTTAAGCATTAGGCGCTGATTACATTGTTAATGTGCGTCACGTTCTGAAACCAGCCACTGGCAACTCGACGAGCTGAGTCGCAGGCAACGCCATCGGCTATCTTGAGTAAAGCTGATACGTGACGGGACTTTCTCCTCCAAAGTCCTAAATTGGTTTTGACGCCTTACAAATCTTTGGTCTGAACTGGGCTTAAGTGTGTGCGTGTGCGTTGAGGAGCCCTCATTGCCAGGCAGACCTTCAAAGAGAAGACAAAGGATAAAATTAAGCAGGACTACGATCTGCAGAGTGGAGGCAAGAGGACAAGCAAGTGAGACGCGGGGCATGTGGAGGAAGGGAAGGTTTTGCACCAAGTTGAGTGAAATTTGAAAGTATATTTTCTAGTTTCCTTCTGTCACAGTGAATGATACCAGTCTAAATACAGTGACTTCCCTGCCCGGTCCTTTCCCCTGCTGCTTGTATCCATGAAATGCAAACACAGTTACTGCGGGGCATATAATTAGAACACTGTAAGACCCGATCATGTATGATTCATCACGGGACACATCCAATTCCAAATCAAAATCTACACCATAGCTATCTACAGGGGGGCTGCGGTTAACCTCATGCGTCGACCATAAATCTGTTTTCAATCGCGAAGCTGACGGGATGCAAACTCTCCAGCATGAAAGTCAAAACTGCCACACGCCGCTCCACCACCCCGACAACCACACCCTTAATTCCCACTTTGGTATATAAAAGCACTGGGCGTAAATTGTTTACTTTAATAATCAAATCCTGGGGAGACTGTGTCCTCTGATTGGTCAGTCTGCCTCCTTCTAGTTTGTCCTCATCTATGACTCCCTGCTGCTTGTCACATTTGATGTTGTTATATATATTTTAAAAAGTGTAGCTACACTCCGTGTGTTGTGCGAAGGCATTCTAGCCTTGACATTCTGTTGATCCTCACAGCAAGAGAAAGAACAAGCACAAGAATATCCACAGGGAGGTCAAAGGTCAGGCTCAGCTACAGAACACAACCCTGTAGGGGGTAGAGACTCAGTAGTTTGCTAAATGGCACTTCAGTAAGAGGATGCTTGCACTGATAGGCGACTGGACCAGTTCCTTCGGTCCTTCCGTCTGTCTCTGACGCCTGATACTGAAATTGCTGCACTGTTGCACACTTGACATCTAAAATAAAGCTCGCAACACAGGAAAAACTCAAGTAATTATGCAATGCCAACAATGTATTCTTAATATTTAATGGGCAATACTAAACATATTATTATTTTTGATACGCAGTTAATTTCTCTCATATTCCAGGTTCTTGGAGTGACTTTCATCATTATTCACTCCCAAAAAGTAGTACAAAAAAAGTACCAAAAAAAAGAAAAAAGACAACAACACAAATAGCAGCAGCCACATGGGTAAACAGCTCCACCAACACTCTGCCCTGCTGCATAAACCGCATCATGTCATGCTTTTCATACTAATGAGAGACAATTAGTCCTGAGAAACAGTGAGACACCCTTTCATGTGTCAAACACAACGTTCTCTATCTAATGCAGACTCATTTGTTATGCACCCAGGGCTTATTACTGGATGGATGGCTCTGGTCATGATTGTTGACTCAGCACTACGGTATGAGAATTTAATTGCGAAGCATTGTCTGCATCATGTGGCAGCCCAACTGTGCGCGGCTCCCCGATGTATTATCAATTACGTTACATCAGATTTATTGAGTGTGTTTTTAAAAATGGATCTCCTCCCAGTCAAGTGCTTGTTGTGATTTGTCCTGACAGGCATGCATGAGTTATCAGGCCTCTTTGAAACACAGTTTGTCAGATTTTCACTTGAAATGTAAAGTAGAGGCGTGAATAGCAAGAATGCTTCATTTGGTGCCCAATTCAAATGATTTTGTGTTCATTTGAATCATAAAACATGCTATTGTACGGAACATCCGAGGCAGGGCCGCCCAAAGTGGGGCTTGCGGGCCAAAGTTGGCCTTCGTAAGGTTCGGCATGGCCTGACAGATGTTTCTCGTGAAAAATAGCAGAATTCATGTAAAATACAAATATGATATAAATTGTTGTTTATGCTGTTTTATTTTTTGTGGAGTAAAAATGCTCTATGTAGAGTCCCTGCTTTTTTTTCTTAATCTGAGTACAGCATTTAATTTACACTTTGCCCAGGAAGTCAATTAAGGGAACTCTGTACTGCATCTTAACAACACAATACAAAACAATACAATATGTCTTTGCTTTTTGCCAATGGCCCACCATTAAGTTTCCATTTTTGCCTTCCAAGTGTGGGCAAACCCTGGTCTAGTGATTCAGTCAGTTGGCTTTTTATGCACAGTTTTTATTTCACAGTTATTCTCTCTAGAAAATGGACCGAAAACCTTTGTCCTGTACTTTTTTGTCAGTGAGGTAGACGCATGAAATAATAAAGGCCCCCATCTGACATCAAACTGGGAATAACACTCAACAGAAAATACATCTGTGCAAATAAATTATTATTATTATGATGATTATGATTATTATGGTTATAATGAGATGAGTTTTGTTGTGAACTGACGCTATAAAAATAAAGATTGATTGATTGATAATATAATTAATTTGGACTCATGTTGCTGATAATTAAAGTCCAATATTTACTCTTCTTTCAGCTCTGTTTTACAGTTTATATACGTAGTAGCCCACCTAATCTAAAATAATCTGTACTCCCAGGTTCTCATCTAATCAAATCGTGATCATTGATCAATGTAACTGTTTAATGTTATTGTATGTAGCCTTATATTTGTCCATTATGTTTCCTTTTATGTCACACTTTATCATTGATCAAAAAAGCAAATAAAAAAAGGTTGTGAATGAACAAATGGAATATATGCTTTGACCTTCAAGGAATTTATTTTGAAAGAATAATGTTAATCTCATCAGTAGATGAACTGGAGACTCTCAGTGCCACAGTGCACTGAAGCTGTTTCATTAAACACATTACAAAGACACTTGTCACCCACTGTAATGTAAAACAGATACGTACATCCGGGGTCTGTCTTCATGCTGTTATAACTTATCCAGCAGTCATTGCAGTGGATGTTTTAATTAAATCACCAACAGCAGGACAAACATCTGTATAAACTGCTACCAACATCTGCCCAGACTGCACACAAACTGGTCTTATACTGTACTGTCCCTGTTGGAGTCCTCTATGTAATGCTGCTTGACTCTACAGTGACCGCCCAACGCTGTATTTGAAATTCCAGTTTTTTGCTGATGATTACAGATTGGAAGTGTGAAATTTATCACATGCAATACCTACTTCCACACCCTCGTCTTGCATTCGTCGCATTCGCCTCTGTTGATTCTCTATATGTTGCAATCATGAGAGAAGTGCCAAGTCTGATCAGTGTGAGATAGCCCTCTGTGGTACAGTATGTGTCACCACGACACAGTCACAGCTACGAACAGCAAGCTCGCTAGTGACTAACCTGATTCCATCTGACAGCTTTCACATAATCTCCACATCATCCCCAAATAGAAAAAAGGAGGCTGTGAAAGTGGAGGCTGTGAATTAATCAAAAGCAGGCTTCAGTTTTCGGCTGCTGTGCAGTGCGGAAGTCTTACTATCAATTTTAACTGCCTTTGTTTTCTTGTGATAACACATATGATTATTTCGTATTAAATGGCATGATTAATTTACCAGTTTCAAAAGATATCATCAAGTTCATGCATCATTTTCGTGGATTTTGGATGTTCGAGGATGGTTTGGAGGTTCTCCTTTAATAGGATTTTTATTGCTAAAGGGGAATTTTGGTATTGTTAAATCTGGGCCCTTTAATTACATGTTCTGATGGGTGAATGAATCATACTTAAGTTTTGGAGTTGGTCCAGCAGATTGCCTTAGCTGTCAGCTGTCAGCCGCAAGATGGTGGCAGTGGTTGCAACGTAATCCTTTGGGCAACGGCCGAGTTACATCCTCAAAAAGTGGCTGTTTTTGCCACTGACTGTCTGACACACCTACAGCAGTAAGCAGTGACTGTCGTAGGCTTGTCGGGTAGGCTTTGCAGCACTACTTTGCTTGTGTTTATATGGCATTTAACAGAGTTGTTTATTTCTGTGTTCATTAGGTTAAAAAGCTACGGGAGCTTGTTGAACGAAGTGAACTAGACACTAACACACATCTGCCTGCTGGCCAGTGAGAGCTACCGGGCAGTCAGTGTGTTTGTGTGTTTTGGGGGAGTTCTGGAGGGAGGGGGTGAGATTTTTCTGGTTGGATACTTTCAAAAATGTAGCTTGCTCTTGCTGGTTTCTACAATCCTACCAACCTCAGCTTTGACAGTTTTTTCTTCTTCTTTTAAAGGAATACTTGAAAAATCTTTCTTTTGAGTGTCAAGTACTCACCCCTGTAGGCTTACTGTGTGTCACTGACGAGAGGCAACAGACCAAAAAATGGCATCAAAACATTCCCATGAATTTCTCAAGCCACTCCTGCAGCATTATCCACTGCTCTCAGTCACCATTGGCATACATTGTAACTGGTGTAAATCCAAGCTGACAAATGCTGCAGTCGCAGTGCTGAAGCTCAACATTTCAAGCCAACAGGGAATGAGTGATTTTAAATGGAATATTTCATGCATTTTCTCTGAATTTCCTTTAAAATGGACACTAAATTTTACCTAAAGGAGACAAGAGGACTGTTGATGAAGGTTCTCAGTCATCCTGGTCATGGTAATTCTAAGTGCTGTATTGTAGGCAACTGGATGTGTTTCAGTTTCCTGAAGAAGTTTCACCTCTCATCCAAGAGGCTTCTTCAGTTCTAACTAACTGGAGGGGAGTTGCAGGCTTTTAAACTTTGTGTGGGAGTGTCCTTACAGAGTCGTTAAGGACACGTGTGAGCTCTCAGTTGTTAGGGCCACTTGTGGGTCGGTGACATAACCGGCCTTCATGTGGGTTGCTAGGGCTAGGTGAGCCCAGGCTCAATGTTGAGGCTCAGATTGATTGAGATTGAACATATTGGCCAGAGAAGACAGGTGGTTTGAAAGAGGAGTAAAAGAATCTCACACGTGTCCTTAACGACTCTGTGAGGACACTCCCACACAGAGTTTAAAAGCCTGCAACTCCCCTCCAGTTAGTTAGAACTGAAGAAGCCTCTTGGATGGGAGGTGAAACATCTTCAAGAAACTGAAACAAGTCCAGTTGCCCACTATACAGCACTTAAAAAGACAAGAGGACTGTTACCCTAATGATCCAAACGTTCTCTAAAGCCTGACTCAGCTTAAGCAGTGCTGCCTCTGATTCATAGACTGAGACTTCAAATGAAGACCAAACAGAGGAAAATTGAGTTTAATGACCATATTCTGCTTCTTGGATGATGCAAACCTCAGCCACATCATGTCTGTCCTGACGGCCACTCATCATTGTGACAGCCATTACTGAAATGAAGTCAAACAACATGTAGCAGGAGGAGAGGCCTGAGAGTTCCTTTACAGGGCAAAAGGAATACAGCAGACAGCCATGAAAGACAAGATCTGAAAGAAGAAAGGAATTATGGGTCATCCCTTGTGATGAGAATGACTGTCACAGAATAATGAGTGCAAATCAAGTGGAAGGCAGATAAACTCCCATAGAATGTGTTTTTATCATCCCTCATTAGCATCTGGACCTTGCACCATTCCAGTACGCAGACTCATAACTTTACCAACAGTCAAAAGAAATTCTAATTGAGCAGTTTTATTAATGCTTTGCAACCACTCAGTCTGTCTCTCTTGCCAATGTGATGGCATTGTGCTGCTATTTAAGAAGTCAGGGCATTGTGATCTGTTTCCTGGGAATGCAGTTGTTGTTTTCCCCATTCTTTTTTTTTTTTAAGGGTAATTATTTTTTTTTCTGCGTGCCTTTTATCAACTGCTTTAGTATTTGCGGTTTATCTGTCACTCTAATGAGGCTGTTTTTTCCCCCCATCCCCACGGGGTGTACGAAATAATTTAAATCTGTCAAATTATGCAATCCCACTGCACATGGAAAACGACTGAAAACAAGACAGTGGGAAATTAATTTGAAGTGATTTGAAAGCAAAGTCTGCACCGGGAAACAAAGAAGCAAAATGGGAGTGGGCTCATTCAGCGGGAAGAAACATTACTGAGCCCTTTGAAAAAAAAAAAAAAAAGAAATCCTTGAAACAGTCGTCTCTCTGCACAGGCTTTAAGTTTCCGCCAGCAGTGCTATAAAAGCTTCAATTTGAATACTAATATCACATGTGCTTCAGTGGCTCAGTGGTCATGTGAAGACTGCAGGGATGCACATGGACTTTATAGCTCACTGTTCCCCAATTTACATTCCCCCTTAGAAATATGCATAGATCAGATATAAGCGCTCTGCAGGAGAGGCCGTAAGAGATTAGGCAGGTTATCAAAGGTGTCTTTTTCTCAGTAATTCTCAACTTCAAGTCTCTCTGATCTCCTCCAGTACCACCGCTTGGAGAGGCCCTGAAAAGAATATGTTGTATTCAGTAAAGAAGATAAAAGACATTACATCTCTCTTGAAGATGATTTAGCCACCCGGTGCATCAGTGCAAAGGTGAATTCATCTCCATCATCATTATCATTCCCACTACTGCTGTCCACCATATGTCCAGATCCATATATATACATCCAGTACTTGCAGTAATATCAGCAATTTTTCCCGAAAAGTCGAATGAAATGAGAAAGATTTTAAACATTAAGGTTGAGGGAGGACAAAATTCTGTATTCTGTCCACAAATGTAAAGTCTTATCCACAATTGGTCCCCTAATTATTGCATTTGAGTGTTTCACTGGAGCGTGGGTGACCCATTTCAAAGTAGTTCATTTTCATGAGAAAGTATATGTTCTTAATTACGTGGCAGGGGAGTCATTCTGCTTTCATAAAATGTTTCGACTATGTCTGCTCTCGCTTTATCACCAGGGAAATGAAAAATGTCAGAAAACATTTAATTGTGCTCTGTAAGTAAGGTGCATATGTAATGAAGACGCAAGACAGTTAGTTTTTTTGCTACAGTGAATATTTTTGGGACTCTGTTAGTATCAACAGAAGAGATTCATGAACATAAATGTGTATGCTCGTTGGGAAAATATCTTCCAGAAAAAAAGCACAAGGTGAGCGCTGAGCAGCATGAGTGGATCGCCACTCAGCCTTCATTCTTCATTCATGTGAAAGTAAGTGAAAGTTGATTGTTTAATCAACGTTTACTTTATAATATTATATATTACTTAATATCCGGTTTAACCTTATAGTACAGTGTGCCTCAGGGATCGAGCCTAGAGCCCCTTTCAGACATGCACATTTATCTGAAGGCAATTTAACATGTCAAGTACCCTGGTCACTTTCACACCAAATCCAAGCATTTCCATAACATTTTCGACACAATTTTACAACACAAATCTGAATTGAACGCTTGCTTTGATGAACATAAAGGCTGCAGGAGCACAACAAGCAGAGTGAGAGAGAGATGAAATGTAGATGTTCATCACTGTAATGTATCTAATATCTCAATCATCCTCGCCATGATTTTCAGTCATGTCAACATCCTCTTAGACTTTCAAAAAAGTGTGCTGACGAACAGTTCACTTATTATGACATATTATGACTTTTGGATTGTTATTAATGTTGTCAAACGGTTGTCTTGTTTTGGCTAGGTTTAGGCAAAGAAACTACTTGAGATTTAGTCTGCCTTTTAACATACTGTATAAATTTCATCCAGAGATATGTTACAAATAGCAAGGCTCTTACCATCATTACTCTTTGTGTACTGAGTTCAGTTTAACCTCCAACAGGTTGAGCCACTGACATAAACTTATTTATAAAGCCATTCTTGAGTTCATAAATTATGTATTTAAGAAAAAAGACCACCTTTTTAATATGGATACATTCAAGAAAAATGTGTGAATATCTATGCCGTCCTTGCCAGGGTTTTTGTTAACAGTCCCCAAGGCCGGCACTGAATAGGTAAGAGCGCTTTTATTGATGCTGTTTGCTGAACCAACAACCTTCTGCAAAAAAGGCTGAAAACTGCAAACAATGGCCTCTTCCAGGAAGTTTAGCCTACATCACTGCTCTTCTGGGTCTGGATGGTTCTAAAGTTGTTTTTAAGGATTTACGTTAGGGGGGGGGTCTTTTCCTTGCAATGTTATTATTAATTCAGAAACTAAATTTAGGCTTATTATCATAACTAAAGATTAAATCATTAACATTTTGAAATCAGAATTATATTAATTTATCAACAAAATAAATGACACCTTCAGGGTGTTGATATGGTTGCTAATAGTAACAATATATTTTGAATTTGAACAGGTTTGAAACACAGACATGTGTGGGAGGAAAGGCTTAATCCAATCATTGTTGTTGCACATCCTGCTAATCCTACAGATTAACACTGAAGGATAATTAAAGGTGCCCCGTGCAGTTTTCTTCCAAACAAAATAAGTTTGGTGTACGTGAAGTGTTTCCCATCAGAACACTTTGTGTGTATGCTGGAGGTTGAAATAACATGTCAACTGAATATCCTTCCTTGTGAACACTTTTAAATCCTGCATTGTTTGCATCTATGTTTCCTGGCTTCTTCTTCCCTGCCTGTGGTAGATCATTGCTGTGTATATCGCTGCAATACTGCCACCTTAGATCAGTGGAATAGTGTGAAACCATTGGCAGGACTGTGTATTGTGTCATCTGCACGTGCCTGCATGTAGGCCGTGAATCATGAATCCACCATTTAGACCTGATACAGCAGCACCGCTGACAGGACCTCGAACTGCAAACAAGGTCAATTCTGACTCTTTCCTCAAATGCATGACATCATCACAATGGAAATTCTATGGGCCAAGTGGGAACTTGTGAGAGAAACTCTACTGCGCATAACCAGGAAGTGAACCCGGAAGCTGTGGTCATATGCGCCAGTCAAGCAATTCTCATTAGACTGAATGGGTGCCATCTTTGCATCCATCTCCATCTATGTCTGTTTTACATCATATGGTCATGTTACTACAGGAGGATTTGTCTGGCTATTCACGTTATCTAATAAAGTTTACCTAAAGCTGTGCTTAACTTTAATAATGGGGAAATAAACAGAATAAATGTGATACAGTTGACAGAAATGTTGCTGGAGTTGTCTCCTGCGTGACCGTGGGAAAGAAAGGTCTGTAAGTCAACCAGCCGGGCAGTTGGCCGGTGGGCTGGCTGGCTACCCCCGCAGGCACTTGTGAAGCTTCTCAACTCCAAAAACGTTGGAGCATATTATCATATCATATCAATTTCCATAAAACTGCCCAGATTTGAAATCTACACAGTGGATTTCTGGAGGAAAATATTCTCTGAGGTGAAGTTAGAGATGAAACGGCACACAAAAATTGTAAATAAAACTGCAGTGTGGTGCTTGAAATGTCTGCCTCACAGCCTGCCATCGGACAGTCTGAGGAGACGCAATGCATTATGGGGCGCCTGAGTATGTGCAGTAAGCTGCCGGCGTATATTCAGAAAATCAGAATTCAGAAATAGGTTTACTAATGACAGACTTCACTAAATGGTTCCTGTTATATCAAATGAGTATTAAGGACACTTACCAATAAACTGATAATGATAATCTTTTGTAGTCACAGTCTTTTTCCTGCGTTTCAATGTATTTTTAATCAATTAGTTAGTTTCATTACAGCAGAAAGTATTAACAAGAGCAGCAAAACTTATTTCCTTAAATCGTGTCCTTATATGGAACTCTCACCGGCTGTACGTAATTTAACTTTATCTTAATTAAATCAATAATATTACCTTCATTATGTCTGGTTTAATTGCATGCTAATATATCCACTGGGTTTTCCTTTTATTTTTTGGTCCTGTTTGTGTTTCTTTCTCTCATTGAGTCGACCTTGAGTCTTAAATCCCTGTGTGTCCTTCATCAGTAATTAACAGCTGTGTGCTCTTCTCCAGAGATGTACAGATGTCTGTTGCCTTTGTCGGCAGCCACGCTGTTTCCTGTTTCTGCGGCGGTGTGAGTGCTGATGGTCTTCAATTCTCTGTACAGCAGGGGGAAATTATCGGGACCTCTTGAACTCCGGAAACCCCTTGTGTGAGCTGAAGGAGTTGAATTTATTTCCCAAAGATATAGCTCCCAGAATATGGTTGAGCTCTCCCTGGAAAGCCAGCAGATGTCACTCAAAATGGAGTCCACCAGAGAGAGTCACAGCTTTCCCTCCACTGGGGTCTGCTGTCAAATATTTATAATTTCCTCATAATACTAGAAAGATATTCTTGCTTGCATTCAGTGCCGGCCCAAGCCTTTTGGGGGCCCTAAGCACCTGTGCTTGACAATTATTGACACAGATGTCACACTATAATGTTACATTATAAATTGTATTAATACAGTGACAGATTATGAACTACTGTCCCCCTGGGCACAGATGCACAAGGACCCCCCCTACCTTATTTGTACGAAAGTTTCCTGTATTCTGGTGCATTTTTGGGATGGCCAGCTGGAGAAGGGCAATACCTAACGTTCAGATTCATGGCCTTTTGCTTTTTGACTTATTGAGGTAGTGACTTCACGCAACGACTTGGGCTTCAGGGCCCCTTGACCTCTTGGGCCCAGTAGGCTCATTCAGTAATCCATCCTTGCTCACATGCCACAAATGTTTTGGGGCTCCTGGCCCCTCTAGACCTCTGGCCCCCTGGGCTTGGTAGACCCCTGTATTAATATAGTTGTTATTTACACCAAATCAGTCACCTTTTAACCTTAGAGGGTACTAAAATCACAAATGTATTTTAAACTTCCATATTCAAAGTGAAGCACTTAGTGTGGTTTACTGAACTTTAATTGAAAAATAACAAAACACAACAGCAGAGATTGCATTTGTTGAAAACAAGTGTGGCCAGGTCATAAATGAGGAGACTGGACACAGTAGAATAATTATTGTGGGTCTTTTATTCCCCGACTGCAAAAAACAGCATTAACACTGCAATTTTGAGGATTTGAGGTAAACAGTATTAAACAAAGACAATATTTTCCCTCACTGTACGTCACACTGATGGTAAACCTCAGTTAGCTTATGAACTTCAAACACTTATCTCTGTGTCCTAGACATTTGCTCTAGTTAAAAGTGACTCTAGACTTGACTAGACAACAGTAGTGGCTCTGCAAATCATCAAACTAATCATCATCTTATTTGCTGATACTCGTAACCATTCTTGTACTTTATCGATGTTAATAGGGATATTTTTCACACGCGACATCAAAATACGCATTTCAGCAGTCCGTCTTTCAGTCCCACTACTGCTACTTCCGTGTAACTAACTCTGCACGGGAACGCCGTGATTTCCCATGATCATGTGTGTTGATACATGTGTGTTACAATCCGTGTCTGAATTCCAAATGCACACAAATATCACACAGGATTTCAAGAGAAATTAACAACGTTTCTTCATTTCACATTAACTTTACACAATAAACCCTATTAGAATTGAGAACAAGGAAACAAAAGGAAATGGAACAATCCAACAACACAATTAAAGCAGCACAGCTGGGGGCAATGATCCAGAACAAACTTCTGGATAGATTTTTGTTTGCTGATTTTCACTGGGGACAAAGTTGCTCACAATCAGGATTCCGGACCCAAAATGCAACAGTAAAGGTTTACCACCTTGGACAGCGACCGCCTCACACAGCTCCCCAGGAGGAAACAACAGGGATGTAAACCTGCAGACTGGGACACAGCTGCTGAACCACAAACTGAGCAGAAGAGGAAGTCCAAGGTGAGACACTGCACAGCCTGCATGAATGCTGCTCCCACCCTGCTGCTGCATGTCCTTACAATCCCACACACCTTGATGATGTCCAGGGCTCTCAGGTCAACTGCGCTGCCTGTCCTTCATCCTCCACACTGGATTCTCCTGGCTTGCTCCGTGCTATAATCCAGCTCCAGTATTTTGTTTAACTGGTGTTGCACAAGCTCCATTTGTTCTACGTGTTGTCTTTTTCTTCAAAAGCATATGGACAGTATGGTTAGAGATTTATGAGTTTATATTGTGTCAAAACTGTTCCAAGAGGAAAATTCAGTCGGTGAATCACCACTCTTTCATCTGTAAACACTGAGCTGTTGGCAGCAAGTCAAACAGCTGCTTGTTTGCTATTGTGCTCTTTTATACTTTAATATCTGGTTCATTTCACACCCACAATGAGACACTAACAACTACTTGCTTTGATGAATAGTTAAACTGACTAAAAGCTTTTATTCGTGGGCTGGTTAAGGCAACGTTTTTGTCAAACTTACACTTAAAAATATTCTTAAGAGTCAACTTCAAGGATAAAAGTTATTAAATGAAGCGCAGCGCAAGGTCAGTCAGGAAGACTATCCTGTGCATTCATCCACTATTCTCCCTCTCTCTGTCTCTCTCTTTTCCCACTTCTTAATCAGCTGACTTTGGTCGTTTACTCTTTCAGTTAAACCATCCACATTTTGCAAAGATTAAGTCAACCAATCACGTCGTCGCTGTCAAACTTGAAATCCCTTCTCTGCTGTTGTCAGCCGTCGTTTTAGTGCAAAATCGCTGCGACCCTCCTCCGCCCCATTCACCTCCAGTTTATCATATCCAGCGCCCAGGTCGAGCTCACGGGAGTTCACCTCATTAAATCCAGATCACTGCCACTAGTGCCTTGGCTCCACTTGGGAGGTTTCCTGTACTACTCACGACTTCACCTTCCCTCTTGAAAATAAGTGATGGGGCCTAATCATCAGCCCATACGTTCTGCACTGCTCCTCTTCATCCCAACACCCCCTCTGCCCTCCTTCCTGTCTGTAGATAAACTATTCCTTTGATCACCAAATCTCTGGTCCCTCCCTCTCTTCCCTCCTCTTTCTCTCCCAAAAAAACCCTTTCAAATGTGCCGCCTCACGCCCAAGTCAAATACTCCCTTAAAATATCTAACCTGGACTGACCTACGCAGGTTTGTGCTCGCTGTTTGAAAATATATTTTAAAAATAAGTGACTGTTCAAGTCAGATTAGAGGGCATTGAAGTCTCTTCATCTACTTCTCCCCTTCAACAGCTGCAACACCAGCCTCACACATTTTTTCACCCCACTGTCATAACAGCAGGTGAGCTGTACATTCTAGTTATTGTAAAGTCCATTAACATCTACAAGTAACACAAATATTCATCATGGACTTCTGAAGTATACTTCAGTGTGTGTGCACATATTACCTTCTCTTATTTTCCCTTAATGAATGGTTTGGTTTGGAAGGAGAGTGGCTCCTACGTAACGACAGTAGACTGGAGTGGATCTGAGGTGTCGTGGAATTGTGTAGCCGCCTCGTATTGGCTGTGAGAGGAAAACAATGGTGTCAGTAACACACAAATCCACTTGTTTGCTGGTGCAACTTCGGCCTGGAGAACATCCAGTAAATGTGTCGGATGTGTGAAAATCTGCACGCTCGCTCTCTTTCCTCCACCAACAGGGTCGTGTTCAGACACACACACACACACACACACACACACACACACACACACACACACACAAACAACACAAACCTTCCCATGCCTCTCAGTGAGGAGATTGTCTGGATCTTGCCTATTTCATGGATTAGTTACAGGAGGGGCTTTTAAAATTGTATCTGAGTGAACGTTTTCGGATGGAACCGCTGTATAACCTTGCCGCTTCCACACTCTCTGCCAGACTAAGGCTCATCTTCTCAGTATTAAAGGCAGACACAAAAGAATATCCTTGCTCCTGCCTTGTACGCTGTGAATGCTGGGCTTCTTTTCTTTGTCCATCACAGAGTCTTTTGGCTGCGCTATTCACAAAGCATTTTTCAGCAAAATATCTAATTTAGTATTGTTGAGGCTTTGAATAGGGCGGAAAATGTCGTGCATAGAACACAGAGAGAAATAAATAATTAGTCAGGTTTCTTTAATGGAATGAATGAATCAAACTAAACTGAAAAGGAAAAAAGCAAATGTCATAAAATGAAAGAAAATCAAAAAACGCCTGACAGAAAATATTACTGAAGAAGGATATGATCTGAAGAACTCAAACCTTTATTGTAATTCTTTAAATTGTGGCCAAGAATTCAAGTTAAACTCCCCAGAGATTTCATGACAAGAACAAAATGGGTCTCATGCACATATAATCCATCTAAGAGTCACATTCAACAAGCTTCCCTTATGTACAATGCTATGCTCACTAAAACCAATAACAATGTGGTTAGTTTTGCAGAAGCTTACTCATAAACTAAGGATCTGGAAAGATTAAAAATCAGAACTGATGATGAAGCTGAGGGACAGTGGAGGGATTACCACAGTAATGAGTTCACCCTGAAAGGAACATGAATGTTTGCCACATTTCATGGTGATCCGTCCATTGCAGTAGTTGCTGAAACCACAAATGTGAACTTAATGGTGGCACTGGAGTCCAACCCAGTATCACACAGGGCCTTAGGGGTGAAGAAATTTCATGTATTGGATTTGCGTAAATGGGCACAGATGGTCCATTTTTTTCCTGCCAGCACAATTTTGAAAGGGAGAATTAGCGTACATGTACACAAATCCTAAAGATTAAATTGCATGAACTATTTTGTAATTAACAAATAACCAAAATGCCCGATCTTCCTGTACTTTAACCCAAGTGACTGTGACATTCACACCTGTAAGCTGCTCAGTACAACCACAGTTTGATCCACTGGCCACTGAGCTGCTCCACGAGAGCAGTTGGAATAAGGGCCTTACTCAAGTGCACCTGCGGAGGGGCAAGTGCTGCTTTCACTTTCCCCTCCCAGATTCATCCTGTGACCCTCCTGTCAGAAGCTCGCTTCTCCAACCTTTAGGCCACCACTGCCCCTACTTTATGGACTTTGTACATACAGTAGTTTCTTTCAGTCAAATTAACATGGTGCAGGCACGAAAGATAGTCGTGCTGAGAGTCACAAAGCTCAATGTCTGCTCACTCAGTTATTACAGTTGGGGTGCCCTTAAGCCAGGCATTTCATTCCCACCGGTTGCAGTGAAGTTAGTTTAGGGTCAATACTAGGGTTCACATTACCATCACTGTAAGGGAACAAGCAGCAAAGGCAGAGGCACACGGTTAACCTTGAATAAAGTTAAGGCTTCATTTTGCCAATCAAGTGTTCAATCAATGCAAAACAAAACAGGGTTGCAGAAATGCTTAGAACATATTAGCAAAGGAAAAAGTATTAACCAAATAGTTCTTAATCTGCGCCCTTTAACTAGTCAACTAATCAATAATAACAGAGGTGTGAACTGCACAAACCTGACCTTCTAA
Organism: Pagrus major; assembly: GCF_040436345.1. Classification (NCBI taxonomy): domain Eukaryota; kingdom Metazoa; phylum Chordata; class Actinopteri; order Spariformes; family Sparidae; genus Pagrus; species Pagrus major. The sequence goes on along the minus strand of NC_133225.1, from coordinate 29,118,924 downwards.
CACAAAAAGAAGGGTCTATATACACATAGGCTACCAAGCACAAACCTGACTCCATACCATTAAATGAATCCAGTAACCAATAACAACAAAGTACAAATAAACAACATGACCAGGACATACTGAAAATATTAATACCACCCAAAAAATAACCCAACAAAGTGTCCACATGCAGTCATTCTTCAGATGTTTCATAGCTCAGAGTTCCCCTGCCCAGCAACGGGAGTTGGTTCGTTCCACTTCCTGCTCCTCAGCATAAAAAGCTGTCTCAGACTCAGCTCCCTCTTTGGATGGACGACTCATGTGGAGACAAAAACAAGGTACAATATATTAACAATTCCACACAACTGATAAACGTATGACCACTTAAAGTTAACCAGAATGTGTGCGCTCAAATTTGAAACTTGATATCATAATGTAAACCAGAGTAACTGTAAAAAAAATAAATTAAAAAAATCTTAAATACTGAAATAGAAAATGGTTAGAAAATAATAACACTGTATAGTGAAAGCCATCGATGGCGCCATCACAGTCACTTTCATTCAAAAATTGTTAAAAACTGGCGGGGGCGAATATCTGACACTGACCGAAAACTGCTTTTTCACATCTAATGATGTAATGTAGCCTACCAAAGGCTGCCTTTCCTTCCCTTTTCATGTTTAGGGAATCAAAACCCTAGTTCTTTAATGTACATCAAAAGGATTCTTGTTGACAGAGTTCTGGTAACATTAAAAATAGATGTCCCTTACCTTTAATGAACAAGTACAAGCCTGAGGACATTCTGTTAAAAGTCTCACTTCAAAGTTTGCCGGCCCTGTTATGAAAGAGAGCCTCCAAAGCTCTATTTGTCCTTCAAGACTTCTCATCAATTCACTTTTCATGACCCGATCACACATGCCAAAGTGGAATACATCAAGGGGAATTAGATTATGGTGCCCGCTGCTGTTTGTTAATGAGCTATCACTTCGTGAGAAATCAACTTGAAGGTTTATTTATTGTTAACTCTTTGCCCTGGAGTGCCAATTAAGCAGCTTGTGGGACCTTTTGAATGCCAGTAATTAACAGTCATGATGAGGTGGGTTTTGGCCAACGTTTAGGAGAGCCAACAGATAAACGTAAGATTTCTAATTGTAGCAGAAATAATCTATATAAAAATACACTCATAAAATAAAAATAAAAATCACACTGTGGGTCTGCAAAAGACTGACCTGCCTACAGTAATATGATACAAGTCAAATACAAAAACACCATAAAACTGCATAAGCATTTCATGGAAGAAGAAGAAAATAGATGGGATTGCTGTATTAGCCTAATGTTTTGGCGGGGATACAGATGTAAGAGAGTGAGTGGAGGCTTTAAGATATAGAATATATATCAAGATCTCTACACATGTTAAAGTTTAGTGTTTTGTGGACAACATTTTTTGTTCTATTGTTTATTATGTGGGTAGATGAATTGTTTGGTGTTTGTGTATTCATATCTGCAAACTGGCTTGCTTAAAGAGTCTTTTTAATTGAATCTGAATCATATTCAACTTTCCTGGTATGTTCATTTGTCGGTAACAGAAAATATGTAGTAGAAAGTATTTGTAGTATAAGTATTTACTTCAGAATAATAAGTTGAAGCCAAAAAGTAATTTGTGAACTTGATAATTTGAATGTTCAAATCTGTTACCTGTTGTTAAACAGCAGGTTTTCATTAAGCAACTGCCAAGTATTTCATAAAATCCATTTTTTAATTGTGAAAGTTTGATTAAAATTAAAGCACATTTCCTCCATGTTTACTTGAACACATTTGACTTCACTCTGTTTCAGAGCTTTGTCCACATCCTGCACCGAATGATTATGGGAGCTAGTGGAAATCTGCTTAGACTCCAGGCTCCGTGGGACTAGCAATTGGATGAAATGCTTAAAAGCCAGACTATTTTTCTAAATTATTATTTAAATGTGCCTCAGCTTTTAGAAATGGCACAGAATAACACCTGTGCAGCCACACATTCAAAATAAATCCCCTATTCAAAACCGGTGTAGCTCACAACAACATGATTTTGAGTTCTGGTAAATGTGGGTACTCTGCCAGTGGTAGCAGTTGACCCTCCCCACTCTCCACTTTTTGTGCTATACAGTCACAGGCTGCTGAATCCATGCTGGCACTTCATCACTTAGACTTTCTCCAGAGCCTTGTCTTTTTTCCCTGGCAGGCCTCTGACAGCGCACTGTGAAAACAACAGCAGAGGATGCAGTCTCTCTTTTTTTTAAACTGACTTCCATTTACCTGCTATGACACCAGCTAATGATTGAGCTGACAGTGTGTCTTGTCTGCTTCTTATCCAGGAGTCTGGCTGCCTGTTAAGCTGAACACCAGGCTAGGTGTTTAACAAACTAACATTTTGCAGATGGACTTGGCCACACAGCAGAGTTGCTATGCTTCAGTGCTTTTCAATCAAAAAGTTGACTCTGTAAGGACACTCCCACACAGAGTTTAAGAGCCTGCAACTCACCTCCAGTTAGTTTGAACTAAAGAAGCCTCTTGGATGAGAGGTGAAACGTCCAGTTGCCTACGATACAGCACTTAGAATTACCATGACCTGGACGACTGAGAACCTTCATCAACATTTCTAATAAACTTAATACCAAAGATTGTTCAATTTCGACAATGTTACATTTAAAAAAAAAAAGAAAAGAAATAAAAACTACTTGCTACTACTACACTACTACTAAATACCTCAGCTCTGGGTTTGGAGCCAGTACTCCTGGAGGAATAAACCCAATCACATCAGTCACTGCATCAGAGTCTGCTTTGATCCAGAGCCAGATACCGATGGGAAGAGAGCTCAGAGATTACTTTTTAACTTTTGGGATTAAAAAGTGGTTTTATCTTCACTCCTATTTATCATCCTGACTGCAGAAGCGATACGTGGAGGTGACCTCCATTGTCGGTGTTTATTAACTATAATGTTGACTACTGATTGGAGCTGGAGCGGAAATGAGAGAGTTAAAAGAAGAGAGAGAAGAAGAGTCTCTGCTGAGTTAAGGTTGACCTGAATATAAACACAAACATACACTTGGTGCGTGCTGTTGTTTGTGTAGGAGATACACTAATAATAAACACTCGTTAATGGGGCACCACCTCCGTTATTTTGTCTATTTGAATAATCCGGAGGTAATTAATCAAATTCGACTGGACAAGTTTAACTTGTATCAATTTTAATCAATTTCAGATCAATTTATTCATCTCATATATGAAGCAGTGAGATTCTACACATATCCATCGGTTCTCCACATTAAAACAAACCTGCACAGACAACGACATGCGGTTAAATATGTTTATTGACTAAATAATTCAGGTTAAATAAATGAAATGGCAATTTAAATGAATAACACAGGTAACAGGAAATGTGAAATAACTAAGTAATGGGTTATTAGTGGAATATAGGCTGATGGTGAGATCATGGGTTAGGTTGAAGCATTTAAATATTACGGTAGTAATTTTAATACTAACGAGACCCTAACCGAATTTCTCTTAAGCTAAAAGATTAGAACCAGAGCCATAGACCATCTCATGTATCATGTGTGAATCCAGCTGTTGTGAGTGATGGAGAGCCTACTTTCTCAGCCGAGTTGCGGGGCCGCGGCAGCGGATTCCCTCGGGTGATTTGCGACTCTAGCTGGCGGTCCGATGGCCGAGGGTCAGCTCGTCCGGTATCAGTCGGTTGGGCACCTCGGTCCTTTGTCTTAGGAAGAGGGCAGCTGGTCCCGTACCGATCCGGTGCAGATCTTGGCTCAATGCCCAGCGGGATGATACCGCTAGCGAGCGCTGGGGGCTTGTCAAAGAGTCTGTCTTTCGTTGGAAACCGCTTGCACGGTCTCGGACACAGCAAGTTGCTGTGTCGTGATGATGATTGTGATAAAGATGTTCTTCTTCGTTTCTTCGAGTGGTTTTCAGGCTCTGACTTTGTAAACTAGATTTAACTTCTTGAATAAAATAACTGAGGATGATACCTTGATCAGGCGGATCTTCCGTTGTTAGTTAATGCAAGGTAATCTAAATTAAGTTCACTTCTTCAAAAGCGGGTTACGATACTTAACGGTATAAAACAAATTAAAACAGAACTTCGTTCTGGTCCAAACTTAATAAAAGAAGCTAATCAATACTGCGAAAAATATAAAATGAGAAAAATCAACGCGTGAGCACTTCTGATGAGATCGCTGTCTTGGAGCGTGTTTCAAAGTAAAGTAAAGAGCTTCAAAATAAGTTTCAAAAGAAAACTAAAAACAACTAAAAACTTTAAAACAACTGAAAAAAACAAAACTTTAAAAACAACAAAAACTAAACTAAACCTAAACCGAGAGACGTGATCTCTCCGTTTTATTACTTGCAAATCGAGGCGTGTCTAGGCGGGGCTTACCGGCTTTTATCTCCAAGATTTAGTGGAGGTGTTAAGATTCACAGAAACTCACTGAACTAAACCGTGCTTCACCTTCTCAGTTTCTCACCATGGCTCAATAGATGTACTTTGTCTATCATGACAAGGATTATGACGTGATTAAACATTAATTATACATATTCAGCTTAATACTTGTTAAAACAAAGACATATCAGAGTCATTTACTGGTTATAACCGTGAACATATTAAACAGAATATTTCTCGTCCAACTGCATCAGGACTCACCATCAGGAGGTGCTGTGGTTCCACCGAACACAGTACAGATTAAACATTAAAATTTGATTTCAGTCAATCTTAATCGTAGAGAAACGGGAGAAAGATCAGTTTTATGAGCTTCTCTTACTGTTTCTTAATGTGTTAGAAATAAGATTGTGAGATACTGACTTAATGGTTAATTAGACATGGTCTGAAATCTGGAAGAATACAGAGGCCATTTGAATGGAATGTGAGCAGATAAGGTACCAGGCATAAGTCGTAAATTAAAAAAAAGACAGAGTAACAGCATAGAAAAACACGTCAGAAGGTGTCCGATGTCCACTCTGTGAATGTTTGTGGATCAGAAGTCATAGAGACAGAGAGAGAAATAGGTAGAAAGTGATCAGGCGTGTTACTTAATCTGCAAATGTAAAGACATTGTATTAACACATCCTCTGATGACATTGGTTCGTCCCTCCTGGTGAACTGTCACAGGACTCACATGACCTGTGGGAAGAGTTTTATCTGTTCAAAAGGGGAGAGAGAGTTCAGAAATGGGAGAGTAAGTTCATCCAAAGGCTTTGGGTTGTAAATTAATTACAACTGTCCTCATTTGAAGTCTTTATGGTCCAGAAGAACACTATCCTCTCTGCCAGGAGATAAGATGGTCAGCCTGGAAGGCGCCTCCTTCCTGTAAATAATCTTCATCCAGATGAGAAGAATTAACAAGAACAACAGGGCCCCAATTTAATGCAGAGGCGATGGACAGAGGTTCCTACATTTGCTAGTTGCGGGCTAACGTCCAGTAAAGTAATCTGGCTGTTGGGGCGAATAAACACTCATATGCGACACAAGTAAACACAGATGATCCCATGGTCATACTCACATGAATATCCCAAGGGGAAATTTGCTTCGCTGGCAGTGAATACACAATATAACGACCACCACTGCTGATGAGAATCTGACATGACTCTGGTACAAATGTTCACAGACCAGGTAATGTTAAAGTTTTATTCTTATTAAGTTTAGTCACATTCTCTGAATTCCTTCCTCACTCTCTGACTCTCCCAGAAGTTATAGCCGCAGGCAACCTCATGAAACACACCGTTACCTTCAGTAAACTTGTGGATCTCTCTGGGTTTGAACACTGTTGGAAACATTTGGGATAATTTTAAGTGCACAACTCAACAAGATCTATAACAAGGAACTAGTCGATTCTAGGCATTTGCAGGAATCCTACTTACTATATCATACATATAAAGCACATAAACCCCTTTAGGTGGTATACTATTACAGTATATACTTTTGGATAATTAACAGAGATGCATTAACATTAAAGCAGCAATTCAGAGCCAATTGTATCCATGTCATATGCTGTTGGTTGTTTAATCTTTCACAACGCATCATATTTTAGAAGCTCATCATATGTTTTGGATGAAAATCTTGATGTAACTATAGATGTTAAATAATGACTGTTGTGGCTTTTTTCAGGGCCGATACCGATTATTAGAAATCAAGGAGATAGATAATCGATATTTGGAACGATATACATTTGCAGTTGAACTGAGAATATTAGTGGCTGAACAACCAGTGATGGAATAAACATAAGTACAATTTACTCAAATACTGTACTTAAGAGGTACTTTACTTGAGTATTTCCTTTTTCTGTCACTTTATACTTCCTCTCCACTACATTTATTTTGATAGGCAGTAGTTACTAGTTGCAGATTCATTATATTTTATTCTTAAATTAGTTTATTTTATCTGCAATCTGACAGAAAAAAATATTGATACCAATAATCAGAATACTATTGGCCCTGATATTTGGCCAGGTTGATAATTGGTCAACTCCTTTACATAACTGTAGATTAGTAATAAAATACAGTATTTTGAGAAGTATAAAGTACCATAAAATGGTAATACTCAAGCAAAAACATGTCAATTAATGTTCCTTTAGTTCTAATATGATGTATGACTACTGGAAACTATTCGGAGACATTCAGCACTATAAACTTCTTCCTGAGAGGCAATCAGAAAGTACTACTCAAAACAGGTGTGCTTTTTGGGTCCTGAGTCCCATGCTAGAAATACAGGTAAAGCCCCTGAGTTCCTAAAAGGTTCCTGGATTCCTGGAAATGGTCCTGCAGGGGCTTTTTTTTGTCCTTAGGTGACAATCTGAGGGGCTATTTTCCCTTCTGGGTGGCAGTGAAGGAGACACAGCAGCTCGTACTGATCAGGATTCATGTCACACGTCTCAGGGATGCGTAATCGTTCAGCTGTGGACCCAGCAGGTCAGGGTCTGACTCAAGGGTCCTTTCATGGTCGCTAACCTCAGCAGGGACATTGCATTTCAGCAGAATGAGGATCAGTTGAAGACACATTACAGAGGTGGCTGCAGCACTGGGCTGGCAATGATGATCTTTGACTGTTCTGCCTCAGCAGCCACTCGTGTGAAATTTATATCAATCAGGAGCAGTGACTTTTCGCTGCTGTACTTGCCAAGCATTAGAATGTGTTTATCTCACTGCGGCTACATGGATTTTAAATAAATCCCTCAAATGCTGATCTTATTATTCCCAAAGTCTTCTGCTTTTGTTGTATAACTTACGACTGAAAACAGTTTGAAGGTCTGTGGACAAACTAAAGTATAAATCTCCGGAATTCAGCTACCAAACAAGTCACCAATAAACTAATTGTCACTTTTAAGCAGACTTTTGACTATTTTCATTCCCTAAAAGTTGACATTTCATCTTAGTCTTGCTTTGCCGTTGACAACTGTCCACAGATCATTTTCAGGTGTATTTTTGATGAGAACTGCACATGTGACGTGGAAAAAATAGGCTAGTTTCCAGGATCCGTTGCCTGCAGGCAATGTGTCTGTTATTATTATTACTATTATTATTATTTTGACCTTTTCTTGGCTTTATTAAAGACAGGTGAAGAGTGACAGGAAACAGGGAGAGACAGAGGGGAAGACATGCAGCAAAGGGCCACAGGTCGGATTTGAGTCTTGGGCCGCTGTGGCGAGGACACAGCCTCTGTACATGAGGCGCAACTACCCGGGCTACTGGGGCACCCTTAATGGCTGCTCTAACCAGTTTACACGGCCGCAAAAATAAAAAGTGAGGGGTTCTGCCGCTACAGGACCCCCTAAAAAGGCATTATAAAACCATCAACTGATTGTTCACATGATATACAAACTTTCTTTGATCATGAAGCCTAATGTTACTTGACAGTTCTCTGCTTTATCAGCCAACTGTCTTAACTATACTGCAGACTGGAGTCTCTGTTAACAGTGACAAACAGATCCAAGTCAGATATGCTCAATGTACAACATCAGCAGAATTTACAAGAAGGACCAAATTACATTAAAAAAAATTGTCATATACAGCATTTCACAACGTTTAAATATCTCCTAACAGATTTTATAAGGGAGTCTGGGGAATTTCTTGCCCTCTTCATCTCCTTGCTGTTGTTATACTAAATAAGTATTGGATGTAAGTTATCTAGGCTGTTTAAATCAAAGGGGCACAATTTAGTTTTAGAGAAGAAATTCAAACTATACGATAATACGAAGTATTAACAATATTAATGAGGTAATAATACAAACTCGGAAATATTTATTTTTTCCATAACTGAATAAACAAGCTGTTCTCAGAGGAAAATAAGGTCCCAGAACACTGTTTGAAGCTAGAAAGGTGGCAGGGTCCGCCAAATATAAACAAAGTAAAACAGTACAAAAATGTGTTGTCCTTTGAGGTAATTTTGTCGGTTGTTTATTCAGTCATGAAAACAAAGAGAGTTTGTTTATTTGGTTTGTTTAAATAAAATAAAAAATAAATCAATGAAGATCTTTCTCTTCTGATTAAAAATTTCTTTCTTAAAACTACATACTGCACCTTTAATGCTAACACCTGCAGTGTGCCTAGGCGTAACTACTGTATCATTGTGTCTACCGCTGCCGTGGTATCAATGGGTTTTTAGTGCCCATGAGGATCTTGCAACCAGTGTTTGTGTGTACTTTAGCGAACACTATGAATGAGGTTGTGTGTGTGTGTCTGTGCACCTTTGTTGTGAATGCTTTGATAAGCTTTGAGACACACCGGGGAGCCTCTCTTCCCTCTGTTCCCTCGGCCTGGCAGCGAGCGCTGATTAGAGGCTGAGCTCGTCTCGCCACATTGGAAGGTTTTTCTCCTGATTCAGAAAACGTGCCTCATCTGAGCCGTCAGAAAGCCATCGACTGACGCACAGCCTCTTTTCAGCGGGAGACACGGGTGCATTACAAGACACAGTGTGCCTGATGAGCCTGTATGTGTTCGTGAATATGTTGTCACAAGTGCAGAAAAGTCTTCAGTATGGGGGGATGGAGCTCCTCAGCTGGTTGAAGCGATCATAAAGGCTTAAGGTGGATTTATATTCCTGCATGTTAAGATGGTCTTGTAGATGCCTCCAGTATTGTAGCTTATAGTTCAGCAAATAGTTTCTGCCCATTTGTTGTAGCACCCCACCGGAACTGGATGGATTTATTGTAAATGATCAGTCTTGTCGATCTTGTTTTATTTCTTACATGTTCTGTTGGCTTGTGTGATGTTACACCTTGTCTTCCTACTGGCAAGGAGGGCATTCATCAGTAGCTGAGGCAGTAAAAAAGTTTGGTATGTAACAGGTCCAGACATTTATGTGTTGCTTCCGGGAAATAGCCACAACCTTGCACTCTTGATTGAAACTTACTCGACCTCAATGATTGATAGAGTTTAGCACTTTAAAGCAGTTCAGGTGGTAAGTGATTTATAAACAGCATGTTTTAAACTCCAGGCTTACCATAGCTATTAGTGATGTGCGGGTCAAGGTTTTTTATGACTCGCACCTCACTAACCCGTTATGAGAGCCAACCCGTCCATCCAACCCATTAAGTATTGTGCTAAGCAATGACCCATGCCCAGCCCGATCTGCAAAACAGTTGTTAAGACTGAGGAATGAGACAAAACTGCGTGTCGTTGTGCTCAGCAGTGCTGTGGTCGGGAAATCTTGATAAAATAAATGACAATATTATTGTTGAATATAGCAGCAAAGTCTCTTTCAGTCTCTGACACACACATAAACGTTTTCTTCACATCGTAACATCAAAATAATAGCCACATGTGTCAGCCTACTATGCAGTGTTTTAGTCTATTGTTCGGCTGCACTTTGTGGAGTCAATGGTTCCAGGATTTAACCCATTTCGACGCGCTTTGAGCACATGGCCAGCTGAGCTGAGAGTGCTTTCACTGGATGCGCGTGTTGTGAAAGCACAGCACCATTCGAGCCAGCATGGAGAGGAGAGGGTCTGTGTGGGTATTTGAGGACATTTGTGTGTTTGTAACTGAGAGACTGAGAGATTGACAGAAAGAGGGAAAGGAAGTGGAAAGTGGACTACTGCACAATATGTTTCTGTTAGTCTTTCTAAGTTATTAACTTATTCTGACCACTGTTTTCTCAGTCATTGACCTGTAATCTCCTCTTGTAAAGCTGACCCAAACCATGCCTGACCCACAGGGCAGTTCCTGGGTCCTGCGGGTTATGGGTTGACCCGCGCATCATTATTAGCAATACACTTGCTGTTGAGATCATTACTAGAAACCAATACTGTATACCCGGCTACTGGACTCACAAGCTGCTGATACCAGCTCCTTAATGTCCTCGACACTTTCTGAAATGCAGAAGAGACCACTAGGGGGCGTCAGGGCTTGTCGTATTTAGTTATTTACCAGAATCAGACAGATATGAGTTTGGTAAGAGGTGATGCTGCAATTTAATTGATAGTTTGTGCTTGTAGTGCCTGTTAGGGGTAATAAATGTTGTAGATAATAATTCAACAATTTGTTGTTGTCCTCAGTGGAAACTTGCCCCCCCCTAGCATTTCCATACCATAATGGTATCATTGTTGGCGCTGGATCGTTTCTGTTTTCCTCAGTCACAAATAACAACAACACAGGACAAAACATGAGTTTATTCAATCATTTAGTCTAGAGACTAGAGATTTATAGGGAACCAATGCAAACACATATGGCTTCATTATTCTATATCCATTACATTTTGCAATCAGCATTTACTTCATAATGATACGTTGAAGCAGAAAACTTGTCTATTGCTAGTTACATTTCTTATTGCTCCTAGTGTTATATAAAAACACTGTACCACGCCACATGTGTTCATTGATTTTTGTTCATTTATAGATAAAAATAATACACAAGTAGAATCAGCAGTAATAAAATACAGAGTAATAAAGCAGTTCTTCAGCAGGTCTTTGCAGTGGTTGAGGTACTATAAAACACAGCTGCCGTTCAAAGAACATTTTAAGCCCCTGTATGGTTCTTTAGAGGTTCACAACTTATACTATTTGATCTCAGAAAGGATAACAGGGATTCAGAAACAAAGCTTTTGCCATTGCAGTAGTCTTCACATATTTAAAAAGCCATCTAATGATGATTTCTATACAGTTAATAAACTTCATTTTAGCTGTGCTGAGCATTATTTCAACATTTTCATACTGTAAACCAGCATCATTTTCAAAAATCCTCCATCATTCACTTCCAGCACATTTACAGGCCTCTGTTATGAATGTGAGATTAACTACAATGTCAAATACCTTGAGAGTATTAGTGGATCTACCAGGTACTCCACAAGAAGGCCACTAAAACCAGGACTGTAGAGATAAACCAACAATTGTTCGGCTTACATTTAGCCCATGACCCTGTGGTCAGCAACCCCCAAGAGATCTGAGGCACTCTGATGAAGTCCTTTATCAACTCGTGGGAAACCACTGTGTTTGGACTCAGGAGACTCTTTATAAGGGCCACGGAAAGACAGTTGTCCCTGATGCTTTAATAAAGGACTTTTAACTTACAACAGAGTGCATCAGAACTCTCGGGATTGCTGTCCACAGGCTAGTGACCTTAACATGAGCTGAGTAATCATTGTTTTATGTCTGACTTGCTCCATCCTGAAGAGTATCTGATTGTGTGGAGATTATCCTCCACTTATTAATACCTGGTGTAGTGCTCTCCATTGTATTTAGTCATGCAAGTGTCATGGCTCTAAGGATGGCAATGTCAGACGGTTGGACAGTCCACCACTTTAGTTGTCACTTTAGGCACATTATATATTACTATAGGACAGACTGTCATCCCAGTTTTGGTCCCTACATTCACCCTCACATACATTCATGGCTGTCTTTTTAGCATCACCATGAGGATGACATCCTTTGTTTTTCATTTAAATATAACTTGAATGAATTCCTACACATTAAGGTTCATAGCTTGACATTTTGGTAAATACACTAGTGTGTTTTTTGCGGAGAGTTAAATGAGCTTGATACCACTGGTATGTCTGAAAAGTAAATATGAAGCCACTGCAGCCAGCTATTTAGCTTAACTTTAGCATAAAGGGTAAAAACGGCTTGCATGTATCTCTTCAAATGTAAGAAAATCAGCCTACCAGCACATCTTAAAGTCTGCAATAACTGTAGTAAGTTGTATCTCATTTAAAGGTCTAATATGTAAAAACGTTTGCATTAAAATGTCCAAAAGCAACTATACCATTGTTATATATATTTTGTTGAGTTGTGTGCTGACTTTATTCCAAATGTTAAGAGCAGAGAAATCCACAAGAGACCTCAGGTACCGGTGCATTTCTTTTAGCCGCCTGTCGGTATTTCTGGGACAGGGAAATTGGCAAAATTACCTCATCACCAAGATTTTCATCAGCGGTGGGGGTTATTTAACGGTGTGTTCATCCTCAATGACGAAGGTTTGACTGCAGGACCATTTGTGTTTATTAATGTTACTCATGCAGGGTTCATCTGTCCCAAACATCCAGATAAGTCCAAGTCTCCGGAAGCCCTGAGATCCCAAATTGGCTTGCGCTCGTGCACGCACCTCAAACGGGGTGCACGCAAACGCATTTAGCTTAGCAGCTACAGTGAAGATTTCAGCTTAAAAAAGGGTGTTAAAAATCAATCAGTTTGGGATGTCAGGGTTTCTGGAGACTTGGATTACACCAGTTTGGAGCCATTTAATTTTTTTTCTGTAATTTTTTTACAGTCCCCATCTACCTCAGTCGCTTTGGAGAATGCTGGAATGCTGTTTTGCTGTGAAGCTCCAGAAATATTTTGTGGACTTCGTAACAACACCTGACGTTCCATCACCCTGGGGGTGAGGAGATGATGACTAAATTTTCATTTTTGGATAAACTGTTCCTTTAACATCAGCCTATCAGCAATGTCATTGTGGTCATATTCGCACGAGGACATTAGTGTTTAGCTCAAAGCACCACTTTGTCAAATGTAGCCTCAGAGCCCCTAGAAATGCTGTAGAGTCTGAGGGATCTACTTTAATTACACAAGCGTACGTTTTGAGAATAAAACATGACACACCACTTTTGCTAAAAAGAAAGTTGGAAAGGAGATGGTTCCTCTCAGTATTAAAGAGCTGCAGAAATCTGACTCCCACAAAGACAGAATTCTGAGTTATAACTGACCAGCCTGAAGTTTGTCGAGTTGTGTAATTTGCACATGATATAATGAAGGTAAACGCAGTGGACAGCCGAAAGTACCGGCACTCTGGTGGGGCACTTCTCAAATCAGAGGTTGCAGATTTATCAACATAGCTGTTGTTGCACCGCCACAAAAGTAGGGCCCTTAGTCTCGTTTTCTTTTTAAGAGCACAATTGATGGTCCTCTTGCACCAACCATTGCTAATTAGATCATGAATTACCCTTGTTTTTATCCTTTATTCTATTTGCTTAAACAGGCCAATCTAAAATTAAACTGCAGATCTTTGAATATTAGACCATAAAGAGCAGGCTTGCAGTCCTCTTTAACTTTTAACTGTACACACAGCACCTATTGCACTCCCCACATTACTCAGAGTGCTTTAATTTTCTAAGCATTTACAAACAACACCTGCTCTAAACACCGGCAATACATTTTGAGTTAGCTCCCCCCAGCCAGTGAGCCGTGTGGTCTGAATGGCTCATTGGCTTTATGATGATTGCATTTTGTGAGATAACCTTTTCTTGCTTTCCACAGATGTCAGTAATTTGGGGGGCAGTTTCTGTTAATAGTCGGAGCTCTTTGGTATCCAGCATCCTCAGAAATCAGTGGTGGCTGAGTGTAAATGAAATCTTCAATCATCACCATCCCTGTTTGAAGGTTAGATGAGAATATAATGTACAGTTGATGGCACGTTGAATCTGAATTGAACTCCTTTTTATGTTCAACACTATTTGTTTCTTCTAAAATCTTATTTGCTCTGCTTCTCTCTCTCGCTCACCGTCTTTTCCCAGTGAGCTAAAAATGGTGTAAGTTGCTTCCTAATGACCTATCCTCTCATGCATATTTTATGCAATGTTCTCATTCACATTTGAAAAGAGGCTAATTCACAGCATAAATATTTGATACGGACCTTTTATATCCCCACCTCCCACATTTCAATTAACTGCAAAATGTATCTTTGGGCTCACCATTTGCAGCTTTGTTAGCCACCATGGAAACTATTCCCCTCATTACCGTTATGTTTGTAATGCTACCATAAAAACAGGCAACACAAAGCATTAGTAAGATTGCATTTGCCATTGATTAACCTTTGAAAGCCTCCTCAAGCCATCCCTGTTGACCACGTTAAGCACACTTCACAGGCCATGAGCAGACTTTTAATTTCCGATGATTCCAAGACAAGTGGCCATGGCTTCATAAGTTGTGCAGTACCGTCTCGGTTTCACTGTTAGACCAGAGACACAGGAGGCCAAAGCACCTCATCAATCAAACTGGGAGTAATCAGACACAGATTGCTGCAAATCGCCCAGGAGGATGAGGATCAATGTAAAGCAAAATTAACCTGGGGACAAAATTGACAAAGATGAAACAACTGGTACAAAATTGGTTATGAATTCCAATTATGATAAATACTAGGGCTCAAGGCGCTAGCCCTTGTTTGTTGGCAGTGGATTCTTTAAAGGACGCCAAGTGGAAATCTTCTGCATGTGTTGATAAGGAAGGAGACTGGTCTCCTGACTAAAAAGAAATAAAAAGTACCGGTGTTCACCTTATCATTATTAGATTATCAGGGCACCTTATAAGACCCCGAGGCTAGTATGATACTGCAGGTCACACTGCTTGTTTTAATACAAAGGAAAGAGCTCTTGAGAAAACAGAACACAGAGCACTTTGTTTCTACATTTATTAGCAGACTTGTTTTCAGTCATTGTTTTTCATTTCATTCAGGAGTGTGAAAGGAAGGGTGCCAACAGTGAATCTACAAAAAACTAAAGATGAATCCACAAGGATTTAGGAGGATGGACAGCACTGACAGATATAGAGTATCGCATCTGGATTTGTAAAGATCAACAGATCACTGGTTTAATGCCCTAACAACTGTCAATTGCATTTTCAAATTTGTCTCGAGGGGTATTTTTCAACAATAGCTTGACTTTATTTGGGGTTTTTCTTGCAGGTCAGCGTTTGGCGTCTTATTTTTCAGTGAATTATGATTATTTGAACTTAACTGAGCCAAACCAAAAAACACCACACTTCTGGGAATCAATAATAAACAACAAAAGATAGAGATTCAGTTTGTTACAAAATGTGGTTTCTCAAATCTGCCCATAGTAAACCCTCTTCTTAAACAAACCAATAAAGGATCTCTGCAGCTGCAGGCTGCTGGTAAGCTAGCTGTGTTGTCTGCTTTGCAGACACTGCCTTTGAATTTGATGATCGAAATTGGAACCAGACAAGTTTTTAAATAGTGCAAGATAAATACATGCAGTCCTCGCCTACTGTGTGCTCTTAAAATTGACGGTTATGGTCTTTTGAAGTGCATGTTCAAAATGTGCTTGTTCAGAATGGGCTTGTTGCTTTCCCTCTGGTATTGCTCCTTGCAGCTTTCTCGTGAACCGTTCATCCAAACTATTTCACACTCAACACTAACTGAGTTCTCAGAACTTTACATAAAAACTTAAATAAGCTGACGAGTCGTTGGGGACATCCAGCACTATTGTTTCGTGGGTTTTTTTCTCACTTGCTTACTGCAGCAAATTGTTGCATCATGCAAATCCCCATTTTGTTTAAGTCTGCTTCTCCATGAGATCACGTGATGTGGGGGATTCGCTCCCTCTGGTGCGATACCCTTATCTGTAGTGTGTGACTTGCCATTATTTGAATATCTTGCCGTGTGTGCATGTTTAAAATCAGAGGGAAGAAATCTGTTGAGTTCGTCCTTATGTTTGGGACAAAACCCGATGACAAAATCAATTAGGATTTTGAAAAGTCCTGTAGGGTGAGCCCAGTTTCAGTCTGTAAAGCCATGAAGCCAGAGCGCTGACGCCACGGCCCCAACACTGCACAGAGCAGTGTTCACTCTTCATTCAAAATGTATTAGTATGAAACATGTTGTACGTCTAAATTTTGTTGTCTTTTCTGTGTGAAATCCTTTAACTCTCAGTATGCAGAATATCATGTGACACTTAATGCAGGTTTTCACAGAATATAATATATATGTACCTCCTGGATGATTCTGATTATAAAATTATTCATTAATAACAAGACACAATCATAATTTATGACATCTTTTTAAAAAGCCAATATCAGTATAACCCTGACATGCAGTGTGTCAGATTTTCCAAAGAACGAACCGGAAGCCTTGACAGGCGTCTAAAGCCTGAATAGAACCGAGCCATCCTCTCTATCTGTGACAAGCCACTGAACCCCAACCAGTTTAACTGATCCTTTCTAGAGCCGAGTTCTGCCGTACTCTTATCTGAAGGAGTGTGTTGATGTGACTGTGTCATGATAATGAAGTTAGGGCCACAGAAGCCTGTCTCAGTGACTGAGTGATCGCCTGAGGGCTTCTGCCACCACCCTCATTCATCACAGCGATGATAGTTTTCCCTCTCTCTTTTTTTCCCCCTCTCTCTCTCGTTCTCCTTCTCTCCATCTGTCTCTCTCATTTCCCATTCCCAGTCCCTGCATTTGCATTTGTACCCTCTCAGCTGTTCATTAACACTTGATGAATGCTGCCGTGTAAAAAGGTTTCCTTAAAGTCATTTAGTTTGTGAGTCATGAATATTTTCTGCAATAACACACACCACACCCATCATACACTCTTTTTCTGGCTCCACGGCTACAACAAGGTTCCTAATGCAGGTCATCTGTCAGACACCCACTCCTTATTGTCTGCTGCCTCCGTAGATGTGACACAGTCCTGGGCACCAGCACCTCCTTTCACCCCCGAGCAACCTGAAACCTTTGAATATGGGCAGGAGATTGGTGTGGTCTGACTTCACATCACCATAATGTCCCTCTATTTCACCCCACGAAGCAGAGAGGGTGCACGCCAAACATGCCCCCCCTTCCCCCCATCCCCAAGAATCTGGTTGGCCACTGGGCACTGGGTAAGTCCAGGGGCCCCTGGACATTTTCACTGTTTTTGATTCACAGTTTTTCTCAATTGCTCGGACACATTTCTTAAAATTATGCTCCATTTCTTAAAACTCTAAACACAAATGCATAACTGCACACTCATCCTCACAAACTTCAAACTTCCATGCCAAAACCACGTTCTCTTACATCTAACCAACCTTTGTCTGTAGACCTCACACAAAAGCTATCAAATACACATACACTTCAAAATAGCCATAACACACTGATGAGATCAATTCACATTACTACCAGTTACACAGAAAGGACCCAAACACAAACACAAAAATCCAAAAGTGCAAACAATAAAAAGCAATGCAACAAAGGAAAATACAAAAGTAATACAAAAACTAAGGACAAACCAGAAAACCATTAAATTTATCACACCAGTGTGTAAATGATGCTCGGTAAGAGATATTTGTATGATAGCTGTGTGTATTGTTTTGGTGGAAAGAATCAGTTTTGACAAGAGAATGTGTTTTGAGTGCAGTGTCTCATTTTGCAAGAGATATGTGGAGTTTTGACAAAACGGTTATGTTGTGTTTAGAGTTTCTAGACCATAGACCTTCCACAGCCATGCCGAAGAAAACACTGCTCTCTGGGGTTTAGGTTGGGAGAATACGCAGGTAGAAAGATGTTGCTGAAACGTGTGCTGTTTGTGAACCAGCCGTCTCTAACTTCAGATGTTTGTGCAACCATTGTTCCAAAACCTTTGAGCTGAACCATGGCCCTTTTACCTGTCTGCCCTGAAGTGCAGATTGGTGTGTGAACAATTTTGACTCTTGTGTCTTCATGGGTTCAAGAAATGATGTGTAAAAAGAGGGAAATAATGTTTATAGTTGTGGGAAATGTGTCTGTCTTTTGGTAGATGGTGTCATGGTTTGGGATGTTTAGTTAAAAGGCTCAGTTTAATTGTGTAAGCAATCGAGGAAAACTGCAACCATTTTTGTTGGAGAGTAAATCAAGTTACCACAAAGAGGCACAATAGATCTAAAGAGACATAAAACGACCACAAAGAGACACAAAACGACAACAGCGAGATGCAAAATGACTACAGAGCCCTGAAACAACTGAGATGTAAAATAACTAACGGATGCAAAACGACCATGAAGACACACAAAATGACTACACAGAAATGCAAAATGAATACAAAGACATGAAAAACGACTATGAAGAGATTCTGCTCTACTATAAAGCGATGCAAGATGCCCATGAAGAGAAAAGGAAAGACTACACTGAAATGCAAAACGACTACATAAAGATCCAAAATGACGATAAAGAGATGTGAAATGACAACAAACAGATGCAAAACGACCATGAAGAGACACAAAATGACTACAAAAACATTCAAAATGACTATAAAGACACAAACAAGTCTTTCAGTCTGGTGGCCCTGCTCCTATGTGGGAGGGTTGGGGGAGTGTTAAGAGGTCTGACTGTCGGCTATTTAGAGTTTTAAGGTAGCAGCTATTATTGAGAGTTCATATTAGAATACATTATTTCATTAATTACAGAAGAATTACATTCAAGCCAAAATAAGCATTAACACGAAGAACCAAGGCTTTAAATGTGTCTAACACATTATTTCCTTTCAAAGGTTCTGAAGCCCACGCCTGCCCATACGTCACCTCTGCTCGCAGTTTTTCCTGTCATCCTCCATCCTTTTTCAATCACTTCCACTGTCATTTCTCTCCTTCTCGCTCACTTTTTCGCCTCTTGCTACTCTTTTTCCTCACATGCCCTGCTTTTGCACTTTGCTGCTGCCATTAGTCTAAAGTACTGTCTCTCATGCATTAACCTTTGGCCCACATTGGCTCCCATTGGATCTGCCATGTCTCACGGAGGAAGAGCTGAGGTGTTGGAGGACAGACTGAGTGCACAGGCCTTATGCTTTCACAACAGCCACAAGAGCGCAAACCAGTCCTGTGCTGATTAACATCGTGCTCAGTCATACCTTTAGCAAAAGTTAATACTTTACAACGGGAGGGTTTATATTAGCAGCGACAGAGGAACAAGATGAAACACGCGCTTTCATGAGCCTAATGACTCGTATACTAATTGTGATTGGTTGATTTGCTGCGCCGCTGCCAGATGTAATACCGATAGAGAGACAAGAGCGTTTTGATGATGGGAACATGAATGTTAAGACATCGGAAATGACCTTTATCGACCTTCTGCACCTGCTGGCTCTCTAATTGGCAGCGTTTTGATGTTTCACTTGGTGTAAATAATTCAAATCTTTATTAAGTCCTATCTACTTGCACTGCCATTGAATATTAGCAGATAGAGGCAAATGTCAACTTACTGCAGTCTTATCTGTGGTAAAAGGGGTTTGTCGCATTGATTCAACCTGTGTAGTATCTGTGGATATCCACCACGGACTGTATTTTCAAAGGTAACGACCTCACAGTTGAACTTAAGCCTTGCTTTGCAAAATAAACAGCCTGGAATTTGGGCTGGAATTAGTCAAGGTCAGTCCTAAAAGGGTGGGACATGGTAACATGTGAAATTAAGTTTCAAGTCTGTGCTTTCGTTGTTGTTGTTTTTTCTGACAATTAGAACTCCATTCTGCTCCTGCTGATTACATTTACAGCAGGTATCAATTAGCCCCAATACCAGTTGTTATGAAATTAAGTCCACGTGAGTGCTTATGTTTCACCTAAATGCTGCATTGTAATTAAACACCAGCTCTGTCTAACGCTGTGTTGATGCTTTCTCTCAGGCAGATTTCACAAAAAGTTCATCTGTGTGGTTATTCTGTACATGTGTTCAAAACTGGTGGTTACCAACAGAATAAAATCCTGAGGGGTATCCAGGAGCATGTGACAGGGGGCAGAATTTAATGTTTGCTAAACTCCTCCCCCAAACAGCAGCTGCCCAATCATAGCTTAGCAACCGTAACTGCTACAGCAACATGTTCTCACTCCCAACTCGTCAAATTTGGCAGCTTGGTCAGTGGCATTAAGCTTTAAACTATCACGCTCTGCCTACTTCTCTAGCGTCAGTTTTGCACATGAAAGGCTCCACTGTCAAGTTAGAACTTATACATTATATGCAACATCTGGTTAGACTTTCAAAATAAAGGCGCTGTGCACAAGTTTGCAACAATACGTAATGTACAACTTCTTGTCAGGCTTTCAAAAAAAGTGTACTGACAAACGGTTCACATTGTATTGCATATTATGACTTTTGGAATTGTATTAACATTGTCGAACAGCTGTGGTTTGGTTAGGCTACAAAACGACCCGTTTGGGGTTCGGAAAAAGATCATTCTTTCAATTAAAATAAGTAACCTAACTCACTTCACGTACATGACATCAGTTTCTTCTTTTACGTACGTTCACTTACATACGCTACATAAATTAACAAATCACTCTCGACTCTTGGTCACAAAAAGGACAAGAACCCTGGTCTACGGAGGGACAGTCCTGTGAAAGTCCTGTCACCATATTAAACAGATTAACAATAATAACATTGCTGCAAAAGCACAGATAAGTTAAAACTGTTGTAACTTTGTTTCTTTGGGATCAATTTCCAGTTTTTTCTCTCGTCACAATGCTGTACTTATGCTCTCGGTGAGGGTTTGGAAAACATCATGTGTAGGCTTAACTGCTAACATTTTTTCCGGGCTGACTTTATTGTCTTAAATGACATCAGTGGACAGAAACCGTAAACTTACTGGGAATTAAATCATTCTAAATTATTCAAAGCATATTTTTCTGTATTGTTATCTGAGTTTTCATATCGGTGCACCTCGGGCAGCATATACGTCTATAACCAAATATATTTGTAATAAGTCAATATCCTGTGGTGTAATCCAAGTCTCTGGAAGCCCGAGATCCAAAAGTGATTTGAAAAGGCTTCATTTTCACCCTTGATGCACGATTGTGCACCCTCTTGGGACGGGGCGACGTTAACACTTTGAATTTAGCAGCTACTGTGACGAGTTTGGCTTGGGTGTGAATAATGTGTTTATAAATCAATTAAGGATCTCGGGCTTTGGGAGACTTGGATGATGGTTGACGAGCTGTATGGAGACATTTTATGTTATTTGTTTTGCTCTGAAGCTCCAGACATTTTTTGTTGACTACAAAACTTCACCCGACCTTCCATCAGTAGGCTGAGCACTACTCACCCAAAACCCTCTTATTAAACTACTGAATTTTCATCGTTGGGTGCACTTTTCCTTAAAGTAATGCATTACTGTAACACATTACTCTTTTATTGCATTACCTTTAACACCGGTCACAATCTGTCCCCCAGTGGAAGAATCAGGTGTTGCCTGTTTAATCAAACCAGTGGTAATGAACGAGAAACAACATATTTAAATCATCTTTCATAATCATAAAAAAAAACATTGTATTGGATTAAAATACTTCGCTATTGCCAGCTCAGTTTGTGTCTCCAATTAACAGACGGCGGCTTGCAGGTTGGATGTGGCTGTGACAGGTGATAATACACTAGACAAATGTGCACACTGTCATTGGAATAACACAACAAGTATTATGAAACCAGATACCAGCTAGGTAATTAAAAGCCAACTGTACACCTTTCTAACCTGTATTGTGTAATCTCTGTGTCGTTCGGCAGTCATTTCCTCTGATTTTCAGAAAATAACATCTGTAAATAGCATAAAATGTTAGAACATTCAACTTTGTAATTCATGTTAGTGTAGTCCATGTCCAAATGCCGTTGACATCCTGAGATTTAAAGGCTTTGTTACATGCACACAATGTCTGACAGAAAATTTGTGATAAACCCTGAAACAACAACAATAAATATGTCCTTAGGACAAACTAGACGCACACAAAATAGAGTCGTTAAGTGGGGAATAAATAGGGTTTGCCTGCAATAAGACTGCAGTGTGGGCGTTGTGTAGTTACAGGATTTTCTGGTGTGACAGCCTCTGTTAGCATGTTGGATTAAGCACAGTGAGCTCTGTAATACCCCAAACCCTGCAGCCAGCAAACAGAAACACTGTGAGGTGGGCTATTGTAACTGAGAGAGATAGCTTTGGCGCTCCTCAGTCAACTTTGAATTCCTGCTTTATCAAAACATTTTGAACTTAAATCAGTTTGCAGAGACACTGCAGATTCCTAACTGCATATATTTTTGTGTGTGTGAAATGATGTCTCTATTTTGAGCTCTTGGTGTGCTGCCTTCCTCGCAAAGAGAATGTTTGTTTTCCTTTTGCTACTAAAACAGTCTCTTTGAATCCCCGCAGGACTCGGAGGCCTCCACTCTTGCAGCCTTGATATTGATGCAATTTGATGTTCACATCTGTGTATCTGTAAGGCATTTTTTTCTCTGGCTGGTTTCTTCAAGCACAATCTACAGTATACTTCAGTTTCCCTGCTGGAAAGATGATATAATTGGCCCGCACACAGTTATGGTTGCATCTTTTCGCAGGAGCCAATCAGGCATCATTAGTATATAAGCTAACTGAGAGCGTTCTGTGTGTCAGTGTTTCTCAGTACAAGCTGCTCTTGTTTTCTATCCTACCGTGCTTATTCAGAGGATCAAGAGTCTTTCTCAGCACGACGTGCGACACAGAATTGCAGAAGCTTACCCGCACACATACACATGGTCTGAGACAGAATTGCTTTTAACCCACTGGCAAATGGAGAAGCAGGAGGAAGAGTTCAGGTTCAGAAACCACGTTTAGTGTGACTGGCTTACATTCAGAGTGTACGTATGGCGGCCAGTAGGGTTGTAACACAACCTGTCTGTGTTTGTATGCGTTTATCTCACAACATGAGTCTACAGTCATGCTAGTGGCTCCATGAGGCTGCACTTAAGCACAGCTGTGTTACATAACATGCCCACAATGAAACATGCTGATGTTTAGCAGCAGCCCAGTTGCCATTACAAAATGTTGGCAGCTACCGTGTCTGTAAACCACTGAAATGTTCATATTTGTTCATGTCATCGGCCTGTGTACCACATTGAAATTTCTACAAAACATGTCAGCACATTCACATTACATGTTTATGACTTGACTTCCCAATCAGGAGGTGCCAAGCCAGTGACTGCAGTTCAATACTGTGTATCAACATTTGTAAGCACGACATCACTGGATATTTTAAAGTGATAGTTTGGGTCTTTTGATGTGGGGTTGTATGAGGTACTTATCCCTAGTCAGTGTATTACCTGCAGTGGATGACCTTCAGCTCTCCCCCTGCGTGGAGAAGCAGCGCGTAGCACCGTACTGCTGTAAACGATACCGGCAGCAAGCATATTTTAGCCACCTAAAAGAAGGCACGTATGCGTTTAAGTGTACGCTATATTTTGAACATTTTTGGCGCTTTACATCACTGTCAGACAGCCGCTGAAAGTCTGACCCAAACAGCTGATCTGTGGCGTACTACAGCTCCTGCGTGTGAATACAGACATTGTACGGTTGATGGCTGTCTGACAGCAATGTAGAGTATGAACCTGAATTTTTTTCATGATTTCTAAACTGATTTATGGACATCAGATATCCTAAAGTCACTGCATAGTGATCTGCCGACTGTTGGAAGGTTTAGCATGTGGCAAGGTGTTTGTGTTTATGATGTTTAGATCGGACTCAGCTAGCACTGAGAAGTAGTGTTGTGGTGTTTGTGGCAAATTCTGTCCCACTTGATCCGTTCATATCCTGATAATGTATTCATATTTTGCCTTTGCCCCTGTATTAAGAATACTGGACTCAAAACCCTAGATCCCTGCATTTGATGAAGAACACAACCATTCCCTATATTTTATTTAATCATATCATTGCAGGCTTAAAGTCTACAGTATCTACAGGGTGGACGCCAAGCAAACATCCTGGATATGTTTCCAGTCCAGTGGAGGGCAGACACACATTCAAGCAGACAGCTGACAGCTGAGGAAGACAGTTAGACTGTTTACTGCCTGAACGTCAAAGAAGAAGAAAAAGGCAAAGAAATAAGAACAAAATGGCGAGCTGGAATGAGCAGATGTCAGTTTTTATTCCAATGGTGTATTCAAATTGTGAATATGTGAATGCTTTGGTCGGGCAGTTGGTTAGTGAAACTGCTTGGTTGGTTTGAAAATCATTTTGTTTACAATTCAAAACCCTTTCATCCTGTGACCAGTAAGCAATATCCATCAACAAGAGGAAATATGATGATGTGTGTTGTAAGTTTACTTGTGCATACTTCCTGTATACTTGTGTGTAAAATGAAACTAACAATGAAAGGATGCTGTTACATTTGTTGATTTTAACACATATCTATTTATTATACAAAAAAGAAAAACCTTTAGTCCTTTGAATTTATCTGTTCTCGTGATTGTGTGAAGTACCAAGTGGTTTCACGTCCGCAAATATTGAAACACCGCCTCCAACACTGGCAGCTGGCTTGGCAGCCATCCCGCCTACTTGTCAGGACACCACCGTTCACGCCGTCTCTGGATGTCATGGCAATATCTTGTGAACAGAGGACCAACCGCAGGAGAGAGTAGTCTTTCTTTATTCAAACACTTGCAGGTGGACACTTCAACATGCAATGTTTCTGGCTGAAGGCACAATACATCCTCTTGTGGGTTTTCTTACATATACATGCACACAACCCAAACTCACACCCACATCTGGAGTCTATACATCACCACTCTTGACAGTTATTACCTGTTGGGACTCCAAGCCAAGGATGAGACAAAGGGGGGATTGGTAACATAAGAAACACAAACACAAGGCATAACTCCTAACCCCGGAAACATGTCAACTCCACACAGAACGTGTTGTCAATAAACATAATCCCTGCCTTTTAGAGGTGACGCTGTGAGTTCCTGTGATGCTCTGCTGACATATTGAATTTGTTGATGAGCATCAGGACCTCTAATGAAAATTAAACAGCCCCTCAAGTGTTTATAGTCCTGGAATAAATTAAATCTTATCCCAACAATTCTCTCTTGTCCTGTCCCTCTTTTGAGAAAATAGATGGAGAAGCTGAGTAAGGAAACAAAGAAAACTCTTAACTCTTAACTCTAAAACTAATCTCCTGTTATTCTCTCCTTAGAGATCCGACCCCGTCTTGCCGCCCCGTCACTCCCTCTTCCTCCCATCCCTCATCCTCACTTTCCTTTCGTTCTCCCTCTTACCTCGGTTTTAATGCCAATTCTCAGAGGCCTGACTGTGCATATAACCCTCCATGTCTTGATAAGCCTCTGATAAGCAGTCTGTCTCCTCTCCCCGCGGACCCGGGGTTTGAGTTTCTCTTTCTGACCTCTCTTTGAGGTCCAGGTTTCTTCCCTGCGGAGCAGCCAGACCCAAAGCTCTCATCCGATGACCCGTCCGAGAGAGCCATGCAGAGCTGACAGGATCAAAAGCAGAGGCGTCGAGCTCAGGGAATAGAAAGCTCTGTACATGTTCAGACTGGAGAGAAGGGACAAGACTCACCAGCATTTCATGTACCTCTCTCTCTCTCTTTCTCTCTCTCTCTCTCTCTCTCTCTCTCTCTTCCTCTCTCTCCCTTTCTTATAGCGGGTTATTTTTTACTGTACACATGTCCAGTCGGATGTGCTGCTGCATACTAATGTGTTCACGCTCTCCGCGGCTTTGAGTTTTTTCCTTTGCTGACGTTCCCCGGCAGAGGTGTGATGTGCTGACCACAAGATGTTAGTAGGTAGATGTAAACAGAAGCACTGAACCAGAAAGAGAGGTGGACATGTTTTCCCACAAGGCAAAACAACTAATCACATGATATTGTGGACGGATCCCACAGCTGCTGCAAAGAATTACACAAGTTTGACAAAGGCAGAGTGCACTTGGGAAGTTGAAGCCAATGCAACACGTTATGTCTCTTTATTTCTTTATTCATTATTTTTATTTTCATAAACTTTGCATGTGTTCATGGGTCAGTCCATCAAAATTCAAAAAAGACATTTTCAATTACATCTGTATTATCATCTAGCCATGCAGAAGGAGTTTGACTTAACCTGAGTTTGACACTTCTGTTGCCAAGCCGACATGAAGAGAGTAAACGGATTTGTTTCCATTGTACTCTAAGCCCTGAAAAACCCTGTACCAAGAGGCTGCACTTAGTGACAGTGGTGCAGTGGGACTACTTGCTAAAATGCTCACAATGACACTGCGAATATGCTCATGTTTAGGAGGTATACAGTAATGCTAACTCTAGTCTTGCATAGCCAGATCTATATCCACAGCATTGTATCAGATAAGTGCTGGGTTTTTTGAATGGGTTTTCATTTAAAGAAATTAAAGCATCATTTACTCTGAATTGAAATGACTAAAATAAGGTCTGTGGTTACCTAAGGCTTAAGACATTTACATGTTTTCTTCTGCGACATAAAATACATCATTACATGTCCCACAATTAAATTATAAAGCGCTCACGTGTCTTACAAATGGCTAAATGAGACTACAGAGGTCGTCAGGGACATTACACATCATCTACTCACTAGTCCGTCTTTAAAGGCCGACTTTAGTTCTAAATTATTCTAACTGACTGTATTGTAGTCAGTCTGTAGCCTTACATTAGCTTTTTACTTCTAGCGATTTCATTTATGCCTTGAAAATTCATAAAACTGGTGTTCATCTGTGAAGATAATCAAAACAAAAGAACAAAACGTGTAAGTATCATAAACTTGTGTTTATCACAAATCTTATTTTCAGCTATAATCCAAAATCCAATTCAAAAATCTCATAGGCTTTTTGTCGAGGGAACCAGGGCGATGCTTACATCTGGGTTAGCCTTCAAAAATATGTCATCCCTACACCACTCTATTCTGGTACAGGGGGAAATAACGCTTTGGCTTGTTTGCGTGTCTTCAAACCGATCACAATCATCTTGGGCAGCGCTAAACCCTTTTGCACAACGTTGGTTTCTAGTTGACAACTGGGTGATGTGTGCTGTGAACATTTAAGAACCAAAGTTTAACTTTTTGAAAAGGTGTATATTAACTCAAACCATGTTCTCCTGAACCTAACCAAGTAATTTTGTTGGCATAAACATCGTGATCTTGAAGAAGGCCTGAGGGCCAAAACGTCATCTAATTAAAGAGAACTGCATATGGAGCCAGCAAATGAGATGATTTTTTCACCTTCTAGCATTAACCTAACCAAACAGGGACAGTAAACTGAAAAGAAAGGGAAGAAGTGAACTTGAAACTTATTGAGAGTCCTACATTTAACCAATCCAGCTTTCTGGCTTTTCACGAAGTTGACACGACTGTGATGAAGCAACATTAATTATGATGATGAAAGAAACAACAATACGAGCCGCAAAGCAACGACATCACAACAGCATGACTGACCTCTGACCATGCAAAGCTCCCTGAGGTAGATGCCTTGCAGAGAGGAGGTGAAGAGGGCACCAATGCTTAATATCACAGTTTTACATTCATGTGATAATTAATTCTATTCAAAGTAAGTTGGCTGACTGAACTATCTGCATAGTTATATACCACCCAGGATATATTTGACAAAATGTTAAATTGAATTTAGGTCAGCTGACCCTTTAATGTAAAACAATTAAATGTTTTGCTTTCTTTTCATTGAAGAACTTCCAATTCTCTTTCCAACTGGATTCATTGACATTCAGGACGCCTGCAGCATGTTAAATGTTATCCGTGAGAAAACTCTTGCTTCTGCCTTCATGTAATTCCTGGTTGTGTGTTTTCTTGCCATTCCTGAAATTTGTCAAAATTAAATCTGGATTTAGTGGAGATAATTTCTACTCCCACCGGCAACCCATAATCTCCTTCTTTTAGAGGCTTGTCACCCGACGAGATCTAACTGTGAGGAACAAGTTACTTAAATCATAAATTACACACGTCTTAATGGGATCTGAAGAGGTTTTTCCATTTCTTTTTAGTCTTCTGTACTGACATGTGTGTTTACCAAATGTTTTTGCAATCATAACGCTCAATTTACGTAGGACTAATTAAGATTTTCTACCAGATGATGGCGCTGAGTGAAAGCCAGAGGATCACCAAAGTCTTTTCAATCCATCCTGATGAGAATATCAATGTCTTTGTTAAGTTTCAGGGCAATCCATCCAGAAGTTGTCAGGATATTTTTCTCAAAATTACAAATGTGATCCTCATGGTGGCGCTAGAGGAAAAGTAAAAGGATAACCAAAAGTCATTAGAAATCATCATCTGTGGACTATTACACCGGATATGCACAGTAGATTGGCCTGCAGTAGATGCATTTTGGATGCATTTTAAACCTGATTTAAAGAGACAGTGAATGTAGTCAGGTCACACACTGATGCCTGAACCTGAGAGGTTTCTTGCATGGCACATGAGCAATGCTGGCATGTGGTCTAATGCTTTTTGGTGTCTATATATTTTTACATATGATTACTGTGCAGGTACACAGCTCCTTCTTGAAACAAAGCTTCTTAACGCGTTTTGGCCTTTCGTACACTTAAAGACGTTTTAGATCCCTGAAAATGGGCCTTTGGAAAAACACCTTCCAGGGTGAAGATATTCGGAAACTCTTTTTCAGTGTTTACATCTGGACTGGAAGAAATTGAGATTTTTGGGACCAATGATGCAGAAACACAAGTCCGTCAGTGTATGAAGCATCGTTGGTAAATGTGAACAGAGTATGTGTTATGATGATGTTGGAGTATGTGAGTTTGTACAGTGACAGAATGAATGTTGTATTATTTGATGTAAGACACAATCTCTTATTTGAGACACAAACGGACATCTATAATACAATGATGGAAAGGAGACACAAAAACGGCTGCTTACAATGTTTTTCTCCAAGAAGTGTGAGGAGCAGTCACGCTTCCCTCGTTCATGTATTTTCTGTACACAATCTGCTCCCTGTTTACAAAGGCATGTGTATGCCCAGTGTACACGAATGGCCATTTGTTATGTGTTTTCAGGTGTGTTGTGTTGACGGAGAAACGGTGCTAAAACGCTCATCTCCACAGATTTTTTTTTTCTTTTAATGTTTAATTTAGCTCATTGCAGAACCTGCAACTTTGATTCCAAAACATAAAACTACACCTTCACAGCAGGGCTGCGGTGCCGTTTAAATCTCATGGTGCGTTAGAGCGGCTGCTGATGCACACTCTCATGACAAGGTCTTTCATGCCAGTGCAGACAATGCGGTCGAGGCATCCAGGAGATAGTGCCTGGCAGAGACTTGCTCGACCCAACTCTGATCACCAGCAGCGAAAAAGCAGATAAGAAGTGACAACGCAGTCTCCAAGATAACATGGGCTGGATTTAGGTGACAGTAAAACAGACTTGGGGCGGTTTTCTTTTTAAGTTTCAAGAGAAAGAACATTAAAAACAACATCAAAGGTCAGAAGATAAAATGCCAGTGTTAGCTGTGGGGGGGCTTCACCAAACCCAGGCACAAAATGCAAACGTAACAGATAGTGTCTCTAAAAAACATAAAGATCAATTATTCATAGATAGAAGAAAATGCAACTGGAGACATACTGAGAGTGAAATAGAAGCCATATTTTCAAACTATCTGAGCTAAATTCAGACACCAGAATCAAACTGAATATAGAGGAGGCACAAATGTCACTGCACAGTATTTGCAAACAACACATCAAGTTCGACAATAATCTACAATATATGTGCTATTTTTGGGGGGTTTCTGTCTTTTTTATCAAATCTGAACATCATAAAAATAAGCTTGTTACTGTACTCTAACTTCACTCTACAATCACTTTACTTTGGCAGGGTAGGAAAATTCTTTTCTCGATGCTTGAAGAATAAATCAGTCAACAGTATATCTGCCTGAGTAAACATTTCATAAATCTTTTCACTTCTGCCTTTCTTGGTAAAAAATACAAGAGAGACAGAGTTCCTGGTCTGATTTTCAACATCAATGGGACAATAATCTTTGCTCTGAGATTAACTCCTGGGTCCTTGGTACAGCACGCACCGTAACTGACCAAAGCCATTATGAGTCATCTTACGAGCACCATGAATGTCTGTACAAAATGTCATTGCATCCATGTAGTAGCTGTTGAGATATTTCAGTCTGGACCAAAGTGATGCCTCAACCAAGCAACAGACTTACATCCTTAAAGCAATGTCTGCATCTCAAGAAACACCAAGGTTACAAAACTGCTTTAATCTACATAACATTAATATGTCCAGGTAGGTTTCCACTTCTGCTGGTCCGGTGCACGAGCATAAAGGAAAAGTTCCCAAAAAATGAAAATTCAGTCCTTTTCTACCCATCCCCATGCTGATGGAAAGGTGGGTGAAGTTTGTAGTACGCGAAACATTTCTGGAGCTTCACAGCAAAACAACGTTGCAGCGTTCTCCTAAACAAGTGAAGTTGATGGCAACTTGTGTGAAAACATAAACGGCTCCATACAGCTTGTTAGGGCACAGACGCCCCCTGATCCCAAATTGATTTGAAAAGATGTCATTAACTCGCTTTCAAGCAGAAATCTCCACTGTAGCTGCTTAGCTAAAAGCCTGAACCGTGGTCCACACTGACTGCTTGGTTAGTGCGTGACGGCTGCGTTGCTGATCTGCTGCTCGCTCGCGTGTTCGTGTGCCTTTGGTAATTATCAACAAATATGATGACGTGATTTTCATTTAACCCAGTTGAAAGAGTGAGAAAGCGGGAGGGAGGGAGAGAACGAAAAAGTGTGCAGGAAAAGACCTTTCCTTTGCCTTTCGCCTGTTGTGTGTATTATCTCAATGTCTGCGACATAGTCTAAAGATACACAGATCGACATCATACCAGCACTTCACTATAGTTTTAATGACTTGATTTCTCAGGTCTATTTTTGCCAAGAACTGCACGTGTCACAGAAAAATAGGGACTGCTCATGCAGGCTTTGTTAGCGCCTGTTAGCATGCACTTCATCTGAAGTGTGTGCATGAGTTTTTTTACATTTCAAAACAAGATCCCATCTACTTCAGTTGTTTAGGAGAGTGCTTCAACGCTGTTTAGCTGTGAAGCTCCAGAAATGTTTTGTGAATTACAAAACACCTTTGTAGTCAATAATGACTAAATTGTAATTTTTTGGTGAACTTGTCCTTTTCAATGGATCGATTTTATCTAGAGCAGCAGAACCAGTATTTGTCAGGTCTTGGTGGACATCTGACAAATGCTGGACACATCTACGGAGCCTCGGGATAGCTGATAGTAGTACCCAGATGGTTCAGGTAACGTTGTCTATGTTGCACAATAAAAAACTTTTGTACAAAGCCTTGTTTTGATCCGCTCCTGTTGGCCCTGTTACAGTTACTGCATTACGCTGTTAATCAGTTAAAAGCCAGTGTAAAGACACCCTTCATTTCTGAATAAGGCTTTTATTGTGGAACATTTGAAGGAACATGTTGTGGACAACTCATTGAATTGCAAGGTTCCCACATGCACTTGAGAATGCTTTAGAAACTTTAGAATAAGCAAAGTTAAGTTGAATGGACAAATGAAAACACAAAGAGTCACAGATGACACGGTGGATTGTGGTGCGGCTACACTCTCATTCATGGGCTCTCGTTATGTCCAACTCGGGAGCGGCTGAGTCATGTGCAACACCAAGTGGTAAAATTCTGTATTACCGTTCCGGTCCGGTTCTTGGCCTAATACCAGTTAAATAATAAAGCAGTTCCTGTCATTACATTATCCATACAAGAAATGGAGTCAGATGTTCTACAAAGGAACTTAATACTTTAATTGCAGTAAATTAATGATTCAGTACAACAACAAAATGTCCAAGATACTTACATGTATTTGCTGTTTATCATTATTAAATATTATTATTATTATTATGACTGTATTTTATCTGCCAGGTGTTACAAACACCTGGCAGATAGAAACAAGAGTTGAGATCACATTCAGCTTGAGCCATCAGGTCTTTATGACATCTCCTCAAATGCACCTACCTGTGTACCTAAGTGTTCATTTGTTCTTACTGTACCCCAGAATGTCAAACAGCAGCACCCATGACATCTTGAGTGCACGTCTCTCTGCCTTAGCTCATTAACAGCAACCGTAAGGATGCATGTATACATATTCAGTGACCCGGTTTTGTGTAATGCTGCGGTTGCTGCAGCTGAGCACAAACACAGGGCCATCTATAAATAATAGTGCAGCAGTGAGTTGGCTTCAGTTTGTCCTGACCCCGCAGAGTGACTGATTTTAGAGCAAGTCTCCAGGGGAGCCACTGAAACTGTCATCAGGGAGCACCTACAGTATGTGCAGTTCAAGGGGTTTGAGGTGGGAGGCTACAGTAGGTTTCCAGTTGTCTCGTGGGGTTAGTGCGACTTGTCTACTATCCCTCGTTGTCTTCTACATGAATAGCCAAAATTGTGAGGGCAGCTGGACAAAATCACATTTAGAACAAAAAAAACCCATCCGTCCTCTCACCCTCTGTGACCTGCTTCCAGTTGGAAGCCTGTCTGAGCCTTCATATACCAAGCAAGGAAGACAAGTACGTAAACACACAAACACATATTGTAGCAGCGCTGAGCTTTACGCCCACTCTGTTTCAGTGGATACTGTACATGCACAATGAGGTTGAAACAAATTCTCCTGCTTTTGGAGCAGCTGGCAGGTTAAGTGCCTTGCTTCGGGGTATTAAGAAATTACATTGTTGCTGATGGAAGAGAGAGCAATACTTCCCATTCATGCAACAGCAAAAGAAAAAAAACCTGGCCAGTGTAGGGATTTCAGCGACACTGTGTAGTATTGGATCAGAAACAGTAAGCCAACAGGGATCCTCAGCAGATATCACTGTGACTTTAGACTACTGTGTCGCTTTATCAAAAGCAAAGTGCTACATTCAGTGTAACTGTTATTGCCGCTAATCTTGCCCGAAAGCACATTCACAATTACATTCACAAACAAGTTGTGCAGAAACTTCAATGTCTTTGAATTTCACACCAGCTGAAAATCTTTATTTTGCTTCCAGGTTGTTTTTTTTTAACTTCTCATCTCGTTGCAGTGTACTTCAGGTGTGACCAACACACTGTTATGTTTTTCACATTTGAACGCCGGACAGTTATCCAGAGAATCAGATCAGGATATTGTCCACACTTACTTGTTCACACATGCAGCACACAACAGGAGATTGTCCGTGTCAGACGGCTATGACTTCTCTGTAATGATGACTGTTTTTGTGTTGATATCAGTACCACATGTATTTGGACATATCTGCAATATAAACGAAAGAGTGGAAAGTAATACACAGGCAAGCAGAGAAGAGTACGAGGCAGGTACACTCGGTGCATGAAGATCCCACTGTGGAAAGAACGCTGCAGCATTTTGAATTTGTGTCCAGCAGCATGAATGGGCCATATGGAGGCGCGAGGGAGTGAGCAGGGAAATGTTTTGCTGAACTTTCATAATGAGCAGTTTGAACGCCATTTTTGCATGTCCTGGTGTACGGTTCAATTTGTGTTACAGCTGACTAGTGGTGTGTGGCAGTGTGGGTGGGGAAGCCTCGTTCGATCTTCCGCCACAAGTGTCACTGTTGCGTCCGCCATCTGTCTATTTTTGTCACTGACCACAGCTTATGGATTTTTCCGATATTTCCATATTTTGTTGCCCGACTTATTAAAACATATGGGGAACGGTTCCCCTTTTATTTGTGACTGTTTAGTTATCTAAATTCTTAAAGTACATCCAAGTTTTAGTTCTACAAGTCAGATGAGGGGAAAATCATTAAGTTTAGACTAAATGTGTGTTTTTTTATAGTAGATGTCATTTATGTTCAAGATATAGTATCAGTTGCCATACCGCCAGACTATGGAGCAGCTTGATTCCCCAGGCTGTGTCAATTCATCGTTAACACTCCATTATATATAATAGATGTAGCACAAAGGACTCAGACATAGTTTTGTTGTTTTTTTAAACCCTTGTGTTTTCAAAGATGACAATAAATTGACCTTGTACAGTAACCTTTTATATACCTATACAACAGGCATGGAAAACCGAAAAGAGTTATGAAGATCACACTGTTGCAAAGGCAGCATTAACTGGCTCTGATTTTAAACAATCTTAACTTGCACGGTTATTTCTGCTTTCACAGCAGCGCTGCTTTTGAAAAATATTTTCACTGATCAAACTGATCAGCAAACGATTCATCAAAGTGGCAAAACAATGGCTTCATTAAATTCAGATTTTACAACCACTAATCACAAAGCAATTGTGGTGCAAAAGAACCCACAATTCACATATTGCTCACATGTTACTCCATGGTAATTTAACACAGTTTACTTTGCATATAAATCCACTGAGTGCAATTTCCCAAGTCAGTGACAAAGCTGGAATCCAAAGGTAAGTGACAAGTGTTTCTTGCGGACATATTTGACGCATTCATCACACGAATCAGGAACAACGTTGTTAAGCTCAGTGGAAGAATCACACACAGCAAGCCTTTCATTCCCTTTCAGCTCTCTCTGAACTAATGAAGAGTTATTACTGAGGTTAGTCGACCACAGGAAAACCCTGTCGCTGACTCGCCTGCTGTGGAATTAAAGTTAATTGTCTGTACCGGGGATTAGGTGTAGGCCAGAACCAAATCAGTCTGCTGTTTGAGGTGCAAAGTCATCCCACATCCTCAAATTGAAGTATTACTTTCAAACTGTATAACATCACTGTCCTCCATATCTTTGTCACTTTTAACATCTCCTGGTAGCAATGATGCTCTCTTTTTTTTTTTTTACTACCTTTCAGTTCAAAGTGAGCTTAGACCACAAAATCCATGACTTTCTTATTCCAAACCTTTCCCCAAGGATGATAATTCTACACTTAAAGTCAGACTGTAATAATCAATAACTCATTCCAGCTTTGTGTTTTATGTCCCGGTGTCATGCTGCCAACTGCTCTGCGACTGATAAGAGACTGCTGAATTAAAACATACGTAGTCTGCTGAAAGTGAGCAGTACAGCATGTATATTTTTAATGATTAACAGGGAAACTGGATGACTTCAAAAATACAGATTTACCAAAGTGTTTTTCTTTGTATGGCTGAAACTAACCAACCTTATCCACAACGAGAATGTATGAGTTGCAGTTGGGGTCTAAATTAGGGTAAATCGATCCACAACAGTGTAAGTCACCTGTGTAAGGGCCCTGACACATCAGGCTGATTGGTTGGCTGTCAAGGCCATTGTTGAGAGTCTGCGGTCATAGTATTTGCGATGTGTACCTACACTAGTGGCACTGCCGTAACAGTAGTATAGTAGTATGCTGGCTAGCATTAGCCTCAAGGGCTAGAATATTTGACGTTGATTGGCAGGATTGTCATCTACCACAAGATGCCTCTCTCACTGGCTGTTCAGAAAAAGTACAGATGTAATCATCCAGATTATAAATTGTAAATATCATAAATGTTTGATATTATCAGGGCAGCTTAATAATGGATGTGTAAACCCCTCATGATAGATCATCTGTGCAGAACAAATACATAATAATAATATAATACATAATAATTGTACAACCTACAGGAACAGCGTCATTAGACTCATCAACACAAGCAGTAAATATACCTATTTTAAAAATAATTACTTTACCCAGTTCACATTTACAATGTCACAGATGTTTACTACAGGTTAAATATAATAATCCTTGATAATTGAATGTGTTACACATGACACATGAACAGCCAATCATATAACAGACAAATCCCACTTGTGCTCCCTCCCTAGCTCATTTAAACAGCCTATCATATCCCTACTAGGGTTGGGCAATACCAGAAAATTTTGGTTTCGATCTGATACCAAGTAATTCAAGGCCAATATCACCAATAACAATACAAATACTTTTTATTATGAAAACAGAACAGTTTTTAACGGCAAATAACAAAACTTAACTTATTAATGTAAAGTGAAAGTGCACACATACAAAAAAAGGTTATCATATACAATAATAAATATTATGACTTTATATTTAAAAATGTACTCTATTCAGCTATATTCATATTTCAGTTTTTTTCAGTTTCATTAAAATAATCAATGTAGGTAACAAGTTGCATTGGGCTCAATATATTATTTGGATGTCTGAATATAGTGTGCAATATTTAATCAGTTTGACTAAAACATATATTTTACTGTATATACCTGGACATTCCCTGCCTCTCTGCCAGTGAACTCTGTCTCGGTGTCAGGGGTCTGGGTGCTGATGAGGCATTTCCCTCCTCCTCCTCCTCCTTTCTTCTCTGCTGAGCTCCGTGTTCTTTCTTGTGTTTTTGTATATGTTTAAATAAGTTTGTGGAGTTGCCACAGTAGTGAACAATCATCATTTCCATTTATAGCTGTGAAGTAGCTCCAAATGAAGCTCCTCTTGTGTTCAGCCATTACTGCATGTTGGATGAAACACATGAATAAATGAGCATTATGTACAAAAGTGAAACTGATCCCTTTATATCAGTCCAATTGAAGTTCGATCTACAAAAGGAGTACGCAGTATAGGTAATATCAATATTTTTGGATCGATCCACCCACCCCTGATCCCTAGATGTTAAAAGGGACATGTAAACAATCATTTAATATGTGTTTAGTTTGATTGCACCATTGCCATGAGACTGACAACAACAGAAGAGAAGAGTGAAGGCGTTATTATGTATCCCGCCACAGCTCTCACAAGACCAGCCCGACTCTGCCTGCAAAACTGTTAACTCACACAGTAGCTCTGGGAATGTCTGCTTCTCTTGCGGTCTGTTATGGCAGTTTTTGAGCTGTAGTTGCGCTGGTAAACACACCAACCTCATTGGCCTCTGTCCCTGTCTTCTACTGCTCCTCTCGGGGTCACTAATCCTCCAGAGCTGCCCTTCGCTGCAGGAATGTCTGAGGGCTCGTTAGGCAGAACAGACATGCTGCTGCCAAGGTGCCGCCACTGCTCTGCCACCCGGCCTGTTTGCTCTACCTACGAGCCCAGAGACACTGCAGTTAGGCCAAAGTAGCTGGTTTGATTATCAGGGTAACTACGACTCGCAATCTATACTATCAGCACCTAGCTGAGAGATAAATACAAGCAGAACCCATTAACACCAGAGTGAGAAAATGAGTGCTGACGGAGAGGAAATTGTGACTAAGCAAGATAGGTCAGCTTGTAATTTTATTTGTGGGGTTTTCCTTGTGTGCCAATACACAAGTGTTTGATGACACAGGCATCAATACAGCACAAACATATCAGACACAAACTACATGATGTTTTAGAGCCAGCTTAGAAAAATCCTGAATTGTTTCGAAGTGACTTATCACTTGCAAGCTTTTCATTTTGCTACTCCAAACATTAGGCTGCAATTTCTTAATTTTCAGGTGTCCAGAGTCAAAGTTAAAACTAATTAGACCCCAAAAACCCAACCTTTTGTGAGACCTTAAATATTACCATAGGCCACAACCAGTTTGGGCTTAAGGTTGATACAGATAACGTTTAAGCTGAGATTTTTGCCAACAGTCAATCTATCTCCACATAATGCTCTTCTTTTCAGGCTGCAAAATGACATAAAGTTTCTGTCTGTCAAAGTATTTGCCTTCAGGGAATAAAGTTAATTTCGTTACATCAGCTTCCCATGCTGCATTGTTGAATTATTTCTGTAGAGTGAGAACTGTGAGAGCAGTGAGCTTTGCAAACTTCTTAGTTCCCTCACTGCTGACAGAGCAGAAAGACAGAAGAGATACAGACTCAGTTTGGACTGATATAGGATTCTGAAGACACATTTCCAGTATTTTTAGCCTACATTGAAGATCTTAACACTTTGACCCTTCAAATATTCTGTTTTTCTCGCAGTTGTATTCTTGTCAGGGTAGGAAACCCACTAAATGCCCTGCAGACCACACTGAAAGTTCTACCACAATAATATATTGTATGTATGTCTTGTTTACAGCTTTACAGCTTCCTACACAGGAACCCTTAACCAGGCCGTCCTCTTAAAAAATAACAATCATATAGACTGACTGTAAAAGCAGCTTATTACAACCTATATTTACATTTCCTGACAGGTGGCGACTTCTAGTGGCCGAAGTAATTATGACAGCAGCAAAGGAGGATGTCAGCTGAAGTAGTATAAAGAACGACAACGTCCGCACTGGGGGACGGTTGGGTTGAACAAGTATAGGACTTTAATCCAGGAGACGACTGGTTTGTCTTTTAATAGTCACCTCTGGTTTGGTCGAAGTAAATCCTGAATTCACAGAGTCAAGATGTGCTTTGGTTGTCTGGCAAAATTCAGAGTGATCTCCTCTATCTTCTGTCTTTACTGACATCCATCTCATTGCCTATCCTGAAGTTGGTTCTCACTAGTCTCTGTATGTTGAAGTCTGAACTCTGCAGCGACCTCCTGTTTCATCACTCTGAATCATTCATTATTCCTTTCTGAGCAAAGAGCTGCAGGAGGCTCCACTGCGTAGAAGAGATGGATCGGATTTGAGTCAGTCAGCCATGTGTTTTAACAGAGACTCTCCTCTTGACAGTCAGCTGTAAGAAACACGAGGATCAAAGTAGAAGAACTGGAACAATAAATGAATATCGACTCTGTGAAAAGACAATGACAGCTAAAACTAAGCTTGTTGTGGCAGTCTCATTTCCACACATCAGCCATTGCAGTTCTGCAAAGAAAATCTCTCGCTCGGTCGACAAACACCCAGTTCATTAACCTGTGGTAAAAAAAATGTTACCGCTGACTGTATATCATTAGCATTAAGCTGAAATCCGTAGGGAGGGCTTGGCTGTTTGTTTGCTGTGAGCTTAAACATTCATGCTCATCCTGTTGAATAAACAGGCTCGGATTATCCTAGCAGCCAAAGACAACATGCTAGCTGCTCCAGCAACTATTTCAAACAGATCCACTAAGAAGCTCTTCTCATCAGGAACACTACAATATTTGCTCGACATGGCAGATATTGAGACATATGCCAACTGACCAGCACTGAAAATCTGTTCATTTATCCATTTAAAAAAAGGTTAAAATTTCAACACATTAAAAAGTAGCAGAATTATTTATGGGGCACATTTTAGGTTAATTGAGGTATGTCAGTCAGATAAATTATTGATATCCTTAACATTTGAACATCATGTATAATTAACATATACTAAATTATGACCTTACTTTGCCCAAATTAGATGTATGAGAACTTTTGATGATGAGAACAATGTATGGCCTATAATTTCAGAAAAATAAACCATTGCTAATAGTAATTTGAAAATGAAAAAACACCATTTGCAGCACAATGTGGCATTTTTTCCCTTTAGTCAGATTGTATTTATAACTAATTTAAGTCTCAAAATTCAAAAGGAAAAACTGAAGAGGATCAAATATTTAATAGTGTCTGTGTGGAGTTGAAGTCCATGTGTGGTAAAAGATGACCACAACAGCAAAAATAGTCTCTCTAGTACTCTTAAGTACTCCATCTATCCCTTCTGTGTGGATATGTGCAACTAAATGAGTGAAGCACAGAGTTGCTGAAACAGAGCATAGAAAATGTTCTCCCTCAAATACTTAAACAGCGTAAAGGTCAGATAACAGGCATTTCTTTTTCCTTTATGTCCTTTGCATATTTTTTTTTCTCAACATGCAACCAAACCCAACTGAGCAGGAATGTTTAGGTCAATAATGGGGTTACTGGAAGTAATAAAACCAGCTGGTGTCCATTTTTGTTCCTATCCAACCATGCCTTAATAATAGAAAATCTGTCATTTAAAATATTCCAATTGATTCTTGAATTATTATTATTTATTCATCTTTTCTCTACATTTTCCCCTCAGTTGCTGTTCTTGCATCCTTGTGGATCACTTCTGTCCTCTAGTGGAGAAATATGGAAAGGGTCTAAGGAGTCCTGTTTATCAGCAGCTAATATGTGAAAATAATGGCTTGGATGACCTCTGTTAATAAACAGAGGCATTGCTGAGTTTTTACAATTAATCTTTTTACCCATTTTGTGATTCGTACTTGTACCCTCTACAGTATGACCCTTTAGTAACCCATAAGCTTTTACTGTAGGATATTTTTAGCCAATGCACCATCACCATAGGCCCACAGTAAGTGCATCAGTACATGGAGCATGGTCAGTCCCTGCAGGAATGGATCGGAGTGTGGGTGGCCCAGTGGGATTTCAATCTGCCTCTGTTCTCACAGTTGCCTCTCAGCTGTGCACTGAACAAGACTGACCCACAAGACACAGTAATTAACAATTGATTTTTAATTTCTGTTAGCTTACAGTAACCTTGTAGAGGAGGTTAAGAGTTTGTTTCTGATATTTAACCTACTTATTCTTTACAAACTTAAGCTCATTAAATCAGCAGAAGGATCAAAAGAAAGTTTATCAAATGTATATGACAGTTTATTTGATTGTATTGCAATGTGTGCCATATTTTATGGTCACTAAAAGTATTACTTTTAAAGGAGTATTTGTAAGATATGGCCAGAATTAATTCACATTATCAACACAAAAGAAGAAACAACAGTGTTGACATTATGTTGAAGACGTCTATGTACTGTGCTGTGAAGATATCTACTGAAGTTAGCATGCTAACCAAATAGCCCCGGCTCGTTCTGTTTGGTAATATCACTCTGTACACGATAGTCTGATACAGTAGTCCCCTTAGATTCAGCTGGTTTAACATGATAAATGATCAATATGAACTCACAAAATGTCAAGAAATGAAAAACTCTTACTTAGATTTCCTTATTAAACAGGAAAATACAACTGTACAAATATGAATTCAAGTTTCTCTCTTTTAAGACGAGTTGTATTGCTTGGGTAACTCATCGTTGCATCATTCGAACTCTACATAAGCTTAATCCAACTTGCCTTACCTGAGCCATGAGCTAATTAGCAAACGGTAGCTAGCTACAGCCAACCTTTAAAGGAAAGTTAAAAAATATTGCGCATAAATTGTAATGCCTTTCACTGTTTTACCTATATAACATCCCAGATCAAGCTGTTGCACTGGGTTTGCAGAATGAGGATAGGTGGACTCTGTGTTTACATCATTGATGCTTGGTGCTCACACACAGTGAAAGCTGATGGACAGTGTTTCCTAGATCTCATACTTTTAATATGATTGCACCCGGATGCAACACATAAGTATAGAACAGGAATAAAAGTGGCCACAAGGTCTAGAGCAGAAGGGTGATGTCTTCATACTAAAACATGTAGTATGTTCCAAATTCTTCACTAAACAATACTACACATTAAAATGCACTTAAGTCAGTACTCAAAATGACTTAGTTTTGAGCGTGCTGTCAGTAGACACTATTCTTCCACAATGCATTGAACAAAAAAAATGGCCGAACTGCTCACAGGTGGAAATTAATTTGTAGGTGATGGTGAGAAAGCTTCAGGAAATTCAAATCTTAAATATTTTGAGGGCATTTACATGCTATTAATAAATCTTAGGACCAACAGGCAGAGACGTTCCAAAAGTGAAGCTTTGATTGACGTCCAATTTTAAATATATATATATATATATATATATACATATATACATATATATATACATATATATATATATACATATATACATATATATATATATACATATATACATATATACATATATATATATACATATATACATATATACATATATATATATACATATATATATACATACATATATACATACATATATATATATATATATATATATATATATATATATATATATCAACATAAGTTACCATTTTAACTTTTAAATTGATATATTATCAGTACTTGTATGTTCTATGCATGAATTAAATATTTACTATGGCATTAGGTTAGTGTGGTTTTAACAAAAAAGTGTTATCCTGATGTCTTTCTGTCTTTTTCCTTTTCTAAATGATTTCTATAACCTCATTCAAATGAACACCCAGCAGATGGACTTTTTCTAGTAGAAGACATAAACACATCTTAGTTTGTATTTGTTGCATTCTGCTTAGCTGTAATTGCATATAATTGGAATATGCAGTGCCATCTGTTTTAACCTCTGCTCTGTATATCCGGATGTCTGACTTCCTGCTCCAGTGACTGACTTCGTAAGTGTTGGTGCTGATCTTTAATTACATATGGCACAAACACAAAACTTTAACCTGAGTACATTAAAGTTATTGCTTTGTAGAAATGTAGCTTATTACAGTATTTAAACAGTTGCTGTAACTGTAGTTTGGCACCGCCGGTTTATAATGTCCTCACTGTCAGTGTTTCATGTCTGGGGTCTAACCACAGGATGTCACTGTTGAACAACTCCTGGAATGGCTATGTTCTTCTGTGCTGGTATCTGTGTGTGGTAAGGGTAGATTAAATATTAGATAACAACCTGTCACTTTTTTGTGACCAAGTTTTTATTGATAGATGTCTGTTCTGGGGCATCGGTAGACATGGAAACATTTTATGTGCCATAGTAGCACAAGGTAAGAAACAAAGACCATGCATACACATATACGTAGGTGTGCACATGTAACCAGTAACAAGTGTATCTATACGTTGTTGTTCCCTTCCTCAACAAATAAGCCTATTTAAGCCTACAAATATTATTTTATAGAAAATCTTGCGTCTTTCATTTTTTGTCATACAAAATGCAATAATCCTTTACCTAATCCTAATCCCATGATGTGTGTCCTTGCAAAGGTTACCCAGCATTGAAGTAAATAAACAGTTATTTTCTAGCAATCGTTTCAGTCAACTTCAATTACACTAATTAGACAGAGTGAATGGAAAAAACAGTGACGGGGGAGAGTAGTCCATAAGTGTTTTCCATCGTCGCACATGGATTGACACCGTGGCACAGCGCCGTCTGTACTTAATATTTACAGCCAGTTACTGCTAGGTGTATCTTAATGAACCACCTAGCAAAGCTAATCTTAGCTTGCTAATGCTTTCCCTGTTAAGACTGAAAAGTAGTAATAGTAGTTATATGGAATATGTAGTAATATGGAATATATCTGACATATCTGACCTGAGACTTGGCCAAAATGCTGTTAGCGGAATAATTTAAACTGAAAAGATTTTACATTTCACATGAGGGGGGTCACGATATCAGACTTTTACTACAATATCACCGTGACCTAAAAAATTCACAATAAAAGTATTATGGTAACATCTATGGAAAATTTTAAACAAATAAGACGATTAATTCATCTTTAACTTTGTTACAGAGTGTTTGCATCTTTTTTGGCAAATGAATGCTGAATTACAGCACCTGAGATATATTATCTACAGATATTCTAACAGGTACGGTGCCAGATTTTTTACTATTTTGCTGTTTCTGTGTAGATCTGCAGTCACAGTGAGTTACCTGCTTTATTTCAAACCTTACCCCTGCTATCGGATTTTGGATTTTATGGCCTGGTAGCCTAGCAGGCCTAGTGGTGTCCAAGAGAAGACTTACGGCAACACATCTCTCTGTATGTGAGTCTGTCCTTCTGTTACAGTCTCTCTGTGTGCAATCCTGCAGCTGAATCGACAGCTGTATTATTTATGTTCGCACTTGTATGTTTGAAATGGAAACTGGATTATTCTTGTGGGTTTTAACTTCAGTCACTGACTTGTTCCGAATGGATTCGTGGAGAGCCACCAGTCATGTGAAGCACTGACACTCATGCTGGATTGTCTGGTTGTATTGGGCCTGTTTCTACACGATGAACTGGTCTGCTGGATCTCCTGTGCTGCTGGACATTGGTGGATTGCTGTCAGCTTGCTTTGAGTTAACGTGCTAACATGAGTAAAAGACGTAGCCTAATATGAAATTGGTTGTCATACTTTTGATTAAAACAAAGTGTTAAATTACTTAACAATGCAAACTTTTTAAATGAGTGTATTATTAATGTAATTAATAATTTTTAAGATTATTTCACAATACTATTAAAACGTGAGAGATGCAATTAGTTCTCCCTAAAAGGAATATTGGAAGTTTAACTGAAATAAGTTGTAAATGTTATCCCTCTGTGAACAACCTAAATCATTTTTCTCAGCACGTTATATTTGATCATTTATTTAGTTCCTGTTTTTATTTCCTCTATGAATTTTTCATTTTGCATTAATAATGTATTCCAAAGTTTTCATTTGCTGGCAACCAAAATCAACTCTCCTTAAAAAAATAAGGAAAAAAAAAAGCGATTTGGGGCGCCCTTGTGGTCCTTGAGGTTTAAGATGCTGATCATGTAACTGCAACGTCCCTGGTTTGAGTAGACATCCATCTCTTTCTCCCTCCTCAATCAGCCTTATACTGTATAATCTTAAAAAGGCAGGTATTTTCAGTATATATTTATATTAAAAAGAAATTGGAATTGGTTTTAAGTGTCCATTTTGTCATGATATTCTTCACATATAAAGATACTAAATGTCAGCACACAAAATATCCAGTATCTTCA
Source organism: Pagrus major (assembly GCF_040436345.1). NCBI lineage: Eukaryota > Metazoa > Chordata > Actinopteri > Spariformes > Sparidae > Pagrus > Pagrus major. The sequence continues at coordinate 29,074,574 of NC_133225.1, read as the reverse complement.
ACTTCTGTCTAAATTACAGACCCAAAACAAATCCTCGAAAACCAGTTCAGTTGAACATTACTCCATATCTCTCTTTCTGCTTTGTCCACCGTGGAGGAGGAAGGTAGTTTGCTGAAGAAACAGCCCTTACAATCCTCAAACGGTCAACAGAAATAGTTCAACAGTATAGCAACTTTATCAGGCAAGGCAAATGATAGTTTTATAACTTTTGAGACAGATATGAAATGTAACCTTGATTTCTTGTGGGAAATATTTAAAACACAGGAGAGAAACAAATTGTTAAAATAATAGCTGAAAAGCACATATGTGCCTCAGAGTTTGTTTGGTATCTGACTTACAGATTAACAGTTCCTTAACTCAACTTTGTAACAAATGTCCTGAGGAATGAGTTTGTGCAATCTTTCAGTGACACACACTTAACTTCTGAAAATGAAGAGAATCCTGCATTGCGTAACAGCTGCGTCTTGTTTTAACAGTTACCAAACTGAGGTCAGAATCCACATTATTTGTTTACAAGGCCATCATCAAACAAACACTTGTATAAACTGTGTCGTGTAGTGTAGTGTAGCTTTCACGGTGACATACTTCTTTAGTGTGATTTTAAAAAACTACGTTACGTTCATATTTTTTAAAATAATGATCATACTTATGCTTTTCAACTGACAATCTGCTGTGCTTATTTTTTTTATTTCATACTTACTCAAGAATAGAAGAGGCCAAGTCGACTTGCTGAGATGCAACCTATTCTGTTTGCTCAATTGATTTCTGCAAATGATTACAGAGAAGGTAAAAACAAATAGACCCTTACAGGAATAGTCTTTTTTCATCACTGAATGATAAACAAAGTAAAGCCTGACAGCACAGGGGCATGAAACCATTGAAACATTTACTGCGTTACGCCAAAAAATACCCTTTAATTTTTTTAAAGGGTATGACTACCACTGTCATCAGTTCTATTATTTTGCTTTGTTTTTGACATAAACCGATATAAGGTGTTTTCAAGGTTTTCTTTAAAGGATCCAGTGTGTCATACATAGTGTTGTGTGTGTTCACCTTCCCTTTTTTCTGTTCCCTGTCAGCCTGAGATTGTAGTTGGAGGCCGGAACAGACTTGCGTAAATCATTGAGCAATCTCTTTTTGCCTGTGAAATCCACAGCTCTCTCTGTGTATAACAGTGTTTCAGTCTCCAGTTTTTTGTTCTGCTTGGCGGCTCAGGTCGATGGAGATAAAATGCACGTAATAACACAAAGCTGTGTCCTACTTTTGTGGATGTGTGCACTGACCACTGTGAAAAGTCAAGGTAAGGCCAAGAAGTTTAAATAATTTGTACCTCGTTTTTTATCTTATTATTTAATTTATTGGGGGTTTTTTTATTTTTCTTTCCATCCCACAGACTGCACACGTCAACAGTTTTTAGGGAGCAAACTGTATGATGCAAATTTTGACACAACTAATCTGGAGGAAAGTTATCCTGGTGGAAAACAAATAAGAGTGGGCTGCAAAGTTGGTTACGCAGGCTTTTTCAAAATCATCTGTGTCGAGGGAGACTGGATATCTAGAGGCACTAAATGTCAGCGTAAGTAAAAATCTTTTGCAGTTTGGAATTCTTTTTTTATTTTGTCATATTGAGTGGTGGAAAGTACAACACTTAATATGCAACATGTAATAATAATTTATTGTATTATTATTGTGGACTTTATATCATATCATACAGTTTTCTTATTGAATACATTTGCTGCTACATGAACCATTTGCTACATTGCTGCAATTTGGGCCTCAGCAGTATATTTAGTCATGTTCTCTTTCATTCAACATTATAAAGCAAGATCATGTGGTCACCCTGGCGATGCCCAGTTTGCAGATTTTCAACTTGAAGAGGGAGACGATTTTGTCTTCGGGTCAAAAGTTGTATACACCTGCCACAAAGGGTATGAAAATATTTATAATCATACATTTATACTGTGTCTCCGATGTTTGGTTGTGCTTTGTGAGTATAATACTGTATCCCCATTGTGTGCCCTGCATAACAAGTGTGTAATTTAAATTATGCCCTTTAATGAGACATTTAAATTGTTCATTTTCTATATTATACTCGCTTCAGTTACCAAATGGTGAGTCGCATAACCTACCGGCGTTGCATGGCTGCAGGCTGGGATGGTGTTGTTCCTGTCTGTGAAGGTAAGAGCTGAAATAAAGGATCTTGTTCATCCATCATCATGACACACAGAGGGAAATGTCACTGTGTGTTAATGTCTTTGTTACTTCTCTGCTTATAGGTCAATACATGTTAGTCTTTTGGTTATCTAATTTATTTATTTATCATGTTTTTCCTTCCAGCTCAACAGTGCCCAGTGATTCATGTCAACGATAATGTCCAGGTGAATGGGGACCCAGAAGAAGCAACCTATGGCAATGTAGTTCGCTTTAGCTGCAAATCTAACACTGAAATCCTGCTCGGGCCAACGGAGATCTATTGTGATGAAACTGGATTGTGGAGTGGCGAAGCTCCACAGTGCAAAGGTAAAGCAAGCTTTATAAACAGAAGGAAAACAATGAAGCACAGGAATCCACTACAGTTTAATCACCCAGCAACTAATAAAACCAACTACTGACCACCTAGTAGCCACCATAACAGTCAACAGAATTCAGTCAAGTCAACCCCAGGATTCCTGTGTTAAAAACTGCTTTCACACCACAGCCTGTTGAACTGTTAACTCATACTGTAGTAGACAAAAAACAGTTGATTTCTACCAGAACACGTCAAATTCTTCACTTCAACAACTGATGAATGTGTGACCCAAAACTCAAAACACCCACTGTGTCAATCTGAAATCAAATACAGTTGTATCTGTAGGTGTATCTCAACCTGAACTTATGTGATAATAGAACTGATTAGGCCCCTTGAATGAGCATCATGGACGTCACTGAAATTCTTAAAGCAATAGTTTGACATTTCAAAATTGATGTCAAGCTGCTCAGGTCCAAGCTACCACGAGCCACTCACTCTCTGCTGCCCTAGCACCCTCTATTGACCAGCCGCCTCTGATAAGAAGACTGTTACCACTCTCGTATCTGCCCATTAAATATGGCATGAAAGCCAGCTGATGGTTAGCTTAGCTTAACACAATGAGTGAAAACAAGAGAAAATGGCTAGCTTACCACTGTCTGAAGGTCAGGTCAGAATCAACACTTTTATTGAAATTACGTAAAAAAGCTATTTATTTATTTATCATTATTTACTTATTTAAGATCATAGACACCAGCCACCGATATATGCCTGATTTAGTCATCATGATCCATGCATTATTCCCTGAGAAGTTAACAAAAATATGGAAAAATGCCCTACCTCACAATGTTAAGGAAAGTGAGGTAAAAATTCCTGGATCCGTCCCTTTATCTGGATCTGTACCAAAAGTTAATGGGGTCTATTCTGGGCCAAGATCCATCCTCCATCCAAGTTTTGTGGAAATCCATTGAGTATTTTCTGTGTAATCCTGCTAACAAACCAACCAACCAACAAACAAATGGACACGGGCAAAAACATAGTGGTGGAAGCAATGATATAAATTTCCATTTGTACATAACAGATTTTTTTTTAAGATAAACATAAATCACAAAAAAAATATGCAGAAAAAGTGGCATTAAAAGGAAAAGCTGGTTCTAACAAACAATTCCACCTGTTTTCTGAGTTTTCTGGTATAAAAGTATAACTTTGATTTTGCTACGATTTGCTGTGATGCAAACTCAACACTCTGTTTTACACTTTAAAATGTTAATAGTGGTCCAGGAGGGATAATCGCTTTTTTAGGCATTCTTGGCTTAACTTCAACAGCAGAGATGTGACATGAAATGATAGAGATGACATGCATCAAACGCCCCCAGCTCAAGCCGGGGACGTTGCCAACACAATGTTCAGCGTCTTAAATACAGTCAGATTTTCAGCAGGTTAAGTTCAATTACTCAGAATAAATCAATATATTAATTAATTAATAAAGTGAATCAGAACAGTCGTTTGTTTTCAGGAATTCATTTTATAAAAGTGACATGTTGGTAAATGGGAAATGTCATGTCATTCATGACTTTTACTTCTGTATTTAATCCTATACTACTCCATAATATTTGTCTTCCAGTGGACACATGTTGTAATTCTGTTCATGCTCGCTTGTTTTCTTCAACAGAGATAAAATGCAATGCACCCGAAATTGAAAATGGTATTGTGCATGGAAATATCCGTGAGTACAACGAACATGAAGTCCTGCATTTTGAGTGCAAACCCAAATATAAACGCACTGAAGACAGACCTTCAAAATGCATAAAAATCGGAATAAGAGCAGAGTGGAGCCCCACACCTGTGTGTGAACGTAAGCACGAACTGAGTAACCCAATTCATTGGTTATATCACACTGCTCCTGAAAATAAGTGCTGGATGGCTGACATAGTACTACTTTGTGTCTTGGTGCAACAAACTGACAGATTGTGTTTAATTTCCCACCAAATACAGTCGCAAAATGTAGACTGACACTGCCACCACTTGAAGGAACCAGCTATGAACCTGCTTACAGAAATGTGTTTACACCTGATGAACAAGTTACAGTCACTTGTGGAGAGAAGTACTGGATTTCTAACCCTCGGGACACCTCAGCAGTAACTACATGCACTGCCACTGGAGACTGGACTGTCAGACCTGTATGCAAAGGTAAAAAACTACATGAGCTTTAGTGCTGCTGATGATTATTAATCTTATGTCAATTGACTTAAAATGCAAAGTTTCATTCCAGAGGTTACATGCAGAAATCAACGCGAGCAAAATGTGTATTCTTGGGATGTCTACTGGGGTCAACGAATAACACTTGGTGATACTGCAAGATATAGGTGTAGGTCAGGCTACAAGAGCACAGATGGCACCAACCTGGCCACATGCACCAGAGATGAGTGGAGACCAAAACCTCTTTGTCAAGGTATTGTGAAGTTAACCATGTGATTATGACACTACTGTTTTTATATTTTATTATTTAATTTTGTGACATTGGGTGAGGAGATTTTTGTCCTGTTAGGATCAAAATGTTTTTTACCAAAAAGATCCAGGAACTTAATTTCCATTATATACAGCCACTGAAAAACAAAGCATTATGGGTTTTTTTTTTTAAATCAAGCATCGTACAGCTGTTTATTCAACTTTACCACGGACCTGGTCCTTGTCCCAGGAGTAATTGAAGGCCCAGACACTGTCAGGGGAGAGTTTGATGTCCTGAATGTCTCTGACTTGTTGAACTACGACTGAAGAGCAGTCATTCACACAGTTAGCAGTTACTGGGAGCCAGCAGTGTAAATATTGCAACGATGAGAAAGAACATTAAGTGTCAGCTATTTCAATAATGGATTCATTGTTTCAGTCATTTTTCAAGCAAAAATGTCAAACATTTGCTTGTTCCAGTTTCTTAAATGTGAGGAGTTGCTGATTTTGTCCTCATTTCTGACAGTAAATGTAGAATCTTTGGGTTTTGGACTGTTGGTTGGACAAAAGAAGCTGAAGACTCTGGGAAACTGCAATGAGCATTTTTCATAATCTTTTTACATTTTACAGTCCAAAATATTAATCAATTAATTAATTAATCATGAAACTAATCTGCAAATGAATAGATAATGAGAATAACCGTCTGCGGTTGTGTTGCTATTCTAAACTTTTTAGTCTCCAGTTACAACGTACAAGGTAAATTATTTATTTTTTAAACTATGTTTTTCTCCTTTGAGACCTGCAGAATCTACTTTAAAAAAATGGAGTGGTGATGAATTGTGTAGTCTGGTGGTACAGCAGCAGATACTCCTGTATCTTTTGCCAGATGGCAGCAGGGTAAACAGACTGTGGCTGGGGTGGGTGTTGTCTTTTACAGGCTGGACACACAGGATGTGTCTGCATCGCTGCTGCGTGGTGTTAGCTCTCACTTTTCATTTCGGCGTCCATGTCAACAGGTCAGACCGTTCACACAGGATGCATGAGATATGCTTCTCACACGAGCGTTAAGCGTGGCTGCTGGGTCGCGTCATCTAGAGATTCGCCTATTTCTACCGCAACACACACGTGGTTCTCAGCAAAAAACAGACATGAAAACAACCTGTAGACAGTCATATGGACATCATACCAGCATTTTACTACAGTTTTAATGTTTGTATGTGTAGAATATGTCACAGACATGAAGACAATACACACAACAGGTGAGGGACAATTGTTTTTTTTCCTGTGCACTCTTATGCCGCCACCACGCAGTACACAGGCATCCAGTGTGTCCAGCCTGTTAGTATCCTTTGGGCTCTGTACAGTCATCTCACTTCACTGATGTCACTGATGCTCTGAGCAGTTTTAATCCCCCACTGTGGAGGCTTTCTGTCCTGGGCCACGCACAAACCATGTTAGTTTGTGATGGTTTCAGTCAGGATGCTTTCTGTTGCTCCTCTGTGAAAAATGACCAGAATCTCTACTAGTTCCACCAGGAAGTCTACTTCTGAAGCCTTTCTGTGCTTCTTCTAACAAGGGTGGTTTAGTCTCCAGTTCTACCTTTAAGTAATGCTACTACTACCACTGAAGTCACACACTCTCTTGATATATATATTGATGACAAGCCAATACTCTCTACATCGCCATCAGTTGTTTCTAGAGAGAGATCGAGAGAGAAAGAGATCGAGAGATCTAGAGAGATCGAGATAGAGAGATAGAGATAGCTAGACCATTGTCTCTGCAAATAATAGTAAATAAATAACTGCATTTGTTTTTAGAAATCATTTGTGAAACAGAGGACATCCCAAATGCAAATATTGTCAACCCCAAGTGGAGATACAGAAACAATGAACGGGCCAATTATGAGTGCAAGGAAGGTTATGAAGGACGTCCAACTCGAATCTGTGGGGCAAATGGTTGGACCGGGGATTCACAATGTACAGGTGAGGAAGTACAGAACACTTCATTGTTGGCAACTTTGTTGTTTCTGTTTTTATTTCTGTTTTAACATGCATGCTTTTAAAATAAATTTTAACTTTTTTTCCCAGAGATAACATGCAGAAGACAAGATTTTGAGACTGCAGAAATTCATGGAAACATTCAGCCTGAATACAGTTACAATGAGCAAGTTGAGTATGTCTGCAAGAGTGGTTATACGGGACGTTTTACTCTAACCTGCGGGCAAAGAGATTGGATTGGACAGGAACAATGTAGAGGTAAGAAAGTACAAATGAATGTACTTATCATTGGCATGTTTTGTTCTTTCTGTTTATGTTTAACATTCATGCAGAAAGTACAGGTACTGGGGGGCTACAGTACTCTCTAAAATGTGGCATAATAACAAAAGGTTCATGACAAACTTTAGGTTATAGTGTAGTACACTGGTATTTGTGGCAGGAAAGAGGTTTTACTTTGTTTTGTATCTGTTGATCATCATTATGTACTACAACTGTTGTATATATAATACTTCCTACAGTGTGATGCATCTCACTGCAGGTCAGAGCTTTTCTTTAAGAGTATAGTGTGTCATTCTAACAGTCTGTTCACATTTGGTTTTAGTATCCGTTCTGAGTGATCCAATCACAAGTGGACATTTAAAAGTCCGTCAATTCACAACTCAGCTCTTACTTCCCCGCTCCATATGCAAATATACACCTACATATCCAAGAAATATCTTCATATATAACGTTTGCCGAATTAACAAGTAGGCCCAATTAGTTCAGAATTTCTTGTAGACAGCATTTTGCAAAGTTTATAAAGCATCTCGTAACGCGACAAGTCTCAAAATTGAGGTTTTTTTGAAGGGAGACTTTCTCCATGGGTGACAAAGAAGCCTTTATTAGTTACGGTGTAATGTATTGGCAAAATTTGACATGCTTACCGTCGGTATCTTATATTCTTTAATAAATCTGGTAAAGAAATAGAAACAGACAAGCTGGTACAGCAAAGCTGTGACAAACTGACACTTTTTACAATGGAAGAAACATCTTAATGTTTTACACTGAATGCCGAATACACAAGAAGTCACCAATGATTTAAAATTTACTGTAGCCATTTCACAAAGTTTAAGATTCTACTCATGCAACAACTCTTAAAATCACACGATTTGTAAGGGAGTCTGGTCATATTGCTATTACCAGTTCAGTGGTTAGTTGAAACAGACAGTACGTTCACAAACATTGGCAGGTTAAGAGAGAACAAACACGTGATTTACATTCCAGTGAACCAGATGGAAAACAGACAGCATTTAATCCATTATGAATCTTGTTGTGGCTTCTTCTTGTTGTCATGCGGTGGACAGCGGTTGAGGAGGCGGTCCTCAATTCGTCCAAGACCACCTCCGAATGTGGTCTGACTGATCTGATCTTAAAATGCGCCCTCAATGCGTCTTGGGGTGGTCACACCTGTACTTTGAGCTGCCCACTTGTGATCACTCAGAACGCGTGACGATACCAGGTCACCACTGATCATCCTGTCAGACAGACTGTGGAGAACATGTCCACAGGGGCGTGATTTCAGGCTGGACGCCCCTGATGGGGCGGGCAACTCAACACCCCTTCTCTGAAAACACAACACGCCGCTATCAGGATGCATGGCACAGCTTCCTACATAGATAATGAATGGGAGGCATTAAAATGACAGATCCTGTGGACATGTACCTTCAGAGAGTTCAATCCAGCCAGCTGTGCCCAGAGGAACTGTCATTACTACTGCTGTACAGCGACACTTGGAGACCATTTGTTCAGTGGGACGCCTGCTACTCCACTCCCCTGAACTAGACTAGAACTAGAACCCAGGGTCCACTTTCAATTTCTCAGCCATTAGTTTTCACCAACTGAAAGTCTTTACTCCAGCAGTAATCAATGACCCCAGAACTATCAGGGTACACTTTGCTGTGCTGAATGTCTCTGACCCACTGAACAAAAGCCTCACGATCCAGCAGAATAAATCTTAGGGCTAGAGACAGAACAAGTGAAGTGAAATATAACTCTGTTAACCTTTACCACCAAATTACCACAAAGTAGTCAGCTGATCATTACTGTTTTGTACACAGCTGTGTCACTACTCTAGCCTTTCAGGTCTGCATTTCTAACCTGTAATTCTACCACTACTACCAGCCTGTTGCTTACAAGTTCATACTCTCCACACGGCCAACGAATGTGAAACAAATGTGTATGGTAGTATATAAATGCCTTTTTTTCCAGAGATAACATGCAACAAACTGGATATCCTGAACATATCTAGTAAATAAATAACTGCATTTGTTTTTAGAAATCATTTGCAAAAGAGAGAATATCCCGAATGCAAATATTGTCAACCCCAAGTGGAGATACAGAAACAATGAACAGGCCAATTATGAGTGCAAGGAAGGTTATGAAGGACATCCAACTCGAATCTGTGGGGAAAATGGTTGGACCGGGGATTCACAATGTACAGGTGAGGAAGTGCAAAACACACTTTCATTGTTGACGTGTTTCTTTCTCTTTCTATGGATTTGTTCTTTTAAAATAGATTTTAGGAAATAACCATCCAGTCAATCCCAAATGTACTGCCTTCTGGATAAGTCAGTTAGAAAACTGTGAAGCTCCTCTGTGATAAATAAAAGTAACCACAAGAAGAGTGAAACGACAAACTACTACAATTCATGTGCCATTGAGTCCAGTAGATCACATGTCCAATCTTCAGCCTGTAATGTGAAAGCCATGGGACATGCCAGCATCATGCCAGGGGAGTTATGTGCATGGTCTTGGATTCCTGAGCTGAAGTAAAAGTGATCACCAAGCACCGAACAGCTCTAATCGCTGTTGTAGCTCTTTTTATGACAACAGGGTTTTAAGGTGGTAGAGATCAATCTAGCTGGGGAAAAATTAATCACTATGTGTAAAGGCAACACAGAATCAGTGATTTAAGGGCAAACAGGCTGACTAAACAACAGCAATGACACATGACAAAGGTGTGAAGGTTTGTAAGCATCTGTTACCTGTTCTTCTTCTAACCAGTTTTCTGGTGGGTGTGTCTTATTTTATTATTCCACTATTACAGAATTTCAGAGAGACACAAATTTAAAACTGATAACAATCTGTTCTGAATGCAAAACTAGTTGGTACTCCTTTATGATGATTGTTCAATGATTTGATAGACAACACATCCATGCCTCATTTCCATTTTTACAACATGTCTGGCAAATACAGTTGTTTTTTGACATTTTTAAACATTATACATGTTTACTTTTGGGTGTTTTGTTAAATGTTCCATATTAGTGTGCTCATTAGTGTGTGACTGACTTCACAATTTCATTGAATTTGTTTCAGAGGTACTGTGTAACAAACCAGACATCCAAGATGCTGACATTATCCACAATAATAAGGAAAGTTACAGCCACGAGGAACAAGTCCAATTTGAATGCAAGAATAACGTGAGAAAACGTTTTACTGTTACCTGTAAGCGAGGCAATTGGATCGATGTTCAAAGTTGTGCAGGTAAGAACGTACAACTACAACAAATACATTCCATCGTTAGTTTAGTTGGATTAATCTAAATAAAAATCAGGTTTCTACTCGATGCACGGTCCCTCCCATCAAGACTTTCACAAAGTCACAGACAGCTTTTAAGAAGATTCCAGTTTTAAAGCAAAATGTACCCCGCTGCATTTTTGAGATTTTGAATGTCATTAGGTATGTATAGAAGAATTGGAATTTAAGATTTCTAGGTTTGTGTTTAGCCTTTCAGTGCCCTTTGTACAGATGTGCAGCATATTCAAAGGCTCTAGGACGCACCTGAAGTCACACCCATAATTTGTGCAAGGTATCATGGGAACTAGAATAATGTAGATAGAGTTTGGTGCACTTGCCGATTCACACACTTTCTTTAATTTATTGATTTGTTTGTTTTTGGTTTTTGATTGATTGTTTGTTTGTTTGTTTTTTGACAGGCCAGCTATTGAAACAGACAAACACATGTGATTTATCAGATTTACAAAGGCAGTAGAAAGATGTTTTGAACATTAATAGATGAAGACGGAGAACTGTTAGAATTTCAGAAAAATTTTATCCAACACTAAAACGTCTCAGGCGGCCACAACTCATTGAGAACAGCCTGTCCTCACTCCCAACGTGTCAGTACTGCAGCCTGGTGGCCTTATGCGTCTCAGTTTGACACTGTAGTCACTCCCATGGCTTCACAACCTTTAGCACCCCTGTAGTGTAGTAGTATTAAGCCTGACACAAGGGGCGGTATCTCACCTACAGCCTTTATATATACTATATATGAAATATTTTGTTTTAAAATATTTGAATGTGACAGTAACACCTGGAGGTAGTCTGACTGACTTCACAATTTCATTGAATTTGTTTCAGAGGTACTGTGTAACAAACTTGACATCCGAGATGCTGACATTATCCACAATAAGAAGGAACGTTACAGCCACGAGGAACAAGTCCAATTTGAATGCAAGAATGATGTGGAAAAACAGTTTACTGTTATCTGTAAGCATGGTAATTGGACCGAGGTTCAAAGTTGTGCAGGTAAGAACGTACAACTACAACAAATACATTCCATTGTTAGTTTAGTTGGATTAATCTAAATAAAAAACAGGTTTCTACTCGATGCACGGTCCCTCCCATCAAGACTTTCACAAAGTCACAGACAGCTTTTAAGAAGATTCCAGTTTTAAAGCAAAATGTACCCCGCTGCATTTTTGAGATTTTGAATGTCATTAGGTATGTATAGAAGAATTGGAATTTAAGATTTCTAGGTTTGTGTTTAGCCTTTCAGTGCCCTTTGTACAGATGTGCAGCATATTCAAAGGCTCTAGGACGCACCTGAAGTCACACCCATAATTTGTGCAAGGTATCATGGGAACTAGAATAATGTAGATAGAGTTTGGTGCACTTGCCGATTCACACACTTTCTTTAATTTATTGATTTGTTTGTTTTTGGTTTTTGATTGATTGTTTGTTTGTTTGTTTTTTGACAGGCCAGCTATTGAAACAGACAAACACATGTGATTTATCAGATTTACAAAGGCAGTAGAAAGATGTTTTGAACATTAATAGATGAAGACGGAGAACTGTTAGAATTTCAGAAAAATTTTATCCAACACTAAAACGTCTCAGGCGGCCACAACTCATTGAGAACAGCCTGTCCTCACTCCCAACGTGTCAGTACTGCAGCCTGGTGGCCTTATGCGTCTCAGTTTGACACTGTAGTCACTCCCATGGCTTCACAACCTTTAGCACCCCTGTAGTGTAGTAGTATTAAGCCTGACACAAGGGGCGGTATCTCACCTACAGCCTTTATATATACTATATATGAAATATTTTGTTTTAAAATATTTGAATGTGACAGTAACACCTGGAGGTAGTCTGACTGACTTCACAATTTCATTGAATTTGTTTCAGAGGTACTGTGTAACAAACTTGACATCCGAGATGCTGACATTATCCACAATAAGAAGGAACGTTACAGCCACGAGGAACAAGTCCAATTTGAATGCAAGAATGATGTGGAAAAACAGTTTACTGTTATCTGTAAGCATGGTAATTGGACCGAGGTTCAAAGTTGTGCAGGTAAGAACGTACAACTACAACAAATACATTCCATTGTTAGTTTAGTTGGATTAATCTAAATAAAAAACAGGTTTCTACTCGATGCACGGTCCCTCCCATCAAGACTTGCGCATTCGCTTGAAAATGATGCTTGCAGCTCATGTAGCATGATGCAGCCTTGGAGAACAGTTTTTGTCTTGTTTTAACACTACAAAGAGTCTTAAAGCCTCACTTGTGGCCAGATGAGGCTGTACTTGAGCTACTTTGAGCGAAATGCCAGCATGCTAATGTACTCGTAGAAACCCTGACAGTGCCAATCTGCAGATGTAAATCAGATGTAGTGTTTACCAGGTTAATGTTAGTGTAGCGTGTTAGCATGTTAATATATGTTCATTATTACTAAATCAGAAGTACACCTCCTTAAAGCACAAAAAGGGTGAAACCCTCAACTACTGTAATTCATGCTGTATGAAAGCCTTCCCCTTCACTTGATGAAATGCTTATAGCAGTCTGAGGACAGCAGATCAGATATGTGTCCAATCTTCAGCCTATAGTGTGAAAAACATGCCTTACTCAAGCTAAAAGGCATGACCCATGCTGATCATACGTGAGTACTTTGATTAAATCATAGATACACTGAACCAACAGCTAGTTGTGGCTCTAATCCTCCCGCTGTGTCCAATTCACAAAATGTCAGTGCTTATGCATGATTTCAAGACTAGTGTGTTTATGACCAAGATGCAATGAAATTTTAGATCTGTATTTAGTGGCAGGGGAGTTATTCAAAGATCGTGTTGATAACATTTTTATGTCGACAAATCATTTTCAAAAATAAAACATTAAGGCCTTGAAGAATGTGCATAAATAAAAGTATCTCCTTTCCTTAAAAGCATTATCATGATTGTGAATCAGTAATTTTAAAATTATTGTTGGGTCCAAAATGATTGTGTTGTTTTTTTCTGTGTAATAATTCTGACAGTTGGTTACAGATTGTAAAAAGGTTTATTGAGCCAATAGTATATCGCCGTTGGTATCACGTAGTGTCTGTGTTTCTTAAGCGACAAACAGTCTTGGTTGTTGCCAGTTTTTGGGAAAAAACATAAAAATGGCTGATTATGCCCCAGTATACTGAACTGTCCTAAAGTTAGCCTGCTAGTTTACATTTGCTAACTAAGGTTTGCAACTAGATAAAATAAACAAAATCCCTCATCTAAATTTAACATAACCAACTCCACATTTCTTTTCATTGGACCTGACATTGTCATGTCTAAAAATGTGTTGATACTATCTTTGTATTTATGTTATCTGAATATAAGTTCTTCATTTGTTCTTCATTGACAGAATGTCCAAAACCTGATGTTCCCAATGGATTTGTTATAGTTAGCAAAGACAACTACATGCTGTCCTACACCTGCAATACCGATTACAAGCTTTTCACCAATGGCTGGTGGGGTGAAGCCACATGTCTTGGCAGCAAGTGGTCTGGACTTGAATCAATTCAATGCATCGGTAATTATTCTTTATTGGCTTACAGGTGAAACTGAAGTTTAACTGAGGTTTTGGAATCGGTGAAGAATTCCTGAGGACATGAAACAATTGGTATTTCCTGAAAGACAGATCAATCCCACTCTACATTGGAGTAAATGCATCTCACCCATTCCTCATACAAAACAAAATCCTATTTGGCCGTAGCAACAGCATATTTTACAACAGGTTACATGAATGAATTATGTGTTGGATTGAATTCATGAGATCCCTGTGAGATGCAGGCTGATTTTAAAAGATGTTAATTAATTGGTGATATCTTATTAATTAGCCTAAACCTAATTGTTTGTTATTGTATCCACTCTAGAGAAAACAAAGTGTGGAGAAATTCCTGCAATCCCTAATGCAGAAATGAAACCTCAACATACAGCTTATGAATCAAACAAAAGCGTCCCGATTATTTGTAAGCCGGGATACCAAGCTCAGGTTGAACACTTAAATTGTCAGGAAGGAGACTGGACTTCAAATGGAGCATCACTCGAAACAATCTGTACACGTGAGTCATTTTCAGTCCTGTTTTATCAGAGGTAAATATTTATAAAAAGATTACAGGGTGTAACTTAATGCTGTCCATATTTATATCCCTTGCAGCTAGTTCCAATTCCTGCAGTCACCCACCTGAATTTAAGAATGCCGTTGTTGTTGGGACTTTATATCAGAAGATATTCTTGTCTGGATCTGTAGTGAGTTATCAGTGCCGTGCTGAGTATACAACGGCTGAAGGAGAAACAGAAACACTTCGATGCAACAATGGGCAATGGGAGAATAAGAGCATCACATGCGAACGTAAGTAAATTGAAAAACTTTCACAAAGTCACAGACAGCTTTTAAGAAGATTCCAGTTTTAAAGCAAAATGGACGCCGCTGCATTTTTGAGATTTTGAATGTCATTAGGTATGTATAGAAGAATTGGAATTTAAAATTTCTAGGTTTGTGTTTAGCCTTTCAGTGCCCTTTGTACAGATGTGCAGCATATTCAAAGGCTCTAGGACGCACCTGAAGTCACACCCATAATTTGTGCAAGGTATCATGGGAACTAGAATAATGTGGATAGAGTTTGGTGCACTTACCAATTCACACACTTTCTTTAATTTATTGATTTGTTTGTTTTTGGTTTTTGTTTGATTGTTTGTTTGTTTGTTTTTTGACAGGCCAGCTATTGAAACAGACAAACACATGTGATTTATCAGATTTACAAAGGCAGTAGAAAGATGTTTTGAACATTAATAGATGAAGACGGAGAACTGTTAGAATTTCAGAAAAATGTTATCCAACACTAAAACAGACAAACACATGTGATTTATCAGATTTACAAAGGCAGTAGAAAGATGTTTTGAACATTAATAGATGAAGACGGAGAACTGTTAGAATTTCAGAAAAATGTTATCCAACACTAAAGCTGTTAGAATTTCAGAAAAAATTTATCCAACACTAAAGCTGTTAGAATTTCAGAAAAATTTTATCCAACACTAAAACGTCTCAGGCGGCCACAACTCATTGAGAACAGCCTGTCCTCACTCCCAACGTGTGTGGTCAAGAGTGAAGAGTGATTTGTTTTACGTAAATCATGCTACATTAACCTAAAGTATGATCTTTTCCTAAACCTAACCAAGTACTTTTTGGTGCCTGAACCTAAACAAGTCATTTTTGTGGCTGAACCTAACCAACCTTCAACCGTTTTACAACAGTAGGAATAATCCAAAAGTCATCATATGTCACAATATGTGAAATGTTTCAGCAAGCATTATTTTGAAAGTCTAACTGAAAAGAAATTCTGATATCACCAATCAGCCAATATTCTTGTAGAATATATCCATAAACGCACATTTTTCAAGTTTAGAGTTTTTAGCCAAACTCTCTTCGTGTTCCCCTTTTGTGAAGAAGCAGTGTGTAGCACTAGCAGGGGAAGCACAGCATTGTGCTGCTAAATGGCACTGACAGCAAGACGTATTTTAGCAAACCTAAAAGAAAGCCTACTTAAAAAAAATATATATATATATATATATATATATATACATATATATATCCAATAAATGTCTGCTATATTTTTAACATTTTTGGTGCTTTAGTTTGCCGTCAGACAGCAGCTGAAAGTCTGACCCAGGCAGCTGATCTGCGGTGCAATAAAGCACACGGCTGGCACAGCTGCATAGGAGCTGGTCTGGATGGTGAATAGGAATATGGACATTGTAAGGATGAAGGCATGTAGTGCCAAAGAAAAGAGGTGGCTGACGGCAATGTAAAGCACCAAAAATGTTCAAAACATAGTGTACACGTGTATATATATATACACATATATACACATATATATATATATATATATATATATATATACATATATATACATATATATACACATATATACATATATATACATATATGCACACATATATACACACACATATACACACATATATATACACATATATATATATATATATATATATGTATATATATATATATATATATATATATACATACACATACATACATACATATACATATATATATATAAATTTAAGGTGGGCTTTCTTCTTTTAGGTGGCTAAATTACATCTTGCTGCTGTCACTGTTTAGAGGTACAATGCTCTGCTTCCCTGTCATTGCGACATGCTGCTTCCTCGCATAATGGGAGAGCTGACAGTCATCTACTGTAGATAATATATAGACTAGGGCAGGGGTCGGCAACCCACAGTATTAAAAGAGCCATTTGGGGCCATTTCCCACCAAATAAAACCCACCTGGAGCTGCAAAACCCTAAATTGAAGATACGCAGCATATATAGTTTCATTACACTTGTGCTATGTATATAAGAACTATAGTTTGTTTCATTTATGAAATCAAGGAACTACAAACAGAAAACGACTGACATTTTATTTCTGTTTGTAACAAAGCAAAACACCAAATTATTTTGAACTCTTTTGAAACTGGCAAGTATAAGTTTACTTTCAAATAAAATACATAATGCAGGCCTGTTTAAGTCCCTTATTATTTCTGGAATTAAAAAAAAAGAAATCAGCCCGCTCCAACATTCTAAAATCATTCAGCTGCAGCATATTTACTTTAATTAAAAAGAGTAAACAAAAAAAAATGCAGTTTATATTTTGTTATGACTATATTCTATTTCAGTACGCTGTCATCCTCTTATATCCACAGTCGCGTACAGCAGTCAACCTGAAAATAAAACAACTACGTCAGTTCAGGGTCCAATATAAAAAAAAATATTTGCAAAATAATAGCTCATTAAATGATTTCTTTCACCTGGTTAATGTGATTTCTGCTCCCTAACTTCACTGCACAGCTTATCGATATCAGGGCTGTAAGACGTCACTTTGATCTTCACACAGGATTGCAAGCTGTCATCTGTGAGGCGGGAGCGATGTTTGCTTTTTATGTAGTTCATGCTGGAGTAAATCTGCTCGCATAAGCATGTGGATCCAAAGATCGAAAGGACTTGCATTGCGATGACTGCACGCTGCAAATGCTCGTAATTTATCTGACTGTGTGCTTCATTCAACTCTCTCAAAGAGGGAAAGTGAGACAGCGTGAAACACCTTTTAATTTAATGTTAAAAGATCACCTCAATCTCAAAATTAGTAACTATTACATTGAAAAACTGTACAATTTTTAAATTTAAATAGCCATTATTTTTTTCAATTTTTTTTTTCAAAGCTTCAGGGAGCCATGGCAGAGGGATGGAAAAGCTGCACGCGGCTCCCGAGCAGCAGGCAGATCCCGAGCGGCCCGCGGATCCCGAGTTGCACGCGGCTCCTGAGCAGTTGCCGAACCCGGACTAGGGGTAAGTACCTCATATAACCCCACATCAAAAGGCCCAAGCTATCACTTTAAAGTACAGGATATGAACCACACATCACCATGAGTGATAAAACATACCTAGCTCAGATTAAACCATAATAGCTTTGTTTTTCTGCAAAACATAGACAGGTTATTAAGAACCAGGTGCATGATTTAGAACCACTGCATGTTGAGATGTGACACTGAATACAGATATTTTCTCCTGGCCCTTCCAGCTCAGAAGAAGTGATGCTGATGTTGTTCCAGGCCCAATGAAGTCTCAATAAAGATGCCAAAAAACAGAGCTTTTCTATGGTATTTGTACATCGGCTGTTTGATGATGCATCATCTTCATAAGAATGATCCTGGTACATATAATCATTGGAATGGCTAACATCGAATGATTGATTCAATTATTTGTGTAAAAATGTGACCCGATATTGTGAAGGTCTGTCCTGTTGAATAAAAGAAGAGAAAAAAAGCTGTATTTGGTGTTTCCATTTTTGTGACGAATAAACAGAGAGAAAATGCAAAGTGAGGTAAAATTTTATTCAAATAGTCTGGTGGATTTGAAGAGGTCACAGATCAAGATCACAAATTCCACTCATAATTTACTCATCCTCAGTCACCGTTGTCACATTGTCTTTATAATCTGACAAGCATAAACAATCAACAGGTCTGCCATTGTCAAGACTTGTGACGTGACGTCTGTTTCACACCATATGATTGGTTGATGCCTTAATTCAGGATGTGGAAGTTTAGAAAAATGACATCATTACAGAAAAGGGAGCCACTTTTCTGCCATTAAAATAAATTATGAAATCGAATCAAATTTAGACAAATTAATCGCACGTGAAATAATGACCAGAGTGTGTAGGTATAAAAATGTATGTAAGAGCAGTACATTTTATTAGCCTCAAATACATTTGAGGGTTTTTGTTTGTTTGTGCAGTCAATTCATGCAAATACAAAATAAAGTTTCAAAAAGAGGCTTTGGCTTTTTCAAAATAAAGTTTCATCTTGGCATAAAAATATACTGTGACGATTGTCTTTCAATAGAGACCCACTAGTTATGTTTGAAGGGAGGATAAAGTGCAGTTATATAAAGCTTGAAAGACATCGAAAAATGTTGAAATATGAATAAATTGAAATAAAGCAAGAGCACATCGCACTTCAATCTCTGCAGATGTTTTTTCTTTTTTAAATTCTGGCCTAACTGCAGCAATAGAAGTTGAGAACAGTTGAAACAGGTAAAAATGGGACGTAATATAAAGTGGAATCATTAAAGATCCCTTTCAATGAAAAGTACATTTTTACCCTCGTTGACCTGTCTAAATGGTAAGGAACCAATCCAAGGTGGTCCATTTTGTCACATTAACATAACGTTGCTGGGAAATGAGCTGTATTTAGAAGAAGTCCGGAGTGCATATGTCATTTTCTGTATTTTGCATCCTGAGTTTCCCTACTTTCTAAAAATGCAGGTACATTCAAGCTGCTGTGGAAACGAAACATCTCAATTTGCATATCAATAGAACCTTGCATACTTAATAAGGCAAAGTCATAGAGTTGCATCCAAGCCATTTTAAAGCCACTTACGGATATTTTCAAAGGAAAAAACTTTCAAATATGTTATTGTGAAGAACAGAGATGCATTTTCAGGGGTTTA
The DNA here is from genome assembly GCF_040436345.1 of Pagrus major. Lineage (NCBI taxonomy): Eukaryota > Metazoa > Chordata > Actinopteri > Spariformes > Sparidae > Pagrus > Pagrus major. Next base: position 29,055,028 of record NC_133225.1, on the reverse strand, counting down.
ATGAACTTCAAATCACGTCCAGAGCGGCTATTTAAGACTGGATGTTCACCATGTCGCAACTTCGAGGTGAATGTAGTTCCATACAATGTCTTCAAATTGAGAACATGACTAACAGCAACACATGTTTTGTAGGAATCCAATTTGGATATTTCCTCAGCGGTTTTGCTCATTGGATAGGCATGAATCATTATAGTGCAAATAAACAGTTTTGTTCTCTCAGTACCATTTTATCTTCTTGTCTTATTTACTGATTCAACAGCATGATTTTCACAATGGACTTTGTACTTGTATTATCAACACTATGCATGCCACATTGAATGTGGCAATCAATCCTGGACAGACACTGACAACAGACATCCTGTTTATATCCTGCATAAAAACACAGAATTTAAAGCTGAGAGTCTGATATGTTTGTAAGTATCTGCAGATGGTTAAACTAGTCTGTATGTGCTGCCTGTAAGTTAAACAATGTATGTCTTATTTAAAACTGCTGTGTAATAGATATATTATTTGGGACATTTTAGTATGTTTTTAGTATAAAACCTCAACTGACCATCCCATTGGTGTGATTTATCATAAATGTGTTCTAAAATCTGTCAGAAATTAAGTTATGTCAGTAGATAAATATTTTCTCAGTGGATGCAGGTTGAAAGTGTTTTTGTTATATTCTGGTTGAAAGGCAGATTCCCTTTGCTGCATCATATGACTCATCTTAAAAGGAGAACAAGGACATGTGTTATTAAGAGTCTATAAATTGATCAATTCTTCCAGAAAGACAGTGTACCTGAACTTTTCTGAAGTTTCCAGTAATATGTTAAAAGTGCCTGCTGTTTGTTCCCATGTGTCATTTTGTGTTCCTGCAACCTTGTGCAATCCCACTGGGCAGTTCATGTTGTGACCCATAGTGCTCCCTGTGGACTGCAGCCGGGGACAAACATACAGGAATTGCAAAGAAAAGAGAGTTCGTTAAAGGAGTGAGCCTCAGTTTGTCACTGCACAGCCGCTTGTCGAAATGCGGTCGTCTTTAATCCTTATCTTTCTCCAACTGTGGGGCAACGTACAAGTTTCTGTATCACAGAATGGTAAGACAGACTTTTTTTAATTCTCGCTTTCTGAAAGAGCACGTTTGTTAAGTTAAAGGGAGCGGAGACACTCAAATGTATCCATGTTAATGTGTTTTGATTGTTGTATTGGCTTATTACGTAGGATTAGAGCATGAATTAAAAATTACAATCTCTCTAAATTATTTTTTTCACATACAGAAAGATCTTGTGATTCACATGTTTTTGATACAGCTTTGTAAACTGGCATCCGTGGCACACAACTGTTGAGAAGACTTGACCATTTTCCTCTTTTTTCCCCATGTTGCTGTTTGTTAGTAACTTGTTCAGAGCTCCCAGATGTTCCTCACGCCTACTTGTCAGAAGAGACCGAAAGAGCTGAGTACCAAGAAGGACATGTGATACATTTCACTTGTGAAATGGGTTACATATCAGGTCCAACCATCAGATACGTATGTACAAGTGGAGGCTGGGTGGCCATCCACAAGGGACAATGCTACTGTGAGTTACAAGTCTTTCTTTTCTACTCTTTATTTTGTTGCAACTTGGGTGATTGCAGTAATCAGGATGGGGTTAGGGTCTCAAATGTGAATGTGAAAGCTGCATTTGATTATATTTTCTAAATATCTATTATCATTTTTGACTTAGGAGAAAAACTGAGTGGATGAGAATTTGTTTTAGTAGAGTGCATACCTCCACCAAGGTCTAACAGTCCTATTAAATTCAATCAAGCCTAATCCAATATCAAATAAAACATTTCAACCAGCTAGATCTGGATTTTTATTTGGATCTGCATCAAACTGGATTCATATATAGCCACCTAATCCTCCATGTATTACTCCCTGAGATATTAAAGTAAAAATAGACAACTTCTCAACTTAGGGTTTCCCCGTGGTATTACTGTTGCTGCCATTGACAGCGTTAGCAGCATGGCTACCACTAGCAGCCTGACTACTGTCAAAAGCAAAAAACAACCATAAGAATCCCAATTTGACTGCAGAAGGCACAGTAAAATACTCGGTTGTACTAATAAGTAGGCACCTTTTGTTACTTACTGATCTAGTACAAAGAAGTTGGTAAAGGAAGACAAATATGAACAAGGGGACAGACTTCACTGGAGCAGTCTCCATTGAGTCAATGCCCATCTGTTCTTGTCTAACCTCGGTTTCTATCGCTCTCCCTCTTCACCTTCTTTGCCTCAGTGCTGTATCATAGGCAACTGGACGTCCAGTACTTATAATTACAGCACTTATAATTACCATGTCCTGGATTGACTGAGAACCTTCATCAACATACCTGGGGATAGTGACCGAGGAAAACAATGTCTCTTCCCATTTTGGTTGTGCAATTGCAGACACGCTTCCCTTGTGTCATAATTAGACCTCCATTTTTCTGAGAATTCTGAGAGAATAGTTCACTATAAAGCAAGGTTTAAAGTGAATAAATCTCAATACTAATGATGACAATGTTTGTGAAAGTGAGAAAAAAATCCTGGAGGTAATCAATCAGATTATGGTATTGAGAGACAGCTGAACAAATGTTCACTTATGTTGCTGACAACAGTTTCTACTAACTACAAATCAATCTGCCTCTTCAAAGCAACAAACCAATAACACAAAATCCCACCCAACAGTTTTCTACTCCAACAAAGTATAAAGCCCAAAGTTCAAAATCAGATTTGAAAAAAAGGTCACCTTATTTAGAAGCTCTTTGGTTGATGAATAATCTTTTTTTTTTCCTTTCAGTGAGACCATGTGAACTTCCTGATGACACTCCCAATGGTTATTATCAACTTATCCATGGAGGAGAATTTGTTTTTGGATCAATTATCAGATATTTTTGTAATGAAGGGTACGTGGATCTGGAGTGATTTACAGAAACTAAAATTAATAGTCATAGTATTAATGTATGTCAGTTTTATGAAGACATATCTTATCTGATTAGAACGATAAGTATTATGTCGTAAAACACTGTCATTGCCTAGTGTACAAATTACATACTGAAAGCCAAATACATTAAAAACACAAAACAATATTTTTTATATTGTGTTTTAAACCATGTGTTATGTGTATATATACACAGCTTAAATACCAAATATGGTGAGTTGTCATTAACATGGTGCAATTGTTTTTGAATGGTGTATGAGTGAAAACACAAAAAGTGATATCAACCTGGCATATTGTTTTTTTCTGTCCAGTTTCTCTGATTGATGGTGTTTTCATCACAGAATGGTAAGCTTTATCTGTACTGTTAATTGCAGGTATCAAATGGTGAGCAGGGTTGACACCAGGACTTGTATGCTGAACAAATGGTCCAATCACGTGCCAATTTGTGAAGGTAAGTCTTTTTAATTGGCAGGACTTGCTGCTGTATTGTCAACTTCAAAGCAGCACTGGAAAGTATTTTTGTACATACAACAACATACAATTCGAGGGCTTTGACCCGTAAGACTGCTCATCGTGTCCCGTGTGAAACCAAAACGTTGACTTATTTTGACGAAGCAACATAGATAAGTGAGCAATAAAACACAAAAAACACAAAACTGTGGTCCAATGTACTTTGTCTGACCTTCCCTCTCACAAGAAGTGCAGAAAATTTTGTCTAGTCCATCCACCTTTTCATACCCCAGTGGTGTACGTGGTGCATCTGTGGAGCAGGGCTTTTTTAGAAACGATGATGTGTCGTTTTAGGAGCCATTGGCAATCGGCATTAAGGTTAGAGGATGTGTCCCGCTAACATCTGGCTTTTGTCGTGAATGTCAGTGCATATATCCTGCATTTACTCCTGCGTCAAATGACTCTGCAACAGTCATGGGTATTATCGGCTTTGGCTCGGTTGTGATGAAAACACCCAGGTGTAAACACTAATTTTCAGCTTTTGTCAGGCACGCTGCTATGACGTGTGTTGAAGTTAAGTCTGCTGGCTTTAATACTTTTCCATCTATCTCTGATCAAGCAGCGCTCGAGCATTGTTCAGGCAGCACTGAGTTTGAAAGAGAGGCTGAAGTAAAAGATAATAAAAAAGTAACCATCATTAGGGTTTTACGTTTTACATAATCAGAAGGGATCCGTTGTTTAGTAATAATAAGGATATTATTAAAAATGTATGTGGACAATCAGCCCCTCCCACTGTAGACCTCGATCAGGAGGATCTGCCCACTGTTGAAACCCCACTGTGGGATTTTGGCTGATAAAATAATGATCTATACAACGATTTCTTGCCTTTTTTTCTTCATTAACCTGACTGTTGTGTTCACTCAGCTTTGAGCTGTGAACCTCCGCCCGCAGTTGAACGGATACAAATAAATGGTTTACCAGATAATGAAGGACCCATACTTCCTGATCGCTTCCTCACCTTCAGTTGCGACGATCCAGGGACATATCTGAACGGCAGTTCAATGCTGATATGTGGTAAAGATGGAAAGTGGGATAGGCCATTCCCCTCCTGTGAAGGTAAACACTTTAAGATCAAAAATATTTCTACACACAATATTGATGTAATAAAAATATACATAGCATACATACATTACAATGATGGCCCCTGTGAGACATAAACCCAAGTCAACTGAACGTCAGAGTTTTTTCATCTGATGATATCTGTTTCATTTGTTCCAGACGTCACTTGTCAAGTTCCAGGGATGCACAGTCATCTTAGTGTAGTTGGACTGTCACCAGCAAATAAAACAGTGAGGAGTGGACATACAATACGGTTTCAGTGCAAAAGTCCACACACACTGGATGGATCTGAAGCGATTGAATGCCTACAGTCTGGGGAGTGGAGTGCACCTTTTCCAACTTGTGCTGGTATGTTCACTTTCATTAGCGGTTAATCCCATTTTTGTTTATTTTACCCACCTTTTATTTGCATATGTGAGTCACCCATATTTTTAGGCAAACTTGAAAATTAATTTGCAGCACAGGGAAGACAGAGTATAGAGATTTACATTAACACTCAAAGAGAATATTAAAAATGTATGGTAATAACATGAGGACCAAAATCCAAATATTTATGGTCTTTAGAGAAAAGGGCTCCTACACACAAAACTTGCTGCAACAAAGGCCGACTGTGTTGCTTCACTTCATGTCTCCTTTATCTTAGCCAAAAGACTACAAAAGACTACAGCTGGCAGCCAATAAGCTCATACATTCTGCGCCTGCATGAAAATTAATAAACTAATATAGCCGTTCCAGCTCGTCCAAGTCTCAGGAATCCCTGAGATCCTAAATTGATTTAAAAATTATACCCTTTTTAAAGAAGAGCTTGACCGCACGTCCAATAACATCTTTTCAAATGACTTTGTGATCTAAGGGCTCCTTGGGACTTGGATTATGCTGAGCAACTGTATGGAGCCATTTCATGATTTGTTTTTTTTTACAGTTGTTTTTTTACATTTTAAAGCAAGTCCCAAGCTACTTCAGGTGGTTTGGAGAATGCTGCGAGACTGTTTTTTGCTGTGAAGCTCCAAAAATGTTTTGTGGACTTGATCATGAGGCTGAGTTGATAAAAACTGAATTTTATTTTTGGGAGAACTCTTCCTTTGAGCTAGCAAATATCAAACTATTGATTTTGTTTTTGTATTGATTGTTCAAAGGCTCTTGAGGAAGGCAAGAAACAAGCTGTGGTACAACACTGACATTTATATTTAAAGTTGATATGGTGGACTTCTGAGTACTGTCTTGTCTATGTATGCATACAGCAGATGTCAAGCAACATGAGCATTCATTCAGGTGTGTTTTTAACTCTGTTTTGGTCTCCCCCACTTCACAACAAAATTATTTGGCTCGGTTTGTTCACTTGAACGGTATGTTCACTTGCTAGTTGTTAATGGTGTCTGTTATTTGGTGCTGGGCAGGTACCAGTCGGTTTTTAGAGCTTTTATTGTAAACAGCTGCTGGCTGATGATGAAAAAGACCCTATAAGAGCCATGACAGTGGACCAAACAGTAAATCTGTGGGCCGTCAAGTCAACAATAAGCTACCGCAGAGTCGGGCGATGTTTCTTTTATGCGTTCACCACCGACCTCTTTTACATTGAAATAGAAAAGTGATTGATTGCTAATATGTAAAATTGACTATAGTTTCTTTTTAAAAAGAAAAAAAAGAAAAAGAAGAATAAGCTATTTTCTATGTATTATGTATTGAGGTACAGTTTTATATCTTTGGGCATACATGTAGAATCAAATCACATTTGGATTGAAGAAATACAAAATGTCTGATCTTAAGTCTCAAATGCTACTGTTTATACTGTATAAACGTCTTTACAGAACAGATTCTCTTTTTCAAAACAGAAAAATGCCAAGTCACAGGTGTACCAAACAGTGTACACATCACCCCATCTGTACCGAACAAGCAATTAAGGAGAGGACAGCAGTTAAGGTTTACTTGCCGCTATCATGGACACTTTCTTCAAGGGAAAGCGATGGTTGAATGTTTGGCAGATGGACAGTGGAGTGCTCCCTTCCCAACATGTGGAGGTAAATCAATTCTGTCCCATTGATCCTTATAATGTGCAACGGAGAAAAGAAATGATCCATGACCCAACTTGCGGAAGTTTCCCACAGTGAGCAGAGAGGATTTGATTTGATTTGATGCTTCCTTGCCAAAGAATATTTTAGTTTTCTTGTTGCTTCTTAGTTTGTCAAGTTACTGCAACTTAAGGCATTTTCACAGGTATGTCAACATGTGACTGCGTAAACACTGTGTAACTGCCTTTCAGAGAGAAAGATCTTCTTTTTTTTTGTCTATCCAGGTAAAAAAAACTTCAAAATTGCACCACAATAATGTTTAAACTTGTACTTTCTTTTAGGTCCTTTGGGTTGTAATAATCCACCGTCCCTTACAGATGGAGACACCAGGGAAAGTCTTCGAGGCCGTTACAGTCATAATGAAAGGGTTGAATACGTCTGTCAGAATTTATACCAAATGGAGGGAGAGCCTTACCAAACCTGCAGAAATGGTGAATGGCTTGGAAGGATGAGATGCCTCAGTAAGTTAAAAATCCCTTTACATGTTTCATGTTGCGTTCAGTGTGGATTTTACTTAAAACATGTCCCACCAGTGTCTGCATGTTGCAGCTTTGTTAGTATTAACAGAATTTAGTGATTAAATTAATTAAAGAACTTTTACTCAAGCTCAGTATAAGTTTAAAGTGCTTGTCTCTTATGTGGGTCTTCTCTTTTAATTCCACTTTATACTTCTACTCAACTACATATTAGAAGGGAAGTATGATACTTTTTACTTAAAGGTGCCATAGTGTTGCCTTCATTTCGGTGGGCAGCCTGTATAGCGTAATGAAGGCAAGGTCTGTCGGGAATCTGGATCCTCATCGAAAGTTGATGTGGTCTTTTCTGGGCAGAGACCCATCTTCAATCCAAGTTTTGTGAAAATCTGCTTAGTAGTTTCTGTGTAATCCTGCTGACAAACCAACAAACAAACAAACAAACACGGGCCAAAACATGACTTCCTTGGCCGATAAAACTGTTTTTTCTTTATATACATATATAGTTTTCTGGTCAGTTGTGTATTTATGCAAAATATTGTAACAGAATATGTTCCTTGTTACATTTAGGAAGATGCATTTAGTTTTCAAATACTGAATATATGTATTTAAAATAATTTAATGTATGTTATAGCCAAGACTAGCAATCATTAAATATATACAGTATACTGTACAGTCATCCCTGACGTTAACAAAGTCTTATTTGTCTGTTACTTCTTGCAGGACCCTGCACTGTGGATACTGAAGCCATGAGCAGACATAATATTGCCTTCAAATATAAGGATGATAATAAGCTGTATGCACCCCATAATGATCACATCACGTTCACATGTGTCAGGGGAAGACATGACGGCAGATTGAACATGCGTCAGAGCTGTATTGATGGTGTGATGCACCTGCCTACCTGTCACTAAATGTTCAAAGTCAACTAGTGGATGGGCAAACATGTAAATGATCCACCAAAGTAAAAAGTTAGAACAGTTATGTACTGATTCACTGTCTATTCTTGAGTGCTTTGTTTGGTCATTTCAATAAAACGTGTACTTTCATTTGGTCTGTTTCATACCTACAACATCATAGGCATGAACATATGTTATGAGGGTAAATTGAAATGACAGATTCAACAGTCTCACTGTTAATCACTGTTGACGGTTCTTATGCGATGAAATATCTTACATCCTGCAAGCTGCAGTAACAAAAACAAAATCTAAACATTTCAAGATCCTTTTGTCTAGAAGTGGGTTACAGATAGTCGACTAAATTGGGGCTCCATCTAGCCCAGACGTCCAGATGATGTGTTTTGCTTGCTGGGAGTAATCATATTGTCTCTCATTCAACCCACAAATGGACAAATCATTAAAATGATGACACAAATTTGTGTTTTGTGAAACGATGTTGTAACCACAGTCTAGCTGGTTGCTGACAGTCTAAATCAAGGCTGTAGTCAAGAAGTTCTATTTACATTCATTGATTGGCTCGATTTCACAGGATGGGGCTAAAATCAGGCTATACACAGCCTGTCCAATTCAGAGCGAGCTCAGTGCAACACACAGACCATGCCGAAGAAATTATACCAACACTTTGTATTTATAACTGACACTACAAACGTGATGTGATAAAAACTGCAATAGGACAGTTTTGGCTAGAAGTGGAAATAGCAGGTTCTGTTGGGAGATTGATTGTGGCTGAGCATCGACCATGTCAAAGAAATAAAAAAAAACATGCTTTAATCACTGTTGACTTTTCCTACGTGATGACATATCATGGATCCTGCAGGCTGCAGTAGAAGCAAAAAAGAAATCTAAGCAATCTCAACATCCTTTTGGCTAGAAGTTGTATTCTGCCAATGTTTTTAATTTTTGTTTTGTTCTCATGCATTATGTGAGGCTTGTTTTAACCTGTGTTTTATGTGCAGCACTTTGTCACCTTGTTTAGATAAGTGCTATAAAAATAAAGTTATTATTATTATTAGTAATACAACCCCTAAGTTGAGAACCACTAGAATAAACTACCAAACTCTAAGGAGTAGTTTGAACTAACTCCACCCCGACTGACTACAACAGTGAAAAGGTGCTGACACAATGATCCATCAGTATTAACCGTCTAATTATGTCATATATAAATCATCAGTTACAGGGGGCACTTTTACTTTTGATGCTTTAAGGATATTTTGCTGGTACTTAGAGCAGTCATAAGTAGGATTTTGGATGCATTCTAATGCATGGAGTTTATTTTCACATTGTTGTATTGGCACTTTCACATCAGCAAAGCATCTGAGCACCTCTTCCACTGCTGTATGTATGCAGAATGCCGTAAAGTCATTCCTGCCATTAACAACATTTGTCTATGATCTCCTACAGGCTGAATGGTGATACCATTAAAAAGAACCTAATAATGGATTAAAATTTTGCCATGACAGAAAGCCCATATTCAGCCCATAGTAGTGAACTTGAGGTCAGGTGGGTGTGGGTGTGTGTGTGTGTGTGTGTGTGTGTGTGTGTGTGTGTGTGTGTGTGTGTGTGTGTGTGTTTTGATGGTGTAATGACCCGCCCGTCTTGCCAGTAAAAGCTTTAGTTGACTGGAAGTGACATGAGCTGGCGGGACAAACATGTAAATGATTAACCAGAGGAAAGAGGTAAACAAATACTGTAGAACAGTTCGCCATCAATCATCCGTCCTCAGTTCAGAGTTGTCATATGTGACAGTTTGAATCAAACTTACAGTAAATTAACTGTTTTCTGCTTTCTCAAATGGATTTCATTGTCTCTGCAAACATTTATATTTTTCCTCTTTAACAATACATATAAAGACTTTCTGGATATATATTATATATTCTGGCAGCAGGTGGGTTATATAAATAAATACTGTGAAACAACAGGAAAATAACAGTCATTGTCTGTAATTAAAGTCAAAACTGGTATGACAGTTTTTAGCTTTACTTTCAGGGGAAATCTTGGCCTTTTAATGTTTTATTAAGGATATTTTTGCTTGGTCAGACATTTAAAATCAAATTACAGAAGGGGTTGTTATTTGTTTTATTGAAAAGTTCCATGTGTAAAACCTAAATCCAATTCACATTTAATGTAATGAAATTATATATCTTGAAATCTGGAGTAATTACAACTTTGTGCTGGTACTCAGCAAACTTTACAGCCAATATTAGCATGTCATCAACACATCAGTATTATGGTACGTGTCCACAGGATCCGTTGTTTCCACACTTTCCATTCATTGTCTATGTAAGCAGCCGTGCAATGCATTCTTTCAAGAAACAGGGTGTGTGTGTGTGTGTGCGTGTGTGTGCGTGTGTGCGTGTGCGTGTGCGTGTGCGTGTGTGTGTGTGTGTGTGTGTGTGTGTGTGTGTTAAGGGAGAATTTGCCCCATGTTCCCAAAACTGTTTTCATCGCCCATGTGTGCATTAGCACTGCACAGGAAGATTTTGATCTGTAGAAGTCAAGGCAAAAAACACTTTAGTGAAACAAAGTGATTATTATTCCTAAAACCAGCAGTTCCCGGATCTTCATAATGAGACTCTTTCACCTTCTTTGGCTTTTTATCCTGTCGCTGAAAATGGAAAAGTCTTCACAGAGGGACGGTAAGATTGTCACATTTCAGGCCCATTTTCTCGGCGGTTTCACTGCAGTTACAAAACAAAACAATCATTTATTGATTTTGTCAGTTAATGCTTTGGGCCATTTGAGAAGAAAAAATGTTTTTTTATTGCAAAACTAACTTAAGCCTGCTGTTTGCTATATTCTACTCTGGCAAAACGGTTAATGCTCCCTTCAGCTCTGGCAAAACAGTCTTTGCTGGTTGCAGCACAGGAAAGTTGCCACCATGAATGTAAAACAACAAACTGTCTCCATCACTCAGAATCTCGATAATTAAGCTTTGATCACTGCTAGACGCTCAAGAGAGTAGTGTGTGTCATATAGTAGGCTGACTGAAATACTCACATGGTGGAAAATATTTCATTGGCATAAGGAATTGTTGAAGCCCACATTTGTCAAGCATGAATTTGGCATATTTGGCATATTTTTCCTTGGTTGTTCCATGTGGAGTCGACCCTAACTAATCATTTAATGTACATTAAATGGGCAGAAAGTTTTTTACATCACTGAAACTGCTCCGTCTGTCCATCCATCACTTTTCTTGTGCTCCAGGTCGTATAACACAGCTCACTCACTTTGAAATACTGAAAAAATTGAAATAGTACATCTGTATGTACTAATAATTTCACATTATTGACAAAAATGGCAAAGAAAATTGTTGAATATAAAACGAATAGTGAGACAACGGCAGTCTTTCTATATAACTTTCTGTATTTTTACAGCAGTAAAGGGCTACAGATAAACTCAAGGACAGACAGTTACAGACAAAGACAATCATGAGATAAGATACAACTTTATTTATTATCCTAATTTTATTATGGTCATATGCCATTATATCATTATAGTATCCACTACACACTGTTGTTGCTTGCTTTGTTGTGTTTTTATATATATAAATGCACTTACATTTAACGTGATAATAAGCCTGATTGGTTTGGCCTAACTCTCAGTTTTTTCTATAAACAATCACAAAGATTACTCCAGATAATTATTATTAAGTACCTGTCATTTCTGATATTTAATCTGTTCAATGTTCAAACTTGGCACTGCAGCCACTGAAGGAACAAAGGTATGAACCGGCTTTCAGAACAGATCTTTTTTATGAACATTGTAGTTATTCATGTTTCTGTGTTTTTGTCAACAGCAATAAAATGCACAGTACCTGTGATTGAAAATGGTAATGTGCCTGGAGACACCCAAGAGTACAATGAACATGAAGTCCTGTATTTTGAGTGCAATCCTAACTATATACCCACTGATCACAGACCTACAACGTGCACAAAACAAAGAGGTAGAGCCGAGTGGATCCCCACACCTTACTGTGAAAGTAAGCATAAACTGAGTAATCAGGTACATTGGCAGGTGATTGGTGAAAATGAATAATGGATGGATGTAGTGAAGTCTGTGTTGTTACAATAAACTAAACTTATGTTTAATTTCCCAACAAACGCAGCCACAAAATGTAGACTGACACTGCCGCCACTCGAAGGGACCATCTATGAACCTGCTTACAGAAATGTGTTTAAACCTGGTGACACAGTAAGAGTCATTTGTGGAGAGAGGTACGGGATTTCTAACGCTCAGAACACCTCAGCAACAGTTACATGTAATGATGATGGAGACTGGACTGTCAGACCGCTATGTAAAGGTAAAAACCTACATGAGCTTTAGTACCAGAGACAGATTACAAGATCTTCTCTACTGTGACGATGATGATGATTATTCTCAATTAGCTTAAAAGGCACAAGTCTTTCTCTCATTCTAGAGGTTACGTGCAGTGTTCAACGAGACCCTCTTGTGGATAATTGGAATGTGCAACGACTAACACTGAATGGTACCGCAAGATATACTTGTAGGTCAGGCTACCGGAGTAAGGATGGCACCAACCTGGCCACATGCACCAGAGATGGATGGAGACCAAAACCACTTTGTCAAGGTATTGTGAAGTTAATCTTGTGTTTATGACATTAATGGGTTTTTTTTTTTATTATTTCATTTTGTGAAATTGGGTGAGGAGATTTTTGTCCCGTTAGGATCAAAATGTTTTTGACCAAAAAGTCCCAGGAACTTCATTTCCATTATATACAGCCACTGAAAAAGAGTTCCAGTTTGTTAAATGTGAGGAGTTGCTGATTTTGTCCTCATTTCTGACAGTAAATGTAGAATCTTTGGGTTTTGGACTGTTGGTTGGACAAAAGAAGCTGAAGACTCTAGGAAACTGCAATGAGCATTTTTCATAATCTTTTTACATTTTACACGTACACACAGTTCTCAGCAAAAATAGAGCTGAAAACGACCTGTAGACAGTCATGTGGACATCATACCAGCATCTTACTACAGTTTTAATGTCTGTATGTGTAGAATATGTCACAGACATGAAGACAATACACACAATAGGTGAAGGGCAGTTTTTTTTTTCCTGTGCACTCTTACACAGCCGCCATGCAGTACACAGGCATCCAGTGTGTCCAGCTAGTTTCTCTAGGAAGTCTACTTCTGAAGCCTTTCTGTGCTTCTTTTTACAAGCGTGGTTTTAGTCTCCAGTTCTACCTTTAAGTAATGCTACTACTACCACTGAAGTCACACGATAGATCGATAGATAACAAGCCCATACTCTCTGCATAAAATAGTAAATAAATAACTGCATTTGTTTTTAGAAATAACTTGTGAAAGAGAGGATATCCCAAATGCAAATATTCTCAGCCCCAAGTGGAGATACAAAAACAATTAAAGCTGCAAGCAGCGATGAACGGGCCCTCGCAGTCCACGCGGGTCGCGGCATGCTGCCGTCGTTACATGCTGCCGTCGTTACATGCTGCTGTTGTGACATGCTGCTGTCGGGGCTTGTACTTGCAACAACTTCCATTGAGGAAATGAAAGTGAAGGCAGTGAAGCTGTCATTTCGTCATTTAGCAATCAAAGCGCCACCTATTGGTCGATTTGCACGAAATTTTGTAGAAATGCTCATCATGCCATGGAACACAATTGCCAAAAGTTTTGTGTTCATCGGACTGTATTTCATCAAGATACACAAGAATGTCTGTTTGACCACAATGCGCAGGAAATTGTTGTTTTATATTTTGGCCGTTCTGTGGACTAGCACATTTCTTTTAATAACTTTTTGTCAGGAGGGTCCAAAGATGCTGCGTGCAAAGTTTGGTGCAAATTGGAAAAACTGCCTGGGAGGAGTTCGAAAAAGTAGGTTTGCGACATTTGGCGAATTTGCAAATGGAAATTCAGTGCGAACGTGGGCGTGGCCTACATCACACTGTTCGGCTGTATTCAGGGAACACGTAGATATAAGGTTTAACAATGTGCACCATATTATGTGGGAGTAATTAGCAAAAAACGTTTTTTCTTGATAATAGCGCCACCTGCTGGTCATTTTTGGTGTGTGAGTTACAGGGGCCGGTCTATACCATCCCTATGAATTTCATATCCATAAGTGTTATGGTGTGGGCACAGTGGCAAATCTAAAATGAAACTGCCACCAGAGCGCCACCTAGTGTCATATCGGTAACCCCTTTGTCACCTGTCCTCAGGAGGCCATTGGCAATGAGTGTACCAAGTTTTGTGTTAATCCGACCAACCGATGTCGAGATATTAAATACTTCAATTTAAAGAGCGCCACCTAGTGGTCATCGGCCAAAATTTAGCACAGAGCCTTAGAGCATCATGAGGAAGTAGGATCCTGAGTTTGACGTCATTTGGACAAACCAATGTGGAGATATGCAACACTTCCTGTTTGGAACGAAATCTGCAGGAAGTTGTTATTTAATAACTTGAGTATTTTTTGGAATATCAAAATTCTTTTAATAACTTTTTGTCAGGAGGGTCCACAGATGATGTGTGCAAAGTTTGGTGCAAATTGGTGAAATTGCCTGGGAGGAGTTCGAAAAAGTAGGTTTTCGACATTTCGCGAGCTAGCATAAAAACGGTAGGCGGAAATGGGCGTGGCCTATATCAGGAGATTCAGCACAATTCACTGAACGCGTGGATACAACGTTTTTGAATGTGCGACAAAGTATGTGGGAGTTATTAGCCAAAACGCACTTTCCTTATTACAGCGCCACCTAGCGGTGAAAATCCACAACGACAACAGATTATAAATTTTCGCCAGGTTTGATATATATTCCAAGTTTGGTGACTTTTGGGGTATGTTCAGGCAGTGAAAAATGCGATCATTTTGGCCGAAAAATAATAATAATAATAATAATTAAAGCTGCAAGCAGCGATGAACGGGCCCTCGCAGTCCACGCAAGTCGGGGCGTGCTGCTGTCGGGCGTGCTGCTGTCGGGCGTGCTGCTGTCGGGACATGCTGCCGTTGGGGCAAGCTGCTGTCGTGACATGCTGCTGTCGGGGCTTCTACATGCAACAACTTCCATTGAGGAAATGAAAGTGAAGGCAGTCAAGCTGTCATTTCGTCATTTAGCAATAAAAGCGCCACCTATTGGTGGATATGCACCGAATTTGGCACGAACCCTCATGTGGGCATGGAAGACAAATCAAAAAAGTTTTGTGTTAATCGGACTGTATTTCATCAAGATATGCAAGACTGTGTGGTTTACCACAACGTGCAGGAAATTGTTGTTTTATATTTTGGCCGTACTTTAGACTATCACAATTCTTTTAATAACTTTTTGTCAGGAGACTCCACAGATGCTGTGTGCAAAGTTTGGTGCAAATTGGAAAAATTGCCTGGGAGGAGTTCGAAAAAGTAGGTTTGCGACATTTGGCGAATTTGTGAATGGAAATTCAGTGCGAAGGTGGGCGTGGCCTACATCACACGGTTCGGCTGTATTCAGGGAACATATAGATATAATGTTTAACGATGTGCACCATATTATGTGGGAGTAATTAGCAAAAAACATTTTTTCTTGATAATAGCGCCACCTGCTGGTGATTTTTGGTGTGTGAGTTACAGATGCCAGTCTATACCACCCCAATCAGTTTCATATCCATAAGTGTTATGGTGTGGGCACAGTGCCAATTATAAAATTAAACTGCCACCAGAGCGCCACCTAGTGTCAGATCAGTAACACCTTCGTCAGTTGTCCTCAGGAGGCCATTGGCAATGAGTGTACCAAGTTTTGTGTTAATCTGACCAACCGATGTCGAGATATAAAATACTTCAATTTAAATAGCGCCACCTAGTGGTCATGGGCCAACATTTGGCACAGAGCCTTAGGGGCTCATGGGGAAGTAGTATCCTGAGTTTCACGTCATTTGGACACACCAATGTGGAGATATGCAACACTTCCTGTTGTGACCCGAATCCACAGGAAGTTGTTATTTAATAACTTGAGTATTGTTTGGAATAGCAAAATTCTTTTAATAACTTTTTGTCAGGAGGGTCCACAGATGCTGTGTGCAAAGTTTGGTGCAAATCGGTGAAATTGCCTGGGAGGAGTTCGAAAAAGTAGGTTTTCGACATTTCGCAAGCTAGCGAAAAAAAACGGTAGGCGGAAATGGGCGTGGCCTATATCATGAGATTCAGCAAGATTCACTGAACGCGTGGATATAAGGTTTTTGAATGTGCGACAAAGTATGTGGGAGTTATTAGCCAAAACACACTTTCCTTGATTATAGCGCCACCTAGTGCTGAAAATTCACAATGACAACAGATTATAAAATTTTTCGCCAGGTCTGATCTATATTCCAAGTTTGATGAGTTTTGGGGTATGTTCAGGCATTGAAAAATGCGATCATTTCGTCAGAAGAAAAAAAAAAAAAAAAAAAATAATAATCACTACAATTACAATAGGGACCTCGCAGGTTCCCTGCTCGGGCCCTAATTAAAGCTGCAAGCAGCGATGAACGGGCCCTCGCAGGCCACGCGGGTCGGGGCGTGCTGCCGTCGGGGCGTGCTCCTTACCCGGACCCATTGCCCCGTTATTGTGCGCGCATGTCTTAACTGATAGCCAAAAACGGTATTGTGTTGATAATAGCGCCACCTGCTGGTGATTTTTGGTGTGTGAGTTACAGATGCCAGTCTATACCACCCCAATCAGTTGCATATCCATAAGTGTTATGGTGTGGGCACAGTGCCAATTATAAAATGAAATTGCCACCAGAGCGCCACCTATTGTCAGATCGGTAACACCTTCGTCAGCTGTCCTCAGGAGGCCATTGGCAATCAGTGTACCAAGTTTTGTGTTAATCCGACCAACCAATGTCGAGATATAAAATACTTCAATTTAAATAGCGCCACCTAGTGGTCATGGGCCAAGATTTTGCACAGAGTCTTAGGGGCTCATGGGGAAGTACTGTCCTGAGTTTCACGTCATTTGGACACACCAATGTGGATATATGCAACACTTCCTCTTTTGACTGTAATCTACAGGAAGTTGTTATTTAATAACTTGAGTATTCTTTGGAATATCAAAATTCTTTGAATAACTTTTTGTCAGGAGGGTCCACTGATGCTGTGTGCAAAGTTTGGTGAAAATCGGTGAAATTGTCTGGGAGGAGTTCGAAAATGTAGGTTTGTGACATTTTGCGCATTTGCGAATGGAAATTTAGCGCAAACGTGAGCGTGGCCTACATCATAGAATTCAGCTGAATTCAGGGAACACGTAGATATAAGGTTTAACAATGTCTGACAAATTATGTGGGAGTTATTGGTCAAAAACTGCTTTGTGTTGCTAATAGCGCCACCTGTTGGTCATCTTTGGTGTGTGAGTTACAGGGGCCAGTCTTTACCACCCCTATGAATTTCATATCCATAAGTGTTATGGTGTGGGCACAGTACCAAATCTAAAAATAAACTGCCACCAGAGCGCCACCTAGTGTCAGATCAATAACACCTTCGTCAGCTGTCCTCAGAAGGGCAGTGGCAAGAATTGTACCAAGTTTTGTGTTAATCCGACCCACCAATGTCGAGATATAAAATACTTCAATTTAAAGAGCGCCACCTAGTGGTCGTCCACCACAATTTCGCACAGAGCCTTATGGGCTCATGGGAAAGTGGTATCCTCAGTTTCATGTCATTTCGACAAGGCAATGTGACGATATGCAACACTTCCTGTTTTGACCCGATTTTATAGGAAGTTGTTATTTAGTAACTTGAGTATTGTTTGGAATTCCAAAATTCTTTTAATAACTTTTTGTCATGAGGGTCCCCTGATGCTGTGTGCAAAGTTTCGTGCAAATCGGTGAAATTGCCTGGGAGGAGTTCGAAAAAGTAGGTTTGCGACATTTTGCGAGCTAGCATAAAAAACCGTAGGCGGAAATGGGCGTGGCCTATATCAAGAGATTCAGCCCGATTCACTGAACGCGTGGATATAAGGTTTTTGAATGTGCGACAAAGTATGTGGGAGTTATTAGCCAAAACGCACTTTCCTTGATTGTAGCGCCACCAAGTGGTGAAAAATCACAACGACAACAGATTATAAAATTTTTCGCCAAGCCTAATGTGTTTGCCAAATAAAATTGACTTTTCATTCACATTCAGGCAGTGAAAAATGCGATCATTTTGGACAAAGAAAAAAAACTAAAAATTAAAGCTGCAAGCAGCGATGAACGGGCCCTCGCAGTCCACGCGGGTCGCGGCATGCTGCCGTCGTTACATGCTGCCGTCGTTACATGCTGCTGTCGGGGCTTGTACTTGCAACAACTTCCATTGAGGAAATGAAAGTGAAGGCAGTGAAGCTGTCATTTCGTCATTTAGCAATCAAAGCGCCACCTATTGGTCGATTTGCACGAAATTTTGTAGAAATGCTCATCATGCCATGGAACACAATTGCCAAAAGTTTTGTGTTCATCGGACTGTATTTCATCAAGATACACAAGAATGTCTGTTTGACCACAATGCGCAGGAAATTGTTGTTTTATATTTTGGCCGTTCTGTGGACTAGCACATTTCTTTTAATAACTTTTTGTCAGGAGGGTCCAAAGATGCTGCGTGCAAAGTTTGGTGCAAATTGGAAAAACTGCCTGGGAGGAGTTCGAAAAAGTAGGTTTGCGACATTTGGCGAATTTGCAAATGGAAATTCAGTGCGAACGTGGGCGTGGCCTACATCACACTGTTCGGCTGTATTCAGGGAACACGTAGATATAAGGTTTAACAATGTGCACCATATTATGTGGGAGTAATTAGCAAAAAACGTTTTTTCTTGATAATAGCGCCACCTACTGGTCATTTTTGGTGTGTGAGTTACAGGGGCCGGTCTATACCATCCCTATGAATTTCATATCCATAAGTGTTATGGTGTGGGCACAGTGGCAAATCTAAAATGAAACTGCCACCAGAGCGCCACCTAGTGTCATATCGGTAACCCCTTTGTCACCTGTCCTCAGGAGGCCATTGGCAATGAGTGTACCAAGTTTTGTGTTAATCCGACCAACCGATGTCGAGATATTAAATACTTCAATTTAAAGAGCGCCACCTAGTGGTCATCGGCCAAAATTTAGCACAGAGCCTTAGAGCATCATGAGGAAGTAGGATCCTGAGTTTGACGTCATTTGGACAAACCAATGTGGAGATATGCAACACTTCCTGTTTGGAACGAAATCTGCAGGAAGTTGTTATTTAATAACTTGAGTATTTTTTGGAATATCAAAATTCTTTTAATAACTTTTTGTCAGGAGGGTCCACAGATGATGTGTGCAAAGTTTGGTGCAAATTGGTGAAATTGCCTGTGAGGAGTTCGAAAAAGTAGGTTTTCGACATTTCGCGAGCTAGCATAAAAACGGTAGGCGGAAATGGGCGTGGCCTATATCAGGAGATTCAGCGCAATTCACTGAACGCGTGGATACAACGTTTTTGAATGTGCGACAAAGTATGTGGGAGTTATTAGCCAAAACGCACTTTCCTTATTACAGCGCCACCTAGCGGTGAAAATCCACAACGACAACAGATTATAAAATTTTTCGCCAGGTTTGATCTATATTCCAAGTTTGGTGACTTTTGGGGTATGTTCAGGCAGTGAAAAATGCGATCATTTTGGCCGAAAAATAATAATAATTAAAGCTGCAAGCAGCGATGAACGGGCCCTCGCAGTCCACGCGGGTCGGGGCGTGCTGCCGTCGGGGCGTGCTCCTTATTCGGACCCATTGCCCCGTTATTGTGCGCGCATGTCTTAACTGATAGCCAAAAACGGTTTTGTGTTAATAATAGCGCCGCCTGCTGGTGATTTTTGGTGTGTGAGTTACAGATGCCAGTCTATACCACCCCAATCAGTTTCATGTCCATAAGTGTTATGGTGTGGGCACAGTGGCAATTATAAAATGAAACTGCCACCAGAGCGCCACCTAGTGTCAGATCGGTAACACCTTCGTCAGTTGTCCTCAGGAGGCCATTGGCAATCAGTGTACCACGTTTCGTGTTAATCCGACCAACCAATGTCGAGATATAAAATACTTCAATTTAAATAGCGCCACCTAGTGGTGATGGGCCAAGATTTTGCACAGAGCCTTAGGGGCTCATGGGGAAGTAGTATCCTGAGTTTCACGTCATTTGGACACACCAATGTGGAGATATGCAACACTTCCTGTTGTGACCCGAATCCACAGGAAGTTGTTATTTAATAACTTGAGTATTCTTTGGCCTATAAAAATTCTTTTAATAACTTTTTGTCAGAAGGGTCCACAGATGCTGTGTGCAAAGTTTGGTGCAAATCGGTGAAATTGCCCGGGAGGAGTTCAAAAAAGTAGGTTTTTGACATTTTGCGAGCTAGCGAAAAAAAACGGTAGGCGGAAATGGGCGTGGCCTATATCAGGAGATTCAGCAAGATTCACTGAACGCGTGGATATAAGGTTTTTGAATGTGCGACAAAGTATGTGGGAGTTATTAGCCAAAACACCCTTTCCTTGATTATAGCGCCACCTAGTGCTGAAAATTCACAATGACAACAGATTATAAAATTTTTCGCCAGGTATGACATATATTCCAAGTTTGATGACTTTTGGGGTATGTTCAGGCAGTGAAAAATGCGATCATTTTGGCAGAAAAATAATAATAATAATAATAATAATAATAATAAGAATCGCTACGATTACAATAGGGACCTCGCAGGTTTCCTGCTCGGGCCCTAATTAAAGCTGCAAGCAGCGATGAACGGGCCCTCGCAGTCCACGCGCGTCGGGGCGTGCTGCTGTCGGGCGTGCTGCTGTCGGGGCGCGCTGCTGTCGGGGCGCGCTGCTGTCGGGGCGTGCTGCTGTCGTGACATGCTGCTGTCGGGGCTTCTACTTGCAACAACTTCCATTGAGGAAATGAAAGTGAAGGCAGTCAAGCTGTCATTTCGTCATTTAGCAATAAAAGCGCCACCTATTGGTGGATATGCACCGAATTTGGCACAAACCCTCATGTGGGCATGGAAGACAAATCAAAAAAGTTTTGTGTTAATCGGACTGTATTTCATCAAGATATGCAAGACTGTGTGGTTTACCACAACGTGCAGGAAATTGTTGTTTTATATTTTGGTCGTTCTTTAGGCTATCACAATTCTTTTAATAACTTTTTGTCAGGAGAGTCCACAGATGCTGCGTGCAAAGTTTGGTGCAAATCGGAAAAATTGCCTGGGAGGAGTTCGAAAAAGTAGGTTTGCGACATTTGGCGAATTTGCGAATGGAAATTCAGTGCGAACGTGGGCGTGGCCTACATCACACGGTTCGGCTGTATTCAGGGAACATATAGATATAATGTTTAACGATGTGCACCATATTATGTGGGAGTAATTAGCAAAAAACGTTTTTTCTTGATAATAGCGCCACCTGCTGGTCATTTTTGGTGTGTGAGTTACAGGGGCCAGTCTATACCACCCCTATGAATTTCATATCCATAAGTGTTATGGTGTGGGCACAGTGCCAAATATAAAATGAAACTGCCACCAGAGCGCCACCTAGTGTCAGATCGGTAACCCTTTTGTCAGCTATCCTCAGGAGGGCAGTGGCAATGAGTGTACCAAGTTTTGTGTTAATCCCACCAACCGATGTGGAGATATAAAATACTTCATTTTAAATAGCGCCACCTAGTGGTCATGGGCCAAGATTTTGCACAGAGCCTTAGGGGCTCATGGGGAAGTAGTATCTTGAGTTTTATGTCATTCGGACACACCAATGTGGAGATGTGCAACACTTCCTGTTGTGACCCAAATCCACAGGAAGTTGTTATTTAATAACTTGAGTATTCTTTGGTGTATCAAAATTCTTTTAATAACTTTTTGTCAGAAGTGTCCACAGATGCTGTGTGCAAAGTTTGGAGCAAATTGGTGAAATTGCCTGGGAGGAGTTCGAAAAAGTAGGTTTTCTACATTTCGCAAGCTAGCGAAAAAAAACGGTAGGCGGAAATGGGCGTGGCCTACATCAGAAGACTCAGCACAATTCACTGAACGTGTGGATATAAGGTTTTTGAATGTGCGACAAAGTATGTGGGAGTTATTAGCCAAAACGCTCTTTCCTTGATTATAGCGCCACCTAGTGGTGAAAATTCACAATGACAACAGATTATAAAATTTTTCGCCAGGTCTGATCTATATTCCAAGTTTGGTGAGTTTTGGGGTATGTTCAGGCAGTGAAAAATGCGATCATTTGGGACAAAGAAAAACAAATAATAAAAAAAATTAAAGCTGCAAGCAGCGATGAACGGGCCCTCGCAGTCCACGCGCGTCGGGGCGTGCTGCCGTCGGGACATGCTGCTGTCGGGTCATGCTGCTGTCGTTACATGCTGCTGTCCGGGCATGCTGCTGTCGAGGCTTGTTCATGCAACAACTTCCGTAGAGGAAACAGAACTGAAGGCAGTGAAGCTGCTGTTTCGTCATTTAGCAATAAAAGCGCCACCTATTGGTCGATTTGCACGAAATTTTGTAGAAATGCTCATCTTGCCATGGAACACAACTGGGAAACGTTTTGTGTTAATCGGACTGTATTTCATCAAGATACGCAAGACTGTGTGGTTTACCACAACGTGCAGGAAATTGTTGTTTTATATTTTGGTCGTTCTTTAGGCTATCACAATTCTTTTAATAACTTTTTGTCAGGAGAGTCCACAGATGCTGTGTGCAAAGTTTGGTGCAAATTGGAAAAATTGCCTGGGAAGAGTTCGAAAAAGTAGGTTTGCGACATTTGGCGAATTTGCGAATGGAAATTCAGTGCGAACGTGGGCGTGGCCTACATCACACTGTTCGGCTGTATTCAGGGAACATATAGATATAATGTTTAACGATGTGCACCATATTATGTGGGAGTAATTAGCAAAAAACGTTTTTTCTTGATAATAGCGCCACCTGCTGGTGATTTTTGGTGTGTGAGTTACAGGGGCCAGTCTATACCACCCCTATGAATTTCATATCCATAAGTGTTATGGTGTGGGCACAGTGCCAAATATAAAATGAAACTGCCACCAGAGCGCCACCTAGTGTCAGATCGGTAACCCCTTTGTCAGCTATCCTCAGGAGGGCAGTGGCAATGAGTGTACCAAGTTTTGTGTTCATCCGACCAACCGATGTTGAGATATAAAATACTTCAATTTAAATAGCGCCACCTAGTGGTCGTCGGCCAATATTTCGCACAGAGCCTTTGGGGCTCATGCGCAAGTAGTATCCTGAGTTTCACGTCATTTGGACGCACCAATGTGGAGATATGCAACACTTCCTGTTGTGACCCGATTCCACAGGAAGTTGTTATTTAATAACTTGAGTATTCTTTGGAATATCAAAATTCTTTTAATAACTTTTTGTCAGAAGGGTCCACAGATGCTGTGTGCAAAGTTTGGGGCAAATCGGTGAAATTGCCTGGGAGGAGTTCGAAAAAGTAGGTTTTTGACATTTCGCGAGCTAACGAAAAAAAACGGTAGGCGGAAATGGGCGTGGCCTATATCAGGAGATTCAGCACAATTCACTGAACGCGTGGATATAAGGTTTTTGAATGTGCGACAAAGTATGTGGGAGTTATTAGCCAAAACGCACTTTCCTTGATTGTAGCGCCACCTAGTGGTGAAAATTCACAACGACAACAGATTATAAAATTTTTCGCCAGGTCTGATCTATATTCCAAGTTTGGTGAGTTTTGGGGTATGTTCAGGCAGTGAAAAATGCGATCATTTTGGCAGGAAAAAAAAAAAAATAATAATCATTACAATTACAATAGGGTCCTCGCAGTTTCACTGCTCGGGCCCTAATAATAATCACTACGATTACAATAGGGACCTCGCAGGTTTCCTGCTCGGGCCCTAATTAAAGCTGCAAGCAGCGATGAACGGGCCCTCGCAGGCCACGCGGGTCGGGCCGTGCTGCTGTCGGGGCGTGCTCCTTACCCGGACCCATTGCCCCGTTATTGTGCGGGCATGTCTTAATTGATAGCCAAAAAGTGGTTTTGTGTTGATAATAGCGCCACCTGCTGGTGATATTTGGTGTGTGAGTTACAGGGGCCGGTCTATACCACCCCAATCAGTTTCATATCCATAAGTGTTATGGTGTGGGCACAGTGCCAATTATAAAATGAAACTGCCACCAGAGCGCCACCTAGTGTCAGATCGGTAACACCTTCGTCAGCTTTCCAGGAGGCCATTGGCAATCAGTGTACCAAGTTTCGTGTTAATCCGACCAACCGATGTCGAGATATAAAATACTTCAATTTAAATAGCGCCACCTAGTGGTCATGGGCCAAGATTTTGCACAGAGCCTTAGGGGCTCATGGGGAAGTAGTGTCCTGAGTTTCATGTCATTTGGACACACCAATGTGGAGATATGCAACACTTCCTGTTTTGACCCGAAATCACAGGAAGTTGTTATTTAATAACTTGAGTATTCTTTGGGGTATCAAAATTCTTTTAATAACTTTTTGCCAGAAGGGTCCACTGATGCTGTGTGCAAAGTTTGGTGAAAATCGGTGAAATTGCCTGGGAGGAGTTCGAAAAAGTAGGTTTGCGACATTTCGCGAGCTAGCGAAAAAAAACGCTAGGCGCAAATGGGCGTGGCCTATATCAGGAGATTCAGCAAGATTCACTGAACGCGTGGATATAAGGTTTTTGAATGTGTGACAAAGTATGTGGGAGTTATTAGGCAAAAACGGTTTGTGTTGATGATAGCGCCACCTGCTGGTCATTTTTGGTGTGTGAGTTACAGGGGTCGGTCTATACCACCCCTGTCAATTTCATATCCATAAGTGTTATGGTGTGGGCACAGTGCCAAATATAAAAAGAAACTGCCACCAATGCGCCACCTAGTGTCAGATCGGTAACCCCTTTGTCAGCTGTCCTCAGGAGGGCAGTGGCAATGAGTGTACCAAGTTTTGTGTTAATCCGACCAACCGATGTCGAGATATAAAATAGTTCAATTTAAAGAGCGCCACCTAGTGGTCATCAACCAAAATTTAGCACAGAGCCTTAGGGCCTCATGAGGAAGTAGGATCCTGAGTTTGACGTCATTTGGACAAACCAATGTGGAGATATGCAACACTTCCTGTTTGGAACGAAATCTGCAGGAAGTTGTTATTTAATAACTTGAGTATTCTTTGGAATATCAAAATTCTTTTAATAACTTTTTGTCAGGAGGGTCCACAGATGCTGCGTGCAAAGTTTGGAGCAAATTGGTGAAATTGCCTGGGAGGAGTTCGAAAAAGTAGGTTTGCGACATTTCGCGAGCTAGTGAAAAAAAACGATAGGCAAAAATGGGCGTGGCCTATATCAGGAGATTCAGCAAGATTCACTGAACGCGTGGATATAAGGTTTTTGAATGTGCGACAAAGTATGTGGGAGTTATTAGGCAAAACGCACTTTTCTTGATTGTAGCGCCACGTAGTGGTGGAAATTCACAACGACAACAGATTATAAAATTTTTCACGAAGCCTAATGACTTTGCCAAATAAAATCGAGTTTTCATTCACATTCAGGCAGTGAAAAATGCGATCATTTTGGACGAAGGAATAAAATAACAATAATAATAATAATAATAATAATAATAATCATTCGAAAAACAATAGGGACCTCGCAGGTTCCCTGCTCGGGCCCTAATTAAAGCTGCAAGCAGCGATGAACGGGCCCTCGCAGTCCACGCGGGTCGGGGCGTGCTGCTGTCGGGGCCAGCTCCTTACCCGGACCCATTGCCCCGTTATTGTGCGCGCATGTCTCAACTGATAGCCAAAAACGGTTTTGTGTTGATAATAGCGCCACCTGCTGGTGATTTTTGGTGTGTGAGTTACAGATGCCAGTCTATACCACCCCAATCAGTTTCATGTCCATAAGTGTTATGGTGTGGGCACAGTGCCAATTATAAAATGAAACTGCCACCAGAGCGCCACCTAGTGTCAGATCGGTAACCCCTTTGTCAGCTTTCCTCAGGAGGGCAGTGGCAATCAGTGTACCAAGTTTCGTGTTAATCCGACCAACCAATGTCGAGATATAAAATACTTCAATTTAAATAGCGCCACCTAGTGGTCATGGGCCAAGATTTTGCACAGAGCCTTAGGGGCTCATGGGGAAGTAGTATCCTGAGTTTCATGTCATTTGGACACACCAATGTGGAGCTGTGCAACACTTCCTGTTTTGACCCAAATCTACAGGAAGTTGTTATTTAATAACTTGAGTATGGTTTGGAATAGCAAAATTCTTTTAATAACTTTTTGTCAGAAGGGTCCACAGATGCTGTGTGCAAAGTTTCGTGCAAATCGGTGAAATTGCCTGGGAGGAGTTCGAAAAAGTAGGTTTTCGACATTTTGCGAGCTAGCGGAAAAAAACGGTAGGCGGAAATGGGCGTGGCCTATATCAAGAGATTCAGCACAATTCACTGAACGCGTGGATATAAGGTTTTTGAATGTGCGACAAAGTATGTGGGAGTTATTAGCCAAAACGCACTTTCCTTGATTGTAGCGCCACCTAGTGGTGAAAATTCACAACGACAACAGATTATAAAATTTTTCGCCAGGTCTGATCTATATTCCAAGTTTGGTGAGTTTTGGGGTATGTTCAGGCAGTGAAAAATGCGATCATTTCGTCAGAAGAAAAATAACAAATAATAATCACGAGAAAAACAATAGGGTCCTCGCAGTTTCACTGCTCGGGCCCTAATTAAAGCTGCAAGCAGCGATGAACGGGCCCTCGCAGTCCACGCGGGTCGGGGCGTGCTGCTGTCGCGGCATGCAGCCGTCGTTACATGCTGCTGTTGTGACATGCTGCTGTCGGGGCTTCTACTTGCAACAACTTCCATTGAGGAAATGAAAGTGAAGGCAGTGACGCTGTCATTTCGTCATTTAGCAATAAAAGCGCCACCTATTGGTCGATTTGCACGAAATTTTGTAGAAATGCTCATCGTGCCATGGAACACAATTGCCAAAAGTTTTGTGTTCATCGGACTGTATTTCATCAAGATACACAAGAATGTCTGTTTGACCACAATGCGCAGGAAATTGTTGTTGTATATTTTGGGCGTTCTGTGGACTAGCACATTTCTTTTAATAACTTTTTGTCAGGAGGGTCCACAGATGCTGCGTGCAAAGTTTGGTGCAAATCGGAGAAATTGCCTGGGAGGAGTTCGAAAATGTAGGTTTGTGACATTTGGCGAATTTGCAAATGGAAGTTCAGTGCGAACGTGGGCGTGGCCTACATCACACGGTTCGGCTGTATTCAGGGAACATATAGAAATAATGTTTAACAATGTGCACCATATTATGTGGGAGTAATTAGCAAAAAACGTTTTTTCTTGATAATAGCGCCACCTGCTGGTCATTTTTGGTGTGTGAGTTACAGGGGCCAGTCTATATCACCCCTATGAATTTCATATCCATAAGTGTTATGGTGTGGGCACAGTGCCAAATATAAAAAGAAACTGCCACCAGAGCGCCACCTAGTGTCAGATCGGTAACCCCTTTGTCAGCTGTCCTCAGGAGGCCATTGGCAATGAGTGTACCAAGTTTTGTGTTAATCCAACCAACCAATGTCGAGATATAAAATACTTCAATTTAAATAGCGCCACCTAGTGGTCATGGGCCAAGATTTTGCACAGAGCCTTATGGGCTCATGGGGAAGTAGTATCCTGAGTTTCACGTCATTCGGACACACCAATGTGGAGATATGCAACACTTCCTGTTGTGACCCGAATCCACAGGAAGTTGTTATTTAATAACTTGAGTATTCTTTGGTGTATCAAAATTCTTTTAATAACTTTTTGTCAGAAGTGTCCACAGATGCTGTGTGCAAAGTTTGGTGCAAATTGGTGAAATTGCCTGGGAGGAGTTCGAAAAAGTAGGTTTTCTACATTTCGCAAGCTAGCGAAAAAAAACGGTAGGCGGAAATGGGCGTGGCCTATATCAGAAGACTCAGCATAATTCACTGAACGTGTGGATATAAGGTTTTTGAATGTGCGACAAAGTATGTGGGAGTTATTAGCCAAAACGCTCTTTCCTTGATTATAGCGCCACCTAGTGGTGAAAATTCACAATGACAACAGATTATAAAATTTTTCGCCAGGTCTGATCTATATTCCAAGTTTGGTGAGTTTTGGGGTATGTTCAGGCAGTGAAAAATGCGATCATTTGGGACAAAGAAAAACAAATAATAAAAATAATCACGAGAAAAACAATAGGGACCTCGCAGGTTTCCTGCTCGGGCCCTAATTAAAGCTGCAAGCAGCGATGAACGGGCCCTCGCAGTCCACGCAAGTCGGGGCATGCTGCCGTCGGGGCGTGCTCCTTAGCTGGACCCATTGCCCCGTTATTGTGCGCGCATGTCTTAACTGATAGCCAAAAACGGTTTTGTGTTGATAATAGCGCCACCTGCTGGTGATTTTTGGTGTGTGAGTTACAGATGCCAGTCTATACCACCCCAATCAGTTTCATATCCATAAGTGTTATGGTGTGGGCACAGTGCCACTTATAAAATGAAACTGCCACCAGAGCGCCACCTATTGTCAGATCGGTAACACCTTTGTCAGCTGTCCTCAGGAGGCCATTGGCAATGAGTGTACCAAGTTTTGTGTTAATCCGACCAACCAATGTCGAGATATAAAATACTTCAATTTAAATAGCGCCACCTAGTGGTCATGGGCCAAGATTTTGCACAGAGCCTTAGAGGCTCATGGGGAAGTAGTATCCTGAGATTCACATCATTTGGACACACCAATGTGGAGATATGCAACACTTCCTGTTTTGACCCGAATCCACAGGAAGTTGTTATTTAATAACTTGAGTATTCTTTGGCGTATCAAAATTCTTTTAATAACTTTTTGTCAGAAGCGTCTACAGATGCTGTGTGCAAAGTTTCATGCAAATCGGTGAAATTGCCTGGGAGGAGTTCGAAAAAGTAGGTTTTCGACATTTCGCGAGCTAGCGAAAAAAAACGGTAGGCGGAAATGGGCGTGGCCTATATCAGGAGATTCAGCAAGATTCACTGAACGCGTGGATATAAGGTTTTTGAATGTGTGACAAAGTATGTGGGAGTTATTAGCCAAAACGCACTTTCCTTAATAATAGCGCCACCTAGTGGTGGAAATTCACAACGACAACAGATTATAAAATTTTTCGCCAGGTGTGACATATATTCCAAGTTTGGTGAGTTTTGGGGTATGTTCAGGCAGTGAAAAATGCGATCATTTTGGACAAAGAAAAACAAATAACAAAGAATAATAATCACTACGATTACAATAGGGACCTCGCAGGTTTCCTGCTCGGGCCCTAATTAAAGCTGCAAGCAGCGATGAACGGGCCCTCGCAGTCCACGCGGGTCGGGGCGTGCTGCTCTCGGGCGTGCTGCTGTCGGGACATGCTGCCGTTGGGGCAAGCTGCTGTCGTGACATGCTGCTGTCGGGGCTTCTACATGCAACAACTTCCATTGAGGAAATGACAGTGAAGGCAGTCAAGCTGTCATTTCGTCATTTAGCAATAAAAGCGCCACCTATTGGTCGATTTGCACGAAATTTTGTAGAAATGCTCATCGTGCCATGGAACACAAGTGCCAAAAGTTTTGTGTTCATCGGACTGTATTTCATCAAGATACACAAGAATGTCTGTTTGACCACAATGCGCAGGAAATTGTTGTTTTATATTTTGGCCGTTCTGTGGACTAGCACATTTCTTTTAATAACTTTTTGTCAGGAGGGTCCAGAGATGCTGCGTGCAAAGTTTGGTGCAAATTGGAAAAATAGCCTGGGAGGAGTTCGAAAAAGTAGGTTTGCGACATTTGGCGAATTTGCGAATGGAAATTCAGTGCGAACGTGGGCGTGGCCTACATCACACGGTTCGGCTGTATTCAGGAAAGATATAGATATAATGTTTAACAATGTCCACCATATTATGTGGGAGTAATTAGCAAAAAACGTTTTTTCTTGATAATAGCGCCACCTGCTGGTCATTTTTGGTGTGTGAGTTACAGGGGCCAGTCTATACCACCCCAATCAGTTTCATATCCATAGGTGTTATGGTGTGGGCACAGTGCCAATTATAAAATGAAACTGCCACCAGAGCGCCATCTTGTGTCAGATCGGTAACACCTTCGTGAGTTGTCCTCAGGAGGCCATTGGCAATCAGTGTACTAAGTTTTGTGTTAATCTGACCAACCGATGTTGAGATATAAAATACTTCAATTTAAATAGCGCCACCTAGTGGTCATGGGCCAAGATTTTGCACAGAGCCTTAGGGGCTCATGGGGAAGTAGTGTCCTGAGTTTCACGTCATTCAGACACACCAATGTGGAGATATGCAACACTTCCTGTTGTGACCCGAATCCACAGGAAGTTGTTATTTAATAACTTGAGTGTTCTTTGGCGTACCAAAATTCTTTTAATAACTTTTTGTCAGAAGGGTCCACAGATGCTGTGTGCAAGGTTTCGTGCAAATCGGTGAAATTGCCTGGGAGGAGTTCGAAAAAGTAGGTTTGCGACATTTCGCGAGCTAGCAAAAAAAAACGGTAGGCGGAAATGGGCGTGGCCTATATCAGGAGATTCAGCAGAATTCACTGAACGCGTGGATGTAAGGTTTTTGAATGTGCGACAAAGTATGTGGGAGTTATTAGCCAAAACGCACTTTCCTTGATTATAGCGCCACCTAGTGCTGAAAATTCATAACGACAGCAGATTATAAAATTTTTCGCCAGGCCTAATGTGTTTGCCAAATAAAATCGCGTTTTCATACACGTTCAGGCAGTGAAAAATGCGATCATTTGGGACGAAGGAAAACTAAAAATAATAAATAATAATAATAATCATTACAATTACAATAGGGACCTCGCAGGTTCCCTGCTCGGGCCCTAATAATTAAAGCTGCAAGCAGCGATGAACGGGCCCTCGCAGTCCACGCGGGTCAGGGCGTGCTGCTCTCGGGCGTGCTGCTGTCGGGGCATGCTGCTGTCGGGGCATGCTGCTGTCGTGACATGCTGCTGTCGTGACATGCTGCTGTCGGGGCTTCTACTTGCAACAACTTCCATTGAGGAAATGAAAGTGAAGGCAGTCAAGCTGTCATTTCGTCATTTAGCAATAAAAGCGCCACCTATTGGTGGATATGCACCGAATTTGGCACAAACCCTCATGTGGGCATGGAAGACAAATCAAAAAAGTTTTGTGTTAATCGGACTGTATTTCATCAAGATATGCAGGACTGTGTGGTTTACCACAACGTGCAGGAAATTGTTGTTTTATATTTTGGTCGTTCTTTAGACTATCACAATTCTTTTAATAACTTTTCGTCAGGAGTGTCCACAGGTGCTGTGTGCAAAGTGGCGTGCAAATGGGTGAAATTGGCTGTGAGGAGTTCGAAAAAGTAGGTTTGCGACATGTTGCGAAATTGCAAATGGAAATGTAGCGAGAAAGTGGGCGTCGCCTACAGCACACAATTCAGCTGAATTAAGGGAACCCGTAGATATAAGGTTTAAAACTGTGCGACATATTATGTGGGAGTTATTAGCCAGAAACCGTTTTGTGTTGATAAGAGCGCCACCTGCTGGTCATTTTTGGTGTGTGAGTTACAGATGCCAGTCTATACCACCCCAATCAGTTTCATATCCATAAGTGTTATGGTGTGGGCACAGTGCCAAATATAAAATGAAACTGCCACCAGAGCGCCACCTAGTGTCAGATCAATAACACCTTCGTCAGTTGTCCTCAGGAGGCCATTTGCAATCAGTGTACCAAGTTTTGTGTTAATCCGACGAACCAATGTGGAGATATAAAATACTTCAATTTAAAGAGCGCCACCTAGTGGTCATCGACCAAAATTTAGCACAACTCCTTAAGGGCTCATGGGGAAGTAGTATCCTGAGTTTGATGTCGTTAAGATGCACCAATATGGAGATATGCAACACTTCCTCTTTTGACCGTAATCTACATGAAGTTGTTATTTAATAACTTGAGTATTTTTTGGAATATCAAAATTCTTTTAATAACTTTTTGTCAGGAGGGTCCACAGATGCTGTGTGCAAAGTTTCGTGCAAATCGGTGAAATTGCCTGGGAGGAGTTCGAAAAAGAAGGTTTTCGACATTTTGCGAGCTAGCGAAAAAAAACGGTAGGCGGAAATGGGCGTGGCCTATATCAGGAGATTCAGCAAGATTCACTGAACGCGTGGATGTAAGGTTTTTGAATGTGCGACAAAGTATGTGGGAGTTATTAGCCAAAACGCACTTTCCTTGATTATAGCGCCACCTAGTGGTGAAGATTCACAACGACAACATATTATCAAATTTTTCACCAAGCCTAATGACTTTGCCAAATAAAATCGCGTTTTCATTCACATTCAGGCAGTGAAAAATGCGATCATTTCGTCAGAAGAAAAATAACAAAAAATAATAATAATAATAATCATTCGAAAAACAATAGGGTCCTCGCAGTTTCACTGCTCGGGCCCTAATTAAAGCTGCAAGCAGCGATGAACGGGCCCTCGCAGTCCACGCGGGTCGGGGCGTGCTGCCGTCGGGGCGTGCTCCTTACCCGGACCCAATGCCCCGTTATTGTGCGCGCATGTCTTAACTGATAGCCGTCGTTACATGCTGCTGTTGTTACATGCTGCTGTTGGGGCTTGTTCATGCAACAACTTCCATAGAGGAATCAAAACTGATGGCAGTCCAGTTGTCATTTCGTCATTTAGCAATAAAAGCGCCACCTATTGGTCGATTTGCACGAAATTTTGTAGAAAGGCTCATCGTGTCATGGAACACAATTGCCAAAAGTTTTGTGTTCATCGGACTGTATTTCATCAAGATACACAAGAATGTCTGTTTGACTACAATGCGCAGGAAATTGTTGTTTTATATTTTGGGCGTTGTGTGGACTAGCACATTTCTTTTAATAACTTTTTGTCAGAAGGGTCTACAGATGCTGCGTGCAAAGTTTGGTGCAAATCGGAGAAATTGCCTGGGAGGAGTTCGAAAAAGTAGGTTTGCGACATTTGGCGAATTTGCGAATGGAAATTCAGTGCGAACGTGGGCGTGGCCTACATCACACGGTTCGGCTGTATTCAGGGAACATATAGATATAATGTTTAACAATGTGCACCATATTATGTGGGAGTAATTAGCAAAAAACATTTTTTCTTGATAATAGCGCCACCTGCTGGTGATTTTTGGTGTGTGAGTTACAGGGGCCAGTCTATACCACCCCTATGAATTTCATATCCATAAGTGTTATGGTGTGGGCACAGTGCCAATTCTAAAATGAAACTGCCACCAGAGCGCCACCTAGTGTCCGATCGGTAACACCTTTGTCAGTTCTCCTCAGGAGGCCATTGGCAATCAGTGTACCAAGTTTTGTGTTAATCTGACCAACCAATGTCGAGATATAAAATACTTCAATTTAAATAGCGCCACCTAGCAGTCATGGGCCAAGATTTTGCACAGAGCCTTAGGGGCTCATGGGGAATTAGTATCCTGAGTGTGACGTCATTTGGACAAACCAATGTGGAGATATGCAGGACTTCCTGTTGTGACCCGAATCCACAGGAAGTTGTTATTTAATAACTTGAGTATTCTTTGGAATATCAAAATTCTTTTAATAACTTTTTGTCAGAAGGGTCCACAGATGCTGTGGGCAAAGTTTGGTGAAAATGGGTGAAATTGCCCGGGAGGAGTTCGAAAAAGTAGGTTTTCGACATTTTGCGAGCTAGCGAAAAAAAACGCTAGGCGCAAATGGGCGTGGCTTATATCAGGAGATTCAGCACAATTCACTGAACACGTGGATGTAAGGTTTTTGAATGTGCGACAAAGTATGTGGGAGTTATTAGCCAAAACGCACTTTCCTTGATTGTAGCGCCACCTAGTGGTGAAAATTCACAACGACAACAGATTATAAAATTTTTCGCCAGGTCTGATCTATATTCCAAGTTTGATGAGTTTTGGGGTATGTTCAGGCAGTGAAAAATGCGATCATTTGGGAACAATAAAAATAAAAATTAAAGCTGCAAGCAGCGATGAACGGGCCCTCGCAGTCCACGCGCGTCGGGGCGTGCTGGTGTCGTTACATGCTGCCGTCGTTACATGCTGCCGTCGTTACATGCTGCCGTCGGGGCTTGTTCATGCAACAACTTCCGTTGAGGAATCAAAAGTGAAGGCAGTCAAGTTGTTATTTTGTCATTTAGCAATAAAAGCGCCCCCTATTGGCCGATTTGCACCAAATTTGTCAGGAATCGTCATGTGGCCATGGAACACAACAGGGAAAAGTTTTGTGTTAATTGGACTGTATTTCATCAAGATACACAAGAATGTCTGTTTGACCACAATGTGCAGGAAATTGTTGTTTTATATTTTGGGCGTTGTGTGGACTAGCACATTTCTTTTAATAACTTTTTGTCAGGAGAGTCCACAGATGCTGCGTGCAAAGTTTGGTGCAAATCGGAAAAATTGCCTGGGAGGAGTTCGAAAAAGTAGGTTTGCGACATTTGGCGAATTTGCAAATGGAAATTCAGTGCGAACGTGGGCGTGGCCTACATCACACGGTTCGGCTGTATTCAGGGAACATATAGATATAATGTTTAACAATGTGCACCATATTATGTGGGAGTAATTAGCAAAAAACGTTTTTTCTTGATAATAGCGCCACCTATTGGTCGATTTAAACGAAATTTTGTCGAAATGCTCATTGTGCCATGGAACACAATTGGCAAAAGTTTTGTGTTAATCGGATTGTATTTCATCAAGATACACAAGAATGTCTGTTTGACCACAATGTGCAGGAAAATGTTGTTTTATATTTTGGGCGTTCTGTGGACTAGCACATTTCTTTTAATAACTTTTTGTCAGGAGGGTCCAGAGATGCTGCGTGCAAAGTTTGGTGCAAATCGGAGAAATTACCTGGGAGGAGTTCGAAAATGTAGGTTTGCGACATTTTGCGCATTTGCGAATGGAAATTTAGCGCAAAAGTGGGCGTGGCCTACATCACACGGTTCGGCTGTGTTCAGGGAACATATAGATATAATGTTTAACAATGTGCACCATATTATGTCGGAGTAATTAGCAAAAAACATTTTTTCTTGATAATAGCGCCACCTGCTGGTCATTTTTGGTGTGTGAGTTACAGGGGCCAGTCTATACCACCCCTATGAATTTCATATCCATAAGTGTTATGGTGTGGGCACAGTGCCAAATCTAAAAAGAAACTGCCACCAGAGCGCCACCTAGTGTCAGATCGGTAACCCCTTTGTCAGCTATCCTCAGGAGGGCATTGGCAATCAGTGTACCAAGTTTTGTGTTAATCCGACCAACCAATGTCGAGATATAAAATACTTCAATTTAAATAGCGCCACCTAGTGGTCATGGGCCAAGATTTTGCACAGAGCCTTAGGGGCTCATGGGGAAGTAGTATCCTGAGTTTCACGTCATTTGGACGCACCAATGTGGAGATATGCAACACTTCCTGTTGTTACCCGATTCCACAGGAAGATGTTATTTAATAACTTGAGTATTCTTTGGTGTATCAAAATTCTTTTAATAACTTTTTGTCAGAAGGGTCCACAGATGCTGTGTGCAAAGTTTCGTGCAAATCGGTGAAATTGCCTGGGAGGAGTTCGAAAAAGTAGGTTTTTGACATTTCGCGAGCTAGCGAAAAAAAACGGTAGGCGGAAATGGGCGTGGCCTATATCAGGAGATTCAGCACAATTCACTGAACGCGTGGATATAAGGTTTTTGAATGTGCGACAAAGTATGTGGGAGTTATTAGCCAAAAAGCACTTTCCTTGACTGTAGCGCCACCTAGTGGTGAAAATTCACAACGACAACAGATTATAAAATTTTTCGCCAGGTGTGACATATATTCCAAGTTTGGTGAGTTTTGGGGTATGTTCAGGCAGTGAAAAATGCGATCATTTGGGACAAAGAAAAAAAAAAAAAATAATAATAATCACTACAATTACAATAGGGACCTCGCAGGTTCCCTGCTCGGGCCCTAATAATAAGAATCACTACAAAAACAATAGGGACCTCGCAGGTTTCCTGCTCGGGCCCTAATAATAATAATAATCATTCGAAAAACAATAGGGTCCTCGCAGGTTCCCTGCTCGGGCCCTAATAATCATTCGAAAAACAATAGGGTCCTCGCAGGTTCCCTGCTCGGGCCCTAATAAAAATAATAATAATAATAATAATA
The DNA here is from genome assembly GCF_040436345.1 of Pagrus major. Taxonomy (NCBI): domain Eukaryota; kingdom Metazoa; phylum Chordata; class Actinopteri; order Spariformes; family Sparidae; genus Pagrus; species Pagrus major. The sequence goes on along the minus strand of NC_133225.1, from coordinate 29,018,868 downwards.
ATCATTGCAATTACAATAGGGACCTCGCAGGTTCCCTGCTCGGGCCCTAATGAACGGGCCAATTATGAGTGCAAGGAAGGTTACGAAGCACGTCCTACTCGAATCTGTGGGGAAAATGGTTGGACCGGGAATTCACAATGTACAGGTGAGGAGTACAGAACAACACTTTCATAGCTCGCATGTGCTGTTTTTTCAGTTTATACACTTATGCTTTTAATATATATTTAAAGAAATTCCAACTGTGTTTGGTAGGATTGCAGAAACCAGCAAAAGCAAGCAAAATTTTGAAAGTATCCAACCAAATAAATCCCACCTGTGGAGGAATTTTCCTTCTTAGTTAGTGACCTCCTTCTATTCTTTGTTAGGTTAATTCTGTACTCAGTTCAGTGCAGCTTTCTTTGGTAAGACTGAAGCAAATAAGCCCCGTTTCTGTGGAAACCAAGGTTAGAGTAAGATAGAGAGACTGTGGTGCAGCAATTGTCTATCATTAAGCAGCACATCTCAGGTTAGACTGATTATTCTGTCTGTGTACAGAATACATGTGCGTCAACCCAAAGATAGCGTATAGCATACGGTTTGACCCAAGTAAACAAAGTAACTCTGGCCTATGAAATACAGCCTTATTCGGATTAGACTACCTTATCTGCACATCCAGCAATAGGTTAAAGAGACTACTGATCGGGATGCTCTTGACAGTGGTAGAGGTTGGCACACTGTACTGATCTCTATTAATCTCCTTGATCAAGCTTGTCAATAAACACAGTTCAAAAGCTGCTTCTTCATAACCACAAGTCCACCAGCTCTACAGAATTTCCATTACACCACTTCCTCCCTTCAAGCCTCTCTTCAGAGCCATTTCTCCAACACATGAATGCCCACTGCCGGACTACAGACTGCCCCATAGCTCTCGATGTTGGCCAGCTGGGAAATGCATTAGCAGCTAGTTTGCTACGTTCAACACGGCTCATAGCTTTTTAGATTAATAAACGTATGAACAAATAAATGCCACGATCATGTAAACACAAGCAAAACAAAGAGGCTGCACACGTGAACAGTTTTTACTGGGTGACCTGTATGATGAAAATTTTGACACAATTTGTGTGGAGGACAGATACCCTGATGGAAAACAAGTCAGAGTGAGAGGCAAAGTTGGCAAAGTTTGGCGCAGGAAATTGTTGTTTTATATTTTGGGCGTTGTGTGGACTAGCACATTTCTTTTAATAACTTTTTGTCAGAAGGGTCTACAGATGCTGCGTGCAAAGTTTGGTGCAAATCGGAGAAATTGCCTGGGAGGAGTTCGAAAAAGTAGGTTTGCGACATTTGGCGAATTTGCGAATGGAAATTCAGTGCGAACGTGGGCGTGGCCTACATCACACGGTTCGGCTGTATTCAGGGAACATATAGATATAATGTTTAACAATGTGCACCATATTATGTGGGAGTAATTAGCAAAAAACATTTTTTCTTGATAATAGCGCCACCTGCTGGTGATTTTTGGTGTGTGAGTTACAGGGGCCAGTCTATACCACCCCTATGAATTTCATATCCATAAGTGTTATGGTGTGGGCACAGTGCCAATTCTAAAATGAAACTGCCACCAGAGCGCCACCTAGTGTCCGATCGGTAACACCTTTGTCAGTTCTCCTCAGGAGGCCATTGGCAATCAGTGTACCAAGTTTTGTGTTAATCTGACCAACCAATGTCGAGATATAAAATACTTCAATTTAAATAGCGCCACCTAGCAGTCATGGGCCAAGATTTTGCACAGAGCCTTAGGGGCTCATGGGGAATTAGTATCCTGAGTGTGACGTCATTTGGACAAACCAATGTGGAGATATGCAGGACTTCCTGTTGTGACCCGAATCCACAGGAAGTTGTTATTTAATAACTTGAGTATTCTTTGGAATATCAAAATTCTTTTAATAACTTTTTGTCAGAAGGGTCCACAGATGCTGTGGGCAAAGTTTGGTGAAAATGGGTGAAATTGCCCGGGAGGAGTTCGAAAAAGTAGGTTTTCGACATTTTGCGAGCTAGCGAAAAAAAACGCTAGGCGCAAATGGGCGTGGCTTATATCAGGAGATTCAGCACAATTCACTGAACACGTGGATGTAAGGTTTTTGAATGTGCGACAAAGTATGTGGGAGTTATTAGCCAAAACGCACTTTCCTTGATTGTAGCGCCACCTAGTGGTGAAAATTCACAACGACAACAGATTATAAAATTTTTCGCCAGGTCTGATCTATATTCCAAGTTTGATGAGTTTTGGGGTATGTTCAGGCAGTGAAAAATGCGATCATTTGGGAACAATAAAAATAAAAATTAAAGCTGCAAGCAGCGATGAACGGGCCCTCGCAGTCCACGCGCGTCGGGGCGTGCTGGTGTCGTTACATGCTGCCGTCGTTACATGCTGCCGTCGTTACATGCTGCCGTCGGGGCTTGTTCATGCAACAACTTCCGTTGAGGAATCAAAAGTGAAGGCAGTCAAGTTGTTATTTTGTCATTTAGCAATAAAAGCGCCCCCTATTGGCCGATTTGCACCAAATTTGTCAGGAATCGTCATGTGGCCATGGAACACAACAGGGAAAAGTTTTGTGTTAATTGGACTGTATTTCATCAAGATACACAAGAATGTCTGTTTGACCACAATGTGCAGGAAATTGTTGTTTTATATTTTGGGCGTTGTGTGGACTAGCACATTTCTTTTAATAACTTTTTGTCAGGAGAGTCCACAGATGCTGCGTGCAAAGTTTGGTGCAAATCGGAAAAATTGCCTGGGAGGAGTTCGAAAAAGTAGGTTTGCGACATTTGGCGAATTTGCAAATGGAAATTCAGTGCGAACGTGGGCGTGGCCTACATCACACGGTTCGGCTGTATTCAGGGAACATATAGATATAATGTTTAACAATGTGCACCATATTATGTGGGAGTAATTAGCAAAAAACGTTTTTTCTTGATAATAGCGCCACCTATTGGTCGATTTAAACGAAATTTTGTCGAAATGCTCATTGTGCCATGGAACACAATTGGCAAAAGTTTTGTGTTAATCGGATTGTATTTCATCAAGATACACAAGAATGTCTGTTTGACCACAATGTGCAGGAAAATGTTGTTTTATATTTTGGGCGTTCTGTGGACTAGCACATTTCTTTTAATAACTTTTTGTCAGGAGGGTCCAGAGATGCTGCGTGCAAAGTTTGGTGCAAATCGGAGAAATTACCTGGGAGGAGTTCGAAAATGTAGGTTTGCGACATTTTGCGCATTTGCGAATGGAAATTTAGCGCAAAAGTGGGCGTGGCCTACATCACACGGTTCGGCTGTGTTCAGGGAACATATAGATATAATGTTTAACAATGTGCACCATATTATGTCGGAGTAATTAGCAAAAAACATTTTTTCTTGATAATAGCGCCACCTGCTGGTCATTTTTGGTGTGTGAGTTACAGGGGCCAGTCTATACCACCCCTATGAATTTCATATCCATAAGTGTTATGGTGTGGGCACAGTGCCAAATCTAAAAAGAAACTGCCACCAGAGCGCCACCTAGTGTCAGATCGGTAACCCCTTTGTCAGCTATCCTCAGGAGGGCATTGGCAATCAGTGTACCAAGTTTTGTGTTAATCCGACCAACCAATGTCGAGATATAAAATACTTCAATTTAAATAGCGCCACCTAGTGGTCATGGGCCAAGATTTTGCACAGAGCCTTAGGGGCTCATGGGGAAGTAGTATCCTGAGTTTCACGTCATTTGGACGCACCAATGTGGAGATATGCAACACTTCCTGTTGTTACCCGATTCCACAGGAAGATGTTATTTAATAACTTGAGTATTCTTTGGTGTATCAAAATTCTTTTAATAACTTTTTGTCAGAAGGGTCCACAGATGCTGTGTGCAAAGTTTCGTGCAAATCGGTGAAATTGCCTGGGAGGAGTTCGAAAAAGTAGGTTTTTGACATTTCGCGAGCTAGCGAAAAAAAACGGTAGGCGGAAATGGGCGTGGCCTATATCAGGAGATTCAGCACAATTCACTGAACGCGTGGATATAAGGTTTTTGAATGTGCGACAAAGTATGTGGGAGTTATTAGCCAAAAAGCACTTTCCTTGACTGTAGCGCCACCTAGTGGTGAAAATTCACAACGACAACAGATTATAAAATTTTTCGCCAGGTGTGACATATATTCCAAGTTTGGTGAGTTTTGGGGTATGTTCAGGCAGTGAAAAATGCGATCATTTGGGACAAAGAAAAAAAAAAAAAATAATAATAATCACTACAATTACAATAGGGACCTCGCAGGTTCCCTGCTCGGGCCCTAATAATAAGAATCACTACAAAAACAATAGGGACCTCGCAGGTTTCCTGCTCGGGCCCTAATAATAATAATAATCATTCGAAAAACAATAGGGTCCTCGCAGGTTCCCTGCTCGGGCCCTAATAATCATTCGAAAAACAATAGGGTCCTCGCAGGTTCCCTGCTCGGGCCCTAATAAAAATAATAATAATAATAATAATAATCATTGCAATTACAATAGGGACCTCGCAGGTTCCCTGCTCGGGCCCTAATGAACGGGCCAATTATGAGTGCAAGGAAGGTTACGAAGCACGTCCTACTCGAATCTGTGGGGAAAATGGTTGGACCGGGAATTCACAATGTACAGGTGAGGAGTACAGAACAACACTTTCATAGCTCGCATGTGCTGTTTTTTCAGTTTATACACTTATGCTTTTAATATATATTTAAAGAAATTCCAACTGTGTTTGGTAGGATTGCAGAAACCAGCAAAAGCAAGCAAAATTTTGAAAGTATCCAACCAAATAAATCCCACCTGTGGAGGAATTTTCCTTCTTAGTTAGTGACCTCCTTCTATTCTTTGTTAGGTTAATTCTGTACTCAGTTCAGTGCAGCTTTCTTTGGTAAGACTGAAGCAAATAAGCCCCGTTTCTGTGGAAACCAAGGTTAGAGTAAGATAGAGAGACTGTGGTGCAGCAATTGTCTATCATTAAGCAGCACATCTCAGGTTAGACTGATTATTCTGTCTGTGTACAGAATACATGTGCGTCAACCCAAAGATAGCGTATAGCATACGGTTTGACCCAAGTAAACAAAGTAACTCTGGCCTATGAAATACAGCCTTATTCGGATTAGACTACCTTATCTGCACATCCAGCAATAGGTTAAAGAGACTACTGATCGGGATGCTCTTGACAGTGGTAGAGGTTGGCACACTGTACTGATCTCTATTAATCTCCTTGATCAAGCTTGTCAATAAACACAGTTCAAAAGCTGCTTCTTCATAACCACAAGTCCACCAGCTCTACAGAATTTCCATTACACCACTTCCTCCCTTCAAGCCTCTCTTCAGAGCCATTTCTCCAACACATGAATGCCCACTGCCGGACTACAGACTGCCCCATAGCTCTCGATGTTGGCCAGCTGGGAAATGCATTAGCAGCTAGTTTGCTACGTTCAACACGGCTCATAGCTTTTTAGATTAATAAACGTATGAACAAATAAATGCCACGATCATGTAAACACAAGCAAAACAAAGAGGCTGCACACGTGAACAGTTTTTACTGGGTGACCTGTATGATGAAAATTTTGACACAATTTGTGTGGAGGACAGATACCCTGATGGAAAACAAGTCAGAGTGAGAGGCAAAGTTGGCTTCAATGGCTCTTTCAAAATCATCTTGAGGGAAAAGACTGAGATATAAGAGGAAATGCACAACTCCCCCTCCCCTTCACCCCTCACTCTCTAAAGACTTTCACACCAGTGCAATAAACCCCCCCCACCCTTGAACTGAAGTGCAATAACCCCTCCACTACAACCTCATTTAAAGAACTACCTGTGTAAATATCCACGTGAACCTCATGTTATTTATCTTGTTGTATATATTTTAATACCATTTTTATCTATTTTTTATACTTGTTTATATTTTATGTTTATTGTCAAACAAAGAGCTGCCATCCATGTTTCGTTGTTTTTGAAACAATTACAATAAAAATCTATTCTATCGAAAAGACACGGGGGAACAGACGTACATGGGGTTTAATAAATGTGACAAAAATACTGATGAAAAGAGTGGTACAAATGACCTAGTTATTTTAATCTAAATGGCAATGTTTTCCTAAACCAAACCAGGTCGTTTTTGTTGCCTCAATCTAATCAATCTGCAAGCGTACAACGAACGACCAGCTGCTGATATGCTGCAATGGTCATGTTGTTTTTGGGAATATATGTGTTATTTTGGGAGTCACTTGCAGTTGGCTTATTCAGTTGTTTGGGTAAGAGGACGTGTAGGTCACTCTGTAAACAACATCGGGTGGAGCAGTTGCTCTGATCTGATCATATATTGCGGCGGATGGGTTTACATGGAAGTTAGTTTAAAGCCTGGTGTGTTTCTTACAAATACTTAAGGGTACCTTGTACGTCTGTATGAGATGCCGAGGGCCATGACAAAATGTTGGTATTGCCACCCTGGCAGTAGGGCGGGAGAACGGATTGTAACTGCAGAGTCGGGTATTTCTTTGTCGGTTCATCATTATGACCCCTTCACATACAAGCAATAAAGTGATCAATAGCTCATATGGAAATACTAAAGCCTTTTTAATAAGAAAAAGGAGCATCTAGATTAAAACCTTTGTAAGTCATATGCCCATCTACTCTTACTGCTTCTTTCTATAATTCAAATAAGTAGGATTTTTATATTCATTTGCTTTGAAAGGTAATTTGAGGCACTTAGATTCACAAAAAAACAGATCTTTTATTTAATATGCTACTGTTCATATTGTATAAACCTCTTGATAAAAAAAGATTATCTTCTTCAAACAGTGGCATTATGCCAAGTCACAGGTGTACCAGACAGCGTACACATCACCACATATATACCGAACAAGCAACTAAGGAGAGGACAGCAGTTAAGGTTTGCTTGCCGCCATCATGGACACTTTCTTCAAGGGAAAGCGATGGTTGAATGTTTGGCAGATGGACAGTGGAGTGCTCCCTTCCCAACATGTGGAGGTAAATCAATTCTGTCCCATTGATCCTTATAATGTGCAACGGAGAAAAGAAATGATCCATGAATCAGCTCAGGGAAATTTTCCATAGTGGGCAGAGAGGATTTGATTTGATTTGATGCTTCCCTGCCAAAGAATGTTGTAATTTTCTTGTTGCTTCTTAGTTTGTCAAGTTACTGCAACTTAAGGCATTTTCACAGGTATGTCAACATGTGACTGCGTAAACACTGTGTAACTGCCTTTCAGAGAGAAAGATCTTCTTTTTTTGTCTATCCAGGTGAAAAAACTTCAAAATTGCACCACAATAATGTTTAAACTTGTACTTTCTTTTAGGTCCTTTGGGTTGTAATAATCCACCATCCCTTACAGATGGAGACACCAGGGAAAGTCTTCGAGGCCGTTACAGTCATAATGAAAGGGTTGAATACTTCTGTCAGAATTTTTACCAAATGGAGGGAGAGCCTTACCAAACCTGCAGAAATGGTGAATGGCTTGGAAAGATGAGATGCCTCAGTAAGTAAAAAAATCCCTTTACATGTTTCATGTTGCGTTCAGTGCGGATTTTACTTAAAACATGTCCCACCAGTGTCTGCATGTTGCATCTTGGTTAATATTAACAGGATTTGGTGATTGGGCAAGATACTGAACCCCAAACTGCTACTGATGTGCTGGTCAGCACCTTGCATGGCAGCCACCACCATCAGTGTATGAATTGTGTATAAGTTGCTTTGGACAAAAAGTGTCTGCTAAATCCCCTAAATGTGAATGTAGAGTTTCCACACTCATGCCAGTTGTTCCACTGTTACCTGGGGATAGTGACCAGGGAAAACAACACTTCTACCTTCCTTTGTGCCGTAATGCTGCCTTCATTTCGGTGGGAAGCCTGTGTAGCGTAGTGAAGGCAAGGTCTGTTGGGAATCTGGATCCTCATCGAAAGTTAATGGCGTCTATTCTGGGCAGGGGCCTGTCCTCAATTCAAGTGGTGTGGAAATCCATTTAATAGTTTTTGTGTAATCCTGCTGACAAACCAACAAACAAACGCAGCCAAAACATGACCTCCTTTTTTTATATACATATATAGTTTTCTGGTCAGTTGTGTATTTATGCAAAATATTGTAACAGAATATGTTCCTTGTTACATTTAGGAAGATGCATTTAGTTTTCAAATACTGAATATATGTATTTAAAATAATTTAATGTATGTTATAGCCAAGACTAGCAATCATTAAATATATACAGTATACTGTACAGTCATCCCTGACGTTAACAAAGTCTTATTTGTCTGTTACTTCTTGCAGGACCCTGCACTGTGGATACTGAAGCCATGAGCAGACATAATATTGCCTTCAGATTTGGGGGTGATAATAAGCTGTATGCACCCCATAATGATCACATCACGTTCACATGTGTCAGGGGAAGACATGACGGCAGATTGAACATGCGTCAGAGTTGTATTGATGGTGTGATGCACCTGCCTACCTGTCACTAAATGTTCAAAGTCAACTAGTGGATGGGCAAACATGTAAATGATCCACCAAAGTAAAAAGTTAGAACAGTTATGTACTGATTCACTGTCTATTCTTGAGGGCTTTCTTTGGTCATCTCAATAAAACGTGTACTTTCATTTGGTCTGTTTCATACCTACAACATCATAGGCATGAACATATGTTATGAGGGTAAATTGAAATGACAGATTCAACAGACTCACTGTTAATCACTGTTGACGGTTCTTATGCGATGAAATATCTTACATCCTGCAAGCTGCAGTAACAAAAACAAAATCTAAACATTTCAAGATCCTTTTGTCTAGAAGTGGGTTACAGATAGTCGACTAAATTGGGGCTCCATCTAGCCCAGACGTCCAGATGATGTGTTTTGCTTGCTGGGAGTAGTCATATTGTCTCTCATTCAACCCACAAATGGACAAATCATTAAAATGATGACACAAATTTGTGTTTTGTGAAACGATGTTGTAACCACAGTCTAGCTGGTTGCTGACAGTCTAAATCAAGGCTGTAGTCAAGAAGTTCTATTTACATTCATTGATTGGCTCGATTTCACAGGATGGGGCTAAAATCAGGCTATACACAGCCTGTCCAATTCAGAGCGAGCTCAGTGCAACACACAGACCATGCCGAAGAAATTATACCAACACTTTGTATTTATAACTGACACTACAAACGTGATGTGATAAAAACTGCAATAGGATAGTTTTGGCTAGAAGTGGAAATAGCAGGTTCTATTGGGAGATTGATTGTGGCTGAGCATTGACCATGTCAAAGAAATTTAAAAAAACATGCTTTAATCACTGTTGACTTTTCCTACGTGATGACATATCATGGATCCTGCAGGCTGCAGTAGAAGCAAAAAAGAAATCTAAGCAATCTCAACATCCTTTTGGCTAGAAGTTGTATTCTGCCAATGTTTTTAATTTTTGTTTTTTTCTCATGCATTATGTGAGGCTTGTTTTAACCTGTGTTTTATGTGCAGCACTTTGTCACCTTGTTTAGATAACTGCTATAAAAATAAAGTTATTATTATTATTAGTAATACAACCCCTAAATTGAGAACCACTAGAATAAACTACCAAACTCTAAGAAGGAGTTTGAACTAACTCCACCCCGACTGACTACAACAGTGAAAAGGTGCTGACACAATGATCCATCAGTATTAACAGTCTAATTATGTCATATATAAATCATCAGTTACAGGGGGCACTTTTTCTTTTGATGCTTTAAGGATATTTTGCTGGTACTGAGAGCAGTCATAAACAGGATTTTGGATGCATTCTAATGCATGGAGTTTATTTTCACATTGTTGTATTGGCACTTTCACATCAGCAAAGCATCTGAGCACCTCTTCCACTGCTGTATGTATGCAGAATGCCGTAAAGTCATTCCTGCCATTAACAACATTTGTCTATGATCTCCTACAGGCTGAATGGTGATACCATTAAAAAGAACCTAATAATGGATTTAAATTTTGCCATGACAGAAAGCCCATATTCAGCCCATAGTAGTGAACTTGAGGTCAGGTGTGTGTGTGTGTGTGTGTGTGTGTGTGTGTGTGTGTGTGTGTGTGTGTGTGTGTGTGTGTGTGTGTGTGTGTGTTTTGATGGTGTAATGACCCGCCCGTCTTGCCAGTAAAAGCTTTAGTTGACTGGAAGTGACATGAGCTGGCGGGACAAACATGTAAATGATTAACCAGAGGAAAGAGGTAAACAAATACTGTAGAACAGTTCGCCATCAATCATCTGTCCTCAGTTCAGAGTTGTCATATGTGACAGTTTGAATCAAACTTACAGTAAATTAACTGTTTTCTGCTTTCTCAAATGGATTTCATTGTCTCTGCAAACATTTATATTTTTCCTCTTTAACAATACATCTAAAGACTTTCTGGATATATATTATATATTCTGGCAGCAGGTGGGTTATATAAATAAATACTGTGAAACAACAGAAAATAACAGTAATTGTCTGTAATTAAAGTCAAAACTGGTATGACAGTTTTTAGCTTTACTTTCAGGGGAAATCTTGGCCTTTTAATGTTTTATTAGGGATATTTTTGCTTGGTCAGGCATTTAAAATCAAATTACAGAAGGGGTTGTTATTCGTTTTATTGAAAAGTTCCATGTGTAAAACCTAAATTTAATTCACATTTAATGTAATGAAATTATATATCTTGAAATCTGGAGTAATTACAACTTTGCGCTGGTACTCAGCAAACTTTACAGCCAATATTAGCATGTCATCAACACATCAGTATTATGGTACGTGTCCACAGGATCCGTCGTTTCCACACTTTCCATTCATTGTCTATGTAAGCAGCCGTGCAAAGCATTCTTTCAAGAGACAGGGTGTGTGTGTGTGTGTGTGTGTGTGTGTGGTAAAGGGAGGATTTGCCCCATGTTCCCAAAACTGTTTTCACTGCCCATGTGTGCATTAGCACTGCACAGGAAGATTTTGATCCGTAGAAGTCAAGGCAAAAAACACTTTAGTGAAACAAAGTGATTATTATTCCTAAAACCAGCAGTTCCCGGATCTTCATAATGAGACTCTTTCACCTTCTTTGGCTTTTTATCCTGTGGCTGAAAATGGAAAAGTCTTCACAGAGGGACGGTAAGATTGCCACATTTCAGGCCCATTTTCTCGGCTGTTTCACTGCAGTTAGAAAACAAAACAATCATTTATTGATTTTGTCAGTTAATGCTTTGGGCCATTTGAGAAGGAAAAATGTTTTTTTATTGCAAAACTAACTTAAGCCTGCTGTTTGCTATATTCTACTCCGGCAAAACGGTTAATGCTCCCTTCAGCTCTGGCAAAACAGTCTTTGCTGGTTGCAGCACAGGAAAGTTGCCACCATGAATGTAAAACAACAAACTGTCTCCATCACTCAGAATCTCGATAATTAAGCTTTGATCACTGCTAGACGCTCAAGAGAGTAGTGTGTGTCATATAGTAGGCTGACTGAAATACTCACATGGTGGAAAATATTTCATTGGCATAAGGAATTGTTGAAGCCCACATTTGTCAAGCATGAATTTGGCATATTTGGCATATTTTTCCTTGGTTGTTCCATGTGGAATCAGCCCTAACTAATCATTTAATGTACATTAAATGGGCAGAAAGTTTTTTACATCACTGAAACTGCTCCGTCTGTCCATCCATCACTTTTCTTGTGCTCCAGGTCGTATAACACAGCTCACTCACTTTGAAATACTGAAAAAATTGAAATAGTACATCTGTATGTACTAATAATTTTACATTAATTACAAAAATGGCAAAGAAAATTGTTGAATATAAAACAAATAGTGAGACAATGGCAGTCTTTCTATATAACTTTCTGTATTTTTACAGCAGTAAAGGGCTACAGATGAACTCAAGGACAGACAGTTACAGACAAAGACAATCATGAGATAAGATACAACTTTATTTATTATCCTTATTTTATTATGGTCATATGCCATTATATCATTATAGTATCCACTACACACTGTTGTTGCTTGCTTTGTTGTGTTTTTATATATATAAATGCACTTACATTTAACATGATAATAAGCCTGATTGGTTTGGCCTAACTCTCAGTTTTTTCTATAAACAATCACAAAGATTACTCCAGATAATTATTATTAAGTACCTGTCATTTCTGATATTTAATCTGTTCAATGTTCAAACTTGGCACTGCAGCCACTGAAGGAACAAAGGTATGAACCGGCTTTCAGAACAGATCTTTTTTATGAACATTGTAGTTATTCATGTTTCTGTGTTTTTGTCAACAGCAATAAAATGCACAGTACCTGTGATTGAAAATGGTAATGTGCCTGGAGACACCCAAGAGTACAATGAACATGAAGTCCTGTATTTTGAGTGCAATCCTAACTATATACCCACTGATCACAGACCTACAACGTGCACAAAACAAAGAGGTAGAGCCGAGTGGATCCCCACACCTTACTGTGAAAGTAAGCATAAACTGAGTAATCAGGTACATTGGCAGGTGATTGGTGAAAATGAATACTGGATGGATGTAGTGAAGTCTGTGTTGTTACAATAAACTAAACTTATGTTTAATTTCCCAACAAACGCAGCCACAAAATGTAGACTGACACTGCCGCCACTCGAAGGGACCATCTATGAACCTGCTTACAGAAATGTGTTTAAACCTGGTGACACAGTAAGAGTCATTTGTGGAGAGAGGTACGGGATTTCTAACACTCAGAACACCTCAGCAACAGTTACATGTAATGATGATGGAGACTGGACTGTCAGACCGCTATGCAAAGGTAAAAACCTACATGAGCTTTAGTACCAGAGACAGATTACAAGATCTTCTCTACTGTGACGATGATGATGATTATTCTCAATTAGCTTAAAAGTCTTTCTCTCATTCTAGAGGTTACGTGCAGTGTTCGACGAGACCCTCTTGTGGGTAATTGGAATGTGCAACGACTAACACTGAATGGTACCGCAAGATATACTTGTAGGTCAGGCTACCGGAGTAAGGATGGCACCAACCTGGCCACATGCACCAGAGATGGATGGAGACCAAAACCACTTTGTCAAGGTATTGTGAAGTTAATCTTGTGTTTATGACATTAATGGGTTTTTCTATTTAGGGCCCGAGCAGGGAACCTGCGAGGACCCTATTGTTTTTCGAATGATTATTATTATTAGGGCCCGAGCAGGAAACCTGCGAGGTCCCTATTGTTTTTCGAGTGATTATTTTTTTTTTTTTTCTTTGTCCCAAATGATCGCATTTTTCACTGCCTGAACATACCCCAAAACTCACCAAACTTGGAATATATGTCACACCTGGCGAAAAATTTTATAATCTGTTGTCGTTGTGAATTTTCACCACTAGGTGGCGCTACAATCAAGGAAAGTGCTTTTTGGCTAATAACTCCCACATACTTTGTCCCACATTCAAAAACCTCATATCCACACGTTCAGTGAATTGTGCTGAATCTTTTGATATAGGCCACGCCCATTTCCGCCTACCGTTTTTTTTCGCTAGCTCGCAAAATGTCGCAACCCTACTTTTTCGAACTCCTCCCAGGCAATTTCACCAATTTGCACCAAACTTTGCACACAGCATCTGTGGACCCTCCTGACAAAAAGTTATTAAAAGAATTTTGCTATTCCAAACAATACTCAAGTTATTAAATAACAACTTCCTGTAGATTTGGGTCAAAACAGGAAGTGTTGCATATCTCCACATTGGTGTGTCCAAATGACATGAAACTCATGATACTACTTCCCTATGAGCCCCTAAGGCTCTGTGCAAAATCTTGGCCCATGACCACTAGGTGGCGCTATTTAAATTCAAGTATTTTATATCTCCACATCGGTTGGTTGGATTAACACAAAATTTGGTACAGTCATTGCCAATGACCTCCTGAGGACAACTGACAAAGGTGTTACTGATCTGACACTAGGTGGCGCTCTGGTGGCAGTTTCTTTTTATATTTGGCACTGTGCCCACACCATAACACTTATGGATATGAAATTCATAGGGGTGGTATAGACTGGCCCCTGTAACTCACACACCAAAAATGACCAGCAGGTGGCGCTATTATCAAGAAAAAACGTTTTTTGCTAATTACTCCCACATTATATGGTGCACATTGTTAAACATTATATCTACGTGTTCCCTGAACACAGCCGAACAGTGTGATGTAGGCCACGCCCACGTTCACACTGAATTTCCATTAGCATATTCGCCAAATGTCTCAAACCTACTTTTTCGAACTCCTCCCAGGCAATTTTTCCAATTTGCACCAAACTTTGCACGCAGCATCTCTGGACCCTCCTGACAAAAAGTTATTAAAAGAAATGTGCTAGTCCACAGAACGCCCAAAATATAAAACAACAATTTCCTGCACATTGTGGTCAAACAGACATTCTTGTGTATCTTGATGAAATACAATCCGATTAACACAAAACTTTTGCCAATTGTGTTCCATGGCACAATGAGCATTTCTCCAAAATTTCGTGCAAATCGACCAATAGGTGGCGCTATTATCAAGAAAAAACGTTTTTTGCTAATTACTCCCACATAATATGGTGCACATTGTTAAACATTATATCTATATGTTCCCTGAATACAGCCGAACCGTGTGATGTAGGCCACGCCCACGTTCGCACTGAATTTCCATTCGCAAATTCGCCAAATGTCGCAAACCTACTTTTTCGAACTCCTCCCAGGCAATTTTTCCGATTTGCACCAAACTTTGCACGCAGCATCTGTGGACTCTCCTGACAAAAAGTTATTAAAAGAAATGTGCTAGTCCACAGAACGCCCAAAATATAAAACAACAATTTCCTGCACATTGTGGTCAAACAGACATTCTTGTGTATCTTGATGAAATACAGTCCAATTAACACAAAACTTTTACCTGTTGTGTTCCATGGCCACATGACAATTTCTGACAAATTTGGTGCAAATCGGCCAATAGAGGGCGCTCTTATTGCTAAATGACTAAATAACAACTTGACTGCCTTCACTTTTGATTCCTCAACGGAAGTTGTTGCATGAACAAGCACCGACAGCAGCATGTAACGACGGCAGCATGCCGCGACAGCAGCATGCCCCGACGCGCGTGGACTGCGAGGGCCCGTTCATCGCTGCTTGCAGCTTTAATTAGGGCCCGAGCAGGAAACCTGCGAGGTCCCTATTGTTTTTCTAGTGATTATTATTAGGGCCCGAGCAGGAAACCTGCGAGGTCCCTATTGTTTTTCGAGTGATTATTTTTTTTTTTTTTCTTTGTCCCAAATGATCGCATTTTTCACTGCCTGAACATACCCCAAAACTCACCAAACTTGGAATATATGTCACACCTGGCGAAAAATTTTATAATCTGTTGTCGTTGTGAATTTTCACCACTAGGTGGCGCTACAATCAAGGAAAGTGCTTTTTGGCTAATAACTCCCACATACTTTGTCCCACATTCAAAAACCTCATATCCACACGTTCAGTGAATTGTGCTGAATCTTTTGATATAGGCCACGCCCATTTCCGCCTACCGTTTTTTTTCGCTAGCTCGCAAAATGTCGCAACCCTACTTTTTCGAACTCCTCCCAGGCAATTTCACCAATTTGCACCAAACTTTGCACACAGCATCTGTGGACCCTCCTGACAAAAAGTTATTAAAAGAATTTTGCTATTCCAAACAATACTCAAGTTATTAAATAACAACTTCCTGTAGATTTGGGTCAAAACAGGAAGTGTTGCATATCTCCACATTGGTGTGTCCAAATGACATGAAACTCATGATACTACTTCCCTATGAGCCCCTAAGGCTCTGTGCAAAATCTTGGCCCATGACCACTAGGTGGCGCTATTTAAATTCAAGTATTTTATATCTCCACATCGGTTGGTTGGATTAACACAAAATTTGGTACAGTCATTGCCAATGACCTCCTGAGGACAACTGACAAAGGTGTTACTGATCTGACACTAGGTGGCGCTCTGGTGGCAGTTTCTTTTTATATTTGGCACTGTGCCCACACCATAACACTTATGGATATGAAATTCATAGGGGTGGTATAGACTGGCCCCTGTAACTCACACACCAAAAATGACCAGCAGGTGGCGCTATTATCAAGAAAAAACGTTTTTTGCTAATTACTCCCACATTATATGGTGCACATTGTTAAACATTATATCTACGTGTTCCCTGAACACAGCCGAACAGTGTGATGTAGGCCACGCCCACGTTCACACTGAATTTCCATTAGCATATTCGCCAAATGTCTCAAACCTACTTTTTCGAACTCCTCCCAGGCAATTTTTCCAATTTGCACCAAACTTTGCACGCAGCATCTCTGGACCCTCCTGACAAAAAGTTATTAAAAGAAATGTGCTAGTCCACAGAACGCCCAAAATATAAAACAACAATTTCCTGCACATTGTGGTCAAACAGACATTCTTGTGTATCTTGATGAAATACAATCCGATTAACACAAAACTTTTGCCAATTGTGTTCCATGGCACAATGAGCATTTCTCCAAAATTTCGTGCAAATCGACCAATAGGTGGCGCTATTATCAAGAAAAAACGTTTTTTGCTAATTACTCCCACATAATATGGTGCACATTGTTAAACATTATATCTATATGTTCCCTGAATACAGCCGAACCGTGTGATGTAGGCCACGCCCACGTTCGCACTGAATTTCCATTCGCAAATTCGCCAAATGTCGCAAACCTACTTTTTCGAACTCCTCCCAGGCAATTTTTCCGATTTGCACCAAACTTTGCACGCAGCATCTGTGGACTCTCCTGACAAAAAGTTATTAAAAGAAATGTGCTAGTCCACAGAACGCCCAAAATATAAAACAACAATTTCCTGCACATTGTGGTCAAACAGACATTCTTGTGTATCTTGATGAAATACAGTCCAATTAACACAAAACTTTTACCTGTTGTGTTCCATGGCCACATGACAATTTCTGACAAATTTGGTGCAAATCGGCCAATAGAGGGCGCTCTTATTGCTAAATGACTAAATAACAACTTGACTGCCTTCACTTTTGATTCCTCAACGGAAGTTGTTGCATGAACAAGCACCGACAGCAGCATGTAACGACGGCAGCATGCCGCGACAGCAGCATGCCCCGACGCGCGTGGACTGCGAGGGCCCGTTCATCGCTGCTTGCAGCTTTAATTCTTCTTTGTTATTTGTTTTTCTTTGTCCAAAATGATTGCATTTTTCACTGCCTGAACATACCCCAAAACTCATCAAACTTGGAATATAGATCAGACCTGGCGAAAAATTTTATAATCTGTTGTCGTTGTGAATTTTCACCAGTAGGTGGCGCTATAATCAAGGAAAGTGTTTTTTGGCTAATAACTCCCACAAACTTGGTCGCACATTCAAAAAACTTATATGCACGCGTTCAGTGAATCTAGTTGAATCTCCTGATCTAGGCCACGCCCATTTCCGCCTAGCGTTTTTTTTCGCTAGCTCGCGAAATGTCGAAAACCTACTTTTTCGAACTCCTCCCGGGCAATGTCACCGATTTTCACCAAACTTTGCACACACCATCTGTGGAGTCCCCTGACAAAAAGTTATTAAAAGAATTTTGATACGCCAAAGAATACTCAAGTTATTAAATAACAACTTCCTGTGGATTCGGGTCACAACAGGAAGTGTTGCATATCTCCACATTGGTGTGTCCAAATGACGTGAAACTCAGGATAATACTTCCCCATGAGCCCCTAAGGCTCTGTGCAAAATCTTGGGCCATGACCACTAGGTGGCGCTCTTTTAATTGAAGTATTTTATATCTCGACATTGGTTGGTTGGATTAACACGAAACTTGTTACAGTCTTTGCCAATGCCCTCCTGAGGACAACTGACGAAGGTGTTACCGATCTGACACTAGGTGGCGCTCTGGTGGCAGTTTCATTTTATATTTGGCACTGTGCCCACACCATAACACTTATGGATATGAAACTGATTGGGGTGGTATAGACTGGCTTCTGTAACTCACACACCAAAAATCACCAGCAGGTGGCGCTATTATCAAGAAAAAACGTTTTTTGCTAATTACTCCCACATAATATGGTGCACATCGTTAAACATTATATCTATATGTTCCCTGAATACAGCCGAACCGTGTGATGTAGGCCATGCCCACGTTCGCACTGAATTTCCATTCGCAAATTCGCCAAATGTCGCAAACCTACTTTTTCGAACTCCTCCCAGGCAATTTTTCCAATTTGCACCAAACTTTGCACACAGCATCTGTGGACTCTCCTGACAAAAAGTTATTAAAAGAATTGTGATAGTCTAAAGCACGGCCAAAATATAAAACAACAATTTCCTGCGCATTGTGGTCAAACAGACATTCTTGTGTATCTTGATGAAATACAGTCGGATGAACACAAAACTTTTGGCAATTGTGTTCCATGGCACGATGAGCATTTCTACTAAATTTCGTGCAAATCGACCAATAGGTGGCGCTTTTATTGCTAAATGACGAAACAGCAGCTTCACTGCCTTCAGTTTTGTTTCCTCTACAGAAGTTGTTGCATGAACAAGCCTCGACAGCAGCATGCCCGGACAGCAGCATGTCACGACAGCAGCATGCCCCGACAGCAGCACGCCCCGACGGCAGCACGCCCCGACCCGCGTGGACTGCGAGGGCCCGTTCATCGCTGCTTGCAGCTTTAATTAGGGCCCGAGCACGGAACTCCGTGCGAGGACCTATTGAAATCGTAAGAATTCTTATTATTATTATTAGGGCCCGAGCAGTGAAACTGCGAGGACCCTATTGTTTTTGTAGTGATTATTATTATTTGTTTTTTTTTTTTTTTTTCTGCCAAAATGATCGCATTTTTCACTGCCTGAACATACCCCAAAACGCATCAAACTTGGAATATATGTCACACCTGGTGAAAAATTTTATAATCTGTTGTCATTCTGAATTTTCACCACTAGGTGGCGCTACAATCAAGCTAAGTGTGTTTTGGCTAATAACGTCCACATACTTTGTCGCACATTCAAAAACCTTACATCCACGCGTTCAGTGAATTGTGCTGAATCTACTGATATAGGCCACGCCCATTTCCGCCTACCGTTTTTTTTCGCTAGCTTGCGAAATGTAGAAAACCTACTTTTTCGAACTCCTCCCAGGCAATTTCACCGATTTGCACCAAACTTTGCACACAGCATCTGTGGACACTTCTGACAAAAAGTTATTAAAAGAATTTTGATACACCAAAGAAGACTCAAGTTATTAAATAACAACTTCCTGCAGATTTCGTTCCAAACAGGAAGTGTTGCATATCTCCACATTGGTGTGTCCAAATGACGTCACTCTCAGGATCCTACTTCCCCATGAGCCCCTAAGGCTCTGTGCAAAATCTTGGCCCATGACCACTAGGTGGCGCTCTTTAAATTTAAGTATTTTATATCTCCACATCGGTTGGTCGGATTGACGCCAAACTTGGTACACTCATTGCCACTGCCCTCCTGAGGACAGCTGATAAAGGGGTTACCGATCTGACACTAGGTGGCGCTCTGGTGGCAGTTTCATTTTATATTTGGCACTGTGCCCACACCATAACACTTATGGATATGAAATTCATAGGGGTTGTATAGACTGGCCCCTGTAAGTCACACACCAAAAATGACCAGCAGGTGGCGCTATTATCAAGAAAAAACGTTTTTTGCTAATTACTCCCACATAATATGGTGCACATTGTTAAACATTATATCTATACGTACCCTGAATACAGCCGAACCGCATGATGTAGGCCACGCCCACGTTCGCACTGAATTTCCATTCGCAAATTTGCCAAATGTCGCAAACCTACTTTTTCGAACTCCTCCCAGGCAATTTCTCCAATTTGCACCAAACTTTGCACGCAGCATCTGTGGACCCTCCTGACAAAAAGTTATTAAAAGACATGTGCTAGTCCACAGAACGGCCAAAATATAAAACAACAATTTCCTGCGCATTGTGGTCAAACAGATATTCTTGTGTATCTTGATGAAATACAGTCAGATGAACACAAAACTTTTGGCAATTGTGTTCCATGGCACGATGAGCATTTCTACAAAATTTCGTGCAAATCGGCCAATAGGTGGCGCTTTTATTGCTAAATGACAAAACAGCAGCTTCACTGCCTTCAGTTTTGTTTCCTCTACGGAAGTTGTTGCATGAACAAGCCTCGACAGCAGCATGCCCGGACAGCAGCATGTAATGACAGCAGCATGCCCCGACAGCAGCATGTCCCGACAGCAGCACGCCCCGACAGCAGCACGCCCCGACCCGCGTGGACTGCGAGGGCCCGTTCATCGCTGCTTGCAGCTTTAATTATTATTATTCTCCTTCTTCCTCACAAAGGATCGCATATTTGGCGGCCGCAACATACCCCAAAACTCACCAAACTTGGAATATAGATCAGACCTGGCGAAAAATTTTATAATCTGTTGTCGTTGTGAATTTTCACCACTAGGTGGCGCTATAATCAAGGACAGTGCGTTTTGGCTAATAACTCCCATATACTTTGTCGCACATTCAAAAACCTTACATCCACGCATTCAGTGAATTCTGCTGAGTCTTCTGATATAGGCCACGCCCATTTCCGCCCCAGGTTTTTTTTCCGCAAATTCGCAAAATGTCGAAAACCTACTTTTTCGAACTCCTCCCAGGAAATTTCACCGATTTGCATGAAACTTTGCACACAACATCTGTGGACCCTTCTGACAAAAAGTTATTAAAAGAATTTTGGAATTTCAAGTAATACTCAAGTTATTACATAACAACTTCCTGCAGATTTCGTTCCAAACAGGAAGTGTTGCATATCTCCACATTGGTGTGTCCAAATGACATGAAACTCAGGATACTACTTCCCCATGAGCCCATAAGGCTCTGTGCAAAATTTTGGTGGATGACCACTAGGTGGCGCTCTTTAAATTGAAGTATTTTATATCTCCACATCGGTGGGTCGAATTAACACAAAACTTGGTACACTCATTGCCAATGCCCTCCTGAGGATAGCTGACAAAGGGGTTACCGATCTGACACTAGATGGCGCTCTGGTGGCAGTTTCTTTTTATATTTGGCACTGTGCCCACACCATAACACTTATGGACATGAAATTCATAGGCGTGGTATAGACTGGCCCCTGTAACTCACACACCAAAAATGTTCCATGGCACGATGAGCATTTCTTCGACGTTTTTCAAACATCTCCTAGCTCTGGCCTACGTTCACCTAGAAACACCATTCAAACTTTAAAATGTAGGCACGGGTCTTGTCTATTTAAGTCGTATTTGAACTTTTTTCCCACAATGTTTCGTTTTTGAACTGTGACCCTTTAATGATGCTGAGTGAATTTTAAAGAATTTTGAAAATTTTAGTTTTTCAATGATTGTGTATTGCGGAATGTTCGTGCAGAACCAACTGCCAGAGTGTGGGAGACTCAAAAAAAACTCTCAGAAATTCTCTTTCTCTGACGATCCCAGCCACAAATTACACAGTAGAAATGTGATTTTTTCACAGAGTTGTAGCCACACTTGTCTTCTTTCTCCCAATGTGTCTTCTTTATCAGTAGGATTTACGGTTTTTGATTTATCTGCCCCTAACCAACAAGAGTAGCTCTCAACTGTTCCATTTACTCCAATGTTAATCGGGAGGAGGATTTTCCAGGATTTTCCAAACTGCACCTGTTTTGAACTCGCTCCTATTACCACATTTTAGAAGCTAGGACCACAAAAAATTATGGCTGTGTTCTTTAAGGCCTTTCTGGCTTGACGGTGAAGAAATTTTGCCGATATCATGTTTGGTTTTGAAGATATAGCAGTAGTTTGAAGTCCTACTTCTGAGCCAGAAATCACTCTCAGATCAGCTCTGTCACAGACAGCAGCTGTGGTCACAGGCCATTGCTAGGGAGTTCCGACAACCCTCGCCGTAGCAACCGAGATCAACTGGGCCAACAGAGACACACAATTAATATTCCCCCTGTCTTGGAATATAGATCAGACCTGGCGAAAAATTTTATAATCTGTTGTCATTGTGAACTTTCACCAGTTAAGACATGCGCGCACAATAACGGGGCAATGGGTTCGGGTAAGGAGCACGCCCCGACAGCAGCACGCCCCGACCCGCGTGGACTGCGAGGGCCCGTTCATCGCTGCTTGCAGCTTTAATTATTATTATTCTCCTTCTTCCTCACAAAGGATCGCATATTTGGCAGCCGCAACATACCCCAAAACTCACCAAACTTGGAATATAGATCAGACCTGGCGAAAAATTTTATAATCTGTTGTCGTTGTGAATTTTCACCACTAGGTGGCGCTATAATCAAGGACAGTGCGTTTTGGCTAATAACTCCCATATACTTTGTCGCACATTCAAAAACCTTACATCCACGCGTTCAGTGAATTCTGCTGAGTCTTCTGATATAGGCCACGCCCATTTCCGCCCCAGGTTTTTTTCCCGCAAATTCGCAAAATGTCGAAAACCTACTTTTTAGAACTCCTCCCAGGAAATTTCACCGATTTGCATGAAACTTTGCACACAACATCTGTGGACCCTTCTGACAAAAAGTTATTAAAAGAATTTTGGAATTTCAAATAATACTCAAGTTATTACATAACAACTTCCTGCAGATTTCGTTCCAAACAGGAAGTGTTGCATATTTCCACATTGGTGTGTCCAAATGACATGAAACTCAGGATACTACTTCCCCATGAGCCCGTAAGGCTCTGTGCAAAATTTTGGTGGATGACCACTAGGTGGCGCTCTTTAAATTGAAGTATTTTATATCTCCACATCGGTGGGTCGAATTAACACAAAACTTGGTACACTCATTGCCAATGCCCTCCTGAGGATAGCTGACAAAGGGGTTATCGATCTGACACTAGATGGCGCTCTGGTGGCAGTTTCTTTTTATATTTGGCACTGTGCCCACACCATAACACTTATGGACATGAAATTCATAGGCGTGGTATAGACTGGCCCCTGTAACTCACACACCAAAAATGTTCCATGGCACGATGAGCATTTCTTCGACGTTTTTCAAACATCTCCTAGCTCTGGCCTACGTTCACCTAGAAACACCATTCAAACTTTAAAATGTAGGCACGGGTCTTGTCTATTTAAGTCATATTTGAACTTTTTTCCCACAATGTTTCGTTTTTGAACTGTGACCCTTTAATGATGCTGAGTGAATTTTAAAGAATTTTGAAAATTTTAGTTTTTTCAATGATTGTGTATTGCGGAATGTTCGTGCAGAACCAACTGCCAGAGTGTGGGAGACTCAAAAAAACTCTCAGAAATTCTCTCTTTCTCTGACGACCCCAGCCACAAATTACACAGTAGAAATGTGATTTTTTCACAGAGTTGTAGCCACACTTGTCTTCTTTCTCCCAATGTGTCTTCTTTATCAGTAGGATTTACGGTTTTTGATTTATCTGCCCCTAACCGACAAGAGTAGCTCTCAACTGCTCCATTTACTCCAATGTTAATCGGGAGGAGGATTTTCCAGGATTTTTCAAACTGCACCTGTTTTGAACTCGCTCCTATTACCACATTTTAGAAGCTAGGACCACAAAAAATTATGGCTGTGTTCTTTAAGGCCTTTCTGGCTTGACGGTGAAGAAATTTTGCCGATATCATGTTTGGTTTTGAAGATATAGCAGTAGTTTGAAGTCCTACTTCTGAGCCAAAAGTCACTCTCAGATCAGTTCTGTCACAGACAGCAGCTGTGGTCACAGGCCATTGCTAGGGAGTTCCGACAACCATCACCGTAGCAACCGAGATCAACTGGGCCAACAGAGACACACAATTAATATTCCCCCTGTCTTGGAATATAGATCAGACCTGGCGAAAAATTTTATAATCTGTTGTCATTGTGAACTTTCACCAGTTAAGACATGCGCGCACAATAACGGGGCAATGGGTCCGGGTAAGGAGCACGCCCCGACAGCAGCACGCCCCGACCCGCGTGGACTGCGAGGGCCCGTTCATCGCTGCTTGCAGCTTTAATTATTATTAGGGCCCGAGCAGGAAACCTGCGAGGTCCCTATTGTTTTTCTAGTGATTATTATTAGGGCCCGAGCAGGGAACCTGCGAGGTCCCTATTGTTTTTCGAATGATTATTTATTTTTTGTTATTTTTCTTCTTCCCAAATGATCGCATTTTTCACTGCCTGAACATACCCCAAAACTCATCAAACTTGGAATATAGATCAGACCTGGCGAAAAATTTTATAATCTGTTGTCGTTGTGAATTTTCACCACTAGGTGGCGCTACAATCAAGGAAAGTGCGTTTTGGCTAATAACTCCCACATACTTTGTCGCACATTCAAAAACCTTATATCCACACGTTCAGTGAATTGTGCTGAATCTCCTGATATAGGCCACGCCCATTTCCGCCTACCGTTTTTTTTCGTTAGCTCGCGAAATGTCAAAAACCTACTTTTTCGAACTCCTCCCAGGCAATTTCACCGATTTGCCCCAAACTTTGCACACAGCATCTGTGGACCCTTCTGACAAAAAGTTATTAAAAGAATTTTGATATTCCAAAGAATACTCAAGTTATTAAATAACAACTTCCTGTGGAATCGGGTCACAACAGGAAGTGTTGCATATCTCCACATTGGTGCGTCCAAATGACGTGAAACTCAGGATACTACTTGCGCATGAGCCCCAAAGGCTTTGTGCGAAATTTTGGCCGACGACCACTAGGTGGCGCTATTTAAATTGAAGTATTTTATATCTCAACATTGGTTGGTCGGATGAACACAAAACTTGGTACACTCATTGCCAATGCCCTCCTGAGGATAGCTGACAAAGGGGTTACCGATCTGACACTAGGTGGCGCTCTGGTGGCAGTTTCATTTTATAATTGGCACTGTGCCCACACCATAACACTTATGGACATGAAACTGATTGGGGTGGTATAGACTGGCATCTGTAACTCACACACCAAAAATCACCAGCAGGTGGCGCTATTATCAAGAAAAAACGTTTTTTGCTAATTACTCCCACATAATATGGTGCACATCGTTAAACATTATATCTATATGTTCCCTGAACACAGCCGAACCGTGTGATGTAGGCTACGCCCACATTCGCACTGAATTTCCATTC
Organism: Pagrus major; assembly: GCF_040436345.1. NCBI lineage: Eukaryota > Metazoa > Chordata > Actinopteri > Spariformes > Sparidae > Pagrus > Pagrus major. The sequence goes on along the minus strand of NC_133225.1, from coordinate 28,993,746 downwards.
GCAAATTCGCCAAATGTCGCAAACCTACTTTTTCGAACTCCTCCCAGGCAATTTTTCCAATTTGCACCAAACTTTGCACGCAGCACCTGTGGACCCTCCTGACAAAAAGTTATTAAAAGAAATGTGCTAGTCCACAGAACGCCCAAAATATAAAACAACAATTTCCTGCACACTGTCGTCAAACAGACATTCTTGTGTATCTTGATGAAATACAGTCCGATTAACACAAAACGTTTCCCAGTTGTGTTCCATGGCAAGATGAGCATTTCTACAAAATTTCGTGCAAATCGACCAATAGGTGGCGCTTTTATTGCTAAATGACGAAACAGCAGCTTCACTGCCTTCAGTTCTGTTTCCTCTATGGAAGTTGTTGCATGAACAAGCCTCGACAGCAGCATGTAACGACAACAGCATGACCCGACGGCAGCACGCCCTGACGCGCGTGGACTGCGAGGGCCCGTTCATCGCTGCTTGCAGCTTTAATTAGGGCCCGAGCAGTGAAACTGCGAGGACCCTATTGTTTTTCGAATGATTATTATTAGGGCCCGAGCAGGGAACCTGCGAGGTCCCTATTGTTTTTCTCGTGATTATTTTTATTATTTTTTTTCTGACGAAATGATCGCATTTTTCACTGCCTGAACATACCCCAAAACTCACCAAACTTGGAATATAGATCAGACGTGGCGAAAAATTTTATAATCTGTTGTTGTTTTGAATTTTCACCACTAGGTGGCGCTACTATCAAGGAAAGTGTGTTTTGCCTAATAACTCCCACATACTTTGTCGCACGTTCAAAAACCTTATATCCACGCATTCAGTGAATCCTGCTGAATCTCCTGATATAGGCCACGCCCATATCCGCCTGGCGTTTTTTTTCGCTAGCTCGCAAAATGTCGAAAACCTACTTTTTCGAACTCCTCCCAGGCAATTTCAGTGATTTGCACCAAACTTTGCACACAGCATCTGTGGATGCTCCTGACAAAATGTTATTAAAAGAATTTTGATACACCAAAGAACACTCAACTTATTAAATAACAACTTCCTGTAGATTACAGTCAAAACAGGCAGTGTTGCATATCTCCACATTGGTTTGTCCGAATGACGTGAAACTCAGGATACTACTTCCCCATGAGCCCCTAAGGCTCTGTGCGAAATATTGGCCGATGACCACTAGGTGGCGCTATTTAAATTGAAGTATTTTATATCTCAACATCGGTTGGTGGGATGAACACAAAACTTGGTACACTCATTGCCATTGCCCTCCTGAGGACAGCTGACAAAGGGGTTACCGATCTGACACTAGGTGGCGCTCTGGTGGCAGTTTCATTTTATATTTGGCACTGTGCCCACACCATAACACTTATGGATATGAAATTCATAGGGGTGGTATAGACTGGCCCCTGTAACTCACACACCAAAAATGACCAGCAGGTGGCGCTATTATCAAGAAAAAAGGTTTTTTGCTAATTACTCCCACATAATATGGTGCACATTGTTAAACATTATATCTATATGTTCCCTGAATACAGCCGAACCGTCTGATGTAGGCCACGCCCACGTTCGCACTGAATTTCCATTCGCAAATTCGCCAAATGTCGCAAACCTACTTTTTCGAACTCCTCCCAGGCAATTTGTCCAATTTGCACCAAACTTTGCACACAGCATCTGTGGACTCTCCTGACAAAAAGTTATTAAAAGAATTGTGATAGCCTAAAGAACGACCAAAATATAAAACAACAATTTCCTGCACGTTGTGGTAAACCACACAGTCTTGCATATCTTGATGAAATACAGTCCGATTAACACAAAACTTTTTTGATTTGTCTTCCATCCCCACATGAAGGTTTGTGCCAAATTCGGTGCATATCCACCAATAGGTGGCGCTTTTATTGCTAAATGACGAAATGACAGCTTGACTGCCTTCACTTTCATTTCCTCAATGGAAGTTGTTGCAAGTAGAAGCCCCGACAGCAGCATGTCACGACAGCAGCATGCCCCGACAGCAGCGCGCCCCGACAGCAGCACGCCCCGACGCGCGTGGACTGCGAGGGCCCGTTCATCGCTGCTTGCAGCTTTAATTTTTTGTTATTTTTCTTCTGACGAAATGATCGCATTTTTCACCACCTGAATGTGAATGAAAACGCGATTTTATTTGGCAAAGTCATTAGGCTTGGCGAAAAATTTGATAATATGTTGTCGTTGTGAATTTTCACCACTAGGTGGCGCTATACTCAAGGAAAGTGTGTTTTGGCTAATAACTCCCACATACTTTGTCGCACATTCAAAAACCTTATATCCACGCGTTCAGTGAATCTTGCTGAATCTCCTGATATAAGCCACGCCCATTTTCGCCTACCGTTTTTTTTCGCTAGCGCGCGAAATGTCGCAAACCTACTTTTTCGAACTCCTCCCAGGCAATTTCACCGATTTTCACCAAACTTTGCACACAGCATCTGTGGACGCTCCTGACAAAAAGTTATTAAAAGAATTTTGATATTCCAAAGAATACTCAAGTTATTAAATAACAACTTCCTGTGGATTTGGGTCACAACAGGAAGTCCTGCATATCTCCACATTGGTTTGTCCAAATGACGTCACACTCAGGATACTACTTCCCCATGAGCCCCTAAGGCTCTGTGCAAAATCTTGGCCCATGACTGCTAGGTGGCGCTATTTAAATTGAAGTATTTTATATCTCGACATTGGTTGGTCGGATTAACACAAAACTTGGTACACTGATTGCCAATGGCCTCCTGAGGAGAACTGACAAAGGTGTTACCGATCGGACACTAGGTGGCGCTCTGGTGGCAGTTTCATTTTAGAATTGGCACTGTGCCCACACCATAACACTTATGGATATGAAATTCATAGGGGTGGTATAGACTGGCCCCTGTAACTCACACACCAAAAATCACCAGCAGGTGGCGCTATTATCAAGAAAAAATGTTTTTTGCTAATTACTCCCACATAATATGGTGCACATTGTTAAACATTATATCTATATGTTCCCTGAATACAGCCGAACCGTGTGATGTAGGCCACGCCCACGTTCGCACTGAATTTCCATTCGCAAATTCGCCAAATGTCGCAAACCTACTTTTTCGAACTCCTCCCAGGCAATTTCTCCGATTTGCACCAAACTTTGCACGCAGCATCTGTAGACCCTCCTGACAAAAAGTTATTAAAAGAAATGTGCTAGTCCACACAACGCCCAAAATATAAAACAACAATTTCCTGCGCATTGTAGTCAAACAGACATTCTTGTGTATCTTGATGAAATACAGTCCGATGAACACAAAACTTTTGGCAATTGTGTTCCATGACACGATGAGCATTTCTACAAAATTTCGTGCAAATCGACCAATAGGTGGCGCTTTTATTGCTAAATGACGAAATGATAACTGGACTGCCATCAGTTTTGATTCCTCTATGGAAGTTGTTGCATGAACAAGCCCCAACAGCAGCATGTAACAGCAGCAGCATGTAACGACGGCTATCAGTTAAGACATGCGCGCACAATAACGGGGCATTGGGTCCGGGTAAGGAGCACGCCCCGACGGCAGCACGCCCCGACCCGCGTGGACTGCGAGGGCCCGTTCATCGCTGCTTGCAGCTTTAATTAGGGCCCGAGCAGTGAAACTGCGAGGACCCTATTGTAATTGTAATGATTATTATTATTATTATTATTATTATTATTATTATTATTTTCCTTTGTCCGTAATGATCGCATTTTTCACTGCCTGAACATACCCCAAAAGTCACCAAACTTGGAATATAGATCAGACCTGGCGAAAAATTTTATAATCTGTTGTCGTTCAGAATTTTCACCACTAGGTGGCGCTACAATCAAGGAAAGTGTGTTTTGGCTAATAACTCCCATATACTTTGTCGCACATTCAAAAACCTTATATCCACGCGTTCTGTGAATTCTGCTGAATCTCCTGATAGAGGCCACGCCCATTTGCGCTGGCGTTTTTTTTCGCTAGCTCGCGAAATGTCGCAAACCTACTTTTTCGAACTCCTCCCAGGCAATTTCACCAATTTGCACAAAACTTTGCACACAGCATCTGTGGACCCTTTGGACAAAAAGTTATTAAAAGAATTTTGATATGCCAAAGAATACTCAAGTTATTAAATAACAACTTCCTGTGGATTCGAGTCAAAACAGGAAGTGTTGCATATCTCCACATTGGTGTGTCCAAATGATGTGAATCTCAGGATACTACTTCCCCATGAGCCTCTAAGGCTCTGTGCAAAATCTTGGCCCATGACCACTAGGTGGCGCTATTTAAATTGAAGTATTTTATATCTCGACATTGGTTGGTCGGATTAACACAAAACTTGGTACACTCATTGCCAATGGCCTCCTGAGGACAGCTGACGAAGGTGTTACCGATCTCACAATAGGTGGCGCTCTGGTGGCAGTTTCATTTCATAAGTGGCACTGTGCCCACACCATAACACTTATGGATATGAAACTGATTGGGGTGGTATAGACTGGCATCTGTAACTCACACACCAAAAACCACCAGCAGGTGGCGCTATTATCAACACAAAACCGTTTTTGGCTATCAGTTAAGACATGCGCGCACAATAACGGGGCAATGGGTCCGGGTAAGGAGCACGCCCCGACAGCAGCACGCCCCGACCCGCGTGGACTGCGAGGGCCCGTTCATCGCTGCTTGCAGCTTTAATTATTATTATTATTTTCCTTTGTCCGTAATGATCGCATTTTTCACTGCCTGAACATACCCCAAAAGTCACCAAACTTGGAATATAGATCAGACCTGGCGAAAAATTTTATAATCTGTTGTCGTTCAGAATTTTCACCACTAGGTGGCGCTACAATCAAGGAAAGTGTGTTTTGGTTAATAACTCCCATATACTTTGTCGCACATTCAAAAACCTTATATCCACGCGTTCTGTGAATTCTGCTGAATCTCCTGATAGAGGCCACGCCCATTTGCGCTGGCGTTTTTTTTCGCTAGCTCGCGAAATGTCGCAAACCTACTTTTTCGAACTCCTCCCAGGCAATTTCACCAATTTGCACAAAACTTTGCACACAGCATCTGTGGACCCTTTGGACAAAAAGTTATTAAAAGAATTTTGATATGCCAAAGAATACTCAAGTTATTAAATAACAACTTCCTGTGGATTCGAGTCAAAACAGGAAGTGTTGCATATCTCCACATTGGTGTGTCCAAATGATGTGAATCTCAGGATACTACTTCCCCATGAGCCTCTAAGGCTCTGTGCAAAATCTTGGCCCATGACCACTAGGTGGCGCTATTTAAATTGAAGTATTTTATATCTCGACATTGGTTGGTCGGATTAACACAAAACTTGGTACACTCATTGCCAATGGCCTCCTGAGGACAGCTGATGAAGGTGTTACCGATCTCACAATAGGTGGCGCTCTGGTGGCAGTTTCATTTCATAAGTGGCACTGTGCCCACACCATAACACTTATGGATATGAAACTGATTGGGGTGGTATAGACTGGCATCTGTAACTCACACACCAAAAACCACCAGCAGGTGGCGCTATTATCAACACAAAACCGTTTTTGGCTATCAGTTAAGACATGCGCGCACAATAACGGGGCAATGGGTCCGGGTAAGGAGCACGCCCCGACAGCAGCACGCCCCGACCCGCGTGGACTGCGAGGGCCCGTTCATCGCTGCTTGCAGCTTTAATTAGGGCCCGAGCAGGGAAACCTGCGAGGTCCCTATTGTAATCGTCGTGATTCTTATTATTATTTTTCTGCCAAAATGATCGCATTTTTCACTGCCTGAACATACCCCAAAACTCATCAAACTTGGAATATAGATCAGACCTGGCGAAAAATTTTATAATCTGTTGTCATTGTGAATTTTCAGCACTAGGTGGCGCTATAATCAAGGAAAGTGTGTTTTGGCTAATAACTCCCACATACTTAGTCGCACATTGAAAAAACTTATATCCACGCGTTCAGTGAATCTTGCTGAATCTCCTGATATAGGCCACGCCCATTTCCGCCTAACGTTTTTTTTCGCTAGCGCGCGAAATGTCGAAAACCTACTTTTTCGAACTCCTCCCAGGCAATTTCACCGATTTGCACCAAACTTTGCAAACAGCATCTGTGGACACTCCTGACAAAAAGTTATTAAAAGAATTTTGATATGCCAAAGAATACTCAAGTTATTAAATAACAACTTCCTGTGGATTCGGGTCACAACAGGAAGTGCTGCATATCTCCACATTGGTTTGTCCGAACGACGTGAAACTCAGGATACTACTTGCTCATGAGCCCCAAAGGCTCTGTGTCAAACTTTGGGCGACGGCCACTAGGTGGCGCTATTTAAATTGAAGTATTTTATATCTCAACATCGGTTGGTCGGATTACCACAAAACTTGGTACACTTATTGCCAATGCCCTCCTGAGGACAGCTGACAAAGGAGTTACCGATCTGACACTAGGTGGCGCTCTGGTGGCAGTTTCATTTTATATTTGGCACTGTGCCCACACCATAACACTTATGGATATGAAATTCATAGGGGTGGTATAGACTGGCCCCTGTAACTCACACACCAAAAATGACCAGCAGGTGGCGCTATTATCAAGAAAAAACTTTTTTTGCTAATTACTCCCACATAATATGGTGCACATTGTTTAACATTATATCTATATGTTCCCTGAATACAGCCGAACCGTGTGATGTAGGCCACGCCCACGTTCGCACTGAATTTCCATTTGCAAATTCGCCAAATGTCGCAAACCTACTTTTTCGAACTCCTCCCAGGCAATTTCTCCGATTTGCACCAAACTTTGCACGCAGCATCTGTGGACGCTCCTGACAAAAAGTTATTAAAAGAAATGTGCTAGTCCACAGAACTCCCAAAATATAAAACAACAATTTCCTGCACATTGTGGTCAAACAGACATTCTTGTGTATCTTGATGAAATACAGTCCGATTAACACAAAACTTTTGGCAATTGTGTTCCATGACACGATGAGCATTTCTACTAAATTTCGTGCAAATCGACCAATAGGTGGCGCTTTTATTGCTAAATAACGAAACAGCAGCTTCACTGCCTTCAGTTTTGTTTCCTCTACGGAAGTTGTTGCATGAACAAGCCTCGACAGCAGCATGTAACGACAGCAGCTTGCCCCGACAGCAGCATGTACGACGGCAGCATCCCGCGACAGCAGCACGCCCCGACCCGCGTGGACTGCGAGGGCCCGTTCATCGCTGCTTGCAGCTTTAATTATTATTATTTTTCTTTGTCCTTAATGATCGCATTTTTCACTGCCTGAACATGTATGAAAACGCGATTTTATTTGGCAAGATCATTAGGCTTGGCGAAAAATTTGATAATCTGTTGTCGTTGTGAACTTCCACCACTAGGTGGCGCAATAATTAAGGAAAGTGCGTTTTGCCTAATAACTCCCACATGCTTTGTCGCACATTCAAAAACCTTATATCCACGCGTTCAGTGAATTGTGCTGAATCTCCTGATATAGGCCACGCCCATTTCCGCCTAACGTTTTTTTTCGCTAGCGCGCGAAATGTCGAAAACCTACTTTTTCGAACTCCTCCCAGGCAATTTCACCAATTTGCACCAAACTTTGCACACAGCATCTGTGGACACTCCTGACAAAAAGTTATTAAAAGAATTTTGATATTCCACAAAATACTCAAGTTATTAAATAACAACTTCCTGCAGATTTTGTTCCAAACAGGAAGTGTTTCACATCTCCACATTGGTTTGTCCGAATGACGTGAAACTCAGGATACTACTTGCTCATGAGCCCCAAAGGCTCTGTGTGAAATTTTGGGCGACGGCCACTAGGTGGCGCTATTTAAATTGAAGTATTTTATATCTCAACATCGGTTGGTCGGATTACCACAAAACTTGGTACACTTATTGCCAATGCCCTCCTGAGGACAGCTGACAAAGGAGTTACCGATCTGACACTAGGTGGCGCTCTGGTGGCAGTTTCATTTCCATATTTGGCACTGTGCCCACACCATAACACTTATGGACATGAAATTCATAGGGGTGGTATAGACTGGCCCCTGTAACTCACACACCAAAAATGACCAGCAGGTGGCGCTATTATCAAGAAAAAACGTTTTTTGCTAATTACTCCCACATAATATGGTGCACATTGTTAAACATTATATCTATATGTTCCCTGAATACAGCCGAACCGTGTGATGTAGGCCACGCCCACGTTCGCACTGAATTTCCATTTGCAAATTCGCCAAATGTCGCAAAAACCTACTTTTTCGAACTCCTCCCAGGCAATTTTTCCAATTTGCACCAAACTTTGCACGCAGCATCTCTGGACCCTCCTGACAAAAAGTTATTAAAAGAAATGTGCTAGTCCACAGAACGGCCAAAATATAAAACAACAATTTCCTGCGCATTGTGGTCAAACAGACATTCTTGTGTATCTTGATGAAATACAGTCCGATGAACACAAAACTTTTGGCAATTGTGTTCCATGGCACGATCAGCATTTCTACAAAATTTCGTGCAAATCGACCAATAGGTGGCGCTTTTATTGCTAAATGACGAAATGACAGCTTCACTGCCTTCAGTTTTGATTCCTCTATGGAAGTTGTTGCATGAACAAGCCTCGACAGCAGCATGCCCCGACAGCAGCACGTAATGACAGCAGCATGCCCCGACAGCAGCATGTCACGACAGCAGCATGCCCCGACAGCAGCATGTCACGACAGCAGCACGCCCCGACGCGCGTGGACTGCGAGGGCCCGTTCATCGCTGCTTGCAGCTTTAATTAGGGCCCGAGCAGTGAAACTGCGAGGACCCTATTGTAATTGTAATGATTATTATTATTATTATTATTATTATTATTATTATTATTATTTTCCTTTGTCCGTAATGATCGCATTTTTCACTGCCTGAACATACCCCAAAAGTCACCAAACTTGGAATATAGATCAGACCTGGCGAAAAATTTTATAATCTGTTGTCGTTCAGAATTTTCACCACTAGGTGGCGCTACAATCAAGGAAAGTGTGTTTTGGCTAATAACTCCCATATACTTTGTCGCACATTCAAAAACCTTATATCCACGCGTTCTGTGAATTCTGCTGAATCTCCTGATAGAGGCCACGCCCATTTGCGCTGGCGTTTTTTTTCGCTAGCTCGCGAAATGTCGCAAACCTACTTTTTCGAACTCCTCCCAGGCAATTTCACCAATTTGCACAAAACTTTGCACACAGCATCTGTGGACCCTTTGGACAAAAAGTTATTAAAAGAATTTTGATATGCCAAAGAATACTCAAGTTATTAAATAACAACTTCCTGTGGATTCGAGTCAAAACAGGAAGTGTTGCATATCTCCACATTGGTGTGTCCAAATGATGTGAATCTCAGGATACTACTTCCCCATGAGCCTCTAAGGCTCTGTGCAAAATCTTGGCCCATGACCACTAGGTGGCGCTATTTAAATTGAAGTATTTTATATCTCGACATTGGTTGGTCGGATTAACACAAAACTTGGTACACTCATTGCCAATGGCCTCCTGAGGACAGCTGACGAAGGTGTTACCGATCTCACAATAGGTGGCGCTCTGGTGGCAGTTTCATTTCATAAGTGGCACTGTGCCCACACCATAACACTTATGGATATGAAACTGATTGGGGTGGTATAGACTGGCATCTGTAACTCACACACCAAAAACCACCAGCAGGTGGCGCTATTATCAACACAAAACCGTTTTTGGCTATCAGTTAAGACATGCGCGCACAATAACGGGGCAATGGGTCCGGGTAAGGAGCACGCCCCGACAGCAGCACGCCCCGACCCGCGTGGACTGCGAGGGCCCGTTCATCGCTGCTTGCAGCTTTAATTATTAGGGCCCGAGCAGTGAAACTGCGAGGACCCTATTGTAATTGTAATGATTCTTATTATTATTTTTATTTTTATTGTTCCCAAATGATCGCATTTTTCACTGCCTGAACATACCCCAAAACTCACCAAACTTGGAATATAAATCAGACCTGGCGAAAAATTTTATAATCTCTTGTCGTTGTGAATTTTCACCACTAGGTGGCGCTACAATCAAGGAAAGTGTGTTTTGGCTAATAACTCCCACATACTTTGTCGCACATTCAAAAACCTTATATCCACGCGTTCAGTGAATCTTGCTGAATCTCCTGATATAGGCCACGCCCATTTCCGCCTACCGTTTTTTTTTTGCTAGCGCGCGAAATGTCGCAAACCTACTTTTTCGAACTCCTCCCAGGCAATTTCACCGATTTGGACCAAACTTTGCACACAGCATCTGTGGACCCTCCTGACAAAAAGTTATTAAAAGAATTTTGCTATTCCAAACAATAATCAAGTTATTAAATAACAACTTCCTGTAGATTTGGGTCAAAACAGGAAGTGTTGCATATCTCCACATTGGTGTGTCCAAATGACATGAAACTCAGGAAACTACTTCCCCATGAGACCATAAGGCTCTGTGCAAAATGTTGGCCGATGACCACTAGGTGGCGCTCTTTAAATTGAAGTATTTTATATCTCAACATCGGTTGGTCGGATTAACACAAAACTTGAAACAGTCATTGCCAATGCCCTCCTGAGGAAAGCTGACGAAGGGGTTACCGATCTGACACTAGGTGGCGCTCTGGTGGCAGTTTCATATTATATTTGCCACTGTGCCCACACCATAACACTTATGGATATGAAATTCATAGGGGTGGTATAGACTGGCCCCTGTAACTCACACACCAAAAATGACCAGCAGGTGGCGCTATTATCAACATAAAGCAGTTCTTGGCCAATAACTCCCACATAATTTGTCACACATTGTTAAACCTTATATTTACCTCTTCCCTGAATTCAGCTGAACTGTATGATGTGGGCCACGCCCATGTTCGCACTGAATTTCCATTCGCAAATTCGCCAAATGTCGCAAACCTACTTTTTCGAACTCCTCCCAGGCAATTTCTACGATTTGCACCAAACTTTGCACGCAGCATCTGTGGACCCTCCTGACAAAAAGTTATTAAAAGAAATGTGCTAGTCCACAGAACGCCCAAAATATAAAACAACAATTTCCTGCACATTGTGGTCAAACAGACATTCTTGTGTATCTTGATGAAATACAGTCCGATTAACACAAAACTTTTGGCAATTGTGTTCCATGGCACGAAGAGCATTTCTACCAAATTTCGTGCAAATCGACCAATAGGTGGCGCTTTTATTGCTACATGACGAAACAGCAGCTTCACTGCCTTCAGTTTTGTTTCCTCTACGGAAGTTGTTGCATGAACAAGCCTCGACAGCAGCATGCCCGGACAGCGGCATGTAACGACAGCAGCATGCCCCGACAGCAGCATGTAACGACAGCAGCATGTAACGACGGCAGCATGCCGCGACAGCAGCACGCCCCGACGTGCGTGGACTGCGAGGGCCCGTTCATCGCTGCTTGCAGCTTTAATTATTATTATTTTCCTTTGTCCGTAATGATCGCATTTTTCACTGCCTGAACATACCCCAAAAGTCACCAAACTTGGAATATAGATCAGACCTGGCGAAAAATTTTATAATCTGTTGTCGTTCAGAATTTTCACCACTAGGTGGCGCTACAATCAAGGAAAGTGTGTTTTGGTTAATAACTCCCATATACTTTGTCGCACATTCAAAAACCTTATATCCACGCGTTCTGTGAATTCTGCTGAATCTCCTGATAGAGGCCACGCCCATTTGCGCTGGCGTTTTTTTTCGCTAGCTCGCGAAATGTCGCAAACCTACTTTTTCGAACTCCTCCCAGGCAATTTCACCAATTTGCACAAAACTTTGCACACAGCATCTGTGGACCCTTTGGACAAAAAGTTATTAAAAGAATTTTGATATGCCAAAGAATACTCAAGTTATTAAATAACAACTTCCTGTGGATTCGAGTCAAAACAGGAAGTGTTGCATATCTCCACATTGGTGTGTCCAAATGATGTGAATCTCAGGATACTACTTCCCCATGAGCCTCTAAGGCTCTGTGCAAAATCTTGGCCCATGACCACTAGGTGGCGCTATTTAAATTGAAGTATTTTATATCTCGACATTGGTTGGTCGGATTAACACAAAACTTGGTACACTCATTGCCAATGGCCTCCTGAGGACAGCTGATGAAGGTGTTACCGATCTCACAATAGGTGGCGCTCTGGTGGCAGTTTCATTTCATAAGTGGCACTGTGCCCACACCATAACACTTATGGATATGAAACTGATTGGGGTGGTATAGACTGGCATCTGTAACTCACACACCAAAAACCACCAGCAGGTGGCGCTATTATCAACACAAAACCGTTTTTGGCTATCAGTTAAGACATGCGCGCACAATAACGGGGCAATGGGTCCGGGTAAGGAGCACGCCCCGACAGCAGCACGCCCCGACCCGCGTGGACTGCGAGGGCCCGTTCATCGCTGCTTGCAGCTTTAATTAGGGCCCGAGCAGTGAAACTGCGAGGACCCTATTGTAATTGTAATGATTATTATTATTTTTTTTCTTCTGCCAAAATGATCGCATTTTTCACTGCCTGAACATACCCCAAAACTCATCAAACTTGGAATATATGTCACACCTGGTGAAAAATTTTATAATCTGTTGTCGTTGTGAATTTTCACCACTAGGTGGCGCTATAATCAAGGAAAGTGTGTTTTGGCTAATAACTCCCACATACTTTGGCCCACATTCAAAAACCTTATATCCACGCGTTCAGTGAATCTTGCTGAATCTCCTGATATAGGCCACGCCCATTTCCGCCTACCGTTTTTTTTCGCTAGCTCGCAAAATGTCGAAAACCTACTTTTTCGAACTCCTCCCAGGCAATTTCATCGATTTGCACGAAACTTTGCACACAGCATCTGTGGACCCTCCTGACAAAAAGTTATTAAAAGAATTTTGATATTCCAAAGAATACTCAAGTTATTAAATAACAACTTCCTGTGGAATCGGGTCACAACAGGAAGTGTTGCATATCTCCACATTGGTGTGTCCAAATGACGTGAAACTCAGGATCCTACTTCCCCATGAGCCCCTAAGGCTCTGTGCAAAATCTTGGCCCATGACCACTAGGTGGCGCTATTTAAATTGAAGTATTTTATATCTTGACATCGGTTGGTCGGATTAACACAAAACTTGGTACACTGATTGCCAATGCCCTCCTGAGGATAGCTGAGAAAGGGGTTACCGATCTGACACTAGGTGGCGCTCTGGTGGCAGTTTCTTTTTATATTTGGCACTGTGCCCACACCATAACACTTATGGATAAGAAATTCATAGGGGTGGTATAGACTGGCCCCTGTAACTCACACACCAAAAATAACCAGCAGGTGGCGCTATTATCAAGAAAAAACGTTTTTTGCTAATTACTCCCACATAATATGGTGCACATTGTTAAACATTATATCTACGTGTTTCCCTGAATACTGCCGAACAGTGTGATGTAGGCCACGCCCACGTTCACACTGAATTTCCATTTGCAAATTCGCCAAATGTTGCAAACCTACTTTTTCGAACTCCTCCCAGGCAATTTTTCCAATTTGCACCAAACTTTGCACGCAGCATCTGTGGACCCTCCTGACAAAAAGTTATTAAAAGAAATGTGCTAGTCCACAGAACGCCCAAAATATAAAACAACTATTTCCTGCGCATTGTGGTCAAACAGACATTCTTGTGTATCTTGATGAAATACAGTCCGATCAACACAAAACTTTTGGCAATTGTGTTCCATGGCACGATGAGCATTTCTCCAAAATTTCGTGCAAATCGACCAATAGGTGGCGCTTTTATTGCTAAATGACGAAATGACAGCTTCACTGCCTTCACTTTCATTTCCTCAATGGAAGTTGTTGCAAGTACAAGCCCCGACAGCAGCATGTCACGACGGCAGCATGTAACGACGGCAGCATGCCGCGACGGCAGCACGCCCCGACCCGCGTGGACTGCGAGGGCCCGTTCATCGCTGCTTGCAGCTTTAATTCTTCTTTGTTATTTGTTTTTCTTTGTCCAAAATGATTGCATTTTTCACTGCCTGAACATACCCCAAAACTCATCAAACTTGGAATATAGATCAGACCTGGCGAAAAATTTTATAATCTGTTGTCGTTGTGAATTTTCACCAGTAGGTGGCGCTATAATCAAGGAAAGTGTGTTTTGGCTAATAACTCCCACAAACTTGGTCGCACATTCAAAAAACTTATATGCACGCGTTCAGGGAATCTTGTTGAATCTCCTGAAATAGGCCACGCCCATTTCCGCCTAGCGTTTTTTTTCGCTAGCTCGCGAAATGTCGAAAACCTACTTTTTCGAACTCCTCCCGGGCAATGTCACCGATTTTCACCAAACTTTGCACACACCATCTGTGGAGTCCCCTGACAAAAAGTTATTAAAAGAATTTTGATACGCCAAAGAATACTCAAGTTATTAAATAACAACTTCCTGTGGATTCGGGTCACAACAGGAAGTGTTGCATATCTCCACATTGGTGTGTCCAAATGACGTGAAACTCAGGATAATACTTCCCCATGAGCCCCTAAGGCTCTGTGCAAAATCTTGGCCCATGACTACTAGGTGGCGCTATTTAAATTGAAGTATTTTATATCTCCACATCGGTTGGTCAGATTGACGCCAAACTTGGTATACTCATTGCCACTGCCCTTCTGAGGATAGCTGACAAAGCTGTTACCGATCTGACACTAGGTGGCGCTCTGGCGGCAGTTTCATTTTATAATTTGGCACTGTGCCCACACCATAACACTTATGGACATGAAACTGATTGGGGTGGTACAGACTGGCATCTGTAACTCACACACCAAAAACCACCAGCAGGTGGCGCTATTATCAACACAAAACCGTTTTTGGCTATCAGTTAAGACATGCGCGCACAATAACAGGGCAATGGGTCCGGGTAAGGAGCACGCCCCGACAGCAGCACGCCCCGACCCGCGTGGACTGCGAGGGCCCGTTCATCGCTGCTTGCAGCTTTAATTAGGGCCCGAGCAGTGAAACTGCGAGGACCCTATTGTAATTGTAATGATTATTATTATTTTTTTTCTTCTGCCAAAATGATCGCATTTTTCACTGCCTGAACATACCCCAAAACTCATCAAACTTGGAATATATGTCACACCTGGTGAAAAATTTTATAATCTGTTGTCGTTGTGAATTTTCACCACTAGGTGGCGCTATAATCAAGGAAAGTGTGTTTTGGCTAATAACTCCCACATACTTTGGCCCACATTCAAAAACCTTATATCCACGCGTTCAGTGAATCTTGCTGAATCTCCTGATATAGGCCACGCCCATTTCCGCCTACCGTTTTTTTTCGCTAGCTCGCAAAATGTCGAAAACCTACTTTTTCGAACTCCTCCCAGGCAATTTCATCGATTTGCACGAAACTTTGCACACAGCATCTGTGGACCCTCCTGACAAAAAGTTATTAAAAGAATTTTGATATTCCAAAGAATACTCAAGTTATTAAATAACAACTTCCTGTGGAATCGGGTCACAACAGGAAGTGTTGCATATCTCCACATTGGTGTGTCCAAATGACGTGAAACTCAGGATCCTACTTCCCCATGAGCCCCTAAGGCTCTGTGCAAAATCTTGGCCCATGACCACTAGGTGGCGCTATTTAAATTGAAGTATTTTATATCTTGACATCGGTTGGTCGGATTAACACAAAACTTGGTACACTGATTGCCAATGCCCTCCTGAGGATAGCTGAGAAAGGGGTTACCGATCTGACACTAGGTGGCGCTCTGGTGGCAGTTTCTTTTTATATTTGGCACTGTGCCCACACCATAACACTTATGGATAAGAAATTCATAGGGGTGGTATAGACTGGCCCCTGTAACTCACACACCAAAAATAACCAGCAGGTGGCGCTATTATCAAGAAAAAACGTTTTTTGCTAATTACTCCCACATAATATGGTGCACATTGTTAAACATTATATCTACGTGTTTCCCTGAATACTGCCGAACAGTGTGATGTAGGCCACGCCCACGTTCACACTGAATTTCCATTTGCAAATTCGCCAAATGTTGCAAACCTACTTTTTCGAACTCCTCCCAGGCAATTTTTCCAATTTGCACCAAACTTTGCACGCAGCATCTGTGGACCCTCCTGACAAAAAGTTATTAAAAGAAATGTGCTAGTCCACAGAACGCCCAAAATATAAAACAACTATTTCCTGCGCATTGTGGTCAAACAGACATTCTTGTGTATCTTGATGAAATACAGTCCGATCAACACAAAACTTTTGGCAATTGTGTTCCATGGCACGATGAGCATTTCTCCAAAATTTCGTGCAAATCGACCAATAGGTGGCGCTTTTATTGCTAAATGACGAAATGACAGCTTCACTGCCTTCACTTTCATTTCCTCAATGGAAGTTGTTGCAAGTACAAGCCCCGACAGCAGCATGTCACGACGGCAGCATGTAACGACGGCAGCATGCCGCGACGGCAGCACGCCCCGACCCGCGTGGACTGCGAGGGCCCGTTCATCGCTGCTTGCAGCTTTAATTATTATTATTTTTCGGCCAAAATGATCGCATTTTTCACTGCCTGAACATACCCCAAAAGTCACCAAACTTGGAATATAGATCAAACCTGGCGAAAAATTTTATAATCTGTTGTCGTTGTGGATTTTCACCGCTAGGTGGCGCTGTAATAAGGAAAGTGCGTTTTGGCTAATAACTCCCACATACTTTGTCGCACATTCAAAAACGTTGTATCCACGCGTTCAGTGAATTGCGCTGAATCTCCTGATATAGGCCACGCCCATTTCCGCCTACCGTTTTTATGCTAGCTCGCGAAATGTCGAAAACCTACTTTTTCGAACTCCTCACAGGCAATTTCACCAATTTGCACCAAACTTTGCACACATCATCTGTGGACCCTCCTGACAAAAAGTTATTAAAAGAATTTTGATATTCCAAAAAATACTCAAGTTATTAAATAACAACTTCCTGCAGATTTCGTTCCAAACAGGAAGTGTTGCATATCTCCACATTGGTTTGTCCAAATGACGTCAAACTCAGGATCCTACTTCCTCATGATGCTCTAAGGCTCTGTGCTAAATTTTGGCCGATGACCACTAGGTGGCGCTCTTTAAATTGAAGTATTTAATATCTCGACATCGGTTGGTCGGATTAACACAAAACTTGGTACACTCATTGCCAATGGCCTCCTGAGGACAGGTGACAAAGGGGTTACCGATATGACACTAGGTGGCGCTCTGGTGGCAGTTTCATTTTAGATTTGCCACTGTGCCCACACCATAACACTTATGGATATGAAATTCATAGGGATGGTATAGACCGGCCCCTGTAACTCACACACCAAAAATGACCAGTAGGTGGCGCTATTATCAAGAAAAAACGTTTTTTGCTAATTACTCCCACATAATATGGTGCACATTGTTAAACCTTATATCTACGTGTTCCCTGAATACAGCCGAACAGTGTGATGTAGGCCACGCCCACGTTCGCACTGAATTTCCATTTGCAAATTCGCCAAATGTCGCAAACCTACTTTTTCGAACTCCTCCCAGGCAGTTTTTCCAATTTGCACCAAACTTTGCACGCAGCATCTTTGGACCCTCCTGACAAAAAGTTATTAAAAGAAATGTGCTAGTCCACAGAACGGCCAAAATATAAAACAACAATTTCCTGCGCATTGTGGTCAAACAGACATTCTTGTGTATCTTGATGAAATACAGTCCGATGAACACAAAACTTTTGGCAATTGTGTTCCATGGCATGATGAGCATTTCTACAAAATTTCGTGCAAATCGACCAATAGGTGGCGCTTTGATTGCTAAATGACGAAATGACAGCTTCACTGCCTTCACTTTCATTTCCTCAATGGAAGTTGTTGCAAGTACAAGCCCCGACAGCAGCA
The DNA here is from genome assembly GCF_040436345.1 of Pagrus major. Taxonomy (NCBI): domain Eukaryota; kingdom Metazoa; phylum Chordata; class Actinopteri; order Spariformes; family Sparidae; genus Pagrus; species Pagrus major. Next base: position 28,975,810 of record NC_133225.1, on the reverse strand, counting down.
TGTCACAACAGCAGCATGTAACGACGGCAGCATGTAACGACGGCAGCATGCCGCGACCCGCGTGGACTGCGAGGGCCCGTTCATCGCTGCTTGCAGCTTTAATTATTATTTCATTTTGTGAAATTGGTTGAGGAGATTTTTGTCCTGTTAGGATCAAAATGTTTTTGACCAAAAAGTCCCAGGAACTTCATTTCCATTATATACAGCCACTGAAAAAGAGTTCCAGTTTGTTAAATGTGAGGAGTTGCTGATTTTGTCCTCATTTCTGACAGTAAACGTAGAATCTTTGGGTTTTGGACTGTTGGTTGGACAAAAGAAGCTGAAGACTCTAGGAAACTGCAATGAGCATTTTTCATAATTTTTTTTACATTTTACAGTCCAAAATATTAATCAATTAATTAATCAATCATGAAACTAATCTGCAAATGAATAGATAATGACAATAACTGTCTGCGGTTGTGTTGCAGCAGTTCTCAGCAGAAAACAACCTGTAGACAGTCGTATGGACATCATGCCAGCATTTTACTACAGTTTTAATGTCTGTATGTGTAGAATATGTCACAGACATGAAGAGAATACACACAACAGGTGAGGGACAGTGTTTTCCTCTTTTTCTGTCTCTCCCTCCCTTCTTCTCTTTCCCCCCTCTGGCTGATAATAGAACTGATAAGGCCCCTTGAATGAGAATCGTGGCCATCCTTAAACATTTTAAAAAGCAATAGTTTGACATTTCAAAATTGATGTCAAGCTGCTCAGGTCCAAGCTAACACAACGAGCCACATCCATCCATCATCATGACACACAGAGGGAAATGTCACTCTGTGTTAATGTCTTTGTTACTTCTCTGCTTATAGGTCAATACATGTTAGTCTTTTGGTTATCTAATTTATTTATTCATCATGTTTTTCCTTCCAGCTCAACAGTGCCCAGTGATTCGTGTCGATGATAATGTCCAGGTGAATGGGGACCCAGAAGAAGCAACCTATGGCAATGTAGTTCGCTTTAGCTGCAAATCTAACACTGAAATCCTGCTCGGGCCAACGGAGATCTATTGTGATGAAAGTGGATTATGGAGTGGCGAAGCTCCAAAATGCAAAGGTAAAGCAAGCTTTATAAACAGAAGGAAAACAATGAAGCACAGGAATGTCTTCCTTTCAGAAAAGAAAGGATGATAAAAACAGCAAAGGGAAAGAAACCAATACAGACATGCATAAAACACCATATCAACTACAGTGTAATCACCCAGCAACTAATGAGTAACCCCATAAACAACTACTGACCACCTAGTAGCCACCATGTAACAACATAACAGTCAACAGAATTCAGTCAAGTAAACCCCAGGTTTCCCCGAGTTAAAAACTGTTTTCACACCACAGCCTGTTGAACTGTAATCCTGCTAAAACAAACAAACCAACAAACAAATGGACAGGGGCAAAAACAAAACCACCTCCTTGGTGGAAGCAATGACATAAATTTCCATTTGTACATAACAGAATTTTTTTTAAGATAAACATATATCAGAAAAAAAATATGCAGAAAAAGTGGAACTAAAAGGAAAAGCTGGTTCTAACAAACAATTCCACCTGTTTTCTGAGTTTTCTGGTATAAAAGCATAACTTTGATTTTGCTACGATTTGCTGTGATGCAAACTCAACACTCTGTTTTACACTTTAAAATGTTAATAGTGGTCCAGGAGGGATAATCGCTTTTTTAGGCATTCTTGGCTTAACTTCAACAGCAGAGATGTGACAGGAAATGATAGAGATGACATGCATCAAACGTCCCCAGCTCAAGCCGGGGACGTTGCCAACACAATGTTCAGCGTCTTAAATACAGTCAGATTTTCAGCAGGTTAAGTTCAATTACTCAGAATAAATCAATATGTTAGTGAATCAGAACAGTCGTTTGTTTTCAGGAATTCATTTTATAAAAGTGAAATGTTTGTAAATGGGAAATGTCATGTCATTCATGACTTTTACTTCTGTATTTAATCCTATACTACTCCATAATATTTGTCTTCCAATGGACACATGTTGTAATTCTGTTCATGCTCGCTTGTTTTTTTCAACAGCGATAAAATGCAGGGTTTCCTCTACATGTAATTGATTGTGGCGCACCGCCACGGCAAAATAAAAGCCACCACACCTTCAGAATGGGGTTTTTTTACCTTGTTTTTATGTTGTTTTATGTTTATGTTAATGTAAATTATTCTATGAAATGTGAATTTTGGCACAAAACATGGTGTTTTTCATGAAATGTGACGCTACGCTGCAAATACCCTTATTTTGAAAAACCAACACCGGAGTCACCACCTGCCTGTCTGGCTGCGGCACGTGAAAGACAAAGAGAGTAGAGACGACAGTCCGACGTGGAGGGAGAGAAAAGGGTGAAAGAAAGGTACCTAAGCTAGGTTATATTTGATATAGTTTTGTTCAAACCCGTGAAAATGACCCTAATGTTATAGATGGATTAGGCTACAGAAAAAACCCTGAGTCGGGATAAATGTGTTATTGATTGGTTGATACAGGATACGCATTATTTCTATCATTATTTCAGAGAGATTCTTATTTTTATTTTATTTTTGTACCATTGACACTTGTTAAAGAGAGATTACTTTAGGCCTAATAAAGCATGTTGAGTCTTTGGTTATACAGTAGAGAGAGATATTATTTTGTTGTAGATTATTTTTTAACTGTAAAACTTAATTTTCTATTGATAGAGGAAACCTGTTACGTTTCAGATGTACGTTTTGAACAGCACGACATAATGTTAGCTTAGGTAATGCCCAGGTAATTTTCTGCCATGACTCTTTTGTGGTTACATTTTCAGATGAGTATATTAAACTATTTTCAAAAGAAGAGAAAGGTTCCAGAGGAAGAGAGTCAGGTAACATAAGGAGAGGCTCAAAGTTCTTGATTTATTATCGTGATGTTATTCCCTCAAGTCAATAGAAATGATAATGATGTGTACCGTGAATTCTATGCAGGAAGAGATGTTTATTTGACTGTATTCAGTATAGACTAGTTTAGTTATTTAACTTTGAAATATATCTTTAATTTGTTGTTGTTGTGTTTGTTGTTTTGGCCTAGTGATACTGCAAGATCCTATTTTCAATTATTATTTTCAATTCATGTACCGGAAACCCTATAGTAAATAATGGATTTAGAAAAATATTCAGTTTGAAATAGTCATAATTTCACATTTCAAAATTCATGTTGTCGTCGTCGTTGTCACCCCCCCTCTTCCACCGGGGCAGACCTCCCCCACGGTTTAAAAAATTCTGGAGGAAACCCTGAAATGCAATGCACCCGAAATTGAAAATGGTATTGTGCATGGAAATATCCGTGAGTACAACGAACATGAAGTCCTGCATTTTGAGTGCAAACCCAAATATAAACGCACTGAAGACAGACCTTCAAAATGCACAAAAATCGGAATAAGAGCAGAGTAGAGCCCAACACCTATGGGTGAACGTAAGCACGAACTGAGTAACCCAATTAATTGGTTATATCACACTGCTTCTGAAAATAAGTGCTGGATGGCTGACATAGTACTACTTTGTGTCTTGGTACAACAAACTGACAGATTGTGTTTAATTTCCCAACAAATGCAGCCTTAAAATGTAGACTGACACTGCCGCCACTTGAAGGAACCAGCTATGAACCTGCTTTCAGAAATGTGTTTACACCTGATGAACAAGTTACAGTCACTTGTGGAGAGAAGTACTGGATTTCTAACCCTCGGGACACCTCAGCAGTGACTACATGCACTGCCACTGGAGACTGGACTGTCAGACCTGTATGCAAAGGTAAAAAACTACATGAGCTTTAGTGCTGCTGATGATTATTAATCTTATGTCAATTGACTTAAAATGCAAAGTTTCATTCCAGAGGTTACATGCAGAAATCAACGCGAGCGAAATGTGAATTATTGGGATGTCTACTGGGGGCAACGAATAACACTTGGTGATACTGCAAGATATAGGTGTAGGTCAGGCTACAAGAGCACAGATGGCACCAACCTGGCCACATGCACCAGAGATGGGTGGAGACCAAATCCACTTTGTCAAGGTATTGTGAATTTAACCTTGTGATTATGACATTAATATTATTTTATTTTATTATTTAATTTTATGACATTGGGTGAGGAGATTTTTGTCCTGTTAGGATCAAAATGTTTTTTACCAAAAAGCCACTGAAAAAGAAGCAGCATCAGGGAGTGAACTTATCAAGCATCGTACAGCTGTTTATTCAAGTTCATCACAGACCTGATCCTTGTCCCAGGAGTAATTGAAGGCCCAGACACTGTCAGGGGAGAGTTTGATGTCCTGAATGTCTCTGACTTGTTGAACTACGACTGAAGAGCAGTCATTCACACAGTTAGCAGTTACTGGGAGCCAGCAGTGTAAATATTGCAACGATGAGAAAGAAAGTTAAAAGTCAGCTTCTAACATCTAATCTTTACCACCAAATTACCACAAAGTAGTCAGCTGATCATTACTGTTTTGTACACAGCTGTGTCACGACTCTAGCCTTTCAGGTCTGCATTTCTAACCTGTAATTCTACCACTACTACCAGCCTGTTGCTTACAAGTTCATACTCTCCTCACGGCCAACGAATGTGAAACAAATGTGTATGGTGGTATATAAATCAGGGCTCCAGACAATCTTTTTCTACTGGGAGCACAGTAATTTAGGGGCGCACACCGTAAATCAACATGCAAAGAATATATTGACATTTCCTCTCATTTTTACTGTATTACTGATAAATACTTTGATAATGAATGCAGAAATTACAATGTCTTGTTTTTAAATTCTGTCACATTTTATTGTGATCTTTTGAAGAAGCAACGTAAGAGAAATAAGGTATACAGACAGTACCATTACTGTCATTACAGTTCAATATTAACGAACATACATTCAGAGTCATAAATGCAAAGCTATGTTCAGAAATTTAAAAAGTATGTGCTCAGTAAACTTCCTATCCTTTCACAGTACACAGACCACAACTTAACAAATACTTTAAATGTATGTAAACATTTGGGGCACTGGTCAATAACTTTAATGCCACTACAGAACAAGTAGGCCTAAACAGGGGTAAAAGAGGGTAGTTCTACCTTGGCAATGGAAAAAGGCCGTGTTAAACTTAAATATTAATTTGGCCTCCTCAGCACACTGACTAACAGCCTCTTGGCTTCTAAATGCAACTGACAGTGGAGTTGCATTTCCATTGGAGTACAGGTCAAGGCATATTTTATGCCTTAGACTAGCACTGTGTTTATTTAATGTGTTATGTTTTAACTGTGTAGTGCCGGCATTACCTGCACACCTCCATACTTTCCATTCATTGTCTATGTAAGCAGCCGTGCAATGCATTCTTTCAAGAGACAGGGTGTTGTGTTTCCTGCTCCTCATTTGCATAAAGTTGAATTCTGGCTACTTTTGCAAATCAGAGGTGTCCGGTGTGACACGCCGTCTCTGGAGTCCACAGGAAAACTATATAAACTAAGTACTGTGGAGTTAAAATTAGGACACATTCAGAAACTGGGAGCCAGCAGTGTGAATATTGCAAAATTTGATTTAACTATGTAGCCCACTCACCCACGGTAGAAGCACAAATATCAAGGAAAATTGACCAAATGAAGACAATCTGAGCGGGCTTAACACTTCACTTCTGAAACGCTCCTGGTAGGATATGAACCCAGAACAACAGAATAGAATAGGACAGAATAAAACAGGGTCGCACACACCAGGTAACAGAGACATGCCCTGTGGGATCAAGGTGTAATACTGTACATGTTTTTGTCTCTTGCAGATATTGCCTACTGCAATTCACCACCAAGAGTTGAGAACGCATTTCTTTTCACTGCATATAAGAATAAATACTTGTCTGACTCTGAAGTGACTTATCAGTGCCATGATGGCTACACAATGGATGGAGAAAACACACTTCGATGCAGAGAGGGGGAATGGGAGAAGAAGAATATTAATTGCACAAGTATGTACATCAAAAGCATCTCACAACAGATACAGTTCCAGGATAACTATAGTGTGATTGGAGTCTGTGTGTTTTAATAGCTAAAAATATGTGGTATATAAATATATAAGGTGACAGTAAATTTTAAACTGCATTATTAGGTTAATTACATGTTTACAACTATAACTATCTTAGTTAAGCATGTTAGCATGCGAACATTTGTGTTCATGCCAATCTATCAGATAGCCATAGATATGTGACATCAAACTTGATGAAAACATAAAATTCAAATTTTCAAATTGAAAAGTAATCTATCGATAAATAAAAAAATTGACAAATTATTGAGAATTATTATATTATGACAGAGCCTTTCCATTTTAATTGGTGCAGCTTTTCCAGCCTTTACGGTACTGGTCAGGCAGGCCCCAGGAAACTTACCGACAAATTGCACGCGTTGCAGGGAAGTTACATTAAAACCTGGACACAGTGTTGCAAGCAGAGCCCCATTCATTCCTATGAAAGACTTCCTGGCTATAAAATGACCTTAACTCCCAGTTAAGTGCACGGCTAACTTGAAAAGAGATAAAATTATTTAATCTTGTCTTCCAGACTTTTCAAATTTTATTGGACCGAATGACTCATTATGATTTTTCGCGAGGTTGTGATGCTCAAAACGCTGAATCCACCATTTTAAAGCTGCTTCTTTCATAAAGGTCTTTTTGGGCCCCAGTGCATCACATGACATTGTAATTACACATTTTGAAAGTAAAAAATGTGTAATTACATCCCACCCCCCTCCCTCCAGAGCCACTCCTCAAAATACTAATACTGTACATGTTTCTGTGTCTTTGCAGCTATTGCCAGATACTGTCATCGCCCTCCTAGAATTGAGAATGCATTTGTCGTGACTTCATACCAGGAAAAATACTTGTTTGACTCTGAAGTAACTTATCAATGCCATGATGACTACACAATGGTTGGAGAAAACACGCTTCGATGCAGAGAGGGTGGATGGGAGAAGAAGAATATTAAGTGCACAAGTAAGTACATCAAAACGCATCTCAACCATTTTTTAGGAAACATTTTACACGTGAATTCAATAATCCTAGAACTTTAAAATATTTGTTGTATGTCAGAGGTTTAGGAATGGATAAATCAGCGTCTTGAGATCATCAGCATGTAAATTACATGTAACACTTTTGGTAATTCCTACTTTCTACTCTTAAGGTGATAAATAAATGGTTTAATCGCTTAGTCAAAGAGAAAAGGGGGCAAGAGCCAATCCTGTCTGGTTCTTTAAAAAAACTTTCCTGCATTTCTTTAATGTTATATTTTCTTTTTCCTTTTCACCATTTTTCAGATTCACATTTTCCATGACTTATGCAGCTGAATTAGCAGAATATATCATTGTGATGCGGCCAAACTTTTAAATTATTTCACAATTTATTGTTATCTCTGCTTATAAGTGTCATTCAATTTTGTTCATTTTAATAACCTGCATTTAATTACAGATTCACATTTTTTAATGCCCAAGTTTAGTGCTCATACTGTCGTGTCTCGACTTCTTCTTCTTTGTTTGTTCGAAAAGGTTTTTTCAGAGTTTCAAAAAGACACCAATTAAAAAGGAAATAATCTCCAGGAGTCCTCAAAAGCTGAGTGCAGTTGAGCTTTTATTGCCGGCAGTAAGAGCTGAGATCATACACAGACAATGTCCATGAACAACTGATCTGATCTAATACATTTGATATCTTCCCTTTAAGCCTAAAAACTGGGCATGGCCTTTTGGTCTCAACCAATCATTACTCTTCCTCACTTCTGCTGACACGGGTATTTTTCCCTGGAAAGTCCCGAGCTTTCCAATGCACCTGCCCATGCCCTGCCGTTCCTGACACCAATAGCTATACACCATTAGCTCTGATCACTCTTTATCACTCAATCAACTTTTCTTACAAATAGCACCTTTAAACTGTTATTCCACTGTATAGACAATCAATATAGATTATATTCATCATAAAGTTTTTGAATAAGTATTTCTATAGAAAGTAAGTATAAGAAATCCCTAAACAGGGAAAGAACTTCCTAAATTAAGACCAACTTAAAAGCAACTATATGTTTGAACTATAATAGTATCATACGTAACACTAAATCTTGTGTATTTATCAAGTCGTAGGTTAATATTTAGCATTTTATTGCTCTTCACTCTACAAACAACAAATATACAGTAGGTAATATTATCCTTCAGGGAAAAACATGAGTTGTCCTAAATAGGTGGTACAAATATGCCTTTACAATAAACTCTGTGAACTTTTTTGTCCTTTTAGCAACCAAGCTAAGTTGACAGAGCTTCATTTTAGCCAATTTTTTCCTGAATAATTTACAATCATGAAAATAAAGTTACATTTTTCGGCTTGTTCTTGGTCAGTCCTGCCATTGACAAAATGTTCTTTGTCTTTTGTCTCTTGCAGAACCCTGAGTTGTAAATGCAGATGACATTAGACAACACAATATTATTTTAAAATCTAGAGCCAGTAACTGAGTTGAGATTTGCCAGAGGAATACTGCCAGTACAGTGGTGATGCATCAGAGGGGTAACAGCAGTGTCATTCTCCTGCCTACTTGCCAATGGGAGTTTTTGTCAACTGAAATATAAAGAGCAAAGAGGTAATGTAATTTTAGTACAGTTACACATCTCAACTTTAATGTTGTCAACTGTGAACATTTTTAATAAAAACAAATATGACAAATATGGTCTCTCAGTCTGTTTTCTGCCTCCACATACAGTATAACCCTGTTTTACCAGATGAGTTAAATTCAGCATTTCTCTTTTAAGCACAAACTAAATAGATGTATTATTACTATGTTTATTATTATTATTATGTTTGAAAAATCACTTTATTTAAATTCATGGAGTTTAACTAATACTGCAGAAATACTTTGTCAATTTGTTTTTAATGAAATTCATAATTGCCCATATAAAGGATTATGTTCATATACTTTGCATTAAACAGCCTCTTTTCTGCAAAGTTTGTGTTTCGTAACAGCTTCCAGTGTTTGGTGTGTGGTTATGATCTTAGTTCACAGTTGAGGACCCAGACACAGAACACAGTGTACGGTATAATGAACCAAAGTTTTGTTTACTTGAACACAGGGAGACACGCAGGACAAGGGAGCCAATGCAGATGAACTAACAATAGGGGAACACATGTGGGAGCAAGTTGTTTCCTATTTTATTGCTCAGACTGTTTAAACAACACTATGACAGCTGTTTCCAGTATTTGAGTGATAAGGAAGAGCAAAGGAAACAATACAATTGTGGAGCCATTTTTGTAATGTGTTCATTAGTATGTATATGGTGTGGTGTGTGTGTGTATGTTCACTGGCTGTAATTCCCTCTTTACACAGTGAGTGGTATGTGGAGTATGGGAAAAGGTACAAGTTGGTGAGGCAGTAATTACAGAGCAGGTGGGTTGTTTACCAGAGAAGAACACAGTTTTTGGATGTTTCATGCCATGCAGTCATTTGGTTGTTTCGCGCAAGTCAAACTGATATAAGTGCATGTGGACACCGTGTACACTGGGTGGACCTGATGGTGTACAAATAAATACACTCAAGTATGGCTCTGGAGATTTGCAAATGTGAATTTTTTAAGAGACACACATGGGCGATGTGTCAACCAGGCAAGTACCGGTATAACAGCCCCTCAGTGGCCTGTAGGTTTTTTGTTTTGTCAAGTAAAGCCATTATAACAATGTCTATAGAATCTATGACTTTGGCAAAGGTTTCTTAACATCAACACAATGTTTATTTTTGTCCGCCATGTTTCAGCATCATATGACATCAACTCTGCAACTAGTGTTCCAAAATTGCATGGTAGTGAATGGAGAGAGACAAATATTTTTTTGATCCCACTGGAATTGTGACATGAATCACACATATGATGTTTGTCAATTTAAAAGACAATTTTCCAAGTCATGAAAGTCACAGCTTGTGGTAATTAAACTAAAATATCATATAGTTTTGTGTAAAACCGATCAGTGAACTACATCATCTCACTCAACATGTATCACCAATGCCAACATGGCCGCCAACTCAGCACAGAAAAGTAATGTTTTAGTCACTAAAAAAGATATAGAATAGAATAGAATAGAATATAGAATATCACAATTAAACTGGTCATATTGACAACTGCAGTTATGTGCAGTTTGTGTTTTTTGAGCTGCTAAAGTACATGACCAGTTCTACAATGTTTAAGTTACAGGTTTTGGTTATCTGTCTCTCTTCATTCACCACCATACACACCATAATTTTTTCTGAAATTAGGTCCAATGGGGCAAACCAGAAAGGCCATGATTTCGGCTCTCTATGAAACACAGGTGAACAGGAAAAATTCAGGAAAGGGACAATGACAAGGAGTGTAGAGCAAAACATGCCACAGGAAGAGAGTATTTCAACATGAAACGGGAAAAAGAAACAAAGTCTCAAAAACTAAATAACATAACTAGAATGACAGCATTGGGCCCAAAGCTACCAATGGCACCCTAAAATGGTTAGGAACATTTTCTTTAACTTTGTGCTTTTTAATAATGTTTTTCTAAAAATCCATGGGCTGAAATGTCATCACAGTGCTTCATCTGTTATGAGTGTCTCTGGGCCCCCCTTCAGTCCCACTACATTGAACTATTCCATCTTACGGCGCATGTGCAGAAATGACTCAGGAAGACCGTAACAAAACAAACTTGGCACGATGTACAAGCGAAAATTAAGCGAAGTTACCCCAACAAGGCAGAAAGACTGATGAAACCCTCATGCAACTGGTAAAAAAGAAAAAAAATACTCTACTAAAAATACTATATATTAATTTAATTTTCAACTTTCCCTGGGTTGTTTTGTAACAATCCTGATAATAACTACCAAATGTCATTAATTTACAGGATTTTAACCTTACAAGCTCTACTTGCTGGACTTTTTGTTGTACACCTTGCTGACCTGGCCTAAGAGAAAAGAGTTCCATCATCTCTGCAGAAATTATAATAATTACAGAAAACTGAACAAGGATGGAGAACTAAATGTGTTTGTAGGACATTAAAGTTACATCTGAATGTGTTTATGGGGCATAACAATGTTAGCGATTCTCTTAAAGACAACACAGGACTGTTGCTATGTAAAAAAAAAAAAAAAAAGCTTATGTGATGGGTGGCAAGCAATTATTTATAGGGATTGTTAGGTGCATTCTGTTTCCCACATTCTACTGTGGCCAGCTGACAGCCAGATCGTGAATTGACAAGCAAAGTCTATTTTCTTAAAAAATGTCTAATATAACTAATATGCAATAGTCTCAAGCAGTAGGCTAACATGTGACTGCTAGGACCAGTACTTGAAGCATTTTCCTGGTGCAGCTAAAGAAATGATGCCATTTCTTTTTGTATTGTATCCCTGCTAAGAAGCACATTCTTGCACATAAAGCAAACCAACTTGATATGTAAGAAGGACACATGTATATATGAAATGTATCCATCAAAGAGACATACTACATGAATAACAGTGGTCTGATCCATGTTGCTATCAGCATCAAGTTACACTCACCTGTCAGAGAGAGAGAAACTGCAGAAATAGTGGAAACATCAGGGCATAGTTCTGTCAGAACTGACGCTTCAAGGCTGGAAGTTGATGCTTCCCTCTCATAACTATAGGACACAGAAATAGGCAACATCAGCACATTTGTAAAACATCCAGTTCAAAGTCTATATGAATGAACGTCACACAAATACCACCTAATGACATCTGCTTACAAATACAATGCAAACTATATTCACAGATATATGTAATCTTCCCAGGACCTCTGAACGGTGGACTTGGCCTTTCACACGTGTAGCACACAAGAAGTAGTCCGCCTCTCACATACAGCTCGTCTGGCTAATGTCCAAACAGCCCAGGGTAGCAGTGAATGTGAACACTGCTATATAGATCAGATCCACAGTACGTGTAAATGTTAGCCTGCGTGTAAACAGTGACGTTATATGTAAATATGTCTCAAACAGCAGCAGTCCATCATAGCTAGCTAGCTAACGTCAGCTACAAACTGCTAACGTTAGTGTTGGGTGAATACATACAACAGCGACATAAGGAGCTAACGTTAGTTACGTTAACTACATAATGCACAGTAATAATACATTTCCCCAACAAAACAAACCAGCTCATTACCTGTCCAGCAGAGACACAGCTACCATGGAGTCCTTCCTCAGGTCTTCGACTGCTTCAGTTGTCGCCATCGCTGAAAAGCCACTCCAATGTTGACTCTCGTTTAACTTCTTTTTCGGTAGCCTTCTCGACTTCAGCCTTTCTTTTCTTTCTTTGTTCAGCAGTGTAGGCTGCTGTAGGTACCGCTGGTGATGAGAAGTGTGGCTGTAGTTTCTCTGCCATTCTTGTCGTATACAGTCCGCCTCAGTAGCTCCAGCAGTGTGTTTAATGACCCCGGTCACGCGTAATGAGGGATGGGCGGAGTCAGCACAGGGTGATCAGGTAAGGGCAGACTGATTGACAGGTAGTCTGTCCATACAAAATCTTCGGGCGCTAAAATTGATTGGATGAAGTTATTACAGCCCTGTTGCTGCCAGACATTATGGATTTTTTTCATTTTTTTTATTTTGATTGCTGTCTGGATGTTAAGACATTTTATATGATAAAAAATACTTTTGAACAGAATTACCTACCCCAGCTTTAATGGCTCATAATATGTAAAACATTTTTAGCTGTCTGTCTGTAATATACACAGTGTATTACAGACACATTATATGAGCTGAGGTTGAAATTTAAAAGAAAAATAAATGACAAACACCTTTGCCAAAATGTATGCTATATGTATTAATATAGCCAAAATGATCCAAAAATTAAATTTAAAAAAACATAAAATGTATTAACACTTGCACGTCAACTTTCCAGTGTCAGTAAAACAGCCTGTTTCCATCTTTGTGACTATGCAGTTTTCAGCTAATCCGAGAGGGATTTTATCCTTCAGTTTATCATAAACATTCATATTCAAATCATCATTTGGAAATACATGGCTTTCACTGGAAAGGAAGGAGTAAAAAGTACAGTATTTGCCTCTGAGATGTAGTGGAGGAGAAGTTTAAAGTTGCATAAAATGGAAATATTCAAGTAAAGTACAAGTATGTCAAATTTGCACTTAAGATCAGTACTTGAGGAAATGTACTTACACTACTGGGTACAAGACTTGCACTGTGTTCTGTGTGTGTGTAGAAGATAGAAGGTAACTCAACTTTATGTATCACATATGCAGTCATACAAGTACAACTTTAACAGTAACATGAGTTCTCCATGTTTTACCCATCCCATCCTAAGTATTCTATCAAGCAACCAAATTAAATGATGACCGCCAATGACAGATCTGTCATGTGAATGGACAATGAAGTATAGTCTTACCATACAGAGGCCATGTTATTTATGAAAATAAGATTCTACCATGGGTCCATCTGTTAAAATGAATGTGTTTTGTTGTTTTCAGGAATGCAATTGCAGATGTCTGGACATGATTGTCGTGTAGGTGAGGGTGAAGAGAAGATCAAGCTTGAAGAGAAGACATTACAAGTGGGTGTTAATAAGGATACAAAAACAGGGAGAAATTAGGATGTGGAGGGCCCCAATGCCTATTTTTGTGTCAGGCCCCCAAATGACTAAATCCAACCCTGGTTACTTGTAATGAGTAACTTAATGTGTTAGTTTTGCAACTGAAGTCATCAGGTTTTTTTGTTTTTTTTCAAATAAGCAATTTGTTGCTGTTAACATTTTACCCTATTGACCGGTTCCCTTTGTCGCTACAAAAATACAAAAAAGAAAATCCCACATTTGCTGACACATTCACACATTCACATCTTTTTCTTTTCTGCTTCTGGGGCGTAGCTGTGTACTAATGATAATTAGCCAATTCTGTGGTTGTCAGTGTGCGTCAGCCTCCATGTTGTGAAAGTATTCTCATTATTTTGAATTTGTGAGTGAAAGGGACAAGGACATTACAGTGAAATGCAAATTATGCCTGGGTGAATTGTGTCTGTCGGCTGCGAAGCACAACTCCTCAACACTCAAGTACCCTCCGTTTGATTTACTTTCATGTACTTAAAATAATTCAACTTTTTTCATTGCCGTTGTATGAACTTGTTGGCTATATGCAGTGAGCCTTAACATTGATTTGGCTTTTGTGTGTGTGTGTGTGTGTGTGTGTGTGTGTGTGTGTGTGTGTGTGTGTGTGTCACTGTTGTCATTGTAAATATGTTTATTCTTCCCTCCCCCGAGAGACTTTGATCTGTAAAAGTCTAAGGGTAAAAACCTTTACTCAGCCACAAAGGGATTATTCCTAAATCCAACAGTTCGTAGATCTTCACCATGAGACTCTTTTACTGTCTTTGGCTCTTTGTCCTCTGGATGAACACGGAAAAATCTTTTCAACAGAACGGTAAGAATGTCAGATTTCAGGTTCATTTTCTCTGTTGTTTTACTGCACTTAGAAAACAAAACAATCATACTGACATATTTGTCACTTAATGCTGTGGGCCATCTGTAAAGAAAAGCTATGTCTTTTATTCCAAAAGTAAAAGTCCACAATGCATATTTCTCCAAGAAGCATATTTCTCCGCCTGTTTTTGTATTGATTAACATTTGCAATATTTCACACATCTATGAAGCATGGGAGAAGATTTGAAATTCTATTGCTTTAGTGGATAAAACCTTTTGCTCACAGTTGTGATTTGTCCGTTTTTGTTGCTTCCTCAAAATCCTTTCCCCACATACGAACATGGAAAAAGAGCAGCTGTAAAGAATTTTATGAGCAACACAAAGAACCCAAAATGACTTTATCTGTCAGAATTTGATCAATTTGGCTTAATAACATGACAGTTAATGAAGACTGTGAACAGAGTATAAATAGTGATATCCAGCCCATGGTATAGCTCACGCTGAATAATTAAAGTTTGAAACTAGAATGCCACTCAGTAGAGTGCATACATCCACCTGGGACAGTCTAATCCAATATCAAACATTTAAATCAGCTAGAACTGGATTTTTATTAGGATCCACATCAAAGTGTATGTGCATAGATACCAGTCACCTAAATAAGCCAGATTTTTTCATTAGGTCCATGCATTATTCCCTGAGAAATTAACAAAAATGTGGAATCTCACAATGTTCTACAAAAGAGTGAAAAAATTCTGGATCCGTCCCTTTATCTGGATCTGTACCAGAAATGAATGGGGTCTATTCTGGGCTGAAATCCATCCTCCATCCAAGTTTCATGGGAATCAATTGAGTAGTTTTTGTGTAATCCTGCTGACAATCCAACCAACAAACAAAAACAAATGGACATGGGTGTGAACATAACCTCTTTAGTGGAGGTAATTAGATAGATAAATAGATGTCAGAGTGTTGTATGCTGTGTGCTAACAGTTGATATGTTTAATTCCCCAACAAATGCAGAAGTAAGATGCAGACTGACACTGCCGCCACTCGAAGGAACAATGTATGAACCTGCTTACAGAAGTGTATTTTCCTCTGGTGACACAGTAAGAGTCACTTGTGGATCGGGGCACTGGATTTCTAACCCTCAGGACACCTCAGCAGTAATTACATGCAATGATGATGGAGAATGGAGTGTCGGACCAGAATGCCAAGGTATAAAATATATGAGACAGGTCACCTTACTGTGTGTGTCTTGGTCATTAAAGGGACACTATGTAGTGTTGGAGGAGAAATTAAAACTCAGAATTTGAATATTTATAATATTAATGAGGTAATAACACAAACACAGAAATATTTATCTTTTACATAACTGAATAAACAAGCTGTTCTCAGAGGAAAATAAGGTCCACAGATCGCTGTTTGAAGCTAGAAAGGTGGCAGGGTCCGCCACATATAAACAAAGTAAAACAGAATGAAACTGTGTTGTCCTTTAAGCTCAGTTTGTTTATTCAGTCATGAAAACAAAGAGAGTTTGTTTATGTAGTTTGTTAAGGCATAAAAAAGTCAATGAAGCTCTTTCTCTTCTGATTAAAATGTCTTCCCCAAAACTGCATAGTGCACCTTTGAACCCAAGATACAGATATTTAATTCTATCTTAATTTACTTAAGATACAAAAGTCTTTCTTTTATTCTAGATTTTTTATGCAGCAATCCACAAGACCCACTTGTGCATTTTTGGTATGTTGAATTGGGGCAATTTCGAAAATTTGGCGAGTATGCAAATTATAGGTGCAAGTCAGGCTACAAGAGGACAAATGGCATCACCCGGGCCATATGCACAAGAGATGGTTGGAGGCCAAACCCACTTTGTCAAGGTATTGTGAAGTTAATCTTGTGTTTATGACATTATTGTTAATTAAAAGTTAGTTAAAGTTAAAACATTTTTTTTTGTACTTTTTTCCACTAAAAAGTCTTGGAACTAAAAGTCTGCTTTCCACTATATACAGATACTTGATCAAACTACTGTAGGGTTCTCTAAAAATGGGTAAAAACATTCATTTTTATTTTACTGTGTTTCTGTAATCTTAGTGATAGCAAAAACATGCAGTCTCTTCCTTTATACTGCTTCTAGAACACAGAGTAGAATAGGACTCAATTTCCCAGAATCCTCTGTTTTCCTGGTCGTACAAGAGTCGTGTTTAAATTAATATTGTTTTATATTAACTCTGTAATTCATGTCTTATATTGTTTAAAAGTATTCTATTGTCTTTTAAAACTTGATAAAGGTTAAGTTTTTTTGTTTAATACTAACTATGGTTTTTTCCGCGGGAGGAAGTATCCCAGAGTTCCCCGGGACACAGGAGAGCTGGCGGTGTTTTTTTCCTCGGCAGAGAGAGAAAAAGTCAATGTTTGGAGACTTGAACTTAATGTTGGCCCAGATATTAGACTGCCCAGAGAGACTTAATCGTGCAGAGTATTCTTTTTCACGTATCTCAGTCGACTGTGTTTAGTGTGGACGACGGCAAAGTTTTCTTTTCTCGAGCCAGGACTGCGTGGTCTCCGCCATTAGCTCCTACATTAGCTCTGTTAGGAGTTAGCTCGGTGGCAAAGAACCAGCCTGCTGCGCAACACGGACTTGAGGACGTTTCCAGTCGACATTCGTGAGGGTCGAGAGGACGGAGCGGACGGCGGACGAGGTGACGCAGATAACGAGGACGTGTCGGACGGTAGCCTGGGCTACGGGAGTCGTCACGGGGCTGTCTGGACATCGCTCTGCTACCTAGCTGGCTAACGCCATTTTGCATCTACAACGGGAGGTTGCGTGAGTACTTGACATTGGAAACGAGTGCAGGATAGCGGCACGGGACTGTGTTAAAGCAGACTGTGAACTGTCCCGGTTTCTAAGTTTAACTTCTCATGACTGGATAACAATTTTCATGTGCACCAACGCTACGAATGGGCCCCAACGGTTAGGAAAATTATCCAAGCGCTTGGGTTAGACTTTTCATGGTAACATTATCATTTGTTTTATTTCTATGTGAACTGTGAAAATACTCTGGTACAGGTGTGGGTACTATTACTGTGTTTTGAGTACACGAAAGCACTCTCTTCTGATTTTTCTGATATTTCTATTCATTCAGGTGATTGATATTATATGTTGCACATTCAATAGGTGTGAATACGGTTAAAATATTAGGAACACATCTAATTATTTCATAAGTGAATGGTTTATTAAAGGAGAACCACAATTTGATTTAGTTTACAAATAAGCTAAAAACCTCATAGGTTTATTTTCATTAAAAAGGTTGAGTTTGAGCTCAAAGTAAAACATTTCAATTCATTGATGTGAGAGAACAGTAAGGGTTAAAAGTGTACTCTTGAGTAAAAATTACATCTTTTGAGTAAGAATTATATCTACCTACATATTTCATTATTGGTGTGTTGAAGAAAACTTAAACTGTTCTATTGATCTAAAAGGGTAAGAGGATGAGCATTTTAATGCTTCAGGTAATAACTGCCTTGATTTAAAGCATACAAGCATTTTGTTTGTTATTTTCTATTTACTATCCATCTCTGAAGCATTTCTACTTTAAAGGTATTATTCCAAAGATCTAGAAGGGTTTAAAGAAAATAAATGTTTGTGTTCTACCTTTACATATTGTGGTTTAACATTCTTTTAGAGTAAACTATGTTTACATGAGTTCTGAGGGCTTACATGATTTTTGCTAGAACATAGCATAGTAAGTTTTCAGTGGAGGCACCGCGTTATTTACATGATATTTTCCCTTTCTTTTTCCACTCAAGTGATAAAGTCCCTTGCTTAATTCAGTAGAGAAGAACCACAGCAAATTCACCATCTTTAGCTGAGCACCTAGGACCTGTTTTATTCTTATTGGGTGTGACCTCAGTGTAGAATTATAAACACTAAGGAAAAAGGGGTTACACTACTAATACTAAACTACTAGTAATCCATCACATTCATACACCACTCACCCAGAGACATAAATACATTAAAAAAAACTTGTAGTTCAAATTCAAAAAGGAGCATTATCAGGTGCCATATTCAACAAGCATTTAATAGCCCTTTTTTTGTTGCAGGAACTTATTAAATGACCCAAGAATATTTTCAGGAACTTAAGTAATTTAAGTAATTTAAGCGGCTACAAGGAACTTTAGTTTGTTGTTGATTCTGGCGGGCCCTGTGGACAAAAGCAGTATGGGCATCACAGCCTTGTGTTGTAAAGATCTTGATCCTACTTGTGGGTTAATTTGTTTTGGAAGCCAGTTCTGTATTTATTGGAGCCTGTTTTTGCAGGATGCATAGTGATGAAGTGATTCATCTGTTTGTGGCAAGATATATTATAAGGGGCTCCATTTATCCATTTGATCTATTAATCACTTTCTTATTGACCATATGTGAGCATATTGTAACATGACAGCAAAAATTAGACCTTCCCTGTCTATCTCAGTTGTCCTGTGGATGATCTGTTGAAGTTGTTTAATGCTGCTGGACTGTGGATTTCTTTGAAATTGGATTTTCCGCAACAGTCCAAAACATGGAACTTTGTGCACGTTCTCGAGTGCCTTGTCTCAGTGGCTCTCTTTGCTCCAGTAACATAGACAACAGCGGTTGCTAATGTTTAGAAATTTAGAGCAATGAGATATAGCTTGGTAGTGAGGCTAACATACAATGTTAAGTTACAAGCCAGAAGTACAGTAGTCACTGCCGTTCCACCAGAGTACAAAGCAGCTTCTTTCCTTAAACTGAATGACTCCTCAGTTCTCCACCATCAAAAATAGTTTAAAAATTTCATAATCGGACCAGCTGACAGGCATAAAGAATAACAATAACAACAATGTAGAAGCAACCATTCTTACTGCTGACAGTAACAGAGTTGACATGTACAGTAATGTATAATTGCATTGTTCATTTGTTTTTGTTTTGTTTGTTTGTTCAGAAATAACATGTGACAGACAGGATATCCAGAATGCACATATTGTCACCAATAACAAGCTGAAATACAAATACAGCGAACGGGTCAATTATGTCTGCCGTGATGGTTATCAAGGAAGTGTTACTCGAACCTGTGGGGAAAATGGTTGGATCGGGGATTCACAATGTACAGGTGAGGAAGTACAGAACAAAGCATGTTTTTTTAATTTTATTCAGTCGCTTATCCATTTTTTTTCCTGTCTTTCCATCAGAGTGATCGAGCAGTTTTGTTAATGCTAGAGGGCCAAGTAGACCATCTGAATAATTTGTTTTTATGGCAAAAGAAAAAGTTGCTAGTTTGTGACAGACATGATTTCCAGACTGTAGACACTGTCCACAATATGAAGCAGCAATACAGATCCACTGACCAAGGATGTTGTAGACTCATGGTCAGCATCTGTACTGTCAGATTTATACTGTGAAAATTCAACAGTAGTTTACCTCTCAGGAATTCTTTCCATGAAAGTAAATAGTAACAAATAGAAATATTCAATCTGACCTGTGGTATGCTCTCATCATGGTTACAACCTTTGCATTTACTCCTATACTGTTCCACAATGTTTGCTTATTCATGAACACGTAAGTGACAACGGAGTTAAATTCATGCTCACTTGTTTTCATCAACAGATACAAAATGCAGAGTACCTCTCATTGAAAATGGTATTGTGATTGGAAATATCCGTGAGTACGACACTGACATCCTGCATTTTGAGTGTAATGTCAAATATAAACGCACTGAAAACAGACCGTCAGTATGCACAGAAATTGGAATAAGAGCAGAGTGGAGCCCAACACCTATGTGTGAACGTAAGCATGAACGGAGTAACCCAATTAATTGATTATATTACAGTAACTAGTGAATATTAGTGCTGGATGGAAGGATGTCATAGCATTATAGTGTGTCTTGTTACAATAAACAAACAGATAATGTGTTTAATTTCCCAACAAATGCAGCCGTAAAATGTAGACTGACACTGCCACCACTTGAAGGAACCAGCTATGAACCTGCTTACAGAAATGTGTTTACACCTGATGAACAAGTTACAGTCACTTGTGGAGAGAAGTACTGGATTTCTAACCCTCGGGACACCTCAGCAGTAACTACATGCACTGCCACTGGAGACTGGACTGTCAGACCTGTATGCAAAGGTAAAAAACTACATGAGCTTTAGTGCTGCTGATGATTATTAATCTTATGTCAATTGACTTAAAATGCAAAGTTTCATTCCAGAGGTTACATGCAGAAATCAACGCGAGCGAAATGTGAATTCTTGGGATGTCTACTGGGGTCAACGAATAACACTTGGTGATACTGCAAGATATAGGTGTAGGTCAGGCTACAAGAGCACAGATGGCACCAACCTGGCCACATGCACCAGAGATGGGTGGAGACCAAATCCTCTTTGTCAAGGTATTGTGAAGTTAACCTTGTGATTATGACATTAATATTATTTTATTTTATTATTTAATTTTGTGACATTGGGTGAGGAGATTTTTGTCCTGTTAGGATCAAAATGTTTTTTACCAAAAAGTCCCAGGAACTTAATTTCCACAATATACAGCCACTGAAAAAGAAGCAGCATCAGGGAGTGAACTTATCAAGCATTGTACAGCTGTTGATCCTCTGCAGGAAGTTCACCACGGACCCTAGAATCTTTTTAGGGACTCTAGAGGACTAAGGGACCCAGCATCCTCTTTCAGTTTCTCAACCAATAGTTTCTACCCACTAAAAATCCTTGTCCCAGGAGTAATTGAAGGCCCAGACACTGTCAGGGGAGAGTTTGATGTCCTGAATGTCTCTGACTTGTTGAACTACAACTGAAGAGCAGTCATTCACACAGTTAGCAGTTACTGGGAGCCAGCAGTGTAAATATTGCAACGATGAGAAAGAACATTAAGTGTCAGCTATTTCAATAATGGATTCATTGTTTCAGTTATTTTTCAAGCAAAAATGTCAAACATTTGCTTGTTCCAGTTTGTTAAATGTGCAGATTTGCTGATTTTGTCCTCATTTCTGACAGTAAATGTAGAATCTTTGGGGTTTGGACTGTTGGTTGGACAAAAGAGGCAATTTAAAGACATCACTTTAGGCTCTGGGAAATTGCAATGAACATTTTTCATATTTTTATGTTTTATAGACCAAATGATTATTCAATTAATCATGAAACTCATCTGCAAATAAATAGATAATGACAATAAGTGTTGTGTCGTCCATAGTTGTGTTGGTATTCTAACCTTTTTAGTCTCCTGTTCTACCTTTTAGTAATGATACTACTAACATCACTCAAGTCACTCTATGTATATTTCGATCAATCGATAGATAGATAATTCTCTCTGCATAAAATAGTAAATAAATAACTGCATTTGTTTTTAGAAATCATTTGCGAAACAGAGGATATCCCAAATGCAAATATTGTCAACCCCAAGTGGAGATACAGAAACAATGAACAGGCCAATTATGAGTGCAAGGAAGGTTATGAAGGACGTCCAACTCGAATCTGTGGGGAAAATGGTTGGACCGGGGATTCACAATGTACAGGTGAGGAAGTACAGAACAACAAATTCATTGTTGGCATGTTTTTTTAAATTTTATTCAGTCGCTTATCCATTTTTTTTCCTGTCTTTCCATCAGAGTGATCGAGCAGTTTTGTTAATGCTAGAGGGCCAAGTAGACCATCTGAATAATTTGTTTTTATGGCAAAAGAAAAAGTTGCTAGTTTGTGACAGACATGATTTCCAGACTGTAGACACTGTCCACAATATGAAGCAGCAATACAGATCCACTGAACAAGGATGTTGTAGACTCATGGTCAGCATCTGTACTGTCAGATTTATACTGTGAAAATTCAACAGTAGTTTACCTCTCAGGAATTCTTTCCATGAAAGTAAATAGTAAAATATAGATGGAAATATTCAATCTGACCTTTGGTATGCTCTCATCATGGTTATAACCTTTGCATTTACTCCTATACTGTTCCACAATGTTTGCTTATTCATGAACACGCAAGTGACAACGGAGTTAAATTCATGCTCACTTATGCTATGAACACCAGCCAGCTATGAACCTGCTTTCAGAAATGTGTTTACACCTGATAAACAAGTTACAGTCTATTGTGGAGAGAAGTACTGGATTTCTAACACTCGGGACACCTCAGACACATTAATGTCAATTTTGTATTGATTATTGTGAACAGGAGGCATAGCACTATAGTGTGTCTTGTTACAATAAACTAACAGATAATGTGTTTAGGTGCTTGTTTGGAAACATTCTCTTATTACAAAAATAGCTAAACACAATGTGTTTCCGTATGCATTTTAGGTGAGAAATAACAGCCACAACAGAGGCAAGACGACGTCGGTGTGTAAGGGTAAGCCAGAAGCGTGGAACAGTGTTGTGACGGTCTGATGGCGATGCCGACAACTAAACAGATCCTTCACTCATCAAATAGGAGAAATGTCCCACACTTCGACCCACTAAAGCAACATTACAAGACCCAACAACAGTAATGTAGTAGCAGCCAATGTCCTTGGCAAACTGAGGAAAAAAATACTGAATTTATACTTTGAAAAGTCACTTTCATCCCGTCTGTCCTACCGACTCTTCGTCACACTTCCATACTGGAATGATCGTTGAAAAACATGAAGAGCTTTCTGTGAGTGACTTCTTGAATCAAGTCGTTATTTTTGTTTTGTTTTTTTGCTTTCCTCACTGTTTCTCTTCTTGTGCATCAATTTGCTGAGCTGAACAACCAGTCAGAGATTTCTCTCACCATGCTCATTCAGCTGTAAAGCTGACAACAAGGGTCACACCGCAAAAAAACTAGGGCCACAGACGCTCATCAAAGGCCACTGGCTGACAGCAGACTGTCCACCTGGTGTGTCAGGGCCCTTAGTGGTGTTACTTGGGAGCCACACATGAGAAATGATTTATTTTTTTAAATTACTGGCTTTACCTGGCTTCCATCTGCCAAACTCCACACACAGATTTTTGGCCAATGAAAATTATGCTGACACATTAGAAAGACACATGAAACTGGCCCATGTTAAAGAAACAAATCCATTTTAATATATACACAGGAAAAAATGGAAATGTGCTGGTAAAAAAAAGACGACTTTAAACAATACATAAAAGAATACTTTTTGAAGCAAAAAGATGAGATGACAAATAAAAGCTGGTCTATTTACAACAAAATGGAGAGTGTGTTTGCCACCATTTGAATCGCCCTGAGAGGGTCCACAATATCTTTTAGCTTGTCCTTTCTGAGAACCCAGTCCGGTGCAAACCTGAAAATCAAAAACAGGATATCAATTACCACTGCGAACACACACATGATTCTGTATATCCCAAACACATACAGTACTGTATTTATTTATGAATATACTTACTTCGGCACAGGGCGGGTTTTGCGAGGCGTAGCTTGAACGAAGAAGCTCCCGTTGATTGATGCGTTCATCTTCTGTTTGACAACAGTTCTTTCTGCGTCCATCTTGTGTTTGCGAGCGGTGAGCCGGTAAATACTGTGGATCCTATCCAAGACCTTGGGTAGCTTCATAACCTCCTAAAAGAAAATTCAAATTACAAACACATTTAGAAAACTACAACAGCTGTCTTTTTTATAAAATGAGACTTTGATATCAGTATTTCAATTTTATTAAACTACTGGAATAATATATTTCAAAAGTCTGTATGTTAGAGTAGCTACGAACCACAGCACGGTGTTTGTCTTGCAGGAGCAGAGCAAGAAGGAAGCAGGCCTTGGTGAAGATGCTGCCGCCCTTTTCTGCCACTTTATCCCCTGCCTTCTCCCGATATCTCTGCAGCAGGTCCAGCAGCGTTTCCACAGAGTTTTCCACCAAATACACTGCCTCGATCGTCTTGTGGTACTGAGGGAGGAAACCAAGAGGCAGTGGGTAAAGGAGAGGGAATGAAAGAGGGACGAAACTACAAACTTTGACTTGAAATTAATTTTGAAAACTGCCTTTGATGCTTATATTACATCATGCCTGAATGACTGCAACACTTTGTTTAAATCAATGTAATCTGCTGGCATTTTGCTGTTTTATAAACATGACATTTCTTGTTGTCCTTTTCTCTTTTGCTCTTCTTGCAAAAATAAAAGCTCTCAGGCCAAACTCGAGCAATTTCCTTTTCCTTTACAGCTGGAGGACAAATGGCCGATTGTGGTGCAGTAGCAATTGTCATACAATAAACAAAGCACACAATTAATATATCCAATATCTTTGTGCGATGTAGATCAAATCCAGTTATCTTTTGTAGTCATTTTTTAATAGAACTCATAGAATCACTTTGCTTTAAATATAAATAGTATGATGCATTTCTCTAATCCGGATTTTGCACTTCCGAAAAAAAAAAAAAAAAATCTTTCATTTCTTCATTTCTTTGTCTTCTCATGAA
The DNA here is from genome assembly GCF_040436345.1 of Pagrus major. Classification (NCBI taxonomy): domain Eukaryota; kingdom Metazoa; phylum Chordata; class Actinopteri; order Spariformes; family Sparidae; genus Pagrus; species Pagrus major. Next base: position 28,950,959 of record NC_133225.1, on the reverse strand, counting down.
TAAAAATGCAGACTATGCAGAATGTTCGAGCGTTAACCACAGTGATGTGCACCAAATTGTGGGAACAGGAAACACTAAGCGAAGAACACAGTCAGACAGATGTTGGCCTTGGGTCTGAACTTGGTTTTGCAGAAGAGAAACTGAGGAACAGTTAGTTTATATTAAGGAACAGAAAGTCTGTGGGGAAGTGAGATCAGAGCTCCTGAGGAAACGCTCTGACCTCTTCTGTCCATCCTCAGTGGCACTAAACACATAAACTTTACTTGTGTCACACAAGTTACTTGTTGTGAACTTGTTACTCAGCACCATGTGCAGGATTTCTACTGTAACATGAACTTATCAATCGGATTAATATATAGATAAAGGAAAAGTTTGACATTGTGGGAACACATTAGAATTACAGCAGGCAATCAATACCAGTCTCGTGTGTGCTAAACATTAAAGTACAGACTGGAGACAGTTAGCTTAGCTTGGCCTGTCTTTGTCCATTTACCAGCACCTTAACTTAAACTTTAACATGTTGTATTTATTTTGTTTAATCCCCCCAAAAAAATATATGTCAACTGTAAACACAACAAGTTAACAAAATGTCACTGCACACAGCCAAGATATACTGTAGCTCTGCACAAAATCCTCTAAAAACTGCTACTTGCTGTTTTGGATATTAAAGGCGCTCTATCTAAAATGTATTAAATCACTTTCTTGAAAAAGATTGAAACGTAACTGAAAAATGAGACCTTCCCCATCTCTTTCAGTTGCCTATAAAAAAAAAAAGCCTGTGGACGATTTGTTTGAGTCCTTCACAAAGGATGTGACTTTATGCACATTCCCTTAGATTTAAAAAAAATGTATTTTTAAAAATTCTGGAAGAGAGGGTTCTAGCAGAATCTGAGGTTGCAGAGATAAGGGATGATGTGACAATACCGGTGTTACCTTATACAGCATTTACATTTATTTGGGGGGAATACAATGTGCAAGCCATGCTTCAACCAGGCTGAGGTAGTTACAGTTACTGCAACTTGACCTGACGTTCAAGGACAGCAGAACAAACAATACCTTCCTGTTTTCAGGCGACAGGAAAAGCCCTCTACAAAGTCGACTAATCATTATATTTCCCACCATCTTCAAGTTTGACACCCTGAACATGACCGATGCATGATTTCTTTAAATGGTTTTGTACCTTGGAGAGGTTGAGGAGGATCTGGACGGAGAAGGTGATGACGTCCATGCAGGGGACGCTCCGGTTGCAGCAGCGGATGAGTGTAAAGATGACGTTGGTGGCTCCGCTCTCTACCAGCCGCTCACAGCACTCTGGGGACAGCCTGGTGGCGGTCTCTGCACGCGCACACACAGACACACACAGACACACACAGGTAAGAACAAAAGCAACACACGGGTTCTCCTGTTAGTGCTCAGGACAACCTGCACAACTGAAAAGGCAGAAAACATCTGAGATCATGCTCACACAAAAAGTAGTTTGGATTTTAGATTCCATACATCGGATTTTGGGGACACACAGAAACCACCTTTATATGTTATGAACTCTGTCTTATCTGGACAACGCAGGCATTTAGCTATAACAACACACAACCATAACCAGCAGAAGAAGAGGAACTTTTTCCCCCCACACCTGCTAAAAGTCTTGGCATTTCTCTTGTTCAACTCTATTATAGAAAGCAGAATGACGGTGGGTACAGGTCAGGGTCAAGTTTTCTTTCAGAGGTTCAGGGACTAAATAATCAACATCATTAGCTTTCCTGCTAAACTGTGTATGTAGCAGGGAGCTGTAGTTTTTTCATATGGGTGAATAACCAGAATTGGCAAAGCCTTACCAAGGTTTTTCAGGGCCTCTAGAATGTAGGAGAAGTGTTTATATCGAAGGAGGTAGTCCAGGGCAGATGACGTCTTGTTGCACAGTTTGTCCTCCTCCCGGACCTCAGCTGAGACTTTTCGTAAGCGGTGTCTCAACTTCAACACCTTGGGATTGTCATTCAGTCGGCGGGAGCGATGTCCTCTCCACAGAGCCTGGAGGAAGATGGTGTGGAGAAAAATTAAATAAATAAAAAAAAGCTCTAATGAGTTGCTAATCCCTGATGCATGAGATCACAGGATGATTACCATTTTATGAGAAAGTCAAAAAGTGTATACCATCAACGCCAATGAATGATTTTGTTCTAATAAATCATGGCAATGATAATATTCAAGCAACGGCAAAATGAAAATAAATACACAGAATCATTTACACTGAAAGAACAACAGGAAGGAATCTCCTAATGGTCAATACGAACAGAAGGAATTGTTTAAAACCTGACTATCTTTTTTTCTTTTTTTTAAGCACACTTAGAAATTTTTCTTTGATCTGTCTCAAATTCATCAGTAAATCTAGTACCTGAGCTTTGACAATGCCCTTTTGAACCCTCTCCTGGCGCCTGCGAAGGAGGAATTCCCGGACGGTCTGCTGGATGACAGTTGCAGCCCTGTGACGACGGGCTAACCAGCGCTTGCCCGCTCTCTGGGCTATAACCACCTTCCTCCTGTCCTCCAGATACCGTCTCCTCTGCTGCCTCGCTCTCACCCATCGCTAAGATAAAAAAGAGGAATCATTTTAAGAAATGTTGTGCTCATCACTGATTGATTTAAAATAAATGCATTAGATCAATAAAGTGCTTTTCAGTGACAGATTTTGTTTTGAAAAATGGCACTGTGGGACACTGTACCTGTATAGAGATGACAGAATGGATCTGTCTTTTGGCCGACTCCAAAGCCCAGTGGGCTCTTAGCGCTCTTTGGATCTTTATGGCACTGAGATGGTGGAAGACTGCTGACGTAAAACGGAGCCTTCGCTCTGATTTGGCTTCCTCTAATACCTGAAACACAAAAGCATGCAAAGGATAATGAGCTTTGTTGTTCAGCAGTTTTTAGCCTGTTTACTTCCATATTTTTTTTGTTTCTTCGTAAACAGACATGAAGTCTGCTGCGATGGATCACCATACACAAATTTCAAGTTTCTAAAAAGGTTGGTGGATACTAACCAAAAGCTGTCTGGTAGGCAGGAAAAAACATTCAGCGAGTATGAGCTTTAAAGGTGTAATTTGTAAAATATGGTCAGAATTCAAAAGGTAGCTCCAAAAACATAGGGGGCAGCATATCACCAGAATAACCGGCAACTGTTCTTTGCTTGCAATCCTTTGCTGTACCTAACAACCATCAGTTAATTAGCGAGTTGCAGCAGTGAGCAGTGGAGCCAGTGACCCTATTAGTTGACTGGAGTTTGCAGCCTCAGATGGGGGTGGAATCATCGCGGTTAAAGGGCTCAGCTTAACACGGCTGGACACCTGGGACTGAACACAGCTTCCGAGACCAACAAATGCCAGTCTGACGGCAGGAAGTACAGAGGCGATTTAACGCTTCTCTGATCAAGACTATGACTGAGGACGAAAAGACACAGCAGGCGGGGACAGGAGAGAGGTGAAACGGCAGAGACGTGAGAGAGTCGGGTATCATTAGAAGGCTAAAACAGCGTGTAGAGCCAGAATATTTTCACATCTTACTCAGTGAATTGTGCATTTTTCAAAACTCTTGGTTCTTACATTATGTTGTTAATGAATGTTTTAGGCAAAAATTCTGAACACATCTTACAAATAGTCCCTTTAATTAAATTGCCATTTAAAGCATTACCTGTCGTCTTGCAATCCAGGCTCGGCAGTGCCTCTGAAGTATGACAGCCGCTTGCCTCATCTGGGTGTAGTTGTTCCTCTCCAACCTGCTCAGCTGCACTGCCCGAACCCTCCGCTGAAGTTTCACGGCTGCCTCCCTCTTTCTTTGGAAGACACGCCTATGCACTGAGCATCTCCAGCGCGACTGGATCACAATGACAGCTCGATTTTGTCGGCTAATGTCCCTCCTGACACACCAGCCTCTAAGTGCTGCCTGAAGGAAGACGGTGGATTTTTTCATTTTCAGGAACCTTTCTCTGTCTCGTCTCTGAAGTACACAAGAGCGATAGTATCTCTGGATAATAATGGCAGACAGACGCATGGCGTGGAATTTGACTTCCTCTCTGTGCCCTCTGAATGCAGACTGGATCACAGTGGCAGCCTGCTGTCGACGAGCAACCTCTCTCCTGACCTGCTGGCCTCTGTATGCTGCCTGAATCATGATGGCTGCGCTGCGCATTTCCAGGTATTGTGTTCTTTGGGCTTTGGCTGCTACATTAGCACGATACTTTTGCTGAATGGTAAGGATGGATGATTTCAATTTCAGATACTGCTTGCGTTCAGAGTAGGCTCTGTAAGCTCTCTGGATAACACTGGCAGCCTGATGCCTTTGTTTGATGATTCTTCTGGATTTCATTCCACGAAATGCAGCTTGTAGATTAATGACAGCTTTCCTAACCTCTTTATATTGTTGTTTTTCAACATTTCTCTGTCTCTGAGCTCTAAACCTCCGCTGTAAGACACATGCTGCCCAGTGTTGTCTCCTGAAGGCTGATTGTTGTTTATGCCTCTTGAAGTTTGCTTGTATGACAGTAGCTGCCCTGTGCATTTTGCCGATGTTGGTCCGCACACGATGACCTCTGAAAGCTGCCTGAAGAACGATGGCAGAAAGTCTCACTTTCAGGAACTTCTCCCTTTCTTGTCTCTGAAGGAGACACGCCCGATAGTATCTCTGGATGATGATGGCAGACAGACGCATGGCCTGGAATTTGACTTCCTCTCTGTGCCCTCTGAATGCAGACTGGATCACTGTGGCAGCTTGATGCCAACCAGCAACTTCCTTTCTGACCTGCTTCCCTCTGTATGCTGCCTGAAGGATGACTGCGGCTCTGCGCAGTTTTTGGTATTCTTGCATTTGTTCCTTTGCTACTACAGTGGCCCGATATCTCCGCTGAATGGTGAGGATGGAGGATTTCAAGGTAAGATACTGTTTGCGCTCACAGTGTGTTCTGTAAGCTCTCTGGATAACACTGGCAGCCTGCTGACTTTGTTTGATGATTCTTCTGAATTTCATTCCACGATATGCAGCCTGTAACACAACAGTGGCTTTTCTGCACTGTTGGTAATGTTTTATCTCAACATTTCTCTGTCTCTGAGCTCTAAACCTCTGCTGTAAGACACATGCTGCCCAGTGTTGTCTCCTGAAGGCTGACTGTTGTTTATGCTTCTTGAAGTTTGCTTGTATGACAGTAGCTGCCCTGTGCATCTTTGCAAGGTTGGTCCGCACACGATGACCTCTGAAAGCTGCCTGAAGAATGATGGCACAATGTCTCACTTTCAGGAACTTCTCCCTTTCTTGTCTCTGAAGGAGACACGCCCGATAGTATCTCTGGATGATGATGGCAGACAGACGTATGGCTTGATATTTGACTTCCTCTCTGTGCCTTCTAAATGCAGACTGGATCACTGTGGCAGCTTGATGCCAACCAGCAACTTCCTTTCTGACCTGCTGCCCTCTGTATGCTGCCTGAAGGACAATAGCAGAGTGCCTCATTTTAAGGAAGTTTTCTCTGTCTCTTCTTTGTAGCACACAGGCCCGATAGCTCCTCTGAATGATGATGGCAGACAGACGTATGGCTTGATATTTGACTTCCTCTCTGTGCCCTCTGAATGCAGACTGGATCACTGTGGCAGCTTGATGCCAACCAGCAACTTCCTTTCTGACCTGCTTCCCTCTGTAGGCTGCCTGAAGGATGACTGCGGCTCTGCGCAGTTTTTGGTATTCTTGCATTTGTTCCTTTGCTACTACAGTGGCCCGATACCTCCGCTGAATGGTGAGGATGGAGGATTTCAGGGTAAGATACTGTTTGCGCTCACAGTGTGTTCTGTAAGCTCTCTGGATAACATTGGCAGCCTGCTGACTTTGTTTGATGGTTCTTCTGAATTTCATTCCACGATATGCAGCCTGTAACACAACAGCAGCTTTTCTGCACTGTTGGTAATGTTTTATCTCAACATTTCTCTGTCTCTGAGCTCTAAACCTCTGCTGTAAGACACATGCTGCCCAGTGTTGTCTCCTGAAGGCTGATTGTTGTTTATGCCTCTTGAAGTTTGCTTGAATGACAGTTGCTGCCCTGTGCATTTTGGCAATGTTGGTCCGCACACAATGACCTCTGAAAGCTGCCTGAAGAACGATGGCAGAAAGTCTCGTTTTCAGGAACTTCTCCCTTTCTTGTCTCTGAAGAACACAAGAGCGGTAGTATCTCTGGATGATGATGGCAGACAGACGCATGGCCTGGAATTTGACTTCCTCTCTGTGCCCTCTGAATGCAGACTGGATCACTGTGGCAGCTTGATGCCAACCAGCAACTTCCTTTCTGACCTGCTGCCCTCTGTAGGCTGCCTGAAGGATGACTGCGGCTCTGCGCAGTTTTTGGTATTCTTGCATTTGTTGCTTTGCTACTACAGTGGCCCGATATCTCCGCTGAATGGTGAGGATGGAGGATTTTATGGTGAGATACTGTTTGCGCTCACAGTGTGTTCTGTAAGCTCTCTGGATAAGACTGGCAGCCTGCTGACTTTGTTTGAGGATTCTTCTGGATTTCATTCCACGATATGCAGCTTGTAAGACAACAGCAGCATTCTTCTTGGCACTCAGGGCATGCATCTCCTCTCTCATTTCCTTGTTAGCTCTGTAACATGTTTGCAATACATTGGCAGCCCAATTCAGCTTCTTGTAGTAGGTTCTCTGCTGGTACATTCGGAAGTGAGCCTGAATTGTTACAGCTGCTGCATGTTGGATACGCAACTGTTTTCTGACCTCATATCCTCTGTAGGCTGCCTGCAGAATAATGACTGCCCTGCGCTTTGACAGGTAGTCCAAGCGGTCTTTTCTTGCCAGGAAGACTTGTCTGTACCTCTGCTGACAAACCAAAGCTGCTGCCTTGATAGCTAGGAAATCTTTCCTTTCATGAAAGGTGAGAAACTTTCTCTGAATGATTGTGGCAGCTTGGTGCATCTCTGCGATCTTCTTCCTGGCCCTGTGGCCACGATATGATGCCTGGATATAAACAGCTGCAGATTTCATTGTTCTGTACCGCTGCATCTGTTGATCCCTGAGCATTTTGGCCCTGTAGCGCTCCTGAATAATGATGGCCGCACACTTGGTGGCAAGATAAGCCACACGTATTCTGTGCATCCTGAATTGAGCTTGGATTGCTCTGGCAGCACTGTGCCTCTTCTTTAGGTCTTCTCTCACTCTAAATCCTCGGTAGACAGCTTGTATCTGTATGGCAGCCTGCTTTAGCCCTCTGTATTCATTTTGCTGTGCCCTGCAGACCACAAGAGCTCTGTATCGGCTTTGGATAACAATCACAGCACTTTGTAGGAGAAAATATCTTTTCCTACATAAAAACATCCTAACTGTAGACTGGATGACAGTTGCTGCCCAGTGTTTTTTCTTCAGCTCTGTCCTAACCCTCATGCCTCTGAATCCAGCTTGGAGAGTAACACAGGCTTTTCTCATGTGCAGGTATGTTCTCCTCATCTCCTTTCCAATCACATAAGATCTGTAGTGATGCTGTATGACTATAGCAGCCGCCTTCTTTAACCTGTACTCTGTTTGCGCTTTGTGCCGGCGGTAGTAAGCCTGTATCAGTGCTGCACACTGATGCCACTTCTCTATCCTCTTCCTGTCAGCTCTGCCTCTCCAGTTAGCTTGTATAATGAGTGCAGCATTCCTAAGAGCATCGTAATCCTTCTTTGTCTTACGAGCCAAAATCGTGGCTCTGTGCTTGTGCTGAATCACAGCTGCTGCTTTTCTCAAGAGAAGGTAGCGCCTCTGGGCAGCACACTTCCTAAATGCTGCCTGGATCACTGTGGCTGCCTTGTGCTGTTTCTCCAGGGATTTCCGAGCCACTTTTCCACGATAAGCTGCCTGTATGGTAATGGCAGCACATCTTGTCCTCACAAACATTTGCCTTTCCACGTCTCTTTCCAGAGATGCCCTAAACCAGCGCTGGATTATGACAGCAGCACATCTCATCTTTTCCACCTGTTTTCTGACAGCATGCCCTCTGAAGGCACTCTGAATGGCAACAGCTGAGTGATTCTGAAGCTTCAACATCTGAAAGCAGCGCCTCTGTGCGTGACCTCTGTACTGGGCTTGAATGAGCACAGCACTTGTTTTGATTATTCTGTATTGATGTAGGCACCTCTGCATTCTATACCAAGACTGAATCCTTAAAGCAGCCGCAGTTTTTTCAGCCATTTTTACCTCATACCATTTCCTAAATGCAGCTTGTATCACTTTGGCAGCACTGTTTTCCTTTATTGTTTTCTGGGTTTTCCATCTTCTGAACCCTCTTTGTATTTTCACCACTGCAGCTCTAAGTGAGAGGTAATGCTCCCTATCTCTTCTTACAAGAACCCTGGCTCGCAAGTGCCTCTGAATGACGGTTGCCGCCCAGTAGATTCTTCCATAGGCAGAGGCCGCCCTCCTCATTCGCCATTGTGCTTGGACTACAATGGCGTAGTATCTGAGGCGTTGGTAAGCTCTCATGCTCGAAAACATCCTCCATTGAGCCTGTGAGGACAAGATAAGAACCATCTATTCAAAGACCAATTACACAAGAGGGTTACAAAATGGCCAGACATTGAAATTGTCGACAAAGAAAAAAAAAAAAAAACACATCTTGATGACACATGTTGTAAATTCAGGACCAACATCAGTGTCTCTCTTTTACAATTAAGATCACTGTCTGAGGTAGGTGAAACTAAATCAGATCAACAAGTCAGAACCATCAACGATGAGGATGATGAAACTTTAAACTCTTATGTCTACTGTTGCTTCTGTTATGTGATATTTTTCATTTAGCATCAATTCTAGATAGTTACTCAAAAACTTTGTCATTGATGTTTTTGTTAACAGCCCATTTCATCCTTACATATGTAACAAACACCTACCTGGATGAGAGTTGCCGCTTCATGCTGCAGAGCCCTAAGTTGAGCCGCTTTTTTCAGCCTCAGCCTGTTGCGGGCTGCGTAACCCCTCCAGACTGACTGGATGATAACGGCAGCATGATTCTGTCTCTTAGCTCTGCGCTTCTGGAGAAAACTCCTCACAAGTGACTGGATTTTCGCAGCAGCCATGTTCCTTTCCTGTATCCAAAAAAACCCCCCATAAATTAAAGCAACAGGGAGAACTTGGTCAGCAAAGAAAACTAACAATGAAACCCAATAAAAGAGAAAAAAACAAAAAAATGAAAGAAGAGCACAAAACACTGACACAGAACCAAAACTGCAGTTGCAGATTATTATTTTTATTTTTTTTAAGTCGCTGTACACTGTGACACCAATTAATTTTGGATTAATCTAATAGATCGGATCCATAAAACCATCCCTTTGCAGTTGTACCTAACATTGAACCAACCTTGTAGAGCTGTAGATCTTTCTTTAATCTGTATTTCCTCCAGGCGCCCTGTATGACCCGAGCTGCTCTGGTTTCATTTCGCAGGTCCAGAAGACGAACACACAGGAAGGACAGGTACGACATCACAACCTGTAAATAAACAGATGTGGATGAGGGAAGAGGTTCAGCATTTCTCTCTGGTCTTGACACTTGTTGGGGAGTTGTGTTTATTTTTTAATCATTCATTCATCATCAAAAATCCCCCAAAATATTAAGTGAACATTTTTTAATTTAGTTGAAAAGACAGATACAAAAAATGTTACTGGGTCGGGTCTCAGATTTGACTTTACCATGAACAGTGAATTTTTCAAATTACAAAAACAAAGGGAGCTGTTAAATCCATAACCAACTTGACCTCTTGGATGAATTGCTGCTGAGGGTAAAGAAAACACCTCCATGTCTGGTCTCACCTTCTCATTGGGGATGGTGTTGGACATGTCGGCCGGGTTGATCATGGCAGGAACTCCGCCCAGGAAAGACACAGCAGTGTTGACCAGCCTGAAGTTGTTCTTCTCATTCTCCAGTAGCACTTTAAATTCCACTGATGGAGAATCTGGGCCTGTTCACAAAAATAAGACAGATACCATCATCACAAGCCAGTTACAGTCTCTTCATAATCTCTTTTAAAAAGGTGTCATTTGGAAGAAGTGGCCAGAAGGTAGCTCGAAACTATAGGGGGCAGCATAACTCAGAACTGTTGCTCACTATACTCTTTGTTGTTGCCATCTTTGGCTGTAGCAACAACTAGCTGCCATTAGCCGTGGAGATAAGTAGCCCTATTAGCTAATGGCAGTCTGCTTGGATCGCAAGGCCAGTATGGAGGCGATTTACAGCAGCTCTGACCAGGGCTATGACTCCAGGGACGAGAAGACATGGCAGGCGGCAATAGAAGAGGCATGAAGTGGCAGAGGAGCAAGAGTTGGGGGCAATTGAGCTCGTCTTAGTTCAGTTAAAAGAGAGAGGCTGAAGTTCAGGCAGTGTACGGTTGTATTTTTTTGTTTAGTAAGATAAATGGGTGTAAAAAATAATTCCTTTCTGTCAGTTTTTTTTGTTTGTTTTTTAACTTTGACTAAGTAGCAAACTCACTGCTGCATAAATCTCCCAGTCGAAACTCAGGGTCACCTCTTGTGGTACAAAGTGGTATTACGAGACAGGACAGGCTGTGGCTAGCTATTTAGCATGCTAACTTCAGTAGACATCTCTGCAAAACATTACATAGCCGTTGTTCCTCCACTCTGTTGCTAATGTAAGTTTTTTTTGTTTGTTTTTTAACTTTGACTTAGTAGCAAACTCACTGCTGCATAAATCTCCCAGTCGAAACTCAGGGTCACCTCTTGTGGTACAAAGTGGTATTACGAGACAGGACAGGCTGTGGCTAGCTATTTAGCATGCTAACTTCAGTAGACATCTCTGCAAAACATTACATAGCCGTTGTTCCTCCACTCTGTTGCTAATGTAAGTTTTTTTTTTTTTAACGTTTTAAACAAAATCTGGCCATATCTTACAAGTTGTACACGCAAGTTTACAAACATACATTTGGCTTCACACGCTGCCAATCACTTTCTGCCAAAAACTTCTGTCACTATAATAAAAAAAAAAATCTCGAAAAAACAGGTAGATAGGATGTTGAGTTAATTGTTTTTAACATTTCGATGAATTTTCAGTTATGTCAATGTACTTGAATAACTTCTAAGACTCTCCTCTTTAATGTTTGTTTCCGATAGACAGTCTAGATTTCACAACTGATGGGTTTACTGTGGATAAAGCCAGCTGAAAATCCCCAGCTAATGCGATGATTGTATGTTGGACAAATATTCTGGTTTATTCCTGCATCAGCATTCATAAATTTCACTGAATTCCTCATTTTCCTCTAAATGCCTCAGACGTCTTTATAAAGTTCCTTGTATTCCACACTCTAATGCACCACAAACGTCTTTGTGATGAATAAAACATTCACTAGGACATTTTTTTAAAAAGTGCATCCAAACAGACAAGTGCACAGAGCCAATGAGTACCATTCAGGCCTGTTGGCCAGGAGTCAAAGGAGTTGTCAGAGTCGCTGGCTGAGCAGTTGAGCTCCAGGCGGCCCCTCGGTGAGCACTCGACAGTCTGAGTGGTGCCATGACTGACAGCCTCCTCTGGCAGGAGACTGGGGTGGTAGTGGTGGATAAGGTAGCAGAGGACACGGCCATCGGAGAACGCCACGGTGAAGTTCTCCACCTGCAGACAGACAACACACTTCAGTTACAGTTTTTTTTTAAACTTGTGGGGACTTTTGAAAAGTGACAGTGATTCAGGGCTATAAAAATAAGCACCACCATAGTGAAACTATTGTTTGTTGTGCTTTGTTGATATAGACGCCAAAGGTTAAACTGTGTTGATGTTTGGTCTCGTGTCTCATGAGTTAATTAATGTTGATTGCAAACTGGACGACTTGTTGTGAGTGACTACATGATTTGACAAAGGCTGATGTTTAGTTTGAGGGACATTTTTGGTTCACCAACCTCAATACAAGTTATGCCATTAGATTTGGTACAGACATTTATTTTCCCCACAGGATGAATCCTAATGACCAGGGCTGCAACCAACAATTACTTTCATTGTCGATTAATCTGTTGTTCATTTTCTTGATTAAAAGCACAGTATGTCATTTCTGTAAGTGTGAAAGTAGTGTGCCGATGAAAATCTATCTAGTTGACTGTTCATGGACATGGTAATGTTTTAAAGATGTATTCACCTTATGTTCAGTTACATTCACACACTTCCTTCCTCACTCTCTAACTCTCTCCCTGAAGTTATAGTGGCAGTTTGAATAAAATTACAGATTTCTCCTGGTTCCAGCATTGATGGAAACATTTGGGCTACTGCATTACTCAACTGAACAAAATATATAACAAAGGTCTAGTTGTATTTAGACATTTAAATGCAGAAATGATAGATATTATATCAGAAAATGGTGTTGACAACCAATCGATTAATCATTGCAGCTCTAATAATGACTTTGATGACTGATAAATTGTAGTTTTGAATGAAAAGTCGACTTTCTTTTAATGGTTAATAAAATCTGGTTCACGCAATCATGTTCCACCCACAGTCCAGGGAAATTTGGCTGCCTATATGCATTTGACATGTCAAGACAATGTGAACACGGTGGAGTGTACGTTTCCAATATCAGTGATGTTTTGTTTAGCAACCTGGCATGAAGTTTATTTTTCCTCTTTTTCAGATCACCCCACCAAAGGCTACAACAATTATACATCATAGATACATTTTCCCCTTTTCAAGGATGTATTAGAGTAAAGTGCTGTAATTATCTGAGCTTACCAGACCGTTCTACTTGTTCCAATATTTGCCTTTATCCACTTAGTCATTATATCAACATTACTGATGCCTATTCATGAAAAATATCATTTTTAATAAGTACAAATAGTCATCCTTACAATATTGTTCCAATATTGATAGAGGTAACCGTTTAAAAATATTGTGACATTTGGTTTTGTCATCCAGTATGAGCATTTATGAAGTGATTTTGAGGAGATTTCTAAAAATCGATGTATATATCGCCCAGCGCTGATTCATCAAATGACAAAGTACAGAAGGTGAACGAATTAACGACGCATACCTACCTAAAAAGACTAAATAAAACCCTAATCAATACAATCACTTCAACTCCAAACATCAAAAGCATTTTCCCTGTAGGCTCAAATCATTTTCAAACTCACCTTCAGATTGTAGAAGTCACACACAGCTCGGACCCAGTCCAGCAGCAGGGTAATCTTAGTGCTGCTGTGTTCATATGGCACCCTGGTCTTTGCAGGACTCTGCTGAAGGCCCCGATCTGCCCTCAGCGACGCCAGCCTCCGTTTGGTCTTCAAGGTTCTCTTCAGAAAGCCAATTTCCTCTCTCAGCTGATCCTCGTCCAAAATCACTTCCAACTAAACCAATTATTTGATAACAACACATCAATCAACAAATCTTTCCACAGTTTAATAAATGACGAGAATGTTCTGAACTACCAGTGACAGGCAAGTTGGGATACGCACATGAAAGGCAAAGATGATTTTCCACAAGAGGCTCAGGGTCTTCTCTCTGTGTCCATCCACAATGTCTCTGGAATCAATGACGGAGCCTGAAAATAAAGACACATTTAGTGATGCAGGATAAACACTGGCCAGATATTTGGGAATTTATGTTATCGGTTATGGAAAAATTATAGCCGATACATTTTATCAAAATTATGAAGCTGGATTTCTTTCATTGACATAACAAGTGCAGTATGTACACCTTCTGATAGAGTAGGTGGCAGTATGCTCTTCTGAAGTTAGTTTGCAGTGTGTCAAACACAGAGAGGACGAAGACAGGACTGAACGATGTGCAAAAACAACAACAAAAAAAAAAAAGACAGACATAGACGTTGTAATTGCGATATGTGTCACAATTTTAGGGGGAAATGTAACTTTTGCATTACATTCTTACCTGCTAACCACCAATAATAATTGATAAATTGACTTGTTAGTTAATAAAAGGTATTACCCGTTTAGATATTAAAACACTTAAGGCATTTCAAGATTTAAAAAAGCCAATTTAAAGCATCAGGTCTTGTTTTTGTGATCTATTTGTTAAATCAGGGAAAGCGATTGCATTGACATCTATGCGTTGAAACATCGAGACATAAAAGAAATCCTGGTTCGGCTTCATTCTGGCTTACTTAGTCACTCTGACACATGTTCACTGCACAGGCACAAACAATCATATTGTCACATGAAGTTCACACACATCCAACACAGCGTCATAAAGGGCAAAGCAATCAGTTATGTCGCTTTGCAGCCATTTGTGATCCAACACAAAAGGTGTGCAGTGAAAAGACAGGTGTTCATGCTCAAGTGAAGCGGCACAAAATTGCCACAGTGGTGAAAAATACAGCCCAGTATGAAAACACAATCAATATGTAACACTTCTGTGAAAGAAAACACTTCACAGAACATTCAAAAAATATGATCTCATTCTGTGAAGGGCAAACACTTTTTCAGGTTGAGCGTCACCTCGTTTTACTGTTAGTTCGGGGATAAAAATCATAATTACCGCGTTCATCCTTGAGGTCGACCCCTTTGCTTTTGAGCACTTGCAAAGCAATGTCAACATTGTGGACCTTTTGCAGGCGGCTGATGGCTGGCAGGCGGAGCTTGGCCGACAAACTCCATTCCTGGATGAGGAGCTCCATCACGCGCCTGGAAGCAAACCCCACATGAGAATCATATTTAAAAACATACATCTATAAAAGGTGATACAATAGCATCTTTCTTTGTTGCTGTAGCACTTACAAATACTCAAATTACAAATGACAGGGTTCAGACAGATTTTTAAGAGTAAAATCCACTTTTCTCCTCTAATTTCATCCATTGCAACTCCCTGTACACATGGCTCTCACATGTCTCAACTCATACAAAATGCAGCAGCGCATTGCACTGGAGAAGAGGTTTGCTCTGCAAGCATTTGCTGGATCCATTTACATGGTTACATTTTTCAACCTGTAATTCTGTACATCAAAGGAAGGAAAAACTTGAACAGACACAGTCACAAGATTGAACTCTGACCAGCAAGCAGCAGAGCTGTCAGAGGGAGCATCCTTCACTGAGAATCCCAGAAAGGAAATCCCCAGAGTGATGCTACTCCTAAACACTAAAGCTGCAGGGATTCTGCTGTGTGGCTGAGCCTAACCTCTGAGAAAAACGATCCCAGCGGAGGATCACAGCATCACATTGAAATTCATGACGTCTCACTCACACTAGACGAATGCCGCATTTCAAGTCAACTGCCAAATTCTTCACAGCGAAGTTGAACTCGTCCAGGGGCGTCTGCACGTGGGAGACGGGTAACCCGAGATAGCCAAGGTGCCGAGGGAGGATCCCCTCTCCGCTCAGGAAGTCCCTGGAGAAGGCCAGGAGCAGGTCTTTACTCGTCTGTAGAAAAAAAACAAAACAAGAAGAGCACAGTACAGAAGAGGTTAACACACCCCGAAAAGATGTAGATGTGGTTCAAACAGCCTGACCGAGACCTCTTGAAAAGGTGGTTCTGCTTCCGAGCAGACACTGGTGCAGTTTATTTGTGGTATGAAAGCAAACAGATCCACCACAGGATTTTTGGATATTAGTGATGTGATTTTAGCATCTGTGTGTATAAATAAGGGGTGTAATGCTACATGTATTCATCCTAAATCTGGTTGGTACGGAGGTCACAGTTCGGTGCACGCAGTCGTGCGACGAATACGTCTGACTGTCATTTGGGGGGCGGGATTATAACTGTTCTGATCCCGATCCAATCCAGTAAGTGGCGCTAATATGCCATGGCTAATTCACAAGAGACAGCGGAGCTCGAGGACCTGCCGGCTGCTTTCAAATCAGCTGTGTGAGAGCGTTTCAGAGAGCGCGTGGTGGATTAGACGAGGACGGTGTGTTGGTGATGTGCGTTAATACGTCAAACACGCCAACACATATTAGACGGCATCACTCAGGTGTGTCCATCACTGGAGCAAGGCAAAAATTAAATTAATAAATTAATAAATAAATAAATAAAACACAGCAACGTCCATGCTGTTTTCAGGGTAGGGTCGGCTCATTTAGCCTAAATCAGGGCTTAAAACATTTACTGTGACTTTCTAATAACTTAAATACATAAACTCTTTATAATCCATTCACTTGCTTTTGTTATCGTCTTTTAAAAAAGGCAATTTCTTTAAACTTAAACCATTTATTTGCTGAATTTTGCTTTGTTTTATCTTCTTTTTAAATGCAATTTTAAAAAAATATTATGTCTAGGTTGAATAAACTATAGCTGCACTATGATCAGTTGAAAATTAATGAAAAGAAACCTGGTCATAGCTTTTTTCTGCTTTACATTGTAATTATTGTTTAATAAAAATAAGTCTAACTCCTCCTAAACACAGCATGTGTTGTTGTCTTCACTTAAACAGCCACCACTGCTGATCACTTCTACTCAGGCAGAAATGTTCATGGATAAGGTAATGTTTTAAAGATTTATTCACATCATGTTAGTTGGCTTCCTTCCTCACTCTCCGACTCTCTCTCAGAAGTTGAAACACACCATTATCTTAAGTATAATTATGGCTATCTCTGGTTTGAACATTGTTCAAGGATCTTGATAAGTACACAACTCAACAAAATATATCACCAAGGTCTGGTCATTTTTAAACAATTTAATGCAGCAATGTTACATATTATATCTTTAATTTGGTAAAAAAAATAATGACATCCTGATAGATCTGAGACAAGAGATCAAAACTTTTTTTTTTAAATAGATGAAAGTGTGTGTTTATTTTGACATTCACCAAGTGTATGATTGTTATGGTTGTACTTGAGAGAGGGATTTAATATTTTAATGCATTTAATGATGACAGAGTCCTTGTACGTCTTCGCCTACCTTGAACTCTGCATCCAAGCAGAACAGACAGGGGTTGTGCTCGATCAGCCGGGACTCTTTGGCTTTGTCCAGGAAACACACCAGCAGGAGCAGCTTCTTCAGAGTAAAGCGAGACAGCGCCTCCTCGTGGCCTAACCAAGACAGGGTAAAGAGATGTTTAAACATCTGTTTTGTTATGGTATAGTATGATGTACAATGCAGTTAATTTTAATTTTCCAACTAAGGACCACAATAACCATCCTGTATAGATTGTGCTCATAACTTGCCAGTGGGATTCAAAGAATTCCAAACTAACAGAAAACCTGAAAAATGCTGACCATTATCTTCTGATCTACAGGAAAGGAGGATATTTGGGAGGTTAGAAACTTCACAGTATAGTCGAGAAGAGTCTCGGATAAAATTACCCAAATGAAAAGCTTTGATTTTTTTCTCAAAAAGGACCCAATGGTGACCTTAATCTCTTTTGCAAAATGTTGCAATGATTAGCTGATTAATCGATCAGTCAGTCAAAAGAAAATTAAATGGCAGCTACTTTGATGATTGATTAATGGTTAAATTATTTTTTTAGACAACAAATTATTTGGTTCCAGCTTCTTAAAGATGAAGATTTGCTGTGTTATATAATCATAAATTTTAACACTTTTGGATTTTGACTGCTGATGTAATGAAACAAGACGTTTGAACACGTCCTCTCAGGCGCTGGGAAATTGTGATCTTCATGCTTTTCTGACAGGATCCAAAAGAATAATGGCTAAACAAACAAAACATTATCAAATAATGACAATAATCTTAAACTGCAGCTTTAAATTTCAGACAATTCCAGACATACCATTAATGGAAGATCAGTATATCTGCAACCGATTGCACACACTGCATTCTGCCTTTAGTTGGCAAAACTTTTATCGTATATTTACAGACACACCGATCCACTGACTAATAAAGTATATGACTGACAGATTCCATACTCCCACTGTTGTTTTGTCCGCAGGAAATGAAAAGGTTTTGTTTACATCAGTGCAAAAAAGATGTCGAGTCATTTAATTAAAGTTCAGCTCCTACCCACATTGTTAAGTTTTAATTTGCATCGTAATGGTTTGTATTTCTGCCTGGTTATGATATGGTACAACAGGCTTATGTTTCTCAAATGGGAAATACAACCTGAGCTGATAACACGCTCAAATATCCCTTTATTAATTTGGATTCATATAAACTACATGCAGCTTCCAGGGAAAGTTTCCACCTCAGAATATTGCTGATTTTTGTTTTTGTTTTCAGCCCTGACAGTAACACCACAGACAACACAATAACCGATGCTCTTAAATTACCGTCTTTATAAAGGTGAGGCACTTTGGCGTGTCTGTACTCAGCGGCGATGTCTGGGTTCCAGAGCAGTCTCTGGAGGATGAACATAGCCAGTCCCACAGCGTCACTGTTGCTCTCCAGTGAGATCATCTCCCCGTAGATTGTCTGAGAATTAGAAACGTGTTTAGCAAGCACAGCATGGTTGGTGAGGAAGCTAACAACAATGTTTGAAAAGACAAATGTTAAAACACAGAAGAAAACACTGTTGTTTTAGAATACCTCAAGCCCAATCCGTAACCACAGCGGATTGTATGAAAGAAGCCAGTTGAGGACTTTTCGGCGCTCACCTAAAAGACGACAAAAAATACTGTTACTTTCAGGCTTATTCAGGGTACGAGAGGAATACCTACAGGGCTCCAGGCTAACTTTTTCCCCTAGTGTCCCGAAAAATGCTTGTAACCATCCTAAAAATCAAAATGTTGATTCTTTACCCTTTTTTTATATCATCTAACCCTACAAACTGTTTTTTTCCTTTCTATTTACTGTAAACAATTCATAGAATAGGCAAGCATCTTAATGGACTATGCAGACATTGTGTCAAACATGTGCCGATAGATTACAACAGGTATGACGAAGAAAGAAGGAAATTAATATCAAATGATGGAAAAGACAATTGGTTCACATTTGGTTTTAGCATCAGTCCCGAGTGATCCGATCACAAGTAGGCAGCTTCAAGTCCATCAGTTCACACCTGGTATTATATGCATCTTGAGTGACCTCTTGTGATCAGATCTCACTTCCCCACTCTATATGCAAATGTACACACATATCACTAGAACAAAAACCTATTTTTTCATCAAAATTGAGCGTTTTTTTAAGGGAGTCTGGTGACTTTCTCCACAGACGACAAAGAAGTAGCCTGTATTAATGATGGTGAACTGTATTTGTAATGTTTGACATGTTTACCATCGATAGGTTATATTCTTTGATACATTTGGTGTAAATGGTGAAATCAGTTGAAACTGTATTAAACAGAGCCCTGATCACCTCCATACAGATTCCATAACACAATGTTCATTTACCGATGTCCTTCCAAAGATGGCGGTCTTTTCGGACGAGCAGCCTCTTGGCCTCCACCTCCAGTTCGAGCCTCTGAATAGCCTTGACCATGGCATCAGATGTGAAGAGCTGGCAGGCAGAACGTCGGAGGCGATTTAGCTTCCGGCGGGCCGTGTAGGTGCTGAAAGACATTTCCTCTTTGGTGGGAGCTTTGGGCACACTGAACTTGTCGTCGCTGCCCATGACAATGGACACTGCATTCACTACACAAGAAACAAATTAAATGGGAATGTTTTAGACTTTTGCAGACTCATAAAAAGATACTGTAGCAGTTGTAATGTGTTCAGACTCAACAAATGATCTCCTGCCTCCTATTAATACAGAGCCTGCTGAACGTCTGAATGTCTGTTACCTTTAGCCACTTCCGTGTTCACTTTAAAGTCATCTGGGGTGAGGACGTAGTTGATCCACCATGTAAATCCCCGCTCCTGCTTCTCAATCCACCTCTCATCATAGAACATGTTCTTTGCAGCAAACGGCATCGGGTGTCTCGGTATGGCTGGAAGAAAAGAGCAGATGCACAAAATTAAATAAAATTTCAGGATAAACAAAAGCAAAATGCCTTTTCACACACCACAGAAGTTGGTTTGACAATAATCTGCCATCAGATACCTGTTTGCACTGGCTTAATAAAGGTCAGCTTTGACTGCGCTACAGCGACAATTCTTGCCGTCTTCATAGATGGAGCACCAGATGACTTAAGAGACTGGGCACCTGTGAACAATGGATAAAGAGTCATTTCAATTCTCACCATTAATTAGGCAAATTGGCAAAGATCTGATATAAGCAGCAGCTTATACATTTTACCCCTCATTCACCAACAAACCCAAACTACAAGTACAGCAATTAACTCTTACTTGAGCAATTATACATCATTTAATACCTCGAGAGGTGAGTTTGGAGCTCGACTGCTTTGCCTGGGCAGGAACCACAGACCGTGCAGGCTTTACAGATGATCTAGCCATGGAGCGCACCGAGCCTACCGAGCCTGGGGAGCAAAAGCATTAAAGTAAATACAGAGGGTCCAAACACAAGGCAGATATTTAACACAGTTTTGGACAATGATATTGAAGATTTCTCATTGAATTACCCACAACCATCAGTTTGGACATGCACACTCAGAAAACTACTTGCACCTTTAAACTGTACTTCTGCAGCCCAGTTTGAACTTGGCACAGGCCTAGTTAGGGTAAATAAAATTAAGTATTTTCCATGGCCTTAGCTTTTAAAATGCTCCAAACTCTTAACCTTTGTGTTGTGATGCTTAAAGTGATAGTTTGGGTCTTTTGATGAGGGGTTGTATGAGGTTACTATCCCTAGTCAGTGTATTTCTTGCAGTAGATGTGTCAGAAGAAATATCCATGGCCAATAAAAGAAAATAATCTACAGAGTAATGGTTGTTTTTGGCAAGTAAATGGACAATGTGAAACTCAACCCAGCAGAAACAACATCTGCTGTACTTTTTAAGTTCTCCTATAAAGCTACATGAAGTATTTCACATCTTCTTACATACAACATGAACATTCTTCCGATTGGCTCACCTGCTGCTCTCGTCTGTTGCCTCTGTGATGCACTTCTCCTCTCCTGGACTGTTCTTGAGGCCTCGGTTTTTCCAGCTACCACCCTGCTCCTTTTGACACGCTCTGTCTTCCCAGCTCCCTCAACCTTCACGTCACTTTTCAAAAACTCCTCACTCTTCCTCTTCTTGCTCTTCACCGCCATTTGAATAGGGAATGAGTCTTGTTGAGGGGACAGCGGTGCGGACACAGCCGGAGACAGCTCCCACACATTTGGTTCTGATGTGAGGCTGAGGCGAAGAGAAGATGAGCCCGCGGGTGATAGAGAGGTGAACGTAAAAGCGATGGGAGCAGCGCCTGCAGGAGGCGGGGGAGTGGCTGAGAAAGAGAAGCGACCCGAAGCCACAGATGGAAGGGAGGTGACAGGGAAGGTGATGGGTGTAGGTGAGCCGCTGAGTCGTGGAGCCGGGCTGGAGGAGATAAACTCCTGGGCTTGATGTCCGTCCCCGCACAGGGAGTTGGCAGCCTCAGAGTTTTGCCATCCCTTGGTTGCTGTGTCTGGGTCTATAACGGGAAGGATTGGAGTGCCCGGAGCAGACTCACACTGACTGTTGCCATCAGACAGCTCAAGTGTTTTATCTAAGAGCCTCCGCCTTGACTTCTTTATTTTCCTTCCACTCAAACATTTTGCCTCCACTGGTGCTTTGGTCTTGGTCACCGTGGCAGATGTAAAAGAGGCCTTTTTTACCCTCTCCATCGCCTTATCAGACTCTGAATCAACAACATTTTTGCTG
The DNA here is from genome assembly GCF_040436345.1 of Pagrus major. Lineage (NCBI taxonomy): Eukaryota > Metazoa > Chordata > Actinopteri > Spariformes > Sparidae > Pagrus > Pagrus major. The sequence continues at coordinate 28,929,385 of NC_133225.1, read as the reverse complement.
ACAAAGAAAGTAAGTCTGGGTAAGTCATTTTCCTCAGGTCCACAGCCATGATTCCCACTCTTGGATTCCAGTGAATCTGAAAAGCCACAGCTTGAACTAGTGTCTCCAGGACTGGTGGTAATGTGGGACAGATCAGAGTCAATGATGGCCAGTGCATCTTTCAAGGATAGAACTGGGGTTCCAGGTAACACACTGTCTGCACCATCGGCAACGGCTTCAGACTTTACAGCCGCAGAAAGTGGGCTATCTGACTGAATATGAGGCATGAGCTTTTTAAATCTCTCTGGTGTCCCGATGGGCGACAGCGTCCTGTTGAGCAGTTTGGTAAGATTCCCGTTTTCAGGTTTGTTCACCAAAGCATCTGGGCTACCAGACATGTTGCCAGAGTCCATCAGCTTTCCGGCGGGGACGAGTAGAACAAGAGGAGAATTCTTCTGAACATGATGGAGATTCTCCTGCTCCGACCAGGCCAGAGACAGTTTGCTCTGGGTGGAGCTCAAGTTCTTCTGCTCTTCTGATGTCCGGATAGAATCTTCAGTGGGACTGTGCTTGGTGAGGGACCTCTCTCTGACAGTTTTGCCCTCGTTGAGAGAAGCAAGCGGACTGCGAGGCTTTTCCCGTTTGTACTGCTGCTTTCGGGACACTTGGAAGGTTTTATTGGCTGCCATCTTCAGCGGTTGATCCGTTTTGTTTCTCCTGGGTGCAGTAACTCTTTCACCCTCCCTTTTGTTTTTGATTGTGTCCCATAAGCTTTTCTGTAAGAAAAAAGAAGAACATACAAGATATATTCCATGTCAAAATCACGATCTTAGATGTAGTTGTTAAGGTCCCTAATTATGCTTGAATGAGAACTGTGTGATCAAAGGTTTTCTAGAGAATTTAGGAAAATTTGTCCAAGTCTCAAGCAATTCCCAAAGTCATTTTACTTGAGCATGTCAAGTCACAGGTTGTGTCAAGTCAAGTGGAATCCTTATTTAAGGAAAGTCAAGATAGTTCTAGAGAGGCAAAGTCAAGCCCCTTCCAGTGGACTACCATGGGACCTTATCTCAGAAAAAATATGTATGCTAGTGAATTGTGCCGTGAATTACACATATAATGTTGCAGTTTGTCATAAAACTAAGGAAATATGAGATGAAAATAGGTAATAAAAGACACAACAGATGTGTAAGGGATGTCGTCTAGTTTAACGCTCAACAAAGCCCCTAACGATGATGATGATGTAGTTCACTGAGCGGTTTTACACAAAACTAAATATTTTACTATCTTTATGACAAACTGCGACTTTCTTGACTTGCAAAATTATCTTTTAAATTCACCATGTGGGATTTATAGAACAATTCAAACAGGACCAAATGTCCCATGGGGCACACCAGAACAGGCAGGACTTATAACTTATAATAGGAGAAATAACAAAGTATTAGTACAGACAGGTGTTATAATATTTTTAACCTGTTTGAAAAGCATGTCAAGAAATTGAAATTGTATTAGAATTAATGATATTCAGTGAAATTAATTAAACAAATAACTTCATTAAAGCGTATTTTGGTCTTAATTTTCTCTCACTCAGAAACACTTGTAATGTCAGTGTTGACCATTTTTTAAAATGTCCACATAATTAAACATAAAATGAATACAGACGAGTCATTGGAGTCTTCATGTCTCCAGTCAAGCCACAACTCTGTAACTTCCAAGTCGAGTCTCAAGTCATTTATTTTCAGTCGCGTTCACAAGTCATCATAACAGTGACTTGAGTCGACCAGAGAGTCCAAGGCAAAGTCTTAAACATCTCTTTTTGGCCGACAAATAGTCCAAAATCTTCTAATATTCAATTTGCTATAATGTTAAGACAAGAAAACGCAGCACCTTTTCTCACTGAGAAACAAGATAGTTTTTACATTTTTTACTTAAAATAACTACAACACTAAATTGATTATCAAACTAGTCGCAGACTATATTTTCGGTCAGTCAACTTGACTATTAAAAGGTGAAATATGTAGTTTTGTGGAAGAAATTGTAGTCAGAGAAGAAAGATCTTCATTGACTGATTTTGTTATGCCAAAACAAACTAAGGTCAATTTGTCTATATACTTTATTCAGTCCTGAAAACAGAGTTTGATTACTTAAAGGACAACACAATTTCATTCTGTTTTACTCTGTTTATATGTGGCGGACCCTGCCATCTTTTCTAGCTTCAAACAGTGTTCTGGGGACCTTATTTTCCTCTGAGAACAGCTTGTCTAGATCCATTTGAGTGCATTGAAGCTGTAACAGCTTCTGCATTAGGCTCAGAATATTCACCTTTTTCTTCTTCGGTGCTTCTGCTCTCCCCAGCATGACAGCCTGGTGCTTGAGGACTCCATTGGCATTGAAGATGATGAGCTCTCTAATTCCTCCTTCTTCTGTTGGAGTCCAGGTCACTGTTAGACTGAATGAACCCTCAGGCTGCAACACAAGGCACAAGACAAGACGTGGACCAAATGCAACAGGAGGACAAAACACAAACCATTAAGGGCATACTGATGTGTGTTTCAGCTTAATACTGCTCCTAAACATGACTACAGCTTCCACAGGCTCGGTGGGACGTGAACTGTGTCCATTTCAGCAGAGAAAAGCCGATAGCTAGGTGAGGACATACCTGAATAGTGAACGTGCCGTGGTCCACAGAAAAGCCTTTACTTGAGGGGATCTTTTCAACAGTAACCTCCGCGTCTGCGTCCTCTGTAGGGTTCTCAATTAGCAAAACAGCCGACTTGGAAGTTCCCAACTTCACTGTTCCAAATGTCATGAAAGGAGCCTTAGAGAACTGGATCAAACTCAACGTCGGAACATCATTCTCCTTGTTGTTGCCGTCGTCTCCCCTCACCGGACTAAAGTCCAGAAATCCTCTCCGTGTTGACGCTATCGTTTCCGACATCTTAATTTTTTTAAAAGAGCCGCAGTTTAACAGACGACATCACTTACATGTTATTTAAACGTTCAGTTATTCACCTCAGCTACTACTGCTGACTGCTCACTGCTACTGGCTCTGTCCTAATGCTAGCCAACTAGCAAACGTTAACACACGCTTCCTTCAACAACATGAGGACCGTTTGAAATTCGGTGTGTTGTTTAATCAGCCAATGGTGAGCGAGTTATGGTTCCGTCTTGTCCAATGGGTAAAGAGAGTAGATTGAAACCGTATGAATACACCGCTATTGACCAATAATTTGTCGACTGGATTTTTAAACTGCCATAAGCCACGCCCATAGTCGAAGATACAGTAAAATGAAGGCGTATCACTCTGATGTTATTTTCTGACAGCACCAAAGAAAAAGGACTAATTTGTTCTTTTACTTATTTAGATCGAATTCTACACAGGCTGAAATTAATGACAAAAACATAATTAAAATGTATCAATTGAGAATTTCCGTAGAATACAATCTTTGCTTATTCGGGTTTTTAGCTGAAAGTGTTTGACACACATAATACAATAACTCCATTTTGTGCCTGATTTATTCGCGTTAATGTATAAAAGGGTATTTTAATCACAACATGTCACAAAACAAAAGTTGTTCACTATTAGAAGACTGATTTTGATCTGTGGAAATCCTGGCAGACTCGTCCGACGGACAGCTCGCCGTGATCGTATAGTGGTTAGTACTCTGCGTTGTGGCCGCAGCAACCCCGGTTCGAATCCGGGTCACGGCAGTTTTTTGAAGAGACATGCGGGTTTCCCCTGAGAGCCCCGATAAGTTTTGACAAAACAAAACAGAAATCTATATGCAAACACGTCCACAATGTAAAATGACATTGCTAGTAAGAGCGCAGCCTGTCTCCTTTTTCTGCTGCTTCTACTCCACCACAATTGAGGGAAACGTTGTACTTTTATTCCACTATATTTGTAACCGTTGTCACTTTGCAGATTAAGATTAATAATACAAAAAAATATCAACAGAGCATTTCAATATCATATTAGGTTGATGAGATAAGACTTTATTAATCCCTGCAGGGTTAATAAAGTGTATAAAATTAGCTCCAACTTTACCACCTGCAACACTGGTGTAAGTATTAAAGCGTCAATCATTTTAGCAGTGATAGAATGTAACGAATTCTTAAGTACAAATTAGAGAGATACTAGTAGAATTTCAATTTTCTGCTACCTAAAGCTGTACCCCTTTTCCACTGGTCCAAAATCCCACTTAAACCCAAAGATCAGGCTTTTGTGTGCAATGGGAATGCATACACTCGGCATTTACACCGGGTCAATTGACTCTGCGGTAGACATGGGTTTCTATCACCTTGGCTCGGTTTTGATTGAAACGTAAGACCCGGGTGAACATGCTAAATTCCCACAAAAGTGATGACGCATTATCAACATCCAGTGGTGGTGCATAAATAAATTTGGGATGCGGTCTATTAATGACTTTTTATTACTGGACACAGTGTTGGAGGTGGAGCCCCGTTCATTCCTATGAAAGCTGCTCAGTGGTGTTTTGAAGCCAAATAAGCTCGACTTCATGGCTATGAAAATACCTGGATCACCGGCCGAGCCGGCTAACTTCCGGTTTAGGGCCCAGCTAACTTGCAGGGGGATAAAATAATTTAATCGTGCGGTTTTTCTAGACTTTCCAAATGTTATTGGACTGAATGGCTCAAATTATGAGAGTGAAACGAGTCATTTCTTAAATAATTAATGCACCGTTTTACAGACACTTCTTTCACAATGGGTCTGTTGTTGTTTTCTCTTCTGTTACAACTGTTTCCGGCGCAGTCGTGACGTCAAACGTGACGTCAGTGATGTACAATGCTTCACAGACAGGCTGTCTTCCCTGTGGGAAGTGGGAATGGGGTAAATAGGCAATTTTAAGTGTGTGTACCCGCATTTGAAATACCCGTGTAGACCTGCTAATTTTGGTGGAAAAGCTGTATTGGTTGGTTGGTTGGTTTGTTGGTTTGTCAGCAGGATTACACAAAAACTACACAACGTATTTCTACAAAACTCGGGTGGAGGAAAGGTCTTGACCCAGAATAGACCCTGTTAACTTTTGGTGTGGGTCGGGACAAAGGGACAAATACAGAGATTTTTAAAATCATTTTCTTTGAAATTGTCCGAGAGGTGGGTTGTTTTTTTTTTTGTTTTTTTTTTTTTTACATTTTTGTTCATTTCTCAAGGAATAATGCATGGATTTATTGAAAAAGAAAATCAGGTATATTGAAGTGGCTGGTTTCTATGAGTGAGTGCGTTTTACTGCATAAAGGGGACTGCTTGGCCCTGGCAGAGTTATGCACTATACTAAAAAATATATATGCTTAAAAAAACACGAAAAAAACAAGATTCTAAAACTCAACAAAAGTCAGTAGATCCATAGTATACAGTATAAACTACTATACATGTAAATATAGTATAATTACAAATCTTGATTTTGTATTTTTGAATGTAGAACATCATTTAATTAAAAAAAATAGTACTAAAATGTATTTATAGAGCACTTTCTCAAAGGCAAAAGGACCTTTTCATGAACAGTAAGAGCAGGTTGATACATAAATAAAATCCACACTGTTAAATATTCAATGGGATCATAACTTTCTAGACAGGACTCAGTTTTATCCTCCCAAAATATTACACATGGAGTGGCTGAAGTTCTAAACTAAAGTACCCACAATGACCAGCTGGGGGCAGCCATGCTCAGGAGTTCAGTATAAGCTTGCACAGTGCATTGATCCAAAGTGTGTAATGGTCTTTCAATGACTTAGAACTGATTCTAGAAATATTGATTAAGCATTGAGCCACTGAGAGAAGAGACAATTTCCCTTGAAAAAACATGTAACTCAAACATGACTTAAACACATGGGATAAAATGGCACAAAGACAACACAAGAAAAACTGTTATTATCACTCAAATAACTAAAGTGTTTTATGCTGCTTCGGTTCAAATGAGTTAATGTGTCAGACACGCCTGTTGGACATCGCAAGTCACATCAAAATAACACACACTAGATTGACAAATGTTTTCTTTCTATTAGCTGTTTACATGCATTTGCAAAGAAAAGAACAAACTTTCAGGTCTGCATACTGAGAGACAATACACACTACATGATGTTTTTAAGAACCCTTCATTTGTACACATTCCCCACAGTCCAACGAGTGAGAATGTTTGTGATAACAGCTTCATTCATCCAAACTATGTCCAATTCTGACAACGCATTCACATGTCTCTCCATAACCACACACATACTCTGTGCATCTTGTGTCTCTGTTGTTGCCTCTCTGCTTTAGTCGTGATGAGCAGTAAACTACCACAGCTACTCAGGTGAGTGTGAATTCAAGTGAATATCACTCTAAAATCATTTATCCATGTCATATTTAACTTTTACTGTGCAGAAAGAAGGACGTGCAGAGTTTGAGGTAAGAGGGAAGGTTTCTCTGCATTGTTTTCACAACTAGCTGGGACACTATTTCAGGATGCAACTAAAACATTCCCTAAGAATAGACTTTAGAGTGAAGTAAGAGGCATCTTGCACCCAGTAGTTACATTTTTGAAGTGAACATGTTATTTGCATGTTTAAAGCTTGTAGATTTATCAACGGAAAAGAAGGACAACGGGATAGTTAGTTGGACTTGGAAGAAAACCCATCTTAGAAAAAAGTTTAAACATATCTGGAGAAAGCTGGATTTAAAGCAGAAAGATGGATTTATTTTGTTAGTGTAGTGTTTGCAGTCATTAGCATGTCTATAGCAGTGGCTTGAGTTAAACCCATCCTCCCAGTATCTATCCCTTTGGAAATGTCTCTAACCTCCACTGTCTTTTTGTCAGACCCCCCACCACATTCTCTCTTTGCCTTTAACTGATGATCGCCACATGAGACCTGTTAAGAAATGCTAATGTAAATTCCTTGTGAGTGAGAGTCAGAAACTCCATACTTGCTGACACTGCAGCCCCTTGACTGTTCCCCATAGATGCATTATGTGCCATTAGGCAAATTTATGAAGGCCCATTTCTGCCAAAGTGATCAGGGAAAAGCCAAACCCTCATTATTTTGAAATAACACAAAGTCATTACTTTGAGAAAGTTTCTGTTTATTTTCAGATACTAACTTCTTATTTTCAGATACTAAGTCATTATTTTAAGATGAGTGAGTCATTATTTTGAGTTTGTCATTGTTTTGAGATACCAGCTCATTATTTTTGAGATATTAAGTCATTATTTTGGGGAAATATCTCCTTGAGATGCCAAGTTATTATTTTAAGTTCTCATTATCTTGAGAAAGTTTCATTCATTTGAGAAGTCATTATTTTGAGATACAAACTTCTTATTTTGAGATATTGACCTTCAACATTTACATTTTATGAACATTTCTCATTATGACTACAGGATTATCTTTTACTTTTTTCATCAAAATTGGTCGAAATGAGCTTCCATACAAACTAGAGCACAGCAGACGGCGTCAAAGAAGGGGTGTGCAGCATAGACATATATACGTATATGTCTATGGTGTGCAGTAGCTGAGAGCAGAAGGGTGTATACTGAATAAATAACAGACTTCGTACAGTTTGCTAGAACACACTCTGCTTCCGTCCATTTGTTTTGATTCTCCACCCTCCTCAAGTCGAGGCTGCCCACGTGACCGGGCGCCGTCCAATCCCGTGCCAGAAGAGCACGGCTCGTAATTTTGAACAGACGGAGTGCAGCCAGGCAGAGCCGAGTCTCATCGATGCTGCCATTCACGGGCTGGTAGCAAAACATCCGTGAATACTTAACCAACATAAGGATATTTGCACTTCTTACATCTGATGAAGTCTAAACTTTAGCGCTGTCTTTTTTGGGATGAATATGAGTTCTCATGTTATCACCCCTGGACCCTACCGAGCCACAAAACTGGTAAGTTAACGTCGGCTGATCGGGTCTTTAGCTAGCTAGAGCTTGCTAACAGCTAGCTTAATTAGTTAATGCGAAAAGTTATGGTCAACGGCACCGCTGTAGTTTACTGTCAGCCGTGTTTAAACAAACTTTACACTTTATCGTGAAGATGTCGAAAAGAAATCAGGACATTAAAACAACTGTTAGTTTGTTAAACTACTTTTATTATTGAAATACCGTTAACTTAGCTACGTTTCTATCCAGTAAAGTTACGTGGCTGTTCCTCTAAAATGGCCCTAAAATGTTTTTGAAACTGCAACTAACGATTATTTTTATTATCTTGAATTCACTACGCAGCGTTGTTCTCTCGATTAATATCTTAGTCTTTTGGTCTTAAAATGTTTTGTCAAGCCATATTGTCCAAAACCTAACAAATATTAGCTAAATTTGGCTAACAAACGTTACTGTCATAGAGGACCAAACAAATCGTAACTGACAGGGTAACCTTTCAGTCATTTTTCCTTACTAAAATTAAAGCTCCTTAATGAAAGCCAGTAGTCATCAAAATTGTTAGTAACACTAAATACGTTTCCATCAGTCAACAAACCGATTTCATGCAATTGTATCAGCCCAAGCTAAGTTTAATTCCCCAAATTAGACTTTTTTCTAAGCAGTTAAAGTCAGACAACTAAATACTGAACAGTGAGTCAGAATGTGAACTGAGGCAGGCACTGATCACACATACAGTACATGGGTCAGATGTGTCTTGCTCCTAGGGCTGCAACTAGCATAATTTCCATTGTCGATCAATTTTTGCATCAATCTTTTAATCTGTGTAATATCCTAAGATGATGGGAAAGTTTCACAGGTCAGGTATTCAACCTCATGTACTTCCAGGTTGCATAGAAGTGGAAAAAGTCTTTAAATGGTCAAAATTCCACTTGTAGTAGGAGGACAAACTTTACAATGATCTTTGACCTGTGGCTCCTGGATGACCCTGAGAAAGGCCACAAACCAAGACTGTTAGTCTCACAATAATGTGTTCTTTATCCTACAAGTGTTGCTGGAGTTTTGACCCTTTTGGACCTCTACTCAACGAATTGACTAATAATACCAGCACTGCTTATTTGTCACTATTTTGCTTGTCTTCATTGTTTGTTAACTTGTTTATCCAAGAGTTAGAGCTGGACAATATATCTATCATATTGTGATGAGAGACTATATATCATCTTAGATTTTGGATATCGTCATATGTCGTAAGTGTTGTCTTTTACTGGTTTTAAATGGTTTTAAAAGTGATGTAATTTTCTGAACTTTTCAGACTGTTTTACTTGTTTTAATACTTGCCTTTACCCACTTAGTCATTAACAATCTGAATCTGCAAATAAATATAGTGGAGTGAAAAAGGACAGCATTTGTCTTTTAAAATGTTGTGGAATTGAAGTATAAAGTAGCAGAAAATGGAAATACTCAAGTGAAGTACAAGTACCTCAAAATTGTACTTGTGTAAATTATATGTATTTTAATTCCATCACAGATTATTTTGATTATTACTTTTCACTAAGATTTTCATTTTTACTGCAAATGCAGACCTTTATCAGTTCCAAATATCAGCTTGATTACTAATAATCTGTGTCAGCCCTGAATAAAACCATGTCAGTTGATACCTAATTATCATAAACCCTTTTGCTAAAGTGCACCAAATTAAATTGGACAGTGTCATACATTATGTACTAAACTATCTGTCCTGTTTCAGTGGAATGAGGTGACTCGCTTGTTTCGGGCTGGTATGCCCCTCAGGAAACACCGCCAGAACTTCCGCCACTATGCCTCCTGTTTCACAGCCTCTGCCGCTGTAGATTGGCTTCACCAGCTGCTCTGCAGCAACAGCAATTTTGGCCCCGATGTCACCAGGCAGCAGACGGTTCAGCTCCTGAAGAAATTTCTAAAGAACCATGTGATCGAAGACGTGAAGGGTCGCTGGGGCAGGGAGGATCTGGAGGACAACACCACGCTGTACAGGTGAGCGTTTCGGAAAAAAAATGTTCTTTTTAGTTATTTAAATAAACATTTTAAAGCATCCAAAACATTTATAAAGATTGATGTTGATTATGCTCTCATCCACAAAATTAAAGTCCATTTCATCTCCTTTCCTCCAGATTCCCCTCCACTTCTCCTCTGAAGCCCATTCCTTGTCCAGCTCAAGCCTCGGCCCCTGGTTCTATTAAGAAAAGGCCTTCATTCAGGGACAAAGAAGGTTTCTTCAAGTTTAGGAGTTTCAAGAAGGAGAAGGAGACGCAGGTGAGTTAGATTGGACATAGAGTATTGTATCTATATTGTGTGTCTATAAAACGAATCTTAAAAGTGAGATGTATACTGACGTAAATACTTCCCCAATCAGTCGAATGGATGTGTGTAAAGAAAGAAAAGAAAAAAAACAAAAAAACTGTGTGGTGGTTCATGCTCTCTTTATGACTTCCAGGAAAATGTAGATCCTGCCCTCCAAGCAGGGGGAGAGAATCGGCCAATAGAAGAGCAACAGGGGCAACGACGAGTGATGACTGTGGAGGATGAACAGGAGATCTGGAGAGATATCACCCTGACCCAGTATAAACACACACATTGAACTGAAAAACCTTTTTGTGTCAGACATTTACAGCATGTCTTATTATATTATGATTAGATTGAAACGCAGGTTTTTCACAGAGCAAATGTTTTCTTGCGTAGAATCAGTAAAGAGAGGATATCTGATGCATGAAGTCCAGAAAGCAGATACCACGAGAATCTTTGTGAGTCACTAAATCTTGTGTGTTGTGTTTCAGCCTGCAGAGGATTCTGGGTTGTGCAACTCTTGATGAAGTTTTAGACCAACGATATGTAAACCCCCAGAACATCATCCATAATATGACCAAAGTCAACAAGCATGGAGTGGTCACACTGGACGACAAGACAAGTGGGTTTATACATCAACAATAAACTAGCATTGAATATGAGCACAAAAATCCTCATAAACTACAAGTGGTATTCAGGTTTGTCCTATTCAGCTCCCCTAACCCGCAGATTCCATCAGACCTGTGTGCGGCACATTACGGCCGCAAAAACTGCCAGAGCTGACCGCAGCATTCGTAGGCAGTGATTCTGTCTCCACCAGCTGCGCCACAGCACATTTTTCAGCAGTGTCCCAGAAGCAGCTCTCTGCTCTGGTATGAGATTACGCGTCGAGTCTATTTTTTCGACGGAAGCAGACAGCAGTTGTGTCAAACTGCACAGAGCAGATCGAGCCAGACAGGAAGTTAGACTGCAGAACAGCATAGAGCATCCAGTCAGTTTTCAAAATAAAACACCCTGTGCAGACTCTGGAGTCGGAAAGATTAATATTAATAATAATAAAAACTCCTAAAACAACAAAACAATCTAACTACATAGTCTACTCACCCATGGTAGAAGCAAAAAAATTACGAAATAAACACAATTTAAGCAAATCAACATCATGAGACATGAACCAGAGCAGCCTTAAATCGAGGCTGGATTAGCATGGTTCTTATCCAGGCTGTCTTCCCTCTCCTCCCTGAACGGTCCTGCTGGTCAGGTTGAAAGGTCCAAAGATGCCGTGGGCAGTGAATGTCTCAAATTCTGCTACTCTTAATCCAAAGCCTGTGCTTCCAATGCTGATGAATGTAATGGACGGGTCCGCCATCCACTAAAATACGAGCATAGACTATATTACTTACAATCCACAAGGAGTAAGATGTACCGTAACTGGCAGCCAGTTTAACATGTTAATTATCTCTTCAGATGACCTTCCACACTGGGTTTTGTCTGCCATGAAGAGCCTGGCCAACTGTGAGTACCAACGAGCTTCTTAGACATTTCTGTCCTGTCTGAATACTGCTAAGAATTGGGCACTTCATTTTCACCTTCCAAAGCTTGACAAAAATTACGGAATTCCTTTATGTACCACATATTCACAGTAATTTCATCGGGTTTTAATATAATTTGATTCTGTGCAACATTTAGTAAAGTAAACACTTGAACAGTATTTGTTTATTTAGGATTCTATGTAAAATTAGAGGATTGAAACTCATACCTAAGTCTGTGTTAGGATTATGAATGTAGTTTGAAGTGTGTAAGCTGTTTAACATCCTTCACTCTCATGAACGCTGCAGTAACCGGCTGTTTGTTTTAGGGCCAAAGTACGACAACGCACAGCCGTCCTATCCCGGCTTTGAGAGAGATGTCTTCAAAACAGTGTCTGATTACTTCTACAGCCTTCTGCAGCCACTACTCACATACGAACTGTATGAACTATTTATCAACGTCCTGGGTAGGTATTGTGGGCTGATTCCATTAGGCTAAAACCTGGAATTGTTGTTCGGAGGCTTAGTTGTAGTGTTACAAGAAAAAGATGCTCAAACTCACAGGGTTGTCTGCAGGATCTTGTTGCTCATGATAACATGCTGTCCCCACAGTGGGGTTCCAAGCTTTGACCTCTAACGGTGCCTTTTGACTGCTAACAGAGGTTTTGGTTGTTGTCTCTTGTTTGTGGAGTCCTAACAGCAGTATGAGCAGCTGTACTCTCTGTGTATGCCTGTTACGTGTTTGTTTCTGACCAGCTGATGGTTCTGTATGAACAGTATATGTTTAAAGTAACTAAACCCTCTCCCTCCCCTTCACTGTCTGCTTGCACTGACCCTCTGCCTGCACCACTTTGCTCTCTCTGTCTCTGCATCCGCTCTCAGTGTTTTGTGGGTACGTTGCAGCGCCCACGATACACCAACGTGGGAAACGCAAGAAGTCCGACCTCCCTTCAGCTCCCCCTCCAGCCAAGGCATCTTTCCGCTCCACAGAGTGTCTCCTTCTGTCGCTAATCAGACAGGGGACATGTGATGAGACAGAGTCGCCGATGAGAGAGGTGCTTGGCGGGAAGCTTCAGTCGCGGCTGGCAGCGCTGAAAGGAGGCATGACCAATGAAGGCGATGGTCAGTTTGGAGGCAGCTGCATGAGCCTGAGTACAGCTGGTTCAATGAGGCCTCAAACCAGGAGTTGCTCACTGGAAACTATGTTAGATGACTCTGCCCCTCTCACCCGGCAACAGCTGTTCCTGTCCAATGACAGCCTGGCATCCTATAGCAACAGGAGCCAAGATGACGGCCCTGCCATCACAACACTCCACAGTCGTACAGACTTTACATCTGCATCCAAAGCAAACCCCATTACGTATGAAAATGCTCAAGGAGGTACATCTAGAAATAGGCTGTCTGTAGCTTCTGTAGCAGGACTGTCAGTCACACGGAGGTCACGCGCCTTCCGGCCACGCAGCGTAGGCAGCTGTCTGGACATTGTCGTAGAAACCAGGGAGGAGGATGTCAAGGAGACCAAGTGGCGGGGCCGAGCAACCAGCTGTCTTAACGTGAACACTCCTGCAGAGCCGCATCACTCCTCAGCTTTACTTCCTCCCCCGTTGCCTTCCCGTCATCCCCCCTCTTCCTCCTATCATCCTTTTCTCTCCTCTTCATATGCTATGGCCAAAGTACAAGGGTCTCAGGCTACTACAGCGTTCAGTGGGCCCAGACCTGCCTCCAGTACCTCTAATCTTTGGACGCTTCCTCCACCTGCTGTTGTACGACGCTGCCTCAGCTCTCTGGATGTGTCGAAGCAGTCTCGACCTGCTTCACTGTTCAAACCGCCTGTCTGTGTGCCCACCAGCAGCTCCAAGCCCCCACAACCCAAACCTGAGCACAGTAAGACCCCTCCCCTCTAGCTGTCTGTGTGTCTGCTTGTCTATCCATGTCTAATCAAACTAACTCCATCTAACATCTAACCATTACTGCTATGCAAGATGTTTTATTAGAAATGTAGTTGCTGTTAGTGAAAGAGTGAACCCGAGATGATTTACTCTTTGGTCTTCATTATTTAACATTTCCAAGGTTCCAGTGACCGAGAACAAAGGAATCAGTGAAAGTAATGGTTTAAGGATCATAGAGCTTGTGTGCAAGCTTGATTGGACCATTTAAGATATGCAGCTTATTATAAGTTGCTTGCTTTTGTTACATTCTGTCATTTTTCCTTTCTGGTTCTTTTGATTTTCCTTTATTATGTGCTCTGCCACATCTTCCTTGATTTACGCGAAATAATTTTCAAACTCCTAAAGAAAAAGGTCTCCATATTTTTCTCCAAAAGATTTGGATTTGGATTCCAAAAGATCTCCCCACAAGTAGAGATTCTATCATGCAAATACTAAAGCATAGTCAAGTAAAAGTGGTTGAAAAAGAGGATAACTAACTTGTTTGCACCATGCAACTTTATAAAGCTTAAAACAGGGAATATCAATGGTGAAAAAAAAAAAAGCTTTTAGAAACAATGGCTGTAGCGACACACATAAAAAGAACCTGAGGGTTTCAAAGCCATTCAGTGATTTTTTTAAAGGAATAGATACTCTATCTTTTAAACAAGCCATGCAGCTGGAAAAAAATAAGCCTCTGACCATGAGATGTTAGTGTTGTTCTGTATTAAAGGCAATGAACCAGATAGCCCTGATCCATTACTACATACTCTGTGCATGTCTGTAGCCTGGGACCTGTAGGCCATTTGCAAATTTTTTACAGAGACCAATTCATTCTCTACCTGCAAACGTCCAGAACATCATATTTTCTAACATATTACATTTTATTTCCTGTGCCCTCAGGCCAGATTTGAGCGGGTATGTTCTCTGCTGCCTAGCATTACATTGCTGCTTTTAATAACCACCGTGGTCGCAGATATGAGACGTACTGTTTTTTAAACTGCAAGTGTACTGAATGTCCATTTTTGGTTAAAAGCTCTGTTTTTCTCGACTATTCTCGCCGACTGTTGTCTCTGGTTCCATTGTAGGTTAGGATAGGGTGGCATCTGGGTCCGGATTTAGACAGCGGTTCACGTATAAGTGATCTCGGGAGGGATGGAGAGGGTTAGCAGGTTAACAAGGGAGACACATTCTGGTCATTTTGCTAACAAGGGGGATGTTGCCCCCCATTCCTCCCTTTACAGACTGTATGAATGGATCTGTTCCAGGTGAATCCTTGTATGCACAGATACTTTCTTGGATCAGGGCTATGAAATGGTATGCTTTTTAAGAGCATACTATAACATATAACACAGTTTGTAAGTCTTACCTTACTCATGTCGCTCTATAGCTGTAATATTAGTTGATTAATCTTCCATCCATCCATCCATCCATCCATCCATTCATCCATTCATCCATTCATTTGTCTAATCTAGTGAATGTGATGTAGCAGTGATGGATGAATGTGGCCACAGAGTGATTCTACCGCTTTTTGTTTCTGTACTGTTTGCACTAAAGAGCTCATCTGTTTCCATCATCATTACTGTGTGACCGTATGTGTATATAGGCCTCCTGCAGCCTCAGTGTGAGCGTGTCGCCATCGAGGCCCTGCAGCTTTGCACCCTCCTCCTCCCCCCCGCCTCCCGCAGAAAGCTGCAGCTCCTCATGAGGATGATGTCACGCATCAGCCAGAACGTGGACATGCCCCGCCTCCACCCCGCCATCGGCACCAGAACACTGGTGAGGAACAAAACTGATGTGATGGAACTAACAAACAAACTACATATTTGTTTTTGTCTGTTCCCCTGTAAGACTAATTTCCTTCCAGGGGACCAATGACATTTCATCCTCATCTTTCATTTCCTCTTTGCATTTCTTTTGTTTGTCTTAGTGTTTATTTACCTGTGCCCCTCTCTCGCTCTGTTTTTTGTGGTTCTCCGTCAGATGGTTCACACGTTTTCAGGCTGTGTCCTGGGCAGCGCTGTGGAGTGTGATCTGGACGAGCTGTTGGCTACCAGACTGGTGTCATTTCTAATGGACCATCACCAAAGCATCCTGTCAGTCCCGGAGTACCTGCTCAATGCTATCAATGACCATATACAGTACCTGCGCACAGTACAGGTACACCCGTAAACTGTTACAGTGCATACACTACTCAAAAGTAGTTGTTGGATATTGTGATATGGGTGCATATATACAGTACATGTGCATGGAAATGCAATAAAAGTCAAATGAAGTGGGTCCAAAAATATCCACAAAACACAAAATAAAAATTCAGGTATGTCCTAGAATAAACAATCAAGTGAAACACTAAAATATCCCTAACTAATTTTAAGTAGTTTACATCAGCATCCAGCGTGCATATGGACAATTAGAACCAATTAAACCATATACACAGATAACTCATGCAGTAGTAGAATATGTAAGACAGTATATTTGTAGAAAGGCACCTCAGTTAGATTGTTTGGTGTAGAAATACAGTGTAAAAAAAAGTAGATACTCAGCATAGTTTTGAGTTTGTTTATCTACTGTAAGTGATTTTATGTTTGTTTTGTAAACCTAAATGTTGTGAAATGTTGTATAAAATGTGTACATATGTAGCTGAAAGTATTGCAGACCATGTAATTTGTCATCAGTTGCCTGTGCCAAAATGTGAGTGATGTAAAGGCTTGAATAGCTTCATGAAAACAAAGCTTCAACTGCTTTGAATATATGGTAAATCAGTGCAGACAAAGATGCTCTTTTCACTCTCCTGACCCCAGGTTCCCCTCGACGGTGTTTCTAATGTTCATGGCAGCGATCCGGTTTGTGTTCCGATGCCCATCTACGCGTTCTGCCATCAGATTAGCGGCGCAGAGTTTGAACAGCAAAAGCTGGAAGCTTCCCAGAAGGCGATGGAAGAGCTGCTGGAGATGCTGCTGACAGACCAAAACATAAGTGAGAAGGACAGACGCAAGAAACTGAAGCAGGTAACAAAGTAGTCCTTTAATGTTCAGTCAGAAACGAGTATTTCACATTATGTTCAGTTTAAAAGATATGAAAGATATGGATGTTATCTGTCTTTTGTTAAAATAATGTGGCAGCTCTCGCTGCACTTATTCCAGGTCCTATTTTAACCAGTGTTGCACATGTTTACTGCATCTGGAAGTGACCCTTTTTAAATGAATTTTTGAGCAGCATAGCTTTCCCTGACATATCAAATCATAAATGACAACTTTTTGTTGGCCATATACGAAAGGCGGGATGAAAAGATGGTCTTTACAGAGAGGGCTGGAGATGTGATTTTGTTTAAATACGGAAATAATGGCATGTTCAGACCGTCTCTCCTGGAACACATTCCATAGTTTTGGACTCACAAATGAAAAGTGACAAATAATTGAGTCAAGACTGAAAAAGCTACGTGTAGAGAAGTTAAAACCCAGCTCACTTTATTACCTCCACTCAGCTGGCCAATCGCAGCCTGAAGTTGGTGTGAATTTCAGATTGTTGGATTTGGAAAGTTACAGAAATGGTCAGCACAGCCCCGTAGAAACTGACAGTTTATCTTGTAACTTCATGCTGTGATGAAAAGGGAACATCACTTTTGGGTGTTATAGGTGGGCTGGAGGGGCAGTGAAACTCTGCTGTTCAGCTCGGTGTGAAGTTACTCTTTAAAGCCCTGCTATACAGTACTTAAAAGAGTGGGCGCAGTTGTGGTTCTGTTCATACCAAATTGGGTGTCTGTATAAATGTCTTCACACATGCAGTCATTGAAGACCAACCTCTGCATTGTCTGTGTTGTTTTGCATGCTGCTCTGGTAGTAGCAGCATGTATTCTGCTCAGCAGCACCGAGCCACACGGATGCCTCTCTGGATTTGACGTCGCCGCTGTGTCACAAAAAACGCGTTGAAATCCGATATGAGCGTCCAGACTGAGACGCATCTGTAGAAATCAGATTTGAATCGCATTTCACTCGACCTCCAAATGTGGTTTGGATCTGATATGTAAAAAATCACATGCCATAAATTGGCCACTCTGTGAACCCGCATGGAGGTGGGTGTGAAAAGTCAGTCACTCAGTCATAAGTTTCTTGTGTTTGCTTTAGTTTCAGAAGCAGTACCCAGACATCTACAGTCGTCGGTTCCCCTCCTCAGACAGAGAAAGCAACAAACCAAAGATTAAACCTCCCCTCCTCAACATCAAGAAGACCAAAACTTTCAGCATCAGGAACTAAACTAACCTTACCAGTGTCACTGTTGTAGAAGTCACAGTCTTCACCTTGTTTTTGCTGCACTATTACTGCACTGATACTAAGAGATTTGGAAAATTCACTTCTCTTTCAGCCGTCAACTTTTTCTTGTTACATTTGATTTGCAGTTATTCCTGTTGTGTCTCATTCATGTGCCAACATGAGTCAATTCAGGCGTGAAGACTTCTACAATGGTTAATGTGTGTGTATACATTTGTGATTTGTGTTGACAGCAGAGCAGTTCACATTAGTTAATGTGTTCAAGTATAAAGTGTTTATATGAAGCAGGGTGTCTTGTAAAATGTTGTGTATTTAGTAACATCTGTGTTCATTTGGATCAGTCATCTTTACCTGTTTTATGTTCCTCTGACCTGTCATCTCTATTGCTACTACTGACGTCTGTGCGTGTGCGTGTGTGTGTGAACAAGCTTCATGTTGGGAGATAAAATAAGGCTCAGTTCTCAGATCACTGATCCATATGGGAATGATTAGATTATAGATTTCTTAATTTATATGAATGATGACATTGGGAGAAGTGCTAGATATTGTCTTGAAGTGTTTTTGTCATGTTAACTGTTTTTTATAGACTTTACTAAACATTTTACGTCATAGAATCTCAAGTTTTATTTAAAGTGATGTGTAGACATTTCATTCTTGTCCCTTCACTTTTTTTTCTTTAGCTTGCTTTTATTTGTGTGGTACGTTTTTACTTTTAAAAGCATTTTACAGTCATGTTTTAGGTTTTCTCATAAACTTTTCTTTTCAGGAGCTCAGCTTTTCCAGATACGACTCGATTATCTTCAACTCATCCCTGCTTAGTTTTCTGGAATTGGAAATGTTGTGCACTAGATGGAGGTATTGTGAATGGCCAGTAAGCTTATTCCAATCATCAGAATTGTTAATTTATACATATTTAATGCATATTAGACTTCCTAAAGAAGGTTTCACCAGACACCGGTCATGTTTTGGGTAAACAGTTGCTACTGCTATTGATCGAAGTCCTCATAAAGTGTGAACAACTACAGCACTAACCATTTGAAAGCAATGAAGCAGCGATTGGCTGTAACAATGAGGTGCAATACAAAGCCCATCTTATGTCAAGTGTCTGAGGGAAATGTAACAAGCTTGACTCAAAAGATCAAGTTGTCCTTTTTTTTTTTTATCTTATATGAAGAATTAGTTCTACCCTAATATGTTTGTCTATACCTCAGATCAGATGATGTTTGTGTGTGTGTGTGCGTGTGTGTCTAACCATAAATGCACTCATTAACAGTGTTTTTGGCAAAGACTTACAGAGGAGTGGGTATTGTACTCAGTTCAACTCCTCCTCTACATTGTTTACTATGCAAAGCCCTGGGAAATAAACCTTTTCAGCTGTTCTATTTATATTCCTCAGTCATGTGTCTGTCTGTGTGTGAAATGAACTGCAATGTGCCCTAAATAATGTACATATATATATTAAGTATTCCAGGCTTGTCAGACTGGCACATATATAACTTGTATATATATTATAGAGACTATACTCATATTAAGCTGATACCCTTAACAGTGGCACCTTCAATTGTGATATACTGAAAGTGACTAGTCCACTCTTAATACTCAGCCTCAGGTGCAGGAAGTTTGGTCGAAAGGTTGGCAGGGTGTTTTTGTATTTATCAGCTTAATTGTGGAGGTATGAGGCCAGTTTAAGCCCAGTTTAATCAAATTATCCAGGTTGCTTGTTTCAAGAGAAATAATAATGCTTAACACCCAAAATGACAATGTCAAACGGGCTGCATTGTAAGAAGAGTTGGTCAAATTGAACGAAAAGTAGATTTGCAGAATATAAAGTTGATGTTTAAATGGGTGTTATGTTTACTTAATTAAAAAAAAATGAACTGACATCAACAGAGTGTGAAGAAACAACAGTGTTGACATGTCAAAGATGTCTTTGTAGTGTGTTGCAGAGTTATCTCCTGAGGTTAGCATGCTAGTCTGATGGTATATCCCTGTAGTTTTAGCCGTGAGATGTATGCGAGTGGCAAGTTCACTACTTAGTCTAATAAGCAAAACAAAATAAACTCACAAAATGTAAAGAAAGCAAACATCTTTACACCTTTTTTCCTGGCTAAACAGAAAGAATAGGCCACAACCGTACACCTTGTGAATTCAAGTTTCTCTCTTTTACCAAACTAAGATGAGCTTAATAGCCTTGTTAATTCATCATAAAACACACTTTTTCCGAATAAATATCCAGTGTAGAACGGCATAGTGACAGTGAACTATGGCATCGAAAATTTAATTTGTCATTGAAAACTAAACCTCAACTAACAAAGGACACGTTGGTCTTCAAACATTTGTATTTGAAAAAGTTGTTTAGTCACTAAAACAAATATTTCACACTGAAGAAAATGACATTAAAAAATAAAACAGACATTAAAAAAAAAATCATTTTATTTTGATATTTTTTGGATTTTGATGTGTTTTCAATTACAATCATCGTAAAAATCTTGTCACTGAAAAAAGACAGGTGTGAAGGAAAAATCATAAGGTTGTCATTGAAAAACACATCAAAATCCAATTAATTATCAAAATATTTTTTTCAGTGCCAAAAATAGATACAACTTTTCAAACACAAATGTTTCAATGCCAATGTTACTTTGTTGGTTCAGGTTTTGTTTTCAATGACATGTTTTTATTTTTGATGCCAGCAGTAGATGTCACTGCTCTGGCTTCATAGCTCAGTGGCTAAGCTGCATCTTGGGTAATGTAGGCTCCAGGTTTTGAAAAGGAAGAGGAATGTGTGGAATAAGAAAGGTGATACCTCTGGTTCTGCTGGATCGATTTTGATCCTCTGGAGCTACAAAAGGCTTTTTACTACTTTTCCACATATGCAGTACTCCTTAAGACCTGTAAACACACTTTAATGTGTCAAATTGTGGAGTTACCCAGTGGAGTTAAGAGGTCAAAGTTAGAACATTTAATCCAGCTGGAAACATGAACATCTGCACCAGATTTAATGGAAACCAACCAAATAGTTGATTTTTTCACTCAGAACCACTTGGTGACTTTAGATGAGTCAGTTGATTTAGGAATCATCCTCTGGGAACCATAAATTAAAATACAAAAGTTAATGGAAATGTATTGAATAGTTGTTGCAGTAGTCATTATGTTTCCCTTTCTTTGTTGTTTATTTACTTCCAGGCAGGCACCAACCTGCACTCTACAATAGATTACATACTACTGCTCCTTTAGACCCTCATTAATGCAATTTTTTATTTTTATTCTTCTACTCAGCTTCATTTATCAAAAGGACAAAATGGTTAATCATTCACTCTTTTTTTTCTCTTCTTCCTCCCCCTCCAGACCCAGCCTATTAAAATAGTCTGAGTGTTTCTCGAGGCTGTCTGGAACTAATTAGACAGGGTACTTTCTACACGCATGTCCATGTACAAACAACAAATCCCACTACACTGCCTTTAAAAGCGAATTTTATTAGGTTGACCCACATCATCGGTAGGTGAGAGAGTGGTCGACAAAGACCTTGTTTTAGGGCCTGGAGAACATTCTGCGTGGAGCCGAGGGCCAGACGGCTGAAAGGAGAGGAGACAAAGCTGGCTTGTTTAGGAGAAGGAAGAAAGGGGGGAGCAGGGCAGTGAAAGGCATGAACGAAAAGCAGGACTAGAGAAAAAGGAGGTGAGGGAGATGCCGAGGAAAGGAGGAAGGACTGGGGGAAGCAAGGAAGGACGGAGAAGGGGAGGAGAAAATGAGAGAAGGGGGTGGATGAGAGGTAAAGAGAGGAGGGAGGAGGGGGCCCAGTTTCCATCTTTCGCCACAGGAAGTCTGTGGTTTAAATGCAAGTCTGACAATCCTTTCATAGGTTGCTGGTGTGTGAGTGTGTGCAGAACATACAGCAGCATGGTCAGCTGGTGAGTAAAGCTTTCTTTTCTCTGCACGTTTGAGGTTTAAAAGTGTTAAGACAGAACTTATTTCTAAAAAAAAAACTTTTAAGGTTTAAATGTATTGGTTTCTCAGTAATGACTGAAGAGAAAGCAACTTGTAGACGCCTCTCAGAGAACTTTGTTGTTTTTCTTGTGAGAGAAAAGATTTGGTGGTGAGTCAGCGATGTAGAGTTTCAGTGCAGCAGAGTTTTCCACTAGATTTTTTATTGTAAATGGGAGAAAAACTGAGCGAGACACTGATTTTCAACATGAGATTAAAGACAAATGTGATTGCGGCAGCTGTGAAATATAACACCTTGAAAAGATTATATCTATACCCTGAGGAAACGTTGCAGCCTTTGCACTCCTCAAAAGTCCCATAACTGATTATTATTTGGATTGGCATTAAATGTTAAAGGTAGTTAAAGGTGCACTATGTAGATTTTGGAAAGATTTTTTAATCAGAAGAGAAAATTATCAATGATTGATTTTCATGCCACAAAACAAACAAAATAAACTCTCTTTGTTTTCATGACTGAATAAACAAACTGATCTTGAAGGACAACACAGTTTATATTGTTTTACTTTGTTTATATGTGGCGGACCCTGCCACCTTTCTAGCTTCAAACAGTGTTCTGGGGACCTTATTTTACTCTGAGAACAGCTTGTTTATTCAGTTATGGAAAACAAATATTTCTAAGTTTGTATTATTACCTCATTAATATTGTAAATATTAAAATTCTCATTTTGAATTCCTTCCCCAAAACTACATTGTGCCCCTTTCACAACTTTAATTCCGTAAAAAACTGAGCAAACTCCATCTGTTCAGGAAAATCTTGTGATGTAATCAAAAGCTCCAAAACAGCTGTGAAATGGACTTTAGGGTAATGTTGTTTTGTCAACTCCATGGTCAAGAATGAACTTGTAATCTCAGTTAAGTAATTAGTCCCTGTGCATTTGAAATGTATAAATGTTTTTAGACAAAGTCTTGATTTAAAGTTTTCATACAGCGCAAAAGAAAAACAGGTTTATAGAACCATCTTTCTGACTTGATCATGTTATAGAAATGTTCCTATAGGGGGCACTGTGTCGTTTTGGAGAAGAAATTCAAACTCACACTAGCTGTTCTCAGAGGAAAATAAGGTCCCAGAACACTGTTTGAAGCTAGAAAGGTGGCAGGGTCTGCCACATATAAACAAAGTAAAACAGTATGACACTGTGTTGTTCTTTAAGGTCAGTTTGTTTATTCAGTCATGAAAACAAAGAGTTTGTTTATTTAGTTTGTTAAGGCAGAAAAAAATCAGTCAATGAAGATCTTTCTCTTCTGATTAAAATGTCCTCCCCAAAACTACATAGTGCACCTTTAAATTTAGTTTTAATTTTCCTCTCCAGTGTGGAGCATCCGGCTGGAGGCTACAGGAAGCTCTTTGAGACGGTGGAGGAGCTGAACGAACCGATACCTGCTCAGATAACTGGTAGGAAAAAGAGCAGGCTATTCAAGTTTGTTTTGGTTGGTTTTTTGGCATCTTGCTTTTATTTCTAAGCTGTCAAGTCTCTACTTACACTAACATGGCAATTCCATAGTATCTACTTTAGATCACCAGGCTGTGGGGATGCCTTTTAAGCTATTTTGCAGGATAACCTCCACATAGGTTTTCTTAAAGGAGTAGTTGACTGTAACAACTTCTTGGACATAGTAGCTGTGATAATATTACCAAAATCTTTTTAAAAAACTGAGACCTTTTTATTTTTCTGTGTGTGCTTGCAGGTGTCATACCGTCATGGCTGGGCGGCAGTCTTCTCAGGATGGGTCCAGGTCTTTTCGAGGTGGGAGCTGAGCCTTTCCACCACCTGTTTGATGGGCAGGCTATCTTGCACAAGTTTGACCTGAAGGACAGTCAGGTGACCTACTACAGGAAGTAAGAATACTAGTCATTACAATACAACTTCTTAAAACTTGGTAAAACACACTTTCATGATGGGCATACAGTGCTGCAGGAATGAGTCATGAAACCTGGAAATAGGTTATTTTTGCACGTTCCCTCGTCCGAAGTCAATGGGCTATTGGTTGGATGCCTGAAATAAGATAAAGGATAAGTTCACCCAGAAATAAAAATTCAGTCATTATCTCCTCCCCCCATACTGTTAAGTAAAGTTTTGTAGTCCATAGAACATTTCTGGAGCTTCACAGCGAAACAGCGTTGCAGCATTCTGCTATACACCTGAAATAGACGGGGACTTGTTTTAAAACATTCATAAAACTACAAAAATAAAACATAAAATGGTTCCATACAGCTCCTCAGCCATAAGTTTCAGGAAGCCCCCACATCCCAAACTGATGTAAAAAAAGATGTTATTTACACCCTGTTTTAAGCTGAAATCTGTAGCTGCTAAGCTAAAAGCGTTAGCGTGCACCTCCCCTGAAGTGGATGCACGAGCTCACCTGCCAGCTGAGGGTGTAAATAACATCTTTTCAAATCAATTTGGGATCTCAGGGCTTCTGGAGACTTATGGCGGACGAGCTGTATGGAACCATTTTCTGTGTTGTTGTTGTTGTTGTTTTTTAACTTCTTTAAAGAAGTCCCCATCCACTTCAGTTGTTTAGGAGAATGCTGCAACGCTGTTTTGCTGTGACGCTTCAGAAATGCTTCGCGGACTACAGAACTTCATCTGACTTTCCTGCGGTGTCTGAACTGTTCCTTTAAGAGATTTTCTGGTTTGTTCTTCATCATAACATACGTCAGTAAATACCCCACGTTGGAACTGAAAAGCTGAGCTTATATCTCCCCTCTGCTTTTTGTCCTGGGAACCAAAACAATGCAATCTTGCAGGCAGCCTACAAAAAAAGGGCATCCCTGCAGCATGTTGTCTTATCTGTTTGTTTGATGTTGTAGCTCTCTCTTTTCTTTTGTCTGTTTCCATGAATCACTATTTTTATTTTTAAAAAAAAGGTCCTTTCTTATGTTCTCCTGTGTTTTTCTTGATCTGGATCTGGGCATGGATCCCGGAATTTTTAAGGAATAGCTTAACATTGCCATGAAGTGCATTTTTGAGCATGAAAAACAAAACTGGCACACGTATCCTATCGTTTGGCACTTTTATTATCACTTTTGATGCAGATCCAAATCCTGCTGCAGACCTTTTTTATGACATCTGATATTTGTTAGTGCAGAGAGGGATGTAGTTCTGTGCAGCTGGAATGCTGCAAGAGAGTAGAGAAAAACAACGGAGACACAGACACAGCAGCTGCAAACCACAAGAATCCTTCATCCAGCTCCTTTTGAAAAGAAGTTTTGCCTATGGGGCAGAAATAGTAATGTGTCTTATGGAATTCAAAAGAACATTGACAGTTTGATTACTATTAATATAGATGATAATCTCTATGCTTAGGTTTATCAGGACGGATACATATGTTCGTGCCATGACAGAGAACAGAGTGGTCATCACTGAGTTTGGAACAGCAGCCTACCCAGACCCCTGCAAAAACATCTTCTCCAGGTAACTCCAAACACCGACTTATTCAGCATCATTGAAGCTCACAGCTGAGGTTTGATTGGTCGGATATCAAGTCGTGTGTTAAAGTAATATAGTTGTTGACATTTTGGGAAACACATGTATTTAATCATGATCAGTGTAACGTGCAGACTGGAAGCCCTGGAGTTATGTGTTGGAAGTATTTCTTGTCCAGGCTCAAAAAACACAAATTGTCGTGTTAATATTTTGGTTTTCGTGCATTAATGTGGAAATAAACAACCTCACAACCCCCCACCTTTTACAATAAAAGTCCTATCAGGGGGGAAAAGACAGATCCAGAAGATTAATCAGCTACTGTTTTGATAGATGAGGAATCATTTAGAGGTCTGATTTGTAAGAAAAGTTGATTTTTTCCTCCTCCTCCTCCCCCTTGTCAAACGCTGGTGCTTTGGAATGGTAGGTCGGGGCGGACAGCACTCCAAAGAGTCAGTATTTGACGAGTTAGGAATGAGACTCAAAAATCAACTTTTCTTACAAATAGGACCCTTAAAGCTATTTTTAAGATCTTTAATATGTTGATTTAAATAGACAGATTTTTACATATTAAGCACAAATACCAACAATTGAATATTTGCTTGTTGTCTTAGTTTTTTGAGATTTTAAACTGAATATGTTCGAAGCTACAAGCTATTTTAAAATCTCAGCTTGATCTCTGGTCATTTATGATGTGAATTTCTTTTCTAATGTTTTAATGACCAAAAATATATCAGTTAATCAATAAAGCGACTGGCAGATTAATCAACAATGAAAATAACTGTTGCAGCCCTAAACTTAACTGCACTGAAATAGAAAGGTTGAGTTAATCCCAATGTGTGTCTGTTTAATGATGATGTTACCTACAACAGCATCCACTGCCCCACAGCATTAATATAACCGTAATATTATTATTACTCATATCAAACCATATAAAAGACGTTGGGTTGGATATAAACTGTCAGTTTTCCTTGTTTCTGTGTAGATTCTTTACCTACTTCAGAGGGGTTGAGGTGACCGATAACTGCATAGTGAACATCTATCCAATCGGCGAAGACTTCTACGCTGTCACAGAGACCAATTACATCACTAAGGTTGATCCTGATTCACTGGAGACTTTGAAGAAGGTGAGAGCTGACTGGTTTACATCAGGCCAACTCTTTGGATGTGATAATGATCATATCTTTAAGCTGTTTTTTTTGTTAGGATTACTTTTAAGACGTAACATGTAACATTTTAACTTCAGAATGAGGCTGTTCACACTTGATGTTAACATCCGTCCTGAGTGATCCGATCACAAGCGGACAGCTTTAAGCCCGTCGGTTCACACCTGGCATTAAATGTGTCTCCACATACGTCTCAAGTGACTTCTTGTGATCAGACCTCACTTCCCCACTCCATATGCAAATAAACAAGTACATCACTGAACAAATGGATACTTTTTTTATACAAAGAAAGAAATATCTTCATGTATAACGTATGCCAAATTAATAAGCAGGTCCAAATAGTTCAGAATATGTTGTAGACAGCATTTCACAAAGTTTATAAAGTTACTCCTAATGCAACAAGTCTCAAAATTGAGCGTTTTTTTAAGGGAGTCTGGTTACTTGCTGTTTTTTTCTTTGTGACAACAGGAAGTATGTTCAGTCTGGGTTCCTGTCATCTCCACCATGGTTTGATTTACAGGAATTATGTATTCAGGTTTTTCTTGTAATTGCCTATATAATTAAAAATAATGTGTTCTTATAGAAGCTTTCTACACTTTCACGATAGATGCATGTTTTTTGTCTTAATTCTCAGTGTTCTATGCATATCTTTATATCAGGTGGACCTGTGTAAGTACCTCTCAGTGAATGGGGTGACTGCCCACCCCCACACCGACACAGATGGTACAGTCTATAACATCGGCAACTGCTTTGGCAAAAACATGAGTCTGGCTTATAATGTCGTCAAGATCCCACCTGCTGAGAAAGGTTAGTTTTGTTCAAAGTTTATTTCAGAACTTTCCCAGATTTGTTTATTATAAGTGATGAATGTTGAGAGTGTTGTTTTTCTGCTGGAATTTGGGAAGTTTCAAACTGAAGGAGCTGAGTTTATTTGCGTTTATTTTAACACAGATTAGGCTTGGACACACATTTTCTTGGACTTTAATACAGTCTTTGCCTATTCAAAAGCACATCTTGAGTTAGTGTGAAAGATGTATCGAGGATAAAAAGATAAATGACACAAGTTTGAAAAAAAGGAGGAAGAGTTTTGGAGGAAACCAAAGGAAGAAGAAAAAGAAGAAAAAAGAAAGAAACATGGATATTTTAAGTAAAATGAGAGACAAAAATAGAGATAAGATTAAATAGAGAAAGAAAGAAAGAAAGAAAGAAAGAAAGAAAGAAAGAAAGAAAGAAAGAAAGAAAGAAAGAAAGAAAGAAAGAAAGAAAATGAGAGAAAAACAATCAATTAATAGGTGAATAGACCAACACAAAGACAAAAAGAGACAAAAATAACAAGACAGACAGACAGAAAGAAACGGGTAAAAAAAAGAGTTTTGCATTGATGCGACACGGATAAAAAGACACCACTAATATCACTCTGCACTCTCTGTTTTAAAGTTTATGCTTCCACTCCCATGCTGTCTCTGTGTTTCCAGACAAGTCAGATCCCCTCGAGAAATCACAGGTTGTAGTTCAATTCCCCAGCAGTGAGAGGTTAAAACCCTCCTACGTCCACAGGTACCCAGTTAGTTCTTCAATTTCTCACAATGAATACAGAGTACAATGAATTCAGCAGAAAATATGCTTTGCATCTGAACTTGTTTGCAAAAAGCTGCTAATGTATCTGTGTCTGTTTGTCTCTCTGCTTGTCTGTCTGCAGTTTCGGTATGACAGATAATTATTTTGTGTTTGTGGAGCAGCCGGTGAAGATCAATCTGCTGAAGTTCCTGTCGGGTTGGAGCATCAGAGGAGCCACATACATGGACTGCTTTGAATCCAATGAGACTATGGGGGTAGGCCAGGGGTGGGGCCGGGTGGTGACAGGGGTCGCACAGGCCCATCCTGTGATCCCCCTTACAGAGTCAGAGGGTGGTAGGTAGATGACTCATAGATGGATTACAGACACCAGGGCCTCTGGACGTGAACCTCTGGATAACATTTCTTATTGGAAAATCAATCAAACACAATCACATAGAGATGCAAAACAACCAAAAAGAGACACGAAAAATAACCACAACGAGACATAATGACCACAAAGAGACAAAACAAATATAGACAGATACAAAATGACCACAAAGAGAAGCTCAAAGACCACAAAGAAACACAAAATGGGCTCAAAGAGACATTAATCAGCCACAAAATGACCATGAAGAGACACCGACCAACCACAGAGACACACAAAATGGCCACAAAGACATATAAGACAATCACATGGGGGCCGCCAAGGGGCATTGGGGGGGAAGATAAGAAAAAAATGCATTTTTTAATTTTATTTTTTAATAACTATTTGTCCTGAACCGCACAACACGTAAACTGCCGTAATTGTTTTGACAACAAATAGACCGAAGGAGCAGCCCAACAGCCCTGCTGTGGAGGACTCTGCTGCAAAAAAACCTAAGAACTCATGGCCAACTAAAATCCGAAAATATGAGGCAGCAAACATTAAGTATGGCTTTACAGCCATACAGAAAAATGGCCATGATTGCCCGAAATGCATCCTCTGTCTGGAGACCCTCTCAAACGATAGTAATAGTGAATAAAAGTAAGAAAATACATTATAAAAGTTGATGTTTCTTTACATATTTTGTCGCATTGTCTGTGGGTTTGGGGGTCCCCAGCCAGAAGCTAATGCTGTTTTGGGGGCCTTGGCACGGAAAAGTTTGGGAACCCCTGGTCTAGGTTACATATAGCATCTTTTTATTGATATTATTACCCCCCTTTGAACCCGTGGCAGGTCTACCCCCCTCATTTAGATGTTTCTAAACCTGCCCCTGGGGGTGGGAGGGAAAGTGTGTGTTTGACTGATTACATATGAGTGCCTGTACATTTCTGTTCATACAGTCTGTGTGTTTGTGTCGTAGACATGGTTCCACTTGGCCACTAAGGACTCGGGAGATTATCTGAGCAGCCACAAGTTCAGAACGTCAGCTTTCAACGTCTTTCACCACATCAACACCTATGAGGATCAGGGCTTCATCGTTGTAGACCTCTGCACCTGGAAAGGGTGAGTGTGACCGTGTGTGTGTCGTATGATCAGTATAATTGCTTCATCCTGACATCGCTCTCTCTTTCTCTGCAGGCATGACTTTGTGTATAACTACCTGTACCTCGCCAACATGAGGGAGGAGTGGGAGGAAGTGAAGAAAGCAGCGATGAGAGCTCCTCAGCCCGAGGTCAGACGATACGTCCTGCCGCTGGATATACACAGGGTGAGTCCAAACGCACACAAACACCACTTTTCTAACACTCCTGTGTAAAGAGCTTGTGTATTTATCCATGACTGTACTTGTGTGTGTTTCCAGGAGGAGCAGGGAAAGAACCTGGTGTCTCTGTCCTACACTACAGCAACCGCTGTTCTTCACACTGACGGCACCATTTGGCTGGAACCTGAAGTCCTCTTTTCTGCACCAAGACAGGGTAACACACACCCACACATCCAAAATGACAGCATGTTATCTCATAAAGGTCTCCAATTACATCAATCTATGTGCAGAAAGTGCACAAATTGTATTGTCTTCTGCGTATTTTATGTTATAATGGCCACTTTAATGTCATGCAAAATTATTCATATCGTAACAGTACAATATGAACAATATCAGCTAAAATGTAAAATGTACATTTCACTTTAATGTTACATTTAAAGATACGATATGTCTGAATCCTGAACGTTTAAAATTAATCTCTGAGCTCCCCTCCCGTCCTAAAACGGCTCTGGATCGAAGCAGAATGCAATACGACTCCAGGTGTTTATTCTTGGAGAAGGTCTGGCTCTGCACTCGACCCCCGCTGCTCTGCCCGGCCCTGACCACACAACGCTCAGCAAACGTCTTCTGTTTTGTTTTGATAGATATGGAAGCCCTAAAGGGCCATGCATTCATACATTTTATTTCCTCCGTTTTCCCGTGATAACGAGTTAATTTCATTTGTTTTCTCGAGATCTCGAGTTATTATCTCGAAATAACAACTGCCGTTTTCCCAAGATAATGGGATAATTTTCTCGAGATCTCGGTATTATCTTGAAATAACAACTGCCGTTTTCCCGAGATAACGATATGATTAATTCGAGATCTCGAGATAATGACTGCGATATGATAGGCCTGAGATTATGGAGATGCCCGGGACCTCGTAACTGGTCAGCTATGTAGTTAACGACGACATCAGGCTCACTTAGATTGCGCCGCCGATATAGCTGAAGCCTTGCTAACCGTCTTTTTAGATTACGCACACTAATGTGTATATTATCTGTAATAGCAAGGCATAATGCTATTTCAGCCTGTGTCAGGCCTTGATTGAAAAGATATGTGACGCGGTGATAGATACGCTCCTGCTCCTCTGACTTTGCTACACTGAATGATGTTTCCTGCAATGATTTAATATACTACACTATACTCTCGAATTAATTATATCGTTATCTCGGGAAAACAAAGTTTCGTTATCTCGAGATCTCGAGAAAATTATCCCGTTATCTCGGGAAAACGGCAGTTGTTATTTCGAGATAATAAAATGATCCCGTTATCTCGGGAAAACGGCAGTTGTTATTTCGAGATAATAACTCGAGATCTCGAGAAAACAAATGAAATTAACTCGTTATCGCGGGAAAACTGAGGAAATAAAATGTATGAATGCATGGCCCTTTAGGGCTTCCGTAGATAGAGCCCCCTAGTGACAGAAGTTAGATATTGTCTGTTTACTTCTTTCTTCAAAAAGAAGTGCCTGGACGCTTTCTTAAATACTTGAGTTATGTATTGATTTAACCCCCTTAAAGTTTTTTTTTTTTTCAGTTTTATCTCTATTATAAGGCTTTCTTTACTGTTGTTCTTATTTATTTGATTGTTTGTTTTTATTTTCTTCTTGCTAAATATGCTGCTTGGAGGTGTGTTTAACAATGATAATGCCTATTTGTTATTTAAAGACTATAATAATACATCATAATTTATTCGTTGATCATATTTTTTTAATTTGTAACTAAAGTTGTCAAATAAAAAGTACAATATTTGCCTCCAAAATGTTGTAGAGTAGCAGTATATAATACTTAAGTAAGGATAGGAGTCTCTTTGTTTAATATCTTTCTCTCTCTCAGCCTTTGAGTTTCCACAGATTAACTACTCTCTGTGTCGTGGAAAGAAGTATTCCTTTGCCTACGGCCTCGGACTCAACCACTTCATCCCTGACAAGGTATGAGCACTTTTATCTCCCCAGAGGAAAGAAATCCAGAAAGTCTTTGGTGACACGGATGTTTATAATAATGAGGACTGTCTGACTGACTGCTTTCTTGTTGACTTGCTGTAGATTGTCAAGCTGAACGTACAGAACAAACAGACCTGGGTGTGGCAGGAGGAAGAGTGTTACCCATCAGAGCCTCTGTTTGTCCCAACACCTGGAGCTACAGCGGAGGACGATGGTAGGACACACACATAATTACACGTGAAATATAGAGCAATACTCTTCCCCCCCGAGCTGAGCCTGAGGAAGCTGTCACACCGGACAAGTTTACATCTTAAGAAACATAAGAATTACAGTAGATTTTAGTTCATTTACCAAGGACTATCTTTAAGGGAGCAGTTGCAGCATTCTCCTAAACAACTGAAGTCTTGTTTTAAGACATTAAAAACAACCAGAAAGGATCTTTATTTTATTTTAAATATATTAAAGTAATTCTTATTAAAAAAAATGTATAAGTGTAATAATCTCACAATTGTAAGTACCAAAAATGTTCCTGAGAAAAATTAAAAGATTTAAATTTTAACCACACATGTATTTTGGTTGCACATATTGTGTATCGCTCACCTTGATTACTAATTCATACTGATTACTGATAACTATCTGATTACTGTTTCCTTTCAGCCCTGAAGAAAACAGTCAATCTCTAATACTTGTTCAATGTTCAATGTTCCTCATCATGTCATACTGACCCCGTCTGTGTGGCTGTTGCAGGTGTGCTGCTGAGTATCGTGGTGAAGCCGGGTGCAGAGAGACCAGGCTTCCTGCTGGTGCTGGATGCCATGAAACTGACGGAGCTGGCCCGGGCAGAGGTCGACACCATCATCCCTGTGACACTACACGGAACCTATAAACCATGAGCCTCAGAAAATACAACACGCTCACTCTCCCGCAAGCTGACTAGACTTAGTCTCCAAATAGTGTCGTAGTCTTTTAGTAGTGGGAAAGAGACGTGACATTGTTTTACAGGCAGAACACATGACTGGATTGTCATATAACAAATGCAAAGAATTTTTTGGTTTTGTTAAAATGTATTGTTAAATAGATGCACAATGTGACTAAAATGGTTCATTTCAGTTGGACTTAAAGGGGAATTGAACAGTATCTCGTAGCTGGTGGAGAAAAACATTAGATGTTGACAGATAAATGACCTGCTGCTTGAGTTTACTTCATACAGTTTATTCTGCTTTTGTTAAAACATTCACTGCAGGGAAAATGTTTGGTTTCATTATCAAAATAGCACCTGCACATTTGTTAAATCGTCCTAGTTAAGCAAAGGGCAACAATAAAATAAAAACAATATTTTTGCAACAGACATTTTATTTTCAAAGGTATTTACTAGGTTTAATCCACAATAAAAAAGCTATTTTTTCTTCTTTTATACAAATAAATCAGTTAAATAACAGTGATCATTTGACATTTTGTGATTATTACTTGTTAAAGTGTTACAGTTGGCATTACTGTAAAACAAACGTGACACATCAACGCTCCCATGAGCTGCTTTTAGAGAGAAAATTGTAATCTTCCATCTCTTGACTGTTGACTGTTTCTGACAGGGGAACTAGA
Source organism: Pagrus major (assembly GCF_040436345.1). Classification (NCBI taxonomy): domain Eukaryota; kingdom Metazoa; phylum Chordata; class Actinopteri; order Spariformes; family Sparidae; genus Pagrus; species Pagrus major. The sequence continues at coordinate 28,896,079 of NC_133225.1, read as the reverse complement.
AGAGCGGTGACTTCTGTTTGACTGCTGCCCCCTAGTGGCAAAAAAAACAATTACTGCAGCTTTGAGTTTAAACCTATAAGCATTATTTTTCTCGCCAGGTTTATTTGATCAATATTATTTAACATGCTACATTTAGTCTTTAGCTGTCATACAATTTCCATTTTTCCATGTAATGAATTTAAAGGGGCGCTGTGTAGTTTTGGAGATTACATTTAAAGTTAGAATTCGAATATTTACAATATTAATGAGGTAATAATACAAACTCAGAAATTTCATAACTGAATAAACAAGCTGTTCTCAGAAGAAAATAAGGTCCGCAGAACACTGTTTGAAGCTAGAAAGGTGGCAGGGTCCGCCACATATAAACAAAGTAAAACAGTATGAAATTGTATTGTCCTTTAAGGTCAGTTTGTTTATTCAGTCATGAAAACAGAGTTTGTTTGTTTCATTTGTTTAATAGGCATAAAAAAGAATCAATTCATTTAAAATTTCTTCCTCAAAACTACACAGTGCACCTTTAACAATAGGATGCTAGCTTCAACCAAACAGCACTTTACTTTTTATTAGTATAACCATCGGGAGTTACCGCTGTGATTTAAAAAAAAGAAATCTGAATTAAAACATCGCCAGCATATTTGCAAAATCATCCACAAAGCAATTAAAACAACACATTAGTTTTGCAATTGAAACATTTATTTACATTTTTTTCTATTATTTTATACAAAACAATACATTACAATGGTTCATTTACATTTATAATTACAGAAAATCATGAGTTGAAATGTATTTTTTGATGACAACAACTAAAGTAATTTAAAAAAATATTCCACTACATGGTAAAGCTCCACTGACGTTCAAATAAATTTTACTCATTCAAGCTCGAAGGCTAAAACACACCACTGGGCTGCAGGAGGTCATACCCCAATGAGAAGACACTTTTCTCCAGCACCTGTAATTTGCCATCAAAAGAAATCTTCCAGCAGTGTATTAATGACAATCTTTCTCTTCTTCTTCATCTTGAATTGTAGCCCTGGGTGCTGGTCAAGGTGTAGAAACCTTTATGTACCTGAGGCGCGATGGCAAAACCTGATAATGAGGCACTTTTTCATGATTAACCAGAACTCTCTCTGGAGTGTCAGGTTTTATTAAGCCAACATAAGGTTTGTATTCCTAAAGTAATTACATTCCTGTGAGTGCAAGTCTTAATATCAGAGACCCTTAAGTTTTTTAGAACTAGAAGAACACTTCATCAAGTCCATCATGTGTTCGTAAAGGCAGCATCATACAGTGTTATGTGGTAGTATTACAAAAGCCTTTTTAATCATCAGATAGAAAACAGATGAGTGTGGACGGAGGTAGCTATTATTGTTTTAGATAAAAACACACTAACATTACAAATGTACCTATTTGTTCTCATGGTTATAACTGCTCATGAAGACCCAAGATTTCCTAATTTTGCTGCTTCCTAATAAAAACTTTTCAATAACTAATTAATGGATGACTTTTATTATGAAGAATTTAAAGGAAACGCAGGGAGGAAGAGTGTTTTCAGCCGCTCTGTTAACCACTAATTAATATTTAAAGACATGCTTTTATGCAGGTAGCCCTGTTGTAAAGGAAATGCATTTCCCTGACGCACAGGGCTGACAGTTGCAAGTCAAACCATGTCAAGCTAACTGAGAGCAAATTCATTATTGTGGGTCAACACTTGAAACAAGAAAAAATATAAATTTTTGCAAACTATGCACCCTTTCACAAAGTCTGATCCATCAGTCACCAAATGTGAGAAGAGGACGGCAATGAAGTCATCTCTCCCTTAAAATCTGGTATTCAATATGTCCAACAATTAAAATTATTATTATTGTTAAAGTAAGAAGATTTTCTCTGTTTTCAGTCATAGGATGATCATGGTCATCATCACCCACAGGTATCTATTACACTGAATGCAGGCCAGAGCTTTCTGTGAGTAATCTTGGAAAATCTTGTGACCAGTGGGCTACAGCAACCAGACTGCATTACAAACAGCAGTTTAATTGCAGAGATGGAACAGATGTTTCCAGATGTAGTTTCCAGACAATGTGAGGACAAGAAAGATAGAAGCCTCTACACACGCAGAAGTGTTGATTGAAGTTTCTCTGTGGAAAGTTGATACTGCTGCTGTTTGATGATGTCCAGGCAGTCTCTCAGAACCTGCAGACAGAAACAGAGAAACAGCTTTTAGACCAGGTCAAAACCTCGGCCGGACCGTGACTGGTCAAGGTGCAGAAACATGGCCAGTTCATTACCGAGATCAGTAGAGTTTATTATTTGAATTTTGGGATATTAAATGCTCTTGTGCAACTTTGTGTAGTCCCAGTAATATTTGTTGTTAGCGTGCACTGAAGAAGCAGATCACATCACATTATAATGCATTTAGTCAAAAAAGGTTATATTGCAGACATGTCAGACTTAGAGCAAAAGATGATCCCAAACTGATTTAAAAAGACACCTTTATTTACACCTTTTAAAAAGCTGAAATCTTCACTGTAGCTGCTGAGCTAAAAGCATTTAGCATGCACCCCATCTGAAGTGGGTGCACGAGCTTGACTGCATGTCAAATGTGTAAATAATGCCTTTTTAATTCAGTTTAGGATGTTGTTGTTTTTTAACATTTTGAAACAAGTCCCCATCTACTTCAGTTGTTTAGGAGGATGCTGTTTGATGATGATAATGATGTTTAGCTGTGAAGCTTCAGAAACGCTTTGTGGACTTTAAAACTTCCCCCAACTTTCCATCAGCATGGGGGATGAATAAATAATGACTATATTTTTATTTTTGGGTGAACTTTTCCTTTAAACGAAATGTTGTTACTTTACCTTCCTGGTGTCCTGAGGCAGAATGACTCCATCGTCCCAGAGCCTGCCAGAGGAGAAGAAAGCCGAGCTCTCCTCTGTTAACCTCCTGTTGAGGTCGTCCTCCTGCTTCTTCTTCTTCTCTTCCTCCTGCTCACTGTCAGAGGGAAGCAAAGAGCCGCAGTGACCCGGAGCCACCACTGACACTCTGGCGTTTGGCCACAGGAACAGGAAGTTAGGGTCAAAAGCCCGTCCACACTAGAGACAATCAGGAAACAAAGTTCAAATTATTGTGGAACTGACCTCTTGTCCTAAACCCAACATGAGTATGGGTAAAATCTCTCTAGCTTTCTTTATTAAGCTGTTTATATTTGTTGTTCACATCCAACTTAAACTGACGAAAAATGAAGGACGGACTACAGCACAAAGGAAGTTGCTATCACTGAGTAGTGCATGCGGGAGTACATCTGGCATCTTCAGCATCTTCATCTTCAGCTAAGGGCAACATCACTTGGACCAACCACACACAGAACTGCAGTAAAACTTAAATATGTTAGGTTAGTTCATGATAAGAATTACATTTGTTAATAATGAATGTTTCAGATGGCAGTATGTGGTTGTCCGTCATAGCATAGCATATTTTTTGTTGTTCATTTTGTTGTTTACTTTACTTTCAAAAATATTTGGACAAATTCAACTTTTATGCTGCGTCAATATTGTTCTCATAATTCTCATGTCAAAAATCAATACTGAAGCTCAAACAAATGGAAAGGCACACATATGTTATACTTTTAATGGTACCAAAGGCCGTCAGTAATGTTTGCTGAGTCTCTCACCATGGCGTAGCTGTCAGCACCATGGCAACCACCAATCACCACAGTGATTTTGGGGACGGAGGCGCACGCTATTGCTGACATCATAGAGCCCTGAGCCTTCAGGCGGTTACTGTTCACCTCCGCCTAGAAGAAAGAGAAACAGAGAGAGAAAACACAGGCATGAGACCACAAAATGTCACTTTGGCTGACAGATTTTCCTTCATCCTGCCTTTAGTTGCATCATTCACAATTTTCTTATATTCAGGAGGTACAACTTCAGCATGATGTCCCAAAACTGTCTGTTTTTTAAATGAATGCTATTGGAAACATAAATACAAGAAAAGGCAGAAGAACTATTTTTGAGTTAGATGATGTATTTTGAAACGTGCATTTAAACAAGCCTGTGTGTGTTTTACTGGGGGTGAATACCTGTGCTGTGGAGAGTGTCAGAGCTGCTGTGGGTGCTGTGTTCTGGAGGAAGAGGAGGGGGACGTCTCTCTGGTCACACAACTGGACAAAATGGCTGCCTTTCAGCGCGGCCTCATACGACAGCTCTCCGTTGTTGGCTACTATTCCCATCAGGTGGCTAAAGATTTGTGAAAACAAATACACATAATTACCAAATAAAAGAAACAATGACAGCTGGTAGATAGGCTGCTATGCCGACAAACCATACATACTGTATGAATGTGGTAGGATTTGTTCAGGTTCAGCAGTGCTCCAAGTGCTGCTGTTTAGTAGATTATTATTTAAAATGTCTATTTGTGGTCACACGTAGGTGTGGAAATATACAGTATCTTGGCATGATAATGTGCAATATATGACAAATATGCTACGTGGAGCTAAAAATTAGTCGCAACATTTATTTAATTTATCAGTTACGATCCTCAGTGTAAGTGCTACTTTTTGTTCTCAACATTAAATATCAGAGGATGCAATTCAAAATCATTACCCGTGTGAACTGTCAGAGGTCCCATCTGCTGTCTGAAGCTTGTGTATGAGGGATGATGGATAAGTTAGGAGGTGACTGATGCAGCTCTCGTTTCATCCATGTGTAGTTCAACTCTTTGAGTGATTATGCAGAAAGTTTGAAGTTAATAACTTTTGGGGTATTTTTGAAATATATGTGAGATGATTGCTTGATACCAGTAGATTCAGAGGGACAGTCTAGGCTACTTTTAGCAGCTTGTGTGTTACAGGCGCCTTCCTGTGGTGACCGGATGAGAATGCACTGAAGGACAACACAGCGTTGTAAATAAGAAATCCACAAATTCTTTCCATTTAATTTATATATTTAGCTAGCTAGTGCCAATGCCAGTGTTTCCCACACATACATTTTACTGGAGCAGACCGCCCAGCCCAGGTATACTAACTGCAGCCCAAGTATATTTAGCAACCCCTATAAGCATTTTATAGGATACTTTTATTCTTTTAATCCATCTGCAAGAACGACACCATCCGCGATTGTTTATCTGACAATCTATCCTCACTCTTCCACTCATGCCTACTGTCAACCACACATGCTCTGCAGAAAGAGAGATGCTCTCTGGTACTACATCCCTCCTGTAAACGCACTGATTGTGATGCGACCCTTTCTTATTTCACATAGGCCTACTAATGCCATTGTTTTGTACAAACATATGGATGCATTAAGGTGTACAACTAAAGCAACACTATGTAGGACTTATGTAGGCAAACTCAAACTATTCTGAAGAAAGTTAATTTTTGAAGTCTTCAGTTTCACTGGAACTACTTGAGTAATATGTGTCTGTTTATCAGGACTTTACTGACACCCTGCTGCAATCAAAATTGATTATTCACAGACCATGGTGTAATAATAATTTTTCTAACAGCATATAAGAATAAGAATCTATGAGTGTGTGTGTTTGTATTTTACCCATGTATCTTTGCAAAGCCAGTGATGAGTGTGGTTCCATATCGAGCTTTAAACTCCTGGAAGCGGCTCCCATCTGTCAGCCGGCTGACTACCTGGACAGACAGACAGACAGACAGAAACAACCATTAGCATGATATTAATTCTGGACTCCTTGAGACATTAATATGACAGGTGTGACATCAAACCAACCAAGTCATGATTTACCAAGAAGTTTGTAGTGATAATATCAACCTTCCTAATTTCTGATTTGTCTTCTTTTGATGCCGATCGCTCATCATTGTTGTGTTTTTGCAAAACAATCGTTAAACTGCTGTGTGTGCTTCTTTTCCCTGACTGTTAGACCAGAAGGACTATATTAACTCCTCGTGCTAACTAACACTCTACAGAGCAAATAGCTTTGTTTATTTGTGTTATTGCATACTTTACCATTCTAACATCCAGACTGTAGTTATAACTTCTGGGAGCGAGCCCCGGAAGCTCCTCTAAACTATGCAGAGGCTCCTCCTCTGCTTTCCTCTTCTTCGTCTCCACCTCATCCTGCTCTTCTTCTTCAGGTAGGTGGAAGTTGAGGGTGGATATGATGTTTCTGGTGTATTCATACGCCTCCTTCTCTTCCCACGCAAAATGGTCCACACAGCCACTCACCCTGAAATCAGAAGATAAATTGACAGACTGGACAATGTTTATTTCTTTAATAACTTTATATTAAAGGATGGGTCCGTTTGGTGTGTTTTTGTAATGTTTAAATCATTCTGTGGCTACCAAGTAGTGTTCCTTATGTATTCAAATCAGAACATTCTAATTTTGGTCCAAGTATGTATGTTTTCAAGTCAAAATGACATATTCTGTGATATTCTGCATGAACTGCAACAGAACGTCACTCAAACTCGCAATTCCTACTTGTAAATGCGGGGCACATCCATCCATCCCGACTTCACGAGGGATCAGTTTTCTGACCTCACACAAGGATGCATTTGTAGACGACAGTATTTGCATTAGGGGAGTGAATGGAATATTCAGATACTTTTCCAGGTATAAAAGTGTAGAAAAGAAAACATATAATGGCGAACCCCCGGAAAGCAGCAGGCCCTGATAACTTCCCGGGCCGTGCACTGAGGGTCTGTTCAGCGGAGCTGGCTGAGGTGCTAACAGATATTTATGATCTGTCCCTCTCACAATCTTCTGTGCCCACCTGCTTCAAGACCACCACCATTGTGCCCCTCCCTAAGAAAAACAACATAACCTGCTTAAATGACTACCGTCCCATCACACTCACTTCAATCGTGATGAAGTGTTTTGAAAGGATAATCATGGCCCACATTAAAAAGACCATCCCGGACACGCTGGACCCCCTACAGTTTGCGTACTGTCGGAACCGGTCCACTGACAATGCAGTTAACACCACCATCCACACAGCTCTCACACATCTGGTGAACAAGGACACGTATGTTCGAATGCTATTTATCGACTACAGCTCAGCATTCAACACGGTCCTCCCAACCAGACTAGCTGAGAAGCTCCTCATCCTCGGACTGACACCTTCCCTCTGCAGCTGGGTTCTGGATTTCCTCACAGACAGACCCCAGACAGTCAGAGTTGGTACCCGGACATCGGGCACAAGGACGGTGAGCACAGGGACCCCCCAGGGCTGTGTGCTGAGTCCTCTTCTGTACACCCTCTTCACCTACGGCTGTGCCTCCACCCAGCGCACCACCATCATCAAGTTTGCGGATGACACAGCAGTCATCGGACTGATCACTTATGGGTTGGAGACAGACTACAGGGAGGAGGTGGCTCAGCTGGTGTCCTGGTGCCACACAAATAATCTCTCCTTAAACACAGAGAAGACTAAGGAGATGATTATCGACCCGAGGAAGAGGAGAGACCAGCACAGCCCACTTCACATCCGTGAGACTCAGGTAGAGAGGGTGAAAACCTTTAAATTCCTCGGCACCCACATCAGCGAGGACCTCTCCTGGTCTCACAACACCCAGCAGATTGCCAGGAAGTCTCAGCAGCGGCTGTACTTCTTAAGAAAGCTGAGGAAATTTGGACTGTCCCCAAAACTCCTCAGCAACTTCTACAGATGTACAGTGGAGAGCATCCTGACCAACTCCATCACAGTGTGGTTTGGGAACTGCACAGTACAGGAAAGGAGGGCTCTCCAACGTGTGATTAAAACTGCACAATACATCTGTGGAGCAACCTTCCCATCACTTCAGGACATTTACACCACCCGGGTCACAAAGAGGGCACACAACATCACCAAGGACAATAAACACCCCCAGCACACACTGTTCACACTGCTACCATCTGGCAGACGCTACAGGAGCGTGAAAGCCAGAACAACCAGACTTAAAAACAGTTTGTATCCACAGGCCATCAGGCTGCTGAATGACTCTGTAACACACTCATGACAACGCTGTATACACAACTATTCAACACTTGGAACTATATTTGCACTATATTCAATACTGTGAACTATATTCACCTGTGAACTACATTTGTACTATGTACATATCCAATGCATATATTATATACATATCCAATAATAATACTCATGTCCAATGTATATATTCAATATTCTTATATTTCAATGTCTTTCAGTGCCTTCTGCTATATGCGAACATTGCACATGCTAACATGCTTTTTTTTCCTTTTTTTTTCTTTATAATTTAGATTATTTTTCAATTTTTTTTCTTTTAAGTATGTTTTGTGTGAAGGGAAACTAGCAAATTAAGAATTTCATTGCCTGGTGCAAACTATGTTTCCACTGTGTATATGACAATAAACATCTTGAATCTTGAATTTTGAATCTGTTAACTCATGTGTTATTTTTCCTCCTCTTTTTTGTTTATATATGCAAGGAGGCTGCATTGCTGAGGGTTCGATTGTACGCTCACTCGCCAAAGACACATCATTTTGTTACAGACAGCCACGTTTTTGTTAACTTCTGGGATCTTGCATCTGGAATGCTTGGAGGTTGGAAGTTGGAAGGTGAAAACCACAGGATTGTTTTTGTGCTTTAGAACTGATAAACTGCTTTGTCTGCGCTTCCGCTCTCACTCTCTTCATTCACTCTGTACTCCACCAAATTCTACTCAGTTCATCATTGAGTCATAGTGGACATTTGTACCAGATTTGAAGAAATTCCTCAAGGTGTTTCAGAGATTTTGTGTTCACAAGAATGGGAGGGACGGGCAGACTGACAGACAACCCGAAAACATAAAAAACAAACAAAAAAAACCAAAACATAAAAAGCATCATCTTCCACCTCCACCTCGCTGCCTTTACCAATAGTGGAGTGTCCATTTTAAAAACCCAGAAGAAAACAAGGATAAACATTTTATTTATGGACCTACTCAGCATGAAGCCTGGCTCCTCCCAGGTCCTCTGGTGTCACTTCCTCTCCCGTGGCAGCCTTGACAAGCGGCGGTCCTCCCAAAAATATGGTCCCTATCCGGTGCACCATCACTGCCTCTTCTGCCATAGTGGGGATGTAAGCTCCGCCCGCCGTGCACGACCCGCACACCACCGACACCTTGATTGACAGGAAGTTTCAAATAACACGCAACCTGGCTGCTAAAGTCTTAAAGCATAAACTGCATGCATTTCTACTTTCAATAGGCTAAACACTGATTTAATATGATGTTGTCAGAAAGGTCATTTATACACCCAACTTTAAAACAGGCTACAAAGAACAAAAGCACTTGAAAACAGTATCATACAGTTCATTAAAATATATTGTATAAATGTTTAATCATTGTGTTTTGTCTGGTTTGTGTTTTGCATGGCGTTAATGTTAATCACAACAAATCAACTCATTCACAGCCCTTTTTTTTATCTGTTAAAGCAGACCTGTTCTACTTTATATGTCTTTACCTGTGGGATCTTCATGGCAGACATGATGGCTTCATTATAGAACGTCCTTCCTCCCTGGTTCTTATCAGGAAAGATCTCCGACTGGATAATTAAACACACAGAGAAGTAAAGTAAACATTCAGATGAAACACCCTAAGCACTTATTATGGAGGTGGAAAGACGTTTTTTTTCACTGCAGGTTATGGCTCAACACAACTCGCCTATTTCCCTTTTCCATTGTGGATTTTTTTGTATCACCTTGATCAAGCTTCCAAGAGAGCTGAGCAGATACTAAAAGGTGATCTGAAAACACTGCCGACCACTGATTGGTCAATTCATATCCTGTTATTAGAATACCTTAGGTCCCTGGTGTGCGCTGAGTGAGTGTGTGGTTGAGTAAGGGCCCTGACACACCAGGCTGACAGTCAGCCAATGTTGGGGCTGTCGGTGAGCATCTCTGGCCCTCGTTTTTTGTAGTGTGTCCCACATTGTTAGCACTAATCATTCTTTGTCAGCAGAAGAATCAGCGGTGGAGCCCATTGGTGAGAGAAATCACTCCAATTGGCTTTTTAGCTAAGCGAATCAGATGAGAGCAGAAACTGGGAAAAGAAAGGGAAATCCCCATGAGCCTGTCGCGTTAGTATCCATGATTTCACCTATTAAGTGCGGTTTCTCCTTCTTTTCAGCCTTCGCCTCCTACGCCAGTGCCACTTTGCCATGCAAGTGGAGAAGTTGATGTAAAATGTACAGTGTAGGTTACAGTTTGTCGGTGAATAAGGCTGCAGCTTCCCAAGATTAAAGTAAAGCTCCCGAGTGTTATTTCCCAACTACTGGAAAAGTGAAGAGGACACTGCTCCACTATTTAAAAAAAAGCAGCTAAGAATTCCACCTACACTGAGGGGTAGTACCAGCAGTGGAAAATGGCATACTAGTGTGTGCTCGAACCTGCAGTGGCAGAAAAGCTCCTCCAGAGTCGACCAGGTAAACACAAGGCAGGCGGTTCTGAATTGCTACTTCCTGTGCCCGCAGCTGCTTCTTCACTGTGATTGGATACGCTGTGCCGCCTTTCACTGTGGCATCATTGGCAATAAACACACACCACAGGCCATTGATCCTGCCGATGCCTGGATGGATACATTTACACACACAGATAGCACATAGGGGGATAAGTCAGTGGCACGCATGTGTGCCACAATTACATTGTCATTAGGTGGGAAATAAATTGCTGAACTAAAAAAAAAAAGACAAGAATCTGAGACACTTTACTATGGTCAAACTAGTCAGATCATACAGTCTATAGTTAGTACCAAAGTTACAGGATTGCAGCGAGTGGTTTCTGACCAGTCAGGCAGCCAGCTGAAGGGATGTCACCATACGGCAGACCCAGACCAGCCAATGGTGACAGCTCCAGGAAGTCCTCGTCATCCAGCAGAAGGCGCAGCCGATCCCTGACCAGTAACTTCCTGTTTCTCTGAGTGTGTCTGGTGATGGCATTCTCCCCTCCACCTATCCTTACCTTCTCACTCAACTCCACATACCTTAGAGAGTGAGAGAGTTCATGAATGGCATGCATTAAAAAATATATTTCGATAATTAACCTGAGTAGAACCTACTTCTTATGGCAGGCATTGCTGTTTCGGAGGTTAGCTTCATACACGTGTTGGTGGATGGGCTGGAGGGGCTGCTCCAGCACCGGGAAGGCACTGCGCAGAGCTCTCCTCTGCCTGGCTGCAGAGCTCATACAGCGGGCTGAACAATGCCAACGCTGCTCAGCCAGTCTGCAACATAAGATTCATACAGTACATGAACAGTGTTAAATCTGATATCAATAGTCAACTGTTAGTCAGAAAAACTGTAGGATAAAAAGGTACAAGTAAAGAGCATGTTTATGGCCATCACACCCACTTTTCATAGCATTAAGCAAGTTCTAACTAATTGAACCAAACGTAACACAATAATGAACGAGGACCAGGGTTCATGATCTACACTAGCAGGGGGTGAAACTATCAATTGATGATAACATGATGAGCGAACATTCCAAGCATGTCTCCAGTATATCATCAGCTCTTGTGCTCCATGCTAACAATTTAACATTTGCCGCATTAAAGGATAGTATGTCCATAACATTGTCAAAAAAGTAAGCAGACTTTGTAGAAGTGAAAATGTCCTGTTCTTATATCACATATCACATTCACATATCTTTTCATTCGCAAAATTTTAAATCAAAATTATTACCTTACATGACTAGTGTAGCCGCGGTTATTTTTTTTAAACTGTTCCTGGAGAACAAACAGGCGTTCATCCACCTTGCATTGATTTTTAGCAGTGTAACAGGGCTGACCAATTAATTGATTTTACTGTATATAAAAATCACATGAGTGATTGTAAACTACATAATTGACAGTGTGCTAACAAGCTGTGAAGTAAAAGATTAAGCTAAGGATTTCAGAGGTTATAACATCTTCAAAGCCACTCAGCTGTAACTATTTAACATTATTTTTATTATTGAATATATATTTAGCCAATAGTCCAGCAAATCACAGGAGTCCAGGTGATGTACTCACCTGTGATGTCTCTCCTTTGTCGTGTTTCTCAATGTCCATGATGGAGGTACGAAGGCAGGAGACACTCTTCCTCCGCTACACACACTCCTTTTATGCACAGAGAGAGAAATTAGAATCTGAAATAAGTTTGGAGAAGTTTGACATTGTGAAATAATGTGTAGCTAGGTATGGGTCAAATGCAGAGGACAAATACAAAATAAAGATTAAAAAAAAAAAAAATTGATCAAAGGAACTAAGATTAATATTTTGTCCAGACACATAGAACAAGATGGCATCATCTAGTTACAACATACCAACACTCTCACATAAAAAATCTACAGTATGAATATGTTAAAAGGTGGGGTTTTCAGCTCTGAAGCTATATTTAGCTAGATGTGTGGCACAGTTTTGTATGCAGGACCAAACAACTGCTGGATGTGATCGAACTATATTAATACTACACAGGATCGTTTGGTTGCAAGAAAGTAAAAACTAGTGGAGATCTGACTTTTTGAAAATGACATGGTCCTTTGTTGAGGTAAAAATGATATATTGTTATTGATATTTTTCCCTTAGAGGTCAAAAACTGAAACTGTATAGTGGGCCCCAAGCAAAATGTAAACACCTATTGTATTGTATTGAAAATACTAGGGTCCCAGCTTCCCTGAATTGACCCACTTCCTACACATGCTCATTTTTTTTTTAACCTTCCTGTTGTCTCCCTGTCAACGATGCAACTTTTGTCTTCCCGGGTCAAAACTGACCCAGTTGGGTTTGACCGTTCATAAAGCACAAGTAATAAATTATCACTTAATTCTCTGTTACACCTTTTTAACCAACTCATTACCACAAGTTTTCTTCATGGAACCATCAATGTGAATTTTACGGTCATCGCATGAAAGAAACCCACATTTCTGAGGGGATTCATGATTCATGACATGAACTGGGAAAAGTTCTGAGTTCTGGGTGAGTTGACCTGGAATGATCCATCCCAGAGATTCATGTCAGAGATTCATGTCAGTGCCTTGAAGTTCAACCATAACTATTCACCTCTTGTCCCTTTGAGGTCGCTTTCACCTACATACTCACCTGAGCCGCTCTTTTACGTTAAGGCTGCATCACTGGCTACTCAAAGTTTCAACATAGCATGACAGGAAACACATTCGTGCACATATATAAACATAGCCTCAGTCAACAACAACAACAATGTACAGACACATTTTTGCGGATATTTCGTCTATTTAAACACACGAAAGTAAGTGAAATATTTTGTGGTATTGTATGGGCAGCCTTTGACAGGTGTATAAATCGTTAGCTAACGTTAGCCGCAAGCAGTATATACAAAAACAAATGTATGCCAAAGGTCGTGAAGACGTCTGAGTGTCATGTGAGAAATAAATGTATGGGAAGATGTAAAGTCTCTTACCTGGCCATGCAGCGGTACATGTCTGTGTGTGTCTGCTGTAATACAGCTAATTATAAAACTTTACCCGCTCACAATAACCCAAAAACAGCACTTTAACAGCTTTCAGTGGATCGGGATGGAGAAGTATTCTTCTTCGAATACAATTCCGGCAGGCTACACGCTACGAGGCGTACTGCTGCCCCCCATCGTTAGGACAGAGTCACTGCAGTTCATATTCAAGTGTAGGAGCCGGTTTAGGGCAGGCCTATTAACTACTTTACTAGAAGGACCAGGTTTAAAAGAAGTGTAGTGCCAAGGGGTCGGACTTTAAAATCTTTTTAGTTTTTTAACAATGAGTAAATACAAAACAGACAGAACAAATTATAAAGAGCTAGATAAACATATTGAAACAAAACAAGGGCGTTTCGGGGGAAATATACATTTTCCACTCTTCCAAATTTGTTTTCCTGGAGCCTCATTGAAAAGGTCATTCTTTGCATTGCAAAGATTTCATGAATAATATCGTAACAGTTCTCTATAGATCTGGCTGGAGCCCTTTCTTTGTAATTGCTTTTCCAGCAGCAACACTTAACAAGTGTTTTGTTTTAATATTTGTAGATGTTGAACATAGAAGTCTATAGAGGAGTTCATCCCACTTGAATATCATTTTCGTCCCAAATATAGTCACTAATTCTGTGTAAATCTTATGCCAAAAAGCATGAACTTTTGGACAGGCCCAAAACAAGTGGTAGCTTCCTGGGAGCCAAATTCCTCCAGCAACTGGAACTGCCTGAGTGATGAGATTTCTGAGCAGGTGTCCACAAAGCCTCCTCCAGCCAAACACTCTCCATGCAGTTGAGCTTGATACCCTCCACTGAAATTCACAATACTCTTTCCAAACTTCTTCTGAGATACAACTGTTAGTTTCCCTCTCCCATTTCTGTTTTATAAAGCTAGTAATGTAAATGTCTTAAAACATTTTCACAACTGAAAAAGAAACACTGCATGTACGAAAGTACAGGGGGAAAAACAGTGCATCTTTTTAATCTTAGAAGTAGGTTGTCAGTTTGATTCTCGTAAATTCCCCCTGCTTAAACAGCCTGGGTTAAAACATTTTAATGAAATTACAGTTTTTTTTAGTTTGTTTTTTTGCTTGGCAACGGGCACAACTAATAAATGGGCTTATTTGCCTACTAAGAACAAACTATCTATCTATCTATCTATCTATCTGACTACATCTGTAATGATACGTCTTGGCCACTAGAGGGAACTGTTTATTCATCAATTAATGTGATGGGTCTCCGTCCAAAGATCAGTCATCATCAGAATAACAATTTAAAGTGTTTATAACATAAAACAAAACCCAAACTAGACCATGACCCAGTGAATTAATGTAAGTAACTCACGGCAGGTAGATTCTTATGGCAATAATATGACCCATAGAGTCTGTTTAGCCTCACAAAGAGATGCAATTTAGCTGAAATAAAGCTTCATTTAAAAAGAACAAAAAACATGCCTTTAGTGTCAATTTTGGTTGTTGTGCTTTATTCATATCAGGAGATATCTGAAAACGTTCTGTAGGTGCTGCTGACCTTAATCAAAAGTCCCTGATGATTCCTGAATTATTACTGCAAGGCACAGAGTACAGTCTAATGTTTCAGATCACTTGTTATAAATATTGTAATAATGTCATATGAGATTGAAAAACAAGCACCCTATTATAATTTCATAAGAGTAATAAGATGCTACAACAGACCACAGACCAACTCTGTCGGTATAAAGGCTCCCCTGACAGCAAATTTATACTATATAATTTAACATCTATTCTTTCCATGATCTTCATGGATCATATCTGTTTATTTTGCTGTTTGTAGGGTTTGTTTCATGACTTGTCAAGTGGCACAAACTGTAAGTGTTATGGGCCTGTGGTTGTAAAAAATATATGTACTTTAAAGGGGCTCTATGTAACAATTTGTAGCAATTTACATGTATTAATCACTTTTTTATTGGCCATATGTGAGTGAAATGTAACGTGACGTGAAATATGAGACCATCCCTGTCTCTCTCTGTTGCCTATTCAAGCCTGTGGACGATTTGTTTAAGTTGTTTGATGCCGCTGGACTGTGGATTTTCCATGACAGTCCAAAGGATGTGACTTTATGGACGTTCTCGAGCGCCTCGTCTCAGTTCCTCTCTCCGCTCCACCAACAAGAGAGCAACAATAGTTAAAGTTAGTTGAGAAATGGAGTCCACGAACATTAACAACCGGCTTCCAGCACAACACAGTAGTTCTACAGAGCCTCTTTAAAAAGAAGTTCATAACTGTAATTTATACATACCTTCAAGTGGATATAGAGCAGGAGGAGGATGTTGGACCTGCCATTCACATTATCCATTCAGGTTTTCTTCCCTTTTTTTCTTCCCATGAGTAGAAAATAATCAGCAGAGTCAGTTTGTGTTCCTAGACAGCCAGATGGAGAGACTGGCTAGTTAACATCGGTTTAAAACTGGAAGATACACTTTTTTTTTTTTTACTGATTAGATATTATTGAGCCTGTTTCTGAAGGTGTGAATGTGGTTTCAGATAATTTCTTTATCTAAGGTCTAAGGCTTTTTGGCAAGAAAGTTTCAAGAAAGTAAATATGTATATATATGTAGATAGTCTTATATATATGTAGATAGTCCGCCCTCTGGTGTGGTCAGAACAATTTGGAGCTGAACACGCTCAAAACTGTGGAGATGACAGTGGACTTCAGGAGTAGCCCCCCTACACTGCTCCCCATCACCATTTTCAATAACTCTGTGTCTGCTGTGGAAACCTTCTGGGATCTTCCATCTCCCAGGACCTAAAGTGGACTCCCAACGTAGACTCCATAATCAAAAAGGCCCAGCAGAGGATGTACTTTCTGCGTCAGCTCAGTAAGTTCAACCTGCGCCAGGAGCTGCTGATCCAGTTCTACACGGCAATAGTCCAGTCTGTTCTCTGCACCTCCATCATCGTCTGGTTTGGATCAGCCACCAAACAGGACAGGAACAGACTGACACGGACAATCAGGACTGCAGAAAAAATCATTGGTGCTAAACTGAGTCAGGAAATGGGCACGAAACATCTCTGCAGACCCATCACACCCCGGACACAATCTGTTTGAACTTCTCCCCTCCGGCAGGCGCTACAGAACACTGTACGCCAAAACAACCAGACACAAGAACAGTTTCTTCCCCCAGGTCGTCACACTGATGAACACTTGATCAGTCACCCAGTGTCAGTAACCCCGTGACTCCAAAATCATCCACTCACAGTCTTTACATTTACAGACTAAATTGCACTTTATATGTACATAAATCCTCACTGTAAATGATATAATATATATACTTAAATATATTTATAATAGACATGACCTCTGAACACTTTTTTAACTTACTGTTCTTTGTTGTTCTTGTTCTTTCTAGTTGAATGTTTGTTATGTTATATTTATGTTCATGTTTATGTCTATGTACATCGGGTGCTAAGAAAAAAACGAAGTCAAATTCCTTGTATGTGTTTCACATACTTGGCCAATAAAGCTGATTCTGATTCTAATTAATTTTCATTTTTATTTACAATAGTATTTTATTCTATATTTCTATTATTCTATTGTGTATTCTGTCTTCGCTTTATCTTTTTATCGTTTTATTTTGTTCAATTTGCTTATCTTTCACTCAGTCTGTAAGCTGCTTTAACAGCTGAATTTCCTGGTGAGGGATCAATAAAGTCAATCTAAGAAACTATTTTTCCGAAGCATGAAGGTACAAATATTAAGGCAATACATTAAAAAAACAGGCATATAAGCAATGAGTAAATTAAAAAGAAATCATTAGAAAAATGTCTAATTCACATAACAAACTGAACAATATTTTTGGGGCCACTGTGGTCCAGGGCCCCTGGTTTGAGCGGCCCTGTTAATCCCGGCGGATAGGGAGCAGCAGCAGCAGCAGCAGCAGGAGGAGGAGGAGGAGGAGGAGTGTGTTTGTCGGCAGACAGGCAGTCAGAAGGACCGGAGTCCCAGCGGCAGTTTGGGAGAGTCTGAGCGGGGAAAACTGCGTCCAATACGGGAGAAGTCACAAGGGGGATACCGCAATGAGTTGGGGAACGGAACTCTGGGTATGTTTAAACTCTTTATCGTGTGTTTCTGACTGAATGCTCGGCCTGTTCGCGTTGTGTTTGGACGCGGTCAACCCACCGACTCGTGGAAGAAAGGTGCCGTGTTACCTTTTAGCTTTGTGTGGAAAAGGGCGAGCGGCTAACGCTAGCTGGCCGGCTGTGGCTGTTAGCCGGCGAGGCTAATGAAGCTAAAGCTAATCCGCGGTGCACCTTAACGGCTGTGACAGCGGCGGAACAATAGGCAAGTCTGCAGGCAGCCGGGGCGGGGGTCACGCCGCCTTCTCCGCCACATTACACGTCAATTTGTATAAAACCCGTGCTGTTCAGTGGATGTTTTTGTTCGACTGGCAAGTTACGAAGTTGTATGTTGACGTTTTTTTGTGTGTCACACCCTGTTTCAAAGAGAAGCAGGCAGGGAGTCCCGGTAGCAGGGTGGAGAAACGGTGTGAGACCACCATCCGGCTCCATCTGCTTCAAATGAACCTCAACTTCACAGCCGGTTGTTTCACTCTCTGATTGGCTTTGGGTGCCTCTTTGTTGCCTGCTGTCCAGTCTTTTGTCTTAACTTCCATGTGAAGTGAATGGGAACTGAAGACGAAATAAAAGCCTACACCTCCTGTCTTTTTCTTAGCTGTTATAACACAACGGTTCGTTGAACACAAACCAGTCACATTGGATTTTATTCCTTAAGTCACTCAAATATGAGCTGCTGCTGCTTTTTGTCAAGTACAGTAGAAATGAGAGTGGGTGAGTGTCTCCTTCTGCATCAGCCCCATGTCTCAAATTGGTTATTATGATGTGGTGTAATTGTTTGTTTCAGCATGGGGTTAATTTATTGAATATTTGACAGGGTGGTGAGCTCCAGCCTGCATGGTTTTGGGGTGTTGGCCATCATGGCAAGCTGTTGTAACCAGATGCAACCAGCAGCATCCCCTCTGACTGTGTGTGTGTGTGTGTGTGTGTGCGTGTGCGTGTGTGTGTGCAGAGAGGAGGGGGTACTTGAGCTCCCTGAGATGATACTCCTCCAGCTGACCTCAGTGGTTATTATCTGCAGTTTAATATAAGCTAATTTTTTGCCTGCTCAGCCCTCAAATGTAACATGACCGTGCTGCCACAGACAAAGAAATAACTGTGTGCTTGTCTGTGATTCCAAAAGGATTGTGAAATAGTGGACACGTGAACGCAGATTTTTCTTTCTCGGATATCTGTATTTTTTTTTGGTTCTCCAGTTCATGTTATCCATTCAGTTTTCTTTCCCTTTTTTTCCTCCTATGAATAGAAAATAATCAGCCGAGTCTGTTTGTGTTCCTCGATAAGCAGATGGAGAGACTGGTTAGTTAACATGGGTTTAAAATTGGAAGAGAAATTTTATTTTTTTTACTGATTAAATTTGTTTGAGTCTATTTCTGAAGGTGTGAATTTGTTTTCAGGTCATTTCTTTATTGGAAAAAGATTAGATAACCATAATCCATTAGATAGCTGCAACAGGGAATCACTTAATCTATCGGTCAATGAAAGAAAATTCATCTGCAGTTTCAGTAATTTTGCTGCTTTTCTTTGTCATTTATAATACTAAATGAAGAGTCTTTGGGTTTTTGACTATTGCTTGGCCAAAGAAGCAATTTGAAAATGTAACTCTGGGCTTTGGGAAACTGGTTGAGATTTTTTTTTTTTTTTTTTTTACGTTTTTGGACATTTTATAGACTAAACAATCATTAAATTAATTGTGAAATAATCCGCGTATTAATCAATTAGAAAAAATAATTATTTTCAGCCCTAACAGTCATATAACGTGTACAAATCTGTCAGAATTCTTTCGAAAAATCAATCATTTACACTAAAGGAAACGGTTGAATTACCAATCACAAGCCATTGTTTTCTGTTGAACAACTAATCAGTTAATCGACCTCAGTATCAGTATTGACAATTTGTGCAGAGCTGTATCTTTAAAAATATCATGCTAATGATACTCGCTAATTAAAAACCTGTTTCCTTCACCTCTGCATCGTCTTCTTGTCAGCGCTGAAGCAAAGCAAAGCACGCTATGATCTGCTGAGTGGAGACACTGGTTGACGGACTGTCATAATCCCCTGATGAGATTAATATGTTGGCTGTCTGATGTCAGATTACACTTGATTGGCTGTCTGATGTCAGATTACGGATTATTGTCCGGAAAATAAGATGTTAAACAGCTGATTGGCTGTTGTGTTTTACGAATGACTGACTAGTGAGCAGGTGTTTGGCTGTCTGATGTCTAATGAAACATCATTGGCTGTCCAACGTGTTGGCCAGATACCATTAATATAACCACTTGTGCAATTGGTTGACTCATGTATGACTATGATGGCTGCATTGAATCAGATGACATTCAATAGCTGTGCATAACTGCAACACATAGTCAATTAACCAATTAGGTCGAAACCCGACTGTTTTGATAATCGATTAATTGTTTCAGTTTTTTTCAAGCAAAAGCGTCAAATATTCACTGGTTCCAGCTTCTTAAATGTGAGGATTTGCTGCTTTTCTTTGTCATTAATTAGTCCTTGTGTTTTTTGACTGTTGGCTGGACAAATAAGCTATTTTAATATGTATCTTTGGGCTCTGGAAAATGCATTTTTTATCCATTTCTTTTGTAACTTTTTGTATGACTAGACAATTAATCATGAAAAATTTGTCAGATTAATTGATGATAGAAATAATTGCTACTTGCAGTCCTAGTGTCTATCTGTTCTGATTTCCTCAGAGCTAAAACTATTATTTTCACAATCAAACAATTAATTAATTGTTTTCTTGATTAATTCTATAAAAATACAGAAAATATTGTTAGAGGCCCATCAAGTTTTCAGTTGCCTGTTTCATATCAAAACTCAAAGATATTTAAATCTTTATTTTATTTAAGGTAACGGCAAGCATCCTGTCTTTACTTTTTCAAAGCTGGAACCAGCTAATTTTTGGCATTTCTCCTTGAAATATTAATGAAATGATTGCTCTTTTATCAAAATAGCTCCTAATTTTCTGTTGAATGATTAAACCAGTGATTTCTAATCTTTGTGGACTGTGACCTCTTAAAACTCAAAGCTATGTCTACTTGTAATAATGTTTTAAGGCTTGTAGAAGGTAAGTGTTGCAGAAATGTTTTTCTTTCTGCTTTCCTATCCGTTTGATTATCTTTTAAGCCCCTCAGATTTTTGTTGTGGATGTACTAGCTAAATTCAATCAATAGGTCTCTTTTACAAATAGCAATATTACTATAAAAAACCCATCTAGCACTCAAGTTAGCATTAGTATATTCATTGAGGCTTGGCGCCTCTGCTTTTGCCCTGTATTTTGGCTCTAACCCAGGTCTTTGAGACTCAACAAAGCAAGCGAGGAACATCCTATTACCGCGCTGGCTTCCTGCCCTTCGAGACACACACATAAAGTAGGAAGTGTTTGTCTGAATTAAAGCTCTGTGTGCCTTGTGTGTGTGCGCTTAGTGCCAGGATGCTGCCATGCTGTGCTCGGGTCTGTCTGGTTGAGGTGAGCCGGAGGCCAGCAGAGTGGAGCGGCCAAGTCTGGCTGAAGGACAAGAGGCTGACAGGCAGTCGTCTCTACTGATCAGCCAAACTGAAAGACAAGGATAAGGGGATAAAGGCCGTAAAGGTGGAGAAGAAGAGGACAGGCACTAAACGGCTGGCTAGACACTTGATTTTTATTTTGAAGCCTGTTGAATGAATTGGAGACTTTAGACCAATTCACAGTGAGCTGGTTTTTTACCCTCCTGCAGATCAAGAGTTCACAAGAGTTTGCTTTTCTTTCCTTGATGTGTTGTGTGGATTTCGAAAAGGCTTATTATTGTGTTCCCTCAGGTGTCCTATGGGAGGTGTTGTTGGAGTACGGGGTACCCGGGTTACATGTGGATCATTTGATACTTGGAGCAAGAGGCGTGTTTTTATTCTTGGCATCAGGTGGCCATCGGACTCAGACAAGGGTGCTCGATTGCCTCTCTCTTGTTTGTGATATTTATAGACAGTAGCCTTTAGTATATCAAAGCCTGGACTGATTCCAGTTTACTGACTGTAGGGTAGCATCTCCACTGCTTTGTAATTGTGTTTTCTTACTTTATGGGCCTGTCTTCTGAGATTTGGATGAGGATTGGGCAATAAATTGAATATTAAAGATACATTTGCAATGTTTTTGTTGGTGATTCAAAAGTCTCAATGTGTTCTTAATTGTGTTTAATGAAGACTGGGTCAGTTCTATTGGTCACACAACACAAATAGAGCACCAACTAACAATTACTTTCACTGTTGATTATTTTCAGGATTAAATGATTAATCATTTAGTCTAAAAAATTGTAAAAAAAAAAAAATGCTCATTATAATTTTGCAGAGCCCAAAGTGACATCTTCAAATTGCTTCTTTTGTCCAACCAAATAGAGCCTGACTGATATATCAGTTGGCCAGTATTACTGGGTGATACTGCCCTATAAGATATGTTGGTATTGCCGTATATGATGTTCGATATGCACCCACATGAAAACTTTGTTTTTTAGCGATGATTTTAGATGCTGAACCTTGCCTCCCCTCTCACATCTACAGCATATAAAAGTAATGTCTAAATGTTCGCCCACAACTCAATGCAAGAGAGCGACGTTGCAACAGAACTTAACAACTTAATTGTCCAGCTACTGAGTGAAAGATTTAGACTGATTTAGAGATGGCTTCGCTTTTAGAGATGAGATGCAGAACACTGCGCTATGTGGCACAGAGCGAGTCTTGATCCACTATTGTTGAACCTTCTCACTGGCTTGTGGATGTGTGACAGTAGAAGCTCTGATAAAAGAAGTTCCTGTTGTTTAGTAAGCCAGGAGTCTGCGTCTTAGCAGGTCACAGTGGGTGTGAATGAAGTCATGTCGAAGCTGAGGGCACTGGCCTGGACACGACAAGCTGTTATATCCAGTCAAGCCAAGCGTTTCAACACATTATGTGTATGTGGAGGGGGGTGTTTTTGTAGGTGTGAGTCGATGTGTGGCAGTAATAGTTGAATCCCACGTTACTTTGTGTGTGAGGGTGGATGTCTTTCTTAATTAACAAAATTGTGCTAACACACATCTGCAGGAGACAGTGAGGGAGATGAAAAGGGAGGGAGGGGGTGTGAGAGATGATTGAAGGAGAACAAAGCCCATAAAGAGGAAGCGAGGGAGGAGGTTTAATGATGGAAGAGATGTTTTCATATGGTGGGAGAAGGCCAGTGGACTGAGAGATGAGTAGAGTTTATAGACATAATGGATTAGATGAAACTTTAATGTTCCCAGTGGGGAAATCAGCTGCTGCAACAGTAAGTAGTAACAGCATACATCGAGAATGAATAGGCTGTCAGTCAGAAGAGAGAAAAAACTGTTTGCATCGTAGAAACAGATCCAAACACTAACAAATACAGCAAAATGTCAGAGTGAGTAACTGAAGTACTTCATCTACATCTTTCTTTTCTTTGCAGTGAAAATCTCATTTTGTTTTTGTGCGTCTGTGTCCATTTACAGTATTAATTATCAACTGAAACATCTGATTGGATCGTGATAATGACCCACACAGGTGACTTAACTTGTGTTGGTTGTTTAGGCCACATTTAGACAAACAGCCCCCTGATTGATCAGGATAATTGAATGATTAAATGGAGGATGGTTTTCTCACTTGCAGATACACACATCACATTCAGTTTGGTAAACTCACGTAATACCTAGCATAGCTTTGTGCTTCAAAGTGAGCAGAGGTCTAATCAGAATACCTGAAAACACCTGAAGTGAAGTAATAGTACAGTAACAGAGCTCATAAATCAATTATTAGTATTTTTTTTGTTTTTTTTGTTTAGGCAAGTGTAGCATACTCAAAAGCCAGGGTGTAATTTTTGAGATGTTTTTTTGTAATGGTGAGATGCATAAATTCTCAAGATTTTAAAAATATAATATGTAAGATATCTGCATACAAATGTTTGACCTGTGTACTTACATTATCCCAAATATTTCCAATAACAAACCCAGAGAAATCCAGTCTGAAGTTTACTCAAGGTGAAGTACGTTTCATTTGGTAGCCTGTTGCTATAGCTTCTGGGAAAGAGATCCAGAGAGTGAGGATTGAAGTTGTTGAAATGTAACGTGAATTAACTTTAAAGCATTACCTCGTCCTCGAACATTTTTCCCTGAGTCAAGTCATAGTATGGTAGATTTGCATTAACAATGGTGGTTGTTTAATGGTGTGTTCACCACCAGCAAAACACCAGCAAAAGTTTGAGCGCTGTTTTTATTTGCCCCGAACAGCCAGATTACTATATTGTGAATTAGCCCTAAACTAGAGCAACAACACACACAGAAGGTGTGTTTGTTTGTGTGTTTGCTTTCAGGTCAATCACTAAACTCATTACTCACCAGACACTCTGGTTCTCGCTCTTCTTTTTCCCCTCTCCTCTCTGTAACGTTACGCTCATTAAACATAACAGAACATTAACACTGGAAAATGCAGATCTCCTCAGTGGATCACTGCTGCTGATGAATGGGAGTAAGGATAAATCCAGTTTTGAATCCCAAAAAATAAAAACTGTCCCCAAGCTCCTCCTGTTTGTAAAGGCTCTGGATGCAAGCCGAATCCGATTGTGACTCTGGGTGTTTATTCTTCCAGAATGTTTTCCTCTGCACCCAACTCTCTGCTTCAGAGCTCGATGGCTACGAACAGCTGAGCAGCGGTCTTTTGCAGTGTATTATGTTTCATTTTGATAGAGAGACTAGCAGAAGTGACTTATTGTACATTAAACGAGAATCTGATTAATGTGTCTATCCCCGATGACATATGGACAACAAAAGGAAGGCAGCGACAAACTGCTACCAAAAGGAAGAAAAAATTGATAGCATGACCAATCCATAGTCATCTAAACCTAATGTAATTCTGGGGGGGACTAGCACTGAAACACACAAACACAGAGCTGCAGACTCCTTCCTCTGTCCCCACTGCTCCTCTCTTCCCTCCCTCTCTCCCTTCCTCTCATCCTCCCTGTCGACCCTCTGGAAGCGGTCATAGCTGTATCCACCCAGCCAGCTGTTTGGCAGTCAAGCTCTTCCTGGATTCAGACACCATTACACCTGTACTCCTTTCAGACCGATCCAGTGTCCCTGGATAAACCCGTTTGCCGTCAGTCTAAATAGGTCAACACGTGTTACATGACCTGACTTTGTGACCCCCTTCCCAATCATTGTCAGTGTGATACTGCTTTTCTTTGGTATAAAAAGGGTGAACAGGGGTATCTATAACTCTAGGATTACTATGGCCTCCATTTGTACCTGCAAGGTTACTGTCAGTTTGTGTTATGAAACTTTGCAAAGCATCTGGTGAAAGTGGCATTTTTTTCCCCTATTCTTGAGAGTGAATGAAGTCTGACCTATTCTGAAATATTTGACTCGTGGCAGATATCTGCTGCATGTATTTTTACTTTTGGTTCATTGTTTTTCACACCAGTACTGAAGATAAATTATTATCATTTTTTTAAAAATTATATCTATTTTTGAAACATCAGTGTTTATTAAAATTTCTTTCCAGGAAGTAAAAACTGAATCAGCAGAGACAGAAACTGTTCCAGACGTCTCAGAGTCACGACTTGTTTAGATGCAGGGCTTTGGTCAGAGCTGCAGCTGAGTACACTGTTGTGCTGTCTTCCAGGAGTCAGTCTGTCTGTCAACTGTTTATTAGTCAGTTTCTTTATTAGCCAGCGGATAAAAATGCAGGCTCTAGGACACGTGGAAAATTGGAAGATGTGGGGAATTTTTCTGGTGAATTTTCCCTAGATCTCCAACCCAGTCATTACCCTAAGCCTCTGCTGGATGGCTGGCTGCTGTCAATCTGAGGCCTGCTTGTGTAACATGCTCACAGTTATAAAATGGAACTGTATGTATACCTTTAAAATCTCAGGTTTTATTAGGCTGTTGTGGGTAATGTTGCAAGTCAATGATCAGAACTCCTTTTAAAAATATTGGATTTTATTATCTTTTTGCATCAATAATAAGATGAACCTTAAAAGATCCAGTGTGTAGGGTTTAGTTGCATCTAGCAGTGTGGCTGCAGATAGCAACCAGCTGAACACTCCTCATCTCACCCTCCCACACCAGACCTTTAAATTTTCAAATACTAAATTAACTGGATTAGCCAAAAACGGAAACCTGTCTGGCCATTTTCATCAATCAAAAATCTCTCAGTAGATTTCACAGAAAATGTACTACATCATGGTATACATTAACTTTGTAGGTTTCCTTAAGCCAATAAGTTAGGCCTATTTTATTTGCGTTTTACACATTTTTAAAAACACTCACAAACATTAGGCTTTAGGAAACTGGAATGGACATTTTTCTATAGACAAGACAGATAGATAATCCCTGGTTTCCCTTATATGGCTTTGCATAAAATAGATACAGTACATTTGGGGCTGCATTATATGGTAAAAAAAATAATATAGCAATTCTTTTTGAGAGATATTACTATTGCAATATGATTCATGATCATTTTTGTATCACGATTTTCATTTTCTCTGAAATAACAAACATGATTTCTTACAACAACTTTTCAAGTTGGTGACGTAGAAGCAAGATGTCCTCCAGCTGATGCCCTTTGGTTGCTGTGTACAAAACAAATCAGCTGCCTGTTAAACCTGCTCACCCCTGCTACTCTGATGCTATCTACTCTGTGGATGGACACAATACCAAAGTACTGAGTGACATACAGGGATAACATAACAGTCAAGATGAAGCTCTTATTGTGCAGCAGTGTCCACCTATTGTTGGTTCAGTTCCATGTTTTGTGATCTGGTTCTCTGTCTCTACGGCACCATTACTTCCCTTAGCTACCAATGTTAGAGCATGCAGAATAAATCAAGCATGAATGAATCAGGCACCTTTTTGTTCTCTGTTTCTGTGTGTGTGTTCATGTGAGCAGCGACCAGCGGGTGTGTGTTTGCCATGTGACGATGGACCATTAGCTCCTCTTATCCCATCATGGAGTTGATAAGTGCACGTCTCCCTTCCACTCCATCCTTACGCCAACTCTCTTCATCTTCTCCTCATCTTCCCCCTTAAAAACGCTGCCTCTTGTCCCTCGAGATCAGGCAGAATTCTCCAGAACACACTTTTATATATGGGTTTCCCACAGACCAAAATAAAATGTGCAGTGTTTTAAAAGGGTTTAATGTCACAGACCCTGAAATAGACTTCAGTGATGTGGAGCTGCTATTTGAAAAAATGTTTTTCTCAGGGGCCACATTTGGATTCAAACTGGATATGATAGTGGTCGGAGTGAAACTGTACAAAACTGAAGAATGTTTGTGAAACCTCATGGTTCAATTCACCCGTCACATCCATTCTTCAATTTGAGACTCAAAGTCAATTTAGTAGCTTTTTAGTGGAACTTCTTGTAGCCTTCATAATGTGTCGAATATTTTTGCATCCCAAATGTTACCTTCGATTTTTTTGGTTTGGTTTGACCAAAAAACCAAAACCGAAAGATATTCAGTTTACAATGATATTGTTAAGAAAAAAGAAGCAAATATTCATACTTTACAGGCAGGAACCAGCTATTGTATGGCATTTTTGCTTTATCAAGAACGATGATGCAAATTTCAAAATTGTTGTCAATACATTTAATGTCGATCTACTTTGCATGAGATTATATGAAAATTTCTCATGATTATCCTGGTCAACAAAAAAACAAACAGTATTAAATAAGGTAATTATAAATCATAAGGTCCCTCTGCATGAATAAAGGATAAATAAATGGTGGGTCCCTTACTTCCACACATTTGATTTAAGGATTTAGGTTTAGGATTTTGGAATAACTGAAAAGATGCGGGCTCCCAGTTGTGGCAATTCAAAATGAATCAGGAAATCAATATAGACTTGTAGGTTATCGAGTTAAACAGCTTTCTTTAAGTCACTCGTGAGGATATTCATGATTAATCCAACTCACGATTATACAGGTGATGGAAATTCACCACGATATAAAAACTTATATCCTAGCATCCACAAGAAATCAGTCAACAGATTTAGTGTCACCAGCTCAATTTGACCCATAACTCACTTGTTCATCAAAAGCACAAAAATGAAAACCAGAAATCTTCCCATATGACTCCAGCTGTATATCTTGGTTATTATTCATCATTTGATTATTGACTTACAGGAACGTTCTCAAGGGTTCTTGTTGGTCCTCCTTGTGTGACGTAGCAGTTGACGTAAACAATACAAAAGCACTTTTATGATGCTGCCTTATCAGCCAGCAGAATCTATTTGTGGTGCACTTTTCTGCCATTGTGGTTGATAAGTGTATGTATGGGAAACACTGGCTTTTGTCAGGAATTTGCCACAATGCACATACCATAAAGACAGACATCATGGTGCAAAAGTGTGTGTATATATATACATGGGATAAGCATAACTAGGACAGCCCCACCCCCTCTCCTCTTACTCGCCTTTCCTCTCCTCTTTCTCTGCCCCCATTTGCAAACGATGAAACAATGTTAATTCAAGCAACAGAGGAGTTTTCCCAGGCTGTTTATTTGGCCAGTGAAGTTTCAGAGCCCAATAAAAATACTCTGTGTGCTGCTCATTTGCACACACACAAACACATGCACTCACACACATACTCAGTAGCTGCTCAGCATGGAGGGTTTCTGGTTACCGAGGTAACCTGTCCATGAAGTACACAGCGTACCCCCTGGTTACCGTGGGGACCCTTGACTGTAATATGTCAGGTAGTCAGAGTGCAGAATAAAGGATGTTAACACACTGAGCAGCAGACTGACTCTGAACTGTTTTTTTTAATTTTTATTTTTATCTCTCTTGTTTATCAGAAACAAGGAAAGATATGTGTCTTTTTTTAAAATGAAAGATATAGAAGCAAAAAGGATTTGTCATTTTCTTTGGAAAAGAAGTCATTTTTTCCCATAAACCAGAGACTTGGATCAGCCAAGTAGAAAAGACTTGAGGGAGGAAATCTTTCAGGATTCAGATTTCTACAGTCATTTGTAAACTAATTTGAAACCACTATTGTCTCCCGCAGCCTTTAACAAACACTACTTTGTGTTTTTCTAGCCTAGACTTGCCATTGTTCATTTAAACCCTCCAAATGTTGTGACTCTCAAGTTCACAACAGAAACACATGGCTGAAGATATCCCGCAGAGCTGTAGAAGCAGCAGAAACTGATATCAATGCTAGTTTAGGTACTAGCAACCTGCTGCTTTGGGTAAGCAATGTTGCTGTAAGCAGGCTTTGTGCCATTGCAACAATGACCTGCTTTGATCTAGACTGAAATATCTGAACAACTATTGAGTGGATTGCCATGCAACTTTCTAAATATATTCATTGTCTCCAAAGGAGGAATCCTAATGACTTTGATGGTCTGCAGAGATTTACCTTTAGCACTATCATCAATTTAAAATTAAAAAAATACTTTGATAGACTTTTGGACTGCTTGCTGGAGTTTGTTAGAGGTGCTATTTGGATAGAGATAAATGAAGATTTAAAAAATCACAGGAAAACTCCAAGGCACTGTCTTTTAAACTATCAAAATACCTTTATTGTCA
This sequence comes from Pagrus major, assembly GCF_040436345.1. Taxonomy (NCBI): domain Eukaryota; kingdom Metazoa; phylum Chordata; class Actinopteri; order Spariformes; family Sparidae; genus Pagrus; species Pagrus major. The sequence goes on along the minus strand of NC_133225.1, from coordinate 28,866,996 downwards.
CGGCATGGTCATGTGAGACCTTTTACAGAAGCACAATAGAAAGCATTCTGACTGGAAACATCAAAAACTGGCATGGTTCATGCACAGCGTAGGACAGGAAGGCTCTACATCAGGTGATTAAAAAAGCACAAAACATCATTGTCACCCATTTACCGAGCACCAATGTTATTTGTGAGGTGAGATGTCTGGCCTCCGCAGAGGTCCTTGTTGTCAAACTGTACTCAGTTGATCTTGGGGGCTGTCTTCAGTCCCACTTCGGTGTCCAGCCAGGTTCACACTGAGCCGGGCCCTGACGCCCGTGTTGACTCCCCCTGTGATCCGAGGTCCCAGTCTAGGCAAATGGTAGGACCACTGGCTCCAAGGCTAACTGATCCAAAGAGCCACAGCTGTTGGTTACTCTGGTGATATGCTGCCCCCTATATTTTTGTAGCTACCTTCAAATTTTAGCCATATTCTGCAAATTACACCTCTAAGACCATATACTTGCAACTAGAATGTTGAACATTTTATCTGCTTCAACAGCAAGTTAACATTGTCATTGTGAGCATGTCAGCATGCAGACAAAAGCATCTAGCTGAAAGCACTGCTGTACCAGTGAACAGCCTCACACAGCTGCTTGCATGGCTGTCTGCCTTCAGTGTTGATAGGTTGTTGTGTGTGTATGTTGTATGTAGACTACCATGGCAACAGTTGAAGTAAGTATTCAGGTTAGCCCAATTAATTTTACTATATTTTTAATTCAATAAAATTCTCATTTGTTTGCTGTGATAGAACAAGATACATTTTATTTGTCTAATTTTAATTCTATTAATTTTTTAAACAGTATTATTCATTTTCCCTCTTGGATGAAATGGTGACTCCCTGTAAAAAATACTTACGCGTTCATTTAATCCAGTTGCAGACAGTTCCGCCTCAAACACTGTGTAAAACTAAAGTTGAGCTAATATCAGCAACAGTTTCACTACACCCACGTTCTGCCCCCATCATACATTAGTCATATGATATGCAGTTAATGGTTAATCCATATGACACACACTCACAGGGAGGTACACAGTGGTGGCCAGTATGTGTTGTTCTCTGCTTTTAAACATGCAGACAATAAGGGAAAAAAAGAAACATGGTCAAGACTGAGATTTCTCTGTCAGCATGTCACATGATAAGGGCGGTCATGCTCAGTTGCTCCCTGCTGCAAGTAAAAGGGCATTTCTCTGAATTTACATGCTTATTTATACTGTGGTACAGATTGATCTGGGGAGATATTTCCACTGAATGCAGGCAGTTTTCGAGTTATGCAAGCTATTTAAAGGGAATTTCCGTGCTATGTAAGGGCACATTGTAGGGAATATTCCATTTACACAAAAGCTAACTGAGACAGTTTTTGCAGGGATAAAGGGAGTTTTTTCTAATTAAAGCAAAGATTTAAAACGAGATCTATAGGACATACAGTTATTTCTAAACTGTCATCTATTGAAAACTTACTGAGAGTCTATTAACTATAATGTTGGGAAAAACGCTTAATTGCTATCTTGCAGAGAATGTGATAAGAAAATTGATACCGCTCTCATATGTCAGTATGCAGCTGGTTAACTTAGCACAAAGACTAAAATGGGGAGAAACAACTTGCCTCTTTAATCTATATGCATATTTTTTCTGTATTAAGTTTGTTTATTCAGTCTTTTCTACACTTCAGTTTTGAATGTAGCCGTTTCCCCCTGTTTCCAGTCTTTATCCTAAGCAAAGCTAACCTGCTGCGGGCTATAGCTTCATATTTAGTGGGCACAAACAGAAGTGGTATAATTTTTTTTTATCTAACTCTTGCCAGTTCTTTTTGGAGATCACCAGCAAAAAGCTGCAGATCAGAGACAGATCCGTGCACGCTTTCTTGAGTGACGATTGCTATGTGAGAACTGTTCAAAGACGTGCTGGATATCTAGCAGGGTAAATATCTGGATGTGTCGCTGAAGGGCGGAGGAGCCATTATTGAGCTACAGCCAATGACAGCAGACACACCTCCAAGTACAATCCAGTTCCCAGTAGCTCTCTGAACCCAGTCTAATGGAGCGGGCACAATAAAAGCCTATAGTTTCTATCAGAATACATACACAAAAGTTTTTCTATAATTATAACTGAGTCTCACCCATATTCTTTTTTTATTCTCACCTGTTTATTTGCTGCAAATCAGTACACAAACAACTTGAATTGCTTGGACCACGTCATTCCTGTGTCACGTCTCGCATGTGTGATCTCGTAATGTATAACTCCCTCTTGCCCATCAGTCATGTAGTGTTGAAACCACAACAAGATTCCCGATTACAAGGCAGAAAGCTGTGTTGTGTGAACAGTACAGCGACAACTTTGAAAGTCATGTAGTCTCGAGGCATAACTGTTTTTGCCAATATTATATATATATTCCCTTAACCCACACATCTCGGCCACGCTTTAGTGCCGCGTATCGAAGCAGTGGTATGATTAATCTGTGACTGGAGTGCTGTCCATATTTGAATAAAAATGTGCTCATTTGAATGTGGTTTTTCCAACACTTGTTGTTTGTGCTACTCAAAACTTAGGCTGTCAGAATTTATTAAATAGACTTTTGTTTTTTTTTATTTTTGATTGTCTTGATAGCACTGAATGGACTAAAACTGATGTGATGTGTTCATTGCCTAAAAATAGTGCCAGCTGTCAGCACGTTAACCAAAAGTGTCATAGCCTAGAGTCAACCGCACAAACCAGCATGAACACTGTGAGGAGAAGGTGTCAGGGTCAACACTCACACACACTCACACAGCTGGAAGCCTCATGCCAAACCCTGACTGTGATTAAGGCACTTGAGTCAGCGGTAAGATAAATCAAGGATCCTGTGGCTTTTTTTCTGAGATGAATGAGCTGTGTGTGTGTGTGTGTGTGTCTGTATCAGTGTCTGTGTGTGTGTGTGTCTGTGTCAGTGTCTGTGTGTGTGTCTCTGTGTGTGTCTGTGTGAGTGTGTGTTTGTACACAGGCATGCACATATGGTCTGATGACAGAGCTCAATGGATTGTAGAACAGATACAGTATTAATCACATCCTGTTCTTTCATATTGGACGCACACACAGGAAACGCTGTGGTTGATGGTGTGGACAACCACTGGAACTGATTGTGCTCAAATTAGCCATCCATGTGTCTGTATATGAGTGTGTCTGTCTCTGTGTAGCCACTTGCCGTTGCTCCATCCCAGCAGGTTGCATGATGAGATTTCTATGGTACGATAAACATCTCAAAAATATCAAGGTTTAACTATATCACAATAATTTTATAATTATCATAAACTTAATATTAACGAATTAAATTTTACTCCTAACATCAAAACAGTGACAGTAGTTTAAGAATGTAGATCATAGTTGTTACTCTATTCTTTCCTCAGTCATCTGTGTACTTTAGCACTGTTCTGTTGATGTAGATTCACTGCCTGTTAGGTCCCACTGGTTAGCGAGTGGTTAATTATGCTAAACTGTGCCAGCTAGGGTCAACTTTTGTTTTAGGCCAAGCTTTTTCATAACATTTTACAACAATCATGCTATATTTGTGGATGGGACTGTGGGCAGAGTAGTTGAAATTATTAATTCATGCTTGTTGAACAGATGTTTTCCCTAGAAAAATAACTAAAAAAATATTTTTAGAGCCTAATGAACTGATATTCTGAACTTTGAGAGGTTTTGAACTTGCTGCTGATGGAGATGTGTTGTTTTGTTGTTGAGAAGCTGAGGCTCTTTCTGATGCACTGAACTAACCTGAAGCTACCATAAAACATCCATCCCTGTTCTCAGCATTCCAACAGCTGACCACGGCCGGTGTTTATTAAACACGAAGGCTCGGGCTATTCATCCTGTTGACTCAAATAGTTGTGTGGTTAATGTTGAGTCAATGTGGAAATAACACTGGTAGTGTAACTGTATATCCTTATTGCTTGTGTCTGAGAAAGCTCAGATAGCAGAGTTTCAGAGTGACAAGGAACAAGGAACAAGGATTCCTGTGTTTCACCATTTTAGATCAGATATGAACCCAGGAAATCCGCTAGTCGACCTTCAGTGTCACGGGGTTGACCCCACTAACTGATCCCGGTCAGGATCAGGGTTGAGACAAAGCGGGTCAGACCCGGCTGAGGCAAGCTAGTGGATCCTTATCAAAGTCACTAACTGACATTTACAAACAAAGCAGAGTAAAGTCTGCTGGAGCATTCAGCTTTTTTTTTAAATTGTAGAATTGCAACAATAAGTCGTAAAGTTGACAACTGTTGAATTAATCGGTAACTATTTTAATAATCTATTAAACTGAAGTATTTTCAAAGGAAAAAAAACCTGATTCCAGCTCCTTCAATGTGAATATTTCTGGTTTCTTCATTCCTCTATAACAGTAAACTGAATGTATTTGGCTTTTGGACAAAACAACACTTTTGAGTGTGTCATCTTGGGCTTTTGGAAACACTGATCATCATTTTCCCCTATTTTCATACATCTTACAGACCACAGATCTACAAAGAAAATTATTGTTAGTTGCAACCATATTGTTAAGATAACTGTAGTCATGTGAGACACATTACTTACAGTCTTTACCAGTCATGTGAACTATTAGTGTTTAACTAAAGCTTAATTAATGTGTGTAACTTGAAGCTACTGCATAGAATTAATCGCAGCATTTTCTATTTTTATTTTTTAAATAAAGGTTGGTAGGTGGTATTAATCTGCTGATTAATCATTTATTCAATAACTTTGAGATTGTAACGTTCTCAATCAATCAATTGATGGAGCACAAATTAATATCTTCAAATTGCTTGTTTTGTCTAACCAACAGTTCAAAATCCAAGAATGTTGTATTTGCTATAGAAAATAACAAGCACTATTAAAGAAAATAATCAAATCTTTTCATCTGAAAAGCAGAAACCAGATAATTTTTGCTTAATGAATGATGAATTCACTATCAAAATTAACAATTAGTGTTTTGTTGGTTGACTAATTCATTAACTAATTCATTGTTTCAGTACATTTTAAATTTAATCTATCACAAGGAACTTTCATTCCCGCCCCCTCTCTAATTAGTCTTTGATAACGGGACAACAGTTGGATGTTTTCATCCAAGTACTCTCTCTATGTATTTTGTTTATGTTCCGGTTTGTTGTTAGCAATACATTTTTGTTGGCACTATGTATCCCTCTTAGAACTAAATGATTTAGCTCACTTGTCTTCAATTACCAACTCATTTTGGTGATATTTTGCTGCCTAACACTGGCTAATACTTGAGAGCTCTCAAATGTCACTGACTTGCAAATCAAGGTTGAGGCTGAGGTTGACTGGGTGGATAATTTTGTTTGCCTTTGATCCAGAGTCAGACATTTGCATTTGAGGTGGTTGAGACTGTTGGAGAATTTTTTTTCCCGGTACTAGAAAGAGATAGAGACACACTGTGCTGACTTACTGTACTAAAACAGACATGTGTTACAATGACGACAGGTGGAGATCCTACTCAGAAACTGGTAGGCTAAATGCTGGACTATAGGACATTTTTTGGGGCTTTCCTTTGTGTGAACACAACCTGGTGACACACTCCTGATCAGAGTAGATCTGCACATAACAGTTATTTTTGTTCCTGATTAGGCCTGTCACGATAATCAATAAATCAATTAATCATACGATAAATTAAAATGAGCTCGATAATTTTGCGGCCTCGATAATTTCCATTTGCATGCTTGTTTGTTTTCCTCGTGTCTCTCACTAGAACCATCTTGTCAGTCACTAGCCCCATTCACGCAGCCGTTTGCATGCGGGGATACTGCGCCAATTCTCCGCATCCGCCTTTGTGTGAACGTTTCAGATGCGGTGAGGGGTGAAATTTCGCTGCGCCTCCGGAGGTAGTATCAGAGGCGAACCGAGCCGGCGGCGCGGAGCGAGGGCGTGTTGATCTGATGGTGTTGGTGTCTGATAACTCTACAGATCCTTCACTCAACAAAATAAAAATAAATGTCCCACAAAGCAACGTTACAGGACCAAACAACAGGAACGTAGTAACTGGTCGTGTCTTTGGCAACTTATGTGAGGAAAAAAATACCGCAGTTATTCGTGGAGAAGTGTCTGTCAGTTGACTGACAATATGTTTGCAATGTGACAGACTAGGTGACCAAGTGAGTTCAGGACAAGTGTGCAGATCTATTGCAAAGCAGAGGGATCAATACTGTTACTTCTTTTCTGAAAAAAGGAATTTTTCCCGAACATCATCTTGTCAACACGCCACTTTTCAGCTGCCAGAAGAACATGTATAATGTCAAACAAGTCATGGAGCAAGCATGTGCCGGTATCCTGGTTAAGTGAGGAGAATATGTCGGTATCCGGTGCTCACTATGTCTGATTATTTGGTTTCTGGATCTAAATAGAAATCCAATCATCTGTCTCTCTCTCGCCTAACCGGTCTGTCAGGGTGTGTGTGAAGAGGCAGGAGAGCAAGACAATAGAGGGTATCGGATTACTATGAAACCTGACTTGCTAGGAGTGCTCAGGTGTGTGTGTACTTGTTTTCCTCAGACTGGTAGTAAATATAGCGGAAATGGCCGGGAGTGAAGCCCTCATGTTTTTGGGAACGGGTGTCAGTGGACTAGGATTGCCTGACCAGTTATTGGAGCTGTCTGGAAATCTTTGAAAGACTTTTATCCTGAATTATCCTGACTAAAGGCCAGCATGTCTTCAGTATAGTTAAATGTTGCCTCATGGATGCAAAATATCGAAAACAACTTCTGATCTTTTCAATTGGGCTCAGTCCCATTTCCATTTTTTCCCCTAGACCCTTGTTTTTTTAGTGGTCCTTTGCACCTCAGAACAGAGTTGCAAAGGGAAGTGATTCAAATTTCCCTGTATGAAATGGGAAGACCTGTCAAGATCCCCATCAGTAGGCGTTGATGGCGCTTACATGAACAGACATTACCACTATGCCATCTTCAGCTGTGTTTTTTTTTCTTCCTCCGATACTGTGGCAATATTATTATCACAGTGTACTGTAACACATTACTTCTGAAAAAACCCTGTTTGGAGGGCCATGTAGTCCAAACACTCCACCCTACCACTCTATCCCAACAAGAATCGAAACACCCTAACCTAAGGCATGAATGCAAAGGTATGGCTAAGTGGTAGGGGTAAAGGGTGCATTTGAACAAATGTGAAGAGGAAATTCTTGACAAGTTTCATGCAAAGCTGCAAAATGCTTGATCTTTTACACATTGACAAGAATTTCTTGGCTTTTAATGAAAAATAACATAATTGACCAGTAGAAATAGGTTACATTGGTGGACCAATGGGAAAGATGTTCACTGCTAAGGAATTGCCAATTAACATGTCAGCTTAATTTTTACAGGCACCTTTTACTGTATTCTACCATTCTTTATAAAAATGCAGTGTTAAAATGTCAACAAAGAGACTATTTCTACAAAAGTTGCACCCATGACATACCAGAGATCGCTGTCAAGGCTAAGGTGAAGGGCTAAGGATAAAGGAGAAAAGGTAGATTGTAGTTAAAGCAAAAATAAAATGTCATTATCAGGTGTTTTTGTCTTTCAACTTTATTAAGCACATTGGCCTATACATACATAATTGTTTATTGTTTGTATAAAAGAAAGACTGTTTGCATGGCTAGCTGCAGCAACAGTGTTTATTGTGGTAAAGGAGGTCAGATGATGGAGGCATCCATGTTTATTTTCAACACATGACACACATGTGCACTGTGTGTCTCTTTCTGCTCCCCTTTTATGCTAACCAGGCGTAATTTTTTCCAGTCAGTCAGCAAAAAGCTTGTTAAGCATCGGTGGGTTAAAGTGTGACTGTCACTGATTTATGGCTGTGTTGTCGAGGCCAAAGTGGCACTTTGCTTTCTTGTCCTCCCCTTTTACCTGCACATATTTTTTCACCTGTGAACCAACACAGAATTATCAAAAAGTTCTGTTTTATTTATTTGATATCATTATATGAGTACAGCAGTGCCATAAGGCAATGTTGGTTTGATGACTCTTGCAGAGATAATAGGCCCACTGTAGTGGCTATTTAGTGGAACGGAGTCCACTGTGGCAGGCTTGAGTTAATGTTTGACTGACCTGTCTCAGACTCAGACACAGAAGCCTCCTGATGGGTGTTGTCTGTGTAAAAAAAACTGCACCGCAGCCAGATATAATTTGTTAAAACTTGCCTAAAACAGACATGTGTTACAATGACGACAGGTGGAGATCCTACTCAGAAACTGGTAGGCTAAATGCTGGACTATAGGACATTTTTTGGGGCTTTCCTTTGTGTGAACACAACCTGGTGACACACTCCTGATCAGAGTAGATCTGCACATAACAGTTATTTTTGTTCCTGATTAGGCCTGTCACGATATCAATAAATCAATTAATCATACGATAAATTAAAATGAGCTCGATAATTTTGCGGCCTCGATAATTCCCATTTGCATGCTTGTTTGTTTTCCTCGTGTCTCTCACTAGAACCATCTTGTCAGTCACTAGCCCCATTCACGCAGCCGTTTGCATGCGGGGATACTGCGCCAATTCTCCGCATCCGCCTTTGTGTGAACGTTTCAGATGCGGTGAGGGGTGAAATTTCGCTGCGCCTCCGGAGGTAGTATCAGAGGCGAACCGAGCCGGCGGCGCGGAGCGAGGGCGTGTTGATCTGATGGTGTTGGTGTCTGATAACTCTACAGATCCTTCACTCAACAAAATAAAAATAAATGTCCCACAAAGCAACGTTACAGGACCAAACAACAGGAACGTAGTAACTGGTCGTGTCTTTGGTAACTTATGTGAGGAAAAAAATACCCTAGTTATTCGTGGAGAAGTGTCTGTCAGCCTGTCGGTCTGACCGACTCTTCGTCACATTTCTGCCCGAAAAACAGCATCTGTCCCCGGCAAAAAACTTTAACTCACCAAGTGTTTGTCACGCGACGGTCAGTTACTGTTGTCATGGTGACGGTCAGCCCTCCCGACAAGACTCAGTGAACTTAGTGAACCCCGAGAGTGAAATAGTCAGACAGCGTCCAGTTTACTGATGGCGATTATGTAATTATGTAAATTATAGAAAAACGTAACTTTGTCACTTTCCAGGATGTTTGGTGGGTCAGGATCTCAATTACAACACATTATAACAGCATCCATATGATTATAAACAGACAGCTGGTACATGTTTAGATTAACAGGAGGACACCGGGGAAACACCTTGAAAAAAAACACATACGTCATCATCATCACGTGTACCGTCACGCCTCCGCATCACTACAGACAATGGTGCTAACATTGTTGCTGCAGTAAGGAACCGTGGCTGGCCATGGCTCAATTGCTTTGGCCACAGCCTCCATCTTTATTTATTTTGGATATTTAAAATGTCTTTTTCACATTCCAATGTTAAATATTCTTTAGAAATAAAGGTTTATTGATCTTTGAAAGGGTGTACTTGCATTATTATGCCATTATCATTATATTAGTTGAAAAATGGTCTCAAAGCGACAATATTATCGTTTATCGCAATAATTTCTAGGACAATTTATCGTCCAGCAAAATTTGTTATCTTGACAGGCCTATTCCTGATTAAAATAAATGGTGAAAACGCACAATTTTCTAAAGCCTGAGTCTTCAAATTGACTACAACTTAAAGATAATCAGATGTTTTCAGTGACATAAAGTCAGAAAAAAAGAGCAAATCCTCAAATTTAAGCAAAAACTAAAAGTCAAATATAATCATGACCTCCAATTCCAACACTAGATTTGCCTTTCAGTTGTAAGATTTATGACACCACTAATGTATAAAGAAATCTTTTTTTTCCCCCGGAAGAATTTGTATTGCGAAAGTAAAAATGGTATTGGTATATCTCCAGTTACAAAAGTGAAAACATGAAGTTAACCGTCATTGACATTTTCAGCCAAACATCTGTTACAACTCTCCCGCTGCCAGTCAGTTCAGTGTTGTAACGTCTGTGTTTAAGGTATTTATTAGCAGTTGCAATGCTTTTTCCTTCTGCTTTCCTTTTGTTTTTTCGGAAAAAGTTGGTCTTTTTTATGTTTTTCTCCTGAGCTGTGTTTGCTGGCACAAGGCGAACACCGGTTCCTGTTAAAACATCTCCTGGGTGAAAGGACATGGAGTTTGATGGGACCACCCATTTTATAAAATGAAAGCACACATTCCAGTGGAGAGTTTGTCAAGAGATGTTACAATAATACAAGATTGCTAACTCTTCGACTTTTTCTTTCTTTTTCTTTTTCGTTTCTGTGACTGTGACCTGAAACAGATGAATAGTTTTCCTCTGTAACATCTGCATAGCCTTTGGCAAGGTGTGAATCCATGCTAATAATAATCATGTATCTCAACAACAAACAATACACAGACTGGGAAACAAAAGCTCCAGTGATTACATAAGAGGAAGGAACACCCATTTCTTCTCCTGAACTGAACCGCTTGAACTGAAGTAAACAAATGCATTGCCTGATTTGATTTTAGCTGAAACACCGCACAGGAACCCATTTGACTCCATTGGTGTATTCTGGGATGCACACATAACCAAAGGAAGTACGATTAAGTTTTAATATTTAATGTGAATGGAGCCAAACATGGAGTCATAGAGTGACTGCAGGAGTGAAGCAGCTCACTGACTCAGAGCTGACTGTGATCCCTGAGACTCACTCTCTGATTCATTTTTAATCCACTAGAATTATCTTTAATTTGAACAACTATGAATCACATATTTCCGCAGTAGTTGCAGTAGTTTCTATTTCTGCAGGGTAGAGAAAACACATTAAAGTAGATCCTGCAATGCAGAACAAATAGTGATAGAGGGTTTTGTGTGTGTCTTTTTACATGCCATAGATAAGATTAGTTTGGAACTAGCTGTTAACACTGTTTTTAACACTGACGTTATTCAATTACCAACAGTGCCACAATGTCGGGCTGTGTTTGTTTGAGTGCCAATTAGCAACATTTAAAAGCTATTAAACAGGCTATCAGCACTTCAGTGACTTTTCTGAGCAACGTGAGACATTTAACAGAGCCACAGAGAAATGAGCATGATATTGTCGCTTCTTTATCTCTTGTTTTACACATTGTTCAGCAGCGCTTTTTATCAGTTCTTGAAATTGTGGTATAAACATCTTAGGTGGTCAAAAGAACTAGAGTTTAACACTTCCTGTGTGTGTTTTCAACAGAAGAAGTCTTTAAGCAATTGGAAATGTTAATGGCTTTTATTCTATACTAACACACATATGTGTCATACAACAACCATCTCTGGCGTTACGGACTGATCTATTCAAAATGCTTTAAGTGGTTTGTTTGCTCGCTTATAACATCTCTGATGATTTTCACTGACACATTATTATTGATCCCACTGCCCTACTCTGCCTCTGATTGATTGCTTTCTTTGGTTGTGTTGGTTAGGCATGACTGAGTTTAAAGTTTGAATCTTGCATAAAAGCTGTATTATGTGTAGCGCTGGTTGTGTCTGTTTTTTCTTGTGGCTTGTAAAACAAACAGCCAGCTCATGGAGAGGCAGCTCGGTGACAGCCTCCCCTCGCCAAAACCAAGTAACATTAGTTCTGATTCAGTCCTTCATTTCTCCACACTTGGTGTGTGTCAAGGGGCAGCCCGATCTGCAGATATCCAGCCTGTCCACTCTCCCGAGTCCAGAGACACAGCTGCGGCACCTGTAGAAGTCGGTCTGTTTACTGGGCAAGCTACAGTTCATAATCCTCTGTATCAGCACAGTTGCTGCCTTTTCTTTTACAAACCAAACAGAAGAAAAACACAGACACAACCAGAGAATATGGCATCCATGCATGACTCAAAACGGTAACTCAAGTCCTTCAGAATTAACATTTAACAGAAACGTTAAATTCATCGTGGTGTCATCTAAACCGGCTTAGCATAAGAATATCAGAGGATGAGTAGGGTGGGCCCTTTCAAGAAAAGCAGTGTGATCCATAATAAAACTTAACTGACAGTAGTTTAACCCTGCTTAATTAGGTTTCAGTTCAGGTTAAGTGGATCTTAAGCTATATTTGTACATGTTACCTGCTTTATTGTTGGTTTTACACCAGGGAACTGTTGTGAAGGAAGATGAGCTGCCAGTGTTTAAGAGTTTGAGTATTCATCAACCCTACAACACACAGAGTCAAGCTAATGGGATAGGAGAGCTCTCTATTAAAAAGTCTGTGTAATACAGTAATCTTGATGCTAAAAACCTTTTAGCGGAGCGTTTGTAAACCGGTCCAAAAAGCTGCTGACTGTTCCTCCTGCCCTCAGAGCAGTGAGGGGGGTGAAGTCAACAGCATGCCAGTGCTACTGACTGTTTTGGCCATAGATGGCAATTGGAGACTTTTCAACACAACAACCTTTTAGCAACAAATCCAAGTCTATTCAAATCCAGATGCTCTCAGCAAGGAAAAAGGTGTGTGTGTGTGTGTGTGTGTGTGTGTGTGTGTGTGTGTGTGTTATACACAGGTATAAACTATGTGTTCTTACCGCCTGGTGCTTTGTTTTCTACTCACAGGTCAACTCTTTCAGCTGCAACTAAAATCATTTTTTTGTCCAACCAAAAGTCGAAAAAATAAGATTGGCATTTAATCAATGAATTAAGTGTTGATAATTTGATATGAGATCAAAATAATGTTTATCACACAGAAATGCAGCAGCAGGCCTGCTCTCCATATCCAATATTCCTCCTACTTTCCTTTTGTTTTTCTTACCTCCCCTCTCAAAATCCCTCTCCAAATGCCACTGTTCTCCTCCCTCCGACCCCCCCTTCAATATCCAGCACACAAACACACACATGCACGCACGCAGGCATGCGTGCACACACACACACACACACACACAAAGACACACACACACACACAAATCCTTTCTCCTCTCCCCCATCACATTCTTGGAAGAAGCCTTCTTTTTTCTGCTTGTTTTCGAGGAAGATGAACAGAGATAGATACAGTAAACACACGGGCATGCTCGCACACACACACACACACACACACACACAGACACACAGCACAGACAGAGCCTTGGGGTCTTCAGAGTGATGCCAGTGTTTCAGACAAGTTGACATTTCCCACCCAGTCTCTGCCGTGTGTGTCTGTGTGTGTGTGTGTGTGTGTGTGTGTGTGTGTGTGTGTGTGTCTGTGTGTGTGTGTGTGTCTACTCTGCTCTGGAATGCCTCAGTAATTAGTCTTTTGTCCTAGCAGCATTTTCAATGCTAATTAACCCCTCTCCCATGGAATGTGCACAGGCTGTGTGACTCCCTGATTGGCTGGGGTGGGTCTGTCTAGCTGTCTGATTGGTTATCAGGGTATATAGAAGACTTTCCACTGGGTGTCTTCAGCCCTCCTTGTCTGGAAGCTAAATGACTAATTTATTCTCTCACCCTGAGATTGAAGCTCATTAAAGCGGGGCAGTGGCTCTGTCAATGAGAAACGCAGCAGAAGTAGGCCTTTGACCCATTTATGTGTTTTGAATGTGAAAAGAAAACAAATATTATTGTTCACCAGTCACAGTGGCATGTGTCCAATTAGGCATGTGCCCACATAAAGATTGTATTGTCTTATAAACTTATGTTCAGGAGGTCAGGAGGAATCAGGCCCAGTAAGTTCCCCCTGGACCCCAAAAGCCCCTTTCTGTGACCAAGATCAGCTGAAAGATAGGATTTCATTGGCCAAAATGTCTGAATATTTTTTTCCCTCGCGCAAATTTCCGCAGCAGTGTGCATCCGTTATTAAGAACCCATAAAAAGTTTTTATAGTGCTTGTTAGGAAAAGGCTTTAAGACTCGATCTGTAAACCATTGTACCATTGATCAATAATGGTACCAACTGAGATCCAAGACCAGATTTCTCCTCCAATTGGAGATAATTAAGATTAAATTGGCTCTATACTCCTGTAGTCTGAGCCCGGCCTTAGTTCTTACAAACTGCTATTCTTTTAATTAAGAGCGGTCTGTCTCTGTTTGTTTATAGACCTGTAAAAAAATTGCAAAGTGCACCTTTAAGAAGGAAAAAAAATTAAAAAGTATGTGTTTGTTGACTTCAAATAGGAATAAAGATAAGATTTAGGCCTACATGTGTTTTGGGAGGAGTGGCCTCCCAAAGCATCCAAAAAGATGGTTATTAATGAAAGTTACATTATGACCTATTGAGGAGGTAACTATTATATTTTTTGTTTTTAATCATCTGTACCCTTAGTTTTAAACTTGCGTCATAAACCTATTAATTACATATCATCATTAGTAGGTTAGCAGCTACTGACCTCATGATATTTTACCAGAGAAGGAGGCCTGAATGCCTCTGATACTGGATTCTCTGAATAAAGAGGATCCGTTAAAGTGCAGGTGCTGCAGCAGCAGTCAGTCATGCTTAAATCATCCTCATTATTTTCATCCTCCTCCTACTTTTCCTGCAAGCTGAGAGACCTGGAGCCCAAAGATGTTGTCATTTCCCCAGTGAGCCACTCCGTGAACAGCTTGCCACAAACTACAGGATGAGCTCATACTCTATTACTTATTCATAGACACCGTCCGCAGGCTGACGCAACCACAGACAGACACGCTGGCTAAAAGGAGGTGGACGGGCATGTTTGCAGGCCAGGCCTGTAACAGACGGGCTGGTAGGCATTTACTCAATGGCAACAGGACGGCAGGATGCAGATGACAAACAGCCATTCTAATGTTTCTGTGTAACATCCTGCAGTGCAGCTGATTATCTTTGTTGCTGTCTGTTGTTTGTCACATCTTGGCTGCATCTTTGGGGCTAAATCTGTGTTTGAACTACAAAATATGCTTGAAATTGGCAGCTAGACACGTGGCACTTGTTTGCACCACTGAGATCTTTTTTAACTTCTTTCTCACTGATGAAAACTGGCATTAAGCCTAGCAGAAACCAATGGATGCCGTTAACTCTGCCAGTCCATGTTTCACACAGTCACTGATTTGTTTTAACATGCTGGGGTCTGTTTGTTTGTCTCAGTGGTTTCATTTATTCAGTCTGTTCTTCTCTGATGGCTGCCTTCTCACTGCTGGTGTTTTCTTGTTTTCTGTTTGTGAATCAGTCAAATTTTCTCTTTAGATGACAGGGGACATATTCCCCCAGTTACAGGCTTCAGTGATTCACTTACAGCGAACCTCAGTGTACTGTGGACAAACAAAACCACAGGAAAATATGAGCGTGACGATCAAACTGAATTGCAACAACATATAAAGCTGTGTCCATCCCATCCACCCTTTTTTTTTTTTCATCCACTATTTTTCATGTATGTAGC
Organism: Pagrus major; assembly: GCF_040436345.1. Classification (NCBI taxonomy): domain Eukaryota; kingdom Metazoa; phylum Chordata; class Actinopteri; order Spariformes; family Sparidae; genus Pagrus; species Pagrus major. The sequence goes on along the minus strand of NC_133225.1, from coordinate 28,851,712 downwards.
TAGATGGCAATGCAATTATGGCACTGATTAGAAAGTAAATGCAAACAGCCATTGATAATTTCTGGGGCATTTTCAACACTGAGCTGAGGGCAGTTGTGCATGACAGCTAGACTGACACATTGGCTAGGCTGATGCAGGATCATATAGGGATTGTTTATTATGTCCTCATGTCTTCAATTGTCTGGTCACTATAAATAGATTTCTGCATGTTAGGGCTGGGTGATACAGCCTTAAAATAGCATTGCAATATTTTAAGGCTATATCACAATACACAATTTAATCTTGATATTTTGATATCTCCTCAAAAGCACTTCATAGAGGCTAGGACTGGTGAGAACATCAAATACGATTAGAAATATGCTTTTGACATAATACTGCTATCGATATTGTGGCAATATTCTGGGAATGACTATTGGTACTTTCACAAAATATTAACACAATGATTTATTTTATAATCACCAGCAATGTGTTTATAATGACAAATGAGTAAAGGCAAGTATTAGAACAAGTAGAACAGTCTGGTAAGTTTTAGTCTGCCAACTCCCAACTTAAACCAGGGGGGCTATCAGAATATCGGCTCCTGCAGTAAGAAATGGTATTATGAGACAGGATGGTGGTTAGCTGGTTAGCATGCTAACTTCAGTGAACATCTCTGCAACACAGTACATAGAAGCTGTAGACTTAACGTCAACACTGTTCCTTCTTCACACTACACTTTGTTCTTTTGAATGTTAAAATTCTGACCATACCTCGCATATAATCGTGTATCAGCTAGGCTATATTTAGCAAATTTTTGATTGTGAATTATAGTAAAGTATTCTATAATATGAATATTACACAACACAACTTTTTAGTGTGACAGAAACCAATGCAATGGCAACTAATGCCTCTAAAACTTGACCTGTGTTGTCTTTCTCAAAGACACCAGGACAAGCGCTACACAGTTTGATGGTTTTGGCCATCAAAAGTGACACAATGCTCCTCGGCCTTGCTGTTTGAACACCTCCCTGCTGTCTTTGTATTTAAAGAAAATGATAACTGAAAACACAAGGAGGTCAGCTGTCTCGTATTCCCTTGGCGACCCTTATTTGCTCCCGTCGAGGTCTTGGTTTTAGTTTACACACACACAGAAAAGGCAGAGCTAAGCACATAGTGGTAGCTATGGCAGCACACTTAATGGGTATCATGATTTTCGCTTATCTCCACATTTAGATTGTCCTTAGAAGTTTCTGGAGTTCAAAACAGTCAAATTATTGATTTATCATACGATGTACTGCATGTTTGTCACAATGCTGATTTAGATTAAGATCAAGTTGTTGTTTTCATATCATAGTTGTGAAACTCTATACATTATCTGGAGTAGACAGGTTTTCTGTAACTTTTTTAAGTTTAGTTGTCTCTTGCTGGACAGCAGTGTCCCAAAGATCAGTGTGTGGGCTTGAAAGGTGCAGATTTGATCTCCAGTCTGGCTGGAGAAGTCAGGGTTAAGAAGTAAATTAGCAGCCCCTCCCTTATTGCCACCATTGTGGTGCCCTTAACCAAAGAAACCATAAACAACCACAGTGGGTGACAGATAAGATGGTGTTTGTACTGGCTAGGTTCCCTGTGTGAATGAGTGCTGCTGAAAAAGACATTGTGTGCGCTGTAAAGCAACCCTGAGTTAACAAAGGTTTAAAAGAAAATCTCCTCTGTCTGTCTTAGGCCTGATAAAACTCATGTTTCTATACTTGTGAGGACACTGCAGTGACATTGGATCTGTCCTTGGGGATCATAACTTCTTGAATGCTTTACTGTATTCACAATATTGCAGACTGAATGCAGACTTTGTATCAGAGCCAATAAATTCCAAAGCAAACTGGTTTCACTGGAGATTATGAATATTATCCAGAAACTTGCTGAGGTTAGTTAAGTTATCATCCTATAATAACACTGATTTGTCTTGAACACGTCACCACTGATGCCAGAGAACAATGCACTGATGAGTTAGAGAATCAAATCTAGATGACTAACAAAACGTATGAATATTGTAAAAACAATTCATTTCAAATTGGATGAAAAAAGGCTGCTGTACAACAACAAAGTCTCCGATGTTGAGTGGCCTTGTCTCATAACATAACATGCGAGAAATGAGAAATAAATAAAGATAATGAATTGTGAAATGTAATGGACTAATTAAGCAAGCAAAATGAAAGTTCCAAGATGATATACATAACATTCAAAAATCTAGCAGTTCACTTTGAAAATACTTTCACAGTAATTTAAAATATTTTTTGTTAATAAAAAATATTCAAGGCGGGTTTGAGATTTGGGTGACTTCATTGTGAATATGTCCTGTACAATAACATAACAGGAAACTAAATAATGTTAAGACCAGTGATAGAATGCAACTGAACACATTAACTCAAGAACTGTACTTAAATACAGTTTGGAGTTACTTGTACTTTGATTGAGTATTTCCATTTTCTGCTACTTTATACTTCCACTCCACTGCATTTTGAAGACGAATAATGTTCTTTTTGCTCACTGCATGTTTTTTTTTTTTAACTAGTTGTACTTAATATTGGATCTGATAATCGGCCAGGCTGACCCATAGTATAAAATACAAACATGTAAATATATGTATAGTTTACTTATACATGTACTTTTAATACTTTAATACATTTATAACCAGAAAATCGATTTCCATAGTTTGATATCAGATACTTTAAGACTTTCACTCCAGTGCTACTTGTATGGGTGACTGTCACTTTTACCAAAATAACTTTTTAACACAATATCTTTACTTTACTCAAGTATGACTTTTAGGTACTTTTTTACAACACCGGTTAAGACTCTTTAATCTGTAATCTAGACTCTATACCCTTAACTACATCCACACACACACACACACACACACACACACACACACACACACACACACACACACACACACACACACACACACACACACACACACACACACAGAGCATGGTGGGAAGAGGGTGGAGATGTTTATTGTCAGTACAAATAGACATCTGACAACAAACCAGCTGTTATAATCCCTGTGTGTGTGTGTATGTTGTGAGTGTGTGTGTTCAAGGTCTGTGAATGATTGTGTTTCTTCAGTTGAGCAGCACTATTGTTGCCTGTCTGTCCTCGAGAAACACACGCAAACAACTGACACAAACAAAGTAGAGGCTTCTTGTTGACATCACATATATACAACTGATTCACTAAATGTGAAGGGGTCATAATGTTACAGAATGTCTTGCTGTTATTCGATTAATCAAGTAGACGATTGAAAGAAAACTATGATGATAATTGATTCACTGTTTCATTGCTTGTTCCAGCCTCTTAAATCTGAGGATTTGCTGCGTTTCTTTGTCGTTTATGACAGTAAATGAAGAATCTTTGCGTTTTGTTTCCAGTTTTTTCTTTATCTTTTGGCTTTCTTGTGTAATTTGCTTGGATCATGGACTTTAGTGGAGAAGCTCATTTTTCATCTTGGCAACACTTGATCCTCATATTGATCATAAATCTGGCTCCGTGTAATGATTGTTATGCATGAATCTAATTTAATCTGGATTGCAGTCTTTGCCACATGTTGGATTTAGATGTGTGTATGTATACACGGCAGACAAACAAAACTCTTACCGCTGAGTCACTGGCAGGAGGACATGTGTGTTTTATTTGTGTGAATAAGAACTGACTTATATTTATGCAGGCAGACTGCTGAGTCACCCTGAATTTTAACCCCACGTGTCGGAAAAGATGAAGAGTTTTCCATCCAGTAGTCAAGGCACCTCCATTTGACTTTGTATTCATTCATCTTTAAGATTCTTTGAAATGTTTTTTGACATGTGAAAAAATGTTTCTGTTGATTTGCTGACTCAGTCATTAATCTGAATTGTTTTCTTTCTTGTTTTCCTCCTCTTTCATCTTCAGGACCAGTTTGATAATCTGGACAAACACACTCAGTGGGGGATCGACTTTCTTGAGCGATACGCAAAGTTTGTCAAGGAGAGGCTGGACATAGAGCAAAACTACGCCAAGCAGCTACGGTACAAACACACACACACTGAAGACACACATTCAGTAGTACATTCCAGTATGTAAAACAAATCATATCACTGAATAGTTTGGCTTGAAAACAGGCTAGCCTGCCCCACAGTTTTCATAAATAACTCCTATATATTTTTGTATAGTGACCTAGAAAGAATTTTTTTTGCAGGTGACTGTTTCAGATTAGGCAATCGTAGAACCTTTCAATTAGGCTGCCACACATCCAACATGTCAGGCCTTTATTGGTGTTTTTAATGTGCTGCCTTAACGCTTGTTGAGACGACTCGACAGGCACAAACCCAGTAAAACCCAGTAATCCTCATCAAAAACCAGTAGAGTCCCAGTGATTTCAAAGAGGGGAAATCCCCTCAGAATACACCTACACACACACACACACACACTCTCCTCTGCTCTCTAGTTAAATCATTAACTCACTGCTCGACTGCAGTCTGTACCGTCAATGCCTGAAGCAACACACAGGCAGAGACTTTGATGTTTAAATTTTTGATTCATCTTTAATAAAATACCAAGAACCTCTCTCTTTCTGAACGCTTGTGTGTGTGTGTGTGTGTGTGTGTGTGTGTGTGTGTGTGTGTGTGTGTGTGTGTGTGTGTGTGTGTGTGTGTGTGTGTGTGTGTGTGTGTCTATCTGTCTGACTGCCTGGGTCTGTGTCTGCCTCTCTACCAGGCTTAAATAGCATACAGCAATTCTATGCCTCTGCGCCGGCGAGAGCAGTGGCCAGAGGCATGATGTTCTCAGGTTGTCTGTATGTGTAAGTCCCGTTTTTGTGAACGCAATAGCTCAGGAACACCTAGAAGGAATTTCTTCAAATTTTGTGTAAATGTCCACTTGGACTCAGGGATTACCTTTTTTTAAATTTTGGTGGTCGATTGTCACTTTGACCTCACAAACATGTTTTTATGCCTCTGCACCAGCATTATGTTGTCCATCCAGCCGTCCCATTCTAGTGGACGCGATATCTTAAGAACGCCTTCTGGGAATTTCTTCAAATTTGTTAAAAATGTCCACTACGACTCAAGGATGCACTGCTGGTGGCAAAAGGTCAGAGGTCAAGCTCACTGTGACCTCACAAAACACATTTTTGGCCATAACTCAAGAATTAATCCAGTGATCATGATAAAATTTGACATACAAATGTCTCGTAGGGAAAATTATGAAGTTATGACATTTAATAATGAAAAGGTCAGAGGTTAAATGCACTGTTTTAATATTCAGTAAAAAAATGTTCTGGTCATCAGTTAATGCCACAGCTCTGAAACAGCAATGGTGCACTGAGGCATACAGTTGCAATACAGTAATTCTAGTTTGGTCATAACTCAATAATTCATCCGCTAATTATGAATGTCACACAAATGTGTAATAGGATAAAATCATGAAAATCCAAAAGGTCAAAAGTCCACTTCACTGTGAGATTCATAATATTCTACTATAAACAAGTACTCTGGACATTATTCAATACCACAACTCAGAAACTGCAACGTGACTTGTATGTGGAGGCATACAAGGTGGTAATTCTTGTTAATGTCTCTGTCTGCTTCTTTCTGTTTCCTATCAGGAACTTGGTGAAGAAATACTGTCCAAAGCGCTCTAAAGATGAGGAGCCGAGGTGAGTAAACTTGCAGGATTTGTTTATGCTTTTATTTATTGACTGTCTGCACGCTGTAAGAGTGTAAAAGGCCTGCTAGACAGTATATTTTTTATCCTTCTGGTGTTGGAAATAATACTTGACTGTTCATCTGTAGGATTCAGACTCAGGGTTTGATGTGGTTTTGCAAATTCTGTGTCTGCAAACATTTAATAGGTCAAATAACAACAGTGTACTGAGCAAGTGTTTCAGGCCATTTAAGGAACATTTTATCTCGAAAGCAGACACACTCTTTCACACTACAGAAACAATGTTTAGGATGTTGTTGGACTGTTTTTGTTGTAAAAATGGCACATTATAACAACACCGTAAATATATTTCATATGGTGCAGAGAGTAATGACACTGAATTTACATTGAAGTGAATGAAAGTAATTATTGTTGGCAATCCTGGTATTTTAAGCCACAAGCAGCACTGATTCTACAAATAAATTTTACTGTCTATAAAATGTTCTACTCATTTATGAATCGTTCTTACTCGCCTGTGAATATTTCGCTTCAAAACTATTCACATAGGCAAACTGCACATTTTTGTGATATATGCTCCAATAGATGAATTTGCGACACAAGTATATTACTATTACTTAATGCAGATCAAGCAGGATTGGCAGAAAAATGACGGCAGCTTGCACAGCTCAGAGAGACCCCCGGGGGTGTCTGGGGTAGCAGCACCACAGCACTGTCCGGCTTGCTGACAGGTAGAGAGAGATCACATTCACTGGGTTCATCTCACCTGCCTGTCTCGGGGATCCAGTCCAGTCCAATTTGTTAAGATATATTACTACACCCAAGTTACAAACAAACTAACCAATCAAGGCAGCTGTAGAGCAGCAACTCCTGTGTTTTCCTGCGAGGCGAAATTACCATTCCTATCAAAGTAGTCTGGTGGATTAGAAGAGAGCACAGTTGGGTATAACAGCTTCAGTCACCTTTGTCACATTGACTTGATAATTTAGGTTTCTTTTGTCATATAGTACAGGCTGCTGACTAACATAAACGTCTGTTTTGCACAACATGACATCATTCAGGATGCGAAAAGCTCAAATTGACCTTGTATCATTTGAAAAATGTTGCATTATTGCCACATAATATTCACGTTCAGGGTGAAAATACTCACGACACAATCTGTGTGTGAATTAATTGCACAAAAAAACAACAACAAAAAACACTCCTAGTGTGTAAAGGCCTTTACTGTGCAGTGAGCCATTGAATTGCAATATGGAACATATATGGTAGTTAAGCTTTGTTGTCTTGATGGAGATAAAAACAGAAATATAAATTCGCTATTCAAAGTTAGCTGCAAAAATTAAACATGATATGGTTTGCAATGTCTGTCCTGTCATGACTGACATACAAAAATGAATTCCTGGAATTTGTGAATTGATTCAGAATCTCTGAAGAAATTAATTGCAATTCTAATGTGAATCTGTTTTGTTCTTGTTGTTGCTTCTTAGTACAAAAAGAATATTTATTTTTAGCAATAAAACATGGTAAATTTGAGGATGTGTACAGTCACTGCAAGGCTAAAGTAATGCAGGAGACTCATGCAATAATGTAAAATATCTCATCCTACACCACACTAATCAATCCACATGTTGTACTTTAGATATTAGTTTATATTTAGGTTCCTGTTTAAACTCATAATTGACACAGTATGACTGCAGATGCATCTGGGATCAGACCAGAGAGGATGCTTGGTGCATGCAGGTTTAATCCCATGTTCAATGTGTGTTTGCAGGTTCACGTCATGTCTGTCCTTCTACTCTATACTGAATGAACTCAACGACTATGCTGGTCAGAGGGAGGTGGTGGCGGAGGAGATGGCTCATAAGGTGTATGGAGAGCTGATGAGGTACAGCCAAGACCTCAAAGCTGAGAGGAAGCACGTGAGTACACACACAAGTTCAGACTTCAAGGTTCTCAGTTTACTCAGCAGTTTCTCAGCAAACCTGTTGCCCTCCGCCATAAAACGGATGTTGCTGTTTTCCCTCAGTATCCTGTGATGCCTTGTACTTTTTGATTTCTGTGTGGCTTTTTTCAAGACGATAAAGATGTTTAAAGCCATTTGTCTTTACCCTCTGCCACCTTCTGCTGAAAATTTGAGATCAATGTGCTTTGGAAGAACAGCGCCCTCTTCCTGATATGCAATACATTTCACTCAATGACACATTATAAGACAATGTACATGCTATTGTTCCAAATTATGGTCTTGCTTGTTTCTGCTTATCATATTGATGTCTTAAAATAAATGAAATGGTAGAACAATCCCGCAGGCAACAATCTACATGCTAAAGCGGAAATTAGAAGTTGTCTTGATTCATTAAAGTTGCTAATATTTGCTTTAAGGCTGGCAGTGCAGTGTCTCTTTTTCTTTGTATTTGGAAGCAAAGATGGTTTTCCTTTTACCAAAAAAGTATTTTGAGTTGATTTAAAAGTAGGTAAAACGTCTTATGTATGTGAGTGTTTCCATGTTAAATGTTAGCTGAACATCAACGTATGATTGGGGCTGCAACCAAATAATATTTTCATGAGTGATCGATCTGCCGATTATTTACATGATTAATTGTTTAGTGAAAAGTACTTATTGCAGTCTCCCAGAGCATAAAGTCGCGTCTTCAAATTGCTTCTCTTGTCCAACCAACATTTCAAAGCACAAAGGCTTTTCAATAAGAATTCTTTAAGAATGAAAAAAACATCCATGAATGCAAAACGTTCATAGCGACTGGCTTTTGTAATAAGTAACTAGTTTTCAGTGCAGTTTCTTATTTTACTACTTTAGTCACAAGACTGCGGCTGCAGCCTCAGCTCATTTCTCCACACAGGATTGTTATTGTGTATGTAACTGTGAAGTCCAGTCATTTTGTGTATGTGCATATGAATGTGTTCTTATACACATTATTTTTATATATTTTCCTGTGGTTCTGTCTAAATGTCTCTTGTGTGTATGTTTGTGTGTGTGTGTGTGTGTGTGTGTGTGTGTGTGTGTGTGTGTGTGTGTGTGTGTGTGTGTGTGTGTGTGTGTGTGTGTGTGTGTGTGTGTGTGTGTGTGTGTGTGTGTGTGTGTGTGTGTGTGTGTGTGTGTGTGTGTGTGTGTGTGTGTGTGTGTGTGTGTGTGTGTGTGTGTGTGTGTGTGTGTGTGTGTGTGTGTGTGTGTGTGTGTGTGTGTGTGTGTGTGTGTGTGTGTGTGTGTGTGTGTGTGTGTGTGTGTGTGTGTGTGTGTGTGTGTGTGTGTGTGTGTGAGAGCAGCATCTACAGGAGGGCAGGAAGGCCCAGCAGTATTTGGATCATAGCTGGAAGCAGATGGACAACGTAAGTGTGGAAGGAGGGAGAAGGAGGAGGGATGGAGAGAAAAAAATCAAGTGTTCAGTGTAAATATTCTCTGTTAGCGAAGGCCAGCTGTACTCTTCTCATACTTGTTTGCATGAGGAATGCAAGAAATGCAAACAAAGGTAACTGTAGGACAAATGGGGATCCATTTTTTTGCCCCCATAATTCCACACATACCATTGTTTAGTGAAGTGACAAATGTTGTATTTCTGGTGATTGTATATGTTTTTAAATTAACATTAATGTTAGAGGCTCCTCTGTAATGTTTTTTTTCCTTCAAATTAATAGAAAATATAACATTGGATTGTTTGTTTCCGCCTGTGAAAAGACAGCAGTGTCTTTTCTTCTTCCTGGCAAACTTCCCAGTCCATGGGGACCAAGGACAGGGGCCAGGACACACACACACACACACACACACACACACACAGGCCTCAGTGTAGACCAGCCCCCCCCCCCCCCAAATCAATCCAAAGCAAAGGCCCATGTGCCACATTTGGACCTTGACAACCTTCTTTTTGGCTCCTAAAAACCTCCAGAGAGAGAGATTCCATTCGGTCACTTCTGAGGTCATTTAATTGCATTTGTGGAGTTATATTCTAACAATCTCATTAAAAAAACTTATAATTAACCACCACAATTCCATAAGAGCTGAAAAGCTAATTGCTGCTTGTTAAATTTATAAATAATACGTGTCTAGTCACATTTTTTGGCCCGTTGCCCGTTAGTTGAGTTACTTTACTGTGGCACATGTGATAGGGAGTGTTTTAGTGTGTGGTCTGTGTGACTTTAATAGTGACTACTTAGTGACTGGACTGTAACGTCTCAGCTATTCACTGTGTTTTTTTCACTACTAATCTGACCCAGATGGGCTGGCAGGAAGTAAACCATCTCTTTCTGTCTGATTCATCTCCCTTGTTGGCTTTTTTTCTTCTTTTTTACATCTCATTCACATATTTTTGTAGTTTTATTGGCTAAGAGCTCTTTGAAAATGACAGGAAATATGGTCAAATGTGAGAAAAAGGTTAAGACTCCTCATGTCAACATCTATAGCAATGAAGACTGCATATAACATCGACTTTCTACCATCCAAATTAGAAGCAGGGTTCTGAAAATGGGATCACAAATGTTTAATCATGTTGGATCAGTTATTTGAAGGGGGAGCTCTGATCTTTTTCGGCACTATAATGTCTAAAAAGAAAGTTTTCATATCAGCGCATATCGTAAAAATAATAAAAATAAAAAGTGGTTTAAAACCAGAAAATGACAGGAAATAGGGGCTGCATGAAAATGAAGAGGTTAAACAGTATGCCCTTTATGTCTAACAATGTGCTCTCTTTCTTTTTCTTTGTCTCTCTTTCTGGCAGAGTAAAAGGAAGTTTGAAAGAGAGTGTAAAGAAGCAGAGAAATCCCAGATTAACTTCGATCGGTTAGATAATGACATCAATGCCACCAAATCGGAGGTGGAGAAGGTAGGAAGAGCACACCTGCAACTCACGTGCTGTCAATCATTTTTGTTCATTTGTTCCCAGCTCCTCCTTTTTCATTATCAGTGACAGTACCAGCATGTTTATCCTCAGTCTATAGTGGGCAGATGACTCAACACTGTAAATTATTGCATGAGCCACCGCTAAATTTCTAACATGGTAGACAATAAACACACACTTCTTTCATCTTTTAAGATTAAAATCCATATTTAAAGTTCCACAGTTCAATAACAGAAAAACTAACTTCATGATATCTAGTACTTTGTTTTACTTAAAGTTAGCAGTGTATAATTGATGCCTATGAAATTATACAGTAGCTCTCTTTCCCCTACACTTACTGTATAATTAGACTATGTGGATTAAGTAAAAGCTTGAAGGAAAATAAACCTTTCCGTATAGAGGTTAAAGCACAGCCCAGCAGGCCTTGTTTTAGATGAGCCACTGTCTGTATAACAGTTTTTAACAGAGGAAAATAACAGGAAACATAATCCTATAAAAATCAAAAAAGTTATTTTATGAACAGTGTTGAGAGCAATAGAAATCCCTGAGAATTAATGGGTATTTGTGGTTTGTTTGAACCCTTAAGACTCCGATTAAAACATAAGTTTCCATTCTTTAAGGGGAAAATGCAAAAAAAAATTTCAGCAGCAGCTGTCCCATTTGTTCGGGAGTATAATTAAATGTGTGCATTTTTCTTTTGTGACCATGTTGGACAGTTTGTTGAAGTTTCAGCTGATGTGGCTCTAATGTTTGCACTGATTTGTTCAGGCCAAAGCCCAGCTCTACCTGCGCACTCACATGGCTGATGAGAGTAAGAATGAGTATGCTGCTCAGCTACAGAACTTCAACGCAGAGCAGTGGAAACATTTCAACAACGCCATACCGCACATCTTCAAGGTAAACATGTTATTTTCACAAGAAAAGTTTTAACAGACATTGAATTTGAGTCACAAGTTTGTCGCTTCCATTAAAGAACAACTTTGATACATTTTTTCTGACACTTAAATTTTGTAAATTCCAATTCCTATATAGACTCGTTATCAGTACTGCACAGGGAGAGGATCTGATAACTTTGGGGTTGTTAACTGCCAAGAGGCTTGTTGAAGTATCAGCACTGCACCATATTTCTACTGTTTATTCCATCACAGAACCTGCAGGACATGGACGAACGTCGGACAGTGAAGCTCGGAGAGACGTACCGGAGCTTCGCAGAGGCAGAGCGGAGAGTCATTCCCATTGTCTCCAAATGTCTCGAAGGAATGGTTTCTGCTGCCAAAGCTGTTGATGAGCGAAGGGTATGTAGTAGACTGGAGGACAGATGTACTGTAAGAAAAGTATCTTGAAGAAATAAACTCTTACTTAATATATTGGAGGCATGGAGAGGGGCAAAAAGGAACGTTAATGTTGATAAGAGAACTTATTTTCACTTGCTTGGTATCTCCTCTCTCTCTATCCTTCTGTTTTTATTGTCCCTTCATCCCAGGATGCATCTATCGTCGTGGAGTCGTTTAAGTCTGGATTTGATCCTCCAGGCGACTTCCCCTTTGAGGACTTCAGTCAGAATCTTAGCAGAACGGGTTCAGACGGGACCATCAGCGGCACACCGAAAGGAGAAAGAGAGAAAGAAGGGGCCCCGGGGCCACGACCTGACCCTAAACACACGAGCAGAACCAAGAACAAGCTGTGGCTGTTTGGGAAGAAACCAAAGGTATAAACACTGAGGGGTGCTTGTAGTTTTGAGTCAGATGCTCAGAGTTCATGTGCTTAACACTTTTCTAAATAAGAATCTTAACCCTGTTATGTGATCATGACAGACTACTTCCCCCAGACAGCTTATTCGTAGTTGAGTCGTAGGTTTTTGTCACCTTTCCAGTGTTCATAACAACACTCTCAAATCTTTTCTGTGATACACTTGGACCTTGGCCTGCTCTATAAAGACCATGTTGGTTAATCATTGACTACCTGCTGTTGGTTTATGTTAACGTCATCAGCTGCCTCACAGTAACAGGAACCTGTGTGATGGATAAGGGTGTGTGTTTGTGTATATGAGTTAGTTTAATTGTTTAACACACCTTGCCCTAAATTATCAGGTGTGTTCCATACAAGTTGGGATTTTAAAACCCCTGAAAACTTGGCTACATTTTATCTGCCTCATCAGTTATATGAGAGTGATTTGAGATTCTGATTCTAAGATGACTAAATCTTGAATGGCATGTGGAAGTAAATTACTTCACTTTTTTCCAGTGGCGCCCCTCCCACTTCAACCACATGAAAAGAGCATAGACACAAAAGGAAATATAGCAATACCTCATGTGAAATAACTAAAACTGTTCTAACTCCTCGTCCTTGGCAGGAAATACTATGTTCATGTGGGATTCAGTTGCTCGAAAAGCTGTCTGAAAACACACATTTTCAGGTCCTTTCAGACAGTCATAAATGGCATGAAATAATTAACAGACACAGCTCTCAGAGACTTGGATAAAGAGTCATCTTGAGACATCAAAAAATATGAATTCACTGTTTCATGTAATCCTATAACACCAACATCCCCTCGCCTCCTGTTCTTTGGGGCTAATGTTTAAAAAGCTTGAATGAGTCAGTTTGAAGTCATCAAAGTGCTTTGATTCAGTGAGGAAAAGTCATACAAGAGTCATGCTTTTGACTCTTTCATGGCTGAGTGGGAGTCCTGAATTTTTTAATCATAAATTCTGTTTCATCTGCAGTTCCAAAGAAGTAATTAAAAAAAGGGGAAACTTTCACTTGTGTTCATACAGTGTTTCTGCGGGTCCTTAAAACGTTTAAATACTATTTCGACAGGTCTTAAAAATTTATAAGATCATGAAATTAATATTATTTTCATTAAGTTGCATTTACTTCAGTCTTGCTTTAAGATGTGTGTTTTTTTTGGGGGGGGGGGGTGGAATTGTATAGATCAGGCTGGAACAAAACTAAAAAACAAAACAAACATGGAACAGATACATATTTAAGGATCAGAGCACACACAGCTAGCAGTGATAAAAGTAGCTAAGTACATTTACTCAAGTACTGTATTTAAGTAAAATTTTGAGGTTTGTGTACTTTACTTGAGTATTCCCTTTTTATGCTACTTTATACTTCCACTCCACAACATTTCGAGGCTTGTACTTTTTTACCCTCTACAGTTATATGATAACTGTAGTTAGTTTGCAGATTTTATGGTGCGTCAGAGCCAAAGCAGCAACTTTTTTTTAAAATTAATTTATTTTATCTGCAATTAGATTTAAAAAACAGTGATTCCAAATGTCAGAATAATTCTGAATATCAGTTCTGATAATCGATCAGGTCAGTAATCAGTCAACCCATAGTATACAGAATATAATGTACATGCATGTAAATAAATGTATGATTTACTTTACTTATACTTTTGATACTTAAGTACATATATATCAGTTATCAGTCTCCTTGATTTCTAACAACCAATATCGGTATCGACCCTGAAAAAGCCATATCAGTTGACCTCTTCTTCTTACAACACTGCTAGCTAGTGTGTTGCAATGTGGTGTGTGGGCTAACACGGGGGAAAAAAGATAGCTACTTCTAGAATTAATACATTAAAATTGTTTATGTTAACGTCACACTCATCTATTATGGGTAAGTGCATGTTCAATGAGATCTGGCTCGAGAGAAGCCCCTTTATTGCTTTGTTGATTATAATTAATCTGAAGCCTGCTTCACGTTTTAAAATTAGGAGTTAAAAGCATCAGAGTCACATGGGAAGTTAGAAATATATAAAGCTATCTTAAAAGCCACCAGCAAACACCTGCCATTACCCAAGTCCAGCCCCAACACGACCTATTCTGCGCTATAAAACATTAAGTCCTGCAACTCCAGACAGCCGGTTAGGGTTAGGGGATGATTTTTTTTTATCAATGTTGATGTGAAATAGGTGTAAAAATGCTTTAATAATGGTCTTTAAAGGGACCATGACGGACTCCTTCCCCCAGAACCGAAAACCATCATCAGATGAGAAATACTTTTCACAAAGTAAAGTGTCATCCTGACCTCTGGCTTTGTCCTCTCTTCCTGCTGCCCCACCAGTCCCCTTCCTCCTCTCCTCCTCCTCCTCCACCTTCCTCCTCTCGTCCCCGTTCCACCTCCCACCTTTTTCCTTCCTCCCGGTTCAGCTCTGACCTAGTGAGCCACTATCTGTCTGAGATAAAGACTACAGTACCCAGAATCCCCCAGAATTTGAGGGGCCTGAGGAGAGGGGTGAGACAGGAAGTAGTGTTTAAGTGTGTTTGATTAAGACAAGTTGACATCAGTGTGTTTTTTTTTTGTTTTTTTATTTCTTCCACAGGGTGTCTGCCATTCCTTGAAAACAACAGAAAACATACTGAGTTCCGTTAAACTCGAGACCTCATTTTTATCTAAAAATGGTTTAGATGTTATGAAAGTGTCGTATTTTCATTTGATTGATATTTTCAGAACTCTTAACTTGATGAAACCTGCAGACATCCTGTTGTACTGTGTCTGTCACTCATTTGGTCTTTTTTTCTTTGTTTGTCTTTCTTGGTTTGTTTCCTTGTTCTTCCTTTCCCTTTTTTATTCCATTTATTTCTCTTGTTTTTGTGTGATTTTTTTCTTTTTTCTTAATCATTTCTTTGATTTATGAGACAGATTTTAGCTCGAATCACAAGATGGAGGATCCTTGGTGATTGATGGTGTGTGTGTGTGTGAGGGATTTGGGGGATTTTTGGCATTCTGGTTGCAGTGTTGTGTGGGGGAAAATGGCCAACATCATGTGTGGTGCTGTGATGTTGGTCTGGCATGTGTTTGCAGTGATCTGTGTGCGTGTGTGTGTCTGTGTGTGTTGGAGTGGCTCTGTTAACAGTATCATACAAACTAGTAAATAACACCCGCCTCAGTGCCAAGCCAACGCTTTGATTGGCTTTCGCTCTCATCAGTTCTGTCAGGACCATCTGTGATTGGTTGCTTCTCATGCTGGCTACATCTGACAAGTGGCCGTCAGAAGGACAAGTGGATGAAGTGGCTGACTGACTGTTGGTTTGACCACTGATATACCCACTGGTTATGGAATATTGTCTAATTTGTGTCAGACAGGTGGAAACAGATTTGATAAACTGTGTAGGAAGTCAAGTTAAAAGTATCCTGTGGAGCTTTCTTGTAAACAGACACAAGTTTACATTCACACCAAAATGCATTGTGGGTATCCTTGAAGCCTTATAATCATGTTGAATTCAGTAAATAGTAGAATGACACTCAAGAAAGCACATGCCTTCAACAACACAGCTGCACACGCTGGTAGTTGCAGTTTTCTATCTCTATTTGTTTACTTATAATGGATGTAAAAATGACAACCCTTTATAAAAACATATTTAAATCTGCTAGATCCATATTCTTATTAGGATCTGCACCATATTGTACTCACACATAATTACCAGCCACCTAGATTTGCCTGAAGGTCAATAAGTCAATCCAACAGGGACTGTTGTTTATCGACAACTATTTCGATAATACACTAATTCTTATTTTTTGACTAACAATCAATCCATTAATCAAGAAGATAATCTTAAATAATCAATAATGAAAGTAGGTAAATGTTTGTACACGAACATATTTCCCCTCAGTATTGTTACGGCGCACTCACACTTGGCCCAGTTGCTTGGTACTGGACTATGGGGTCAAACATGCTCGGGTATGGTACGGCTTGCCTAGTGTGCGTGAGCCCTTCGACGCCTTGATACACTTATTTGTGCATCACTCCCGCCATCTGTCCATAAGTAGAATAGCAGGATAGGCAGCTTGATCTCAAAACAAACAAAAAGGGGACCCGCATTAAAAAACATAGCTATTTATCACTACGACTGGTTAGAAACTCCACAGGGTACTTTTAATTATTCATCTTAAAGATTATTAAGTAATATTTATGTACAAGAATGTATTTTCAACTTCTTCCACTCATTCAGCCCAACGTTTTTTTTTACTACCAGTTTTCCTTTTTGTCCCTATTTTTTAATCAATGAAGAAGAAAAAATCACAATTTAGTTTGCGGAGCAGGCTCTTATTTATTGAAGGTTTTGTAACTTAATGCCAAACAGAAATATGAATGCTGCCCCTGTTCACAGTGGATACTTTCTTAGTTGTTGATGAAATCAGAAGGGAATCATTGCGCAGCAGTGGGCCAATATAAATATTCAACTGTAAATAGTAGTTCATGTCCATTAAACAACATGTGTTATTTCATAAACATGAACTATGTGAGAATATTTACACTCGCCTACTGGTCTGTGACGGTTCATTTTAGATTTTTACCTTCTGGCCGCACTGGGAACACATATCGACCTAACTTGATTTTAAAGCTGACACGCTGGCATCATGGTGGCTGTTTGAAAACTAACCAGCATTTCATGTCGTTTGTCTCTTTTTACTTTAATGATTAATGCGTCAGTGGTCAGTCAAGACGGTAAGTGTGTGTGAGTTTTTAGAGTAGTTATGAGAAGACCCAGCAGTGTAGGTGCTCATGCACATAATCCTCACTGTGTAGGACTTCCTGTAGTGCCCAACACACAGTATAAACCCAGTAGTGATAGTAAATTTAGCTCCTAGTTAAAATAGATTTCCTGAGTTCCTCAGCTTTTGTCTGTTTTACTCCGTTTTAATGTCAGTTACTAATACTACTAAGTATAGTTAATTCAGCAGTAATGACACTTTCCCAGAGGGAAATTGGGTCACTTCTTAGAAAATTGTTATTTTTAATTAGTAAAAGTACCAACCTTGCAAACAAGTATATACATATCTAAATATTGAGTATTATTAAGCAGGATATTAATTGTAATTTAAATGTTTCCATTCAATCTCAACACAACTGCTGTTTATAAGATCACAAATTAACTTCCAACCTCAACATGTCTCAGTGTGTTTGGTGCATCAGGCAGTTTTAATGTCTCACATTTTGATATTTGCAACTACAGGATTACTGCCTTTTTTTTCCCTTTAACAATTCCTTTAGTTAAGTTGAATATAACAGCTACATGCTGATTTGGGTTCGGATTTGGGAAGTCTCATTCTGTGGAAAGTGTGTTAACAAGTGGAGGCAGCTGAGACAACATTTCAAAATACCAGTTTAACAGATCCCTCCACACATCAGAGAAACATGTAGATGAATTTCTATTCCATCTGTTGTATTTGTTGTATAACAGGATCACTCTTCCACATCACTGGCTTCATTCTAAATTTATAAGTAGTTTAAAATATGTGTCCATTTGTTTTTTTTACCTCCAGGCCCCATCTCTGGAGGATTTCAGCCACTTACCCCCCGAACAGAGGAGGAAGAGGCTGCAGCAGAGGATTGATGAGCTCAGCAAAGAGCTCCAGAAAGAGATGGATCAGAGGTAGGGCCTCCAAACAACTCCCTGTGCAGTCACAAACCATCATCACTCATCCAGAAAAATCAAGGAAAATAATAATAATAGATGAATCTGTTCTCACTTGTCCTATTTGAATCAATGTGGATGTGTTTATGTTGTTTGTCACTTTTATGACCTGTGAACTGTCAAGTCTTGTTTGTGTCTTTCAGAGACGCCCTGAACAAGATGAAGGATGTGTATGAGAAGAATCCACAGATGGGAGACCCCAGCAGCCTACAGCCCAAAATATCAGAGACGATATGTAACATGGAGAAGCTGCGCTCAGAAATCCACAAAAATGAGGTATGAGAGGGAGGAGATTTAGATTTGTTAGAGCAAATAAAGAGCTGACAGTAAGACCTTAGACTGAGATGAAGGGTAAGGGAAGAAAAAAGAAGAGTTTATACAGATTTATACAGCTTCTTGCTGATGTCAGTCAAAATATATTGTGTGTACTGTAAACTCCTCTCTCTCCCCCTGTCTCTCTCTCTGTTGACAGACTTGGTTATCTGAGGTGGAGGGAAAGCAGAGCTCCAGAGGAGACAGAAGACACAGCGCTGACAACCACCATCACACTCCTCAAGGCAGAGAGAGGTAAATGGTTACACACATGTGTACAAAATATCTGCAGAGAAAGATGTCCAGGGCAAATGTGTAAACATAAGGTACATTTGAATGACATGAAAAGAGTCACAGGCTATCATTGTGTTAGCTTCAGCAACAGCCTGTTGGAGAGGCTAGCTTAGCTCATCCTACAGTGTTAACTGTGTTAGCTTTTCCAGCTGGCTAACATCAATGTTAACTTCTCCGACAGTTATGGTTTGAGTAGCCTTTCAATCATTGTATTTCAGTATTCAGTGTTGGTCCCCATCTTCATTAAGGATAGGATCTATGCCATCCTACCTTAGCTAACCTAACTTTAGTAATTCCTCAGTTACCATTGGGACGGTTCTCTAATAGCTAAATTCCTTCCCTGAGATTAGATTGGATTTTTTCCTAAATGCAGTTAGGAAACATGTTTCTGGTTCACTGGTTCACCACTACTGCAATATTTCTGATAACATACATGTTTCTTCAAGAGAATAATTTACACGACGTTGGCTCTTTTGCCGTCATTTATAAACATGAGTAGTGATGTGTTGAAATCATGCAAATACAAATCTCTGCTGCCTGTTTCCCTTCAGTCCTGAGGGCAGTTACACAGATGACACCAGTCAAGAGCATCACACACCTCACCACCGCGCCGGGCCTCCACAGCCCGGAAACCCAAACCCTGACCCACACGAGTTTGATGACGAGTTTGACGATGACGACCCGCTGCCTGTCATAGGACACTGCAAAGCGCTGTACTCCTTTGATGGTGAGGACAAACAGCATGAAATGTTGAAAAATCTCCACAATGTCTGGCAATAACGAGGACTCCATAAAGAATCAAATAGAAAAGAGCTGGTCCAGGGAAAGTGAGAAGGCTATAATACAAATCCAATCAAGCTATAAAAAGAGCTTAAAAGTTGTGTTTTTAGGATGTGATTCATGAAGTTTAAGAATGTAGTAAATTGTTAGGAAACCAAAAGGTTTAATAAAACCTGACAGCCCTGATTAATCTTTATATATGTAGGTAAATATTATTCTATTAGATGTTTTCAGTGATCGTAATACACAAAATATAACACTTCTGTGTTCTAACATAAAAACCAACATTAATTAAAAGTAGCTTGAGGAAAACCAAAACCAATCTAAGTGTGTGTTTAACTCTTTGTTTGACTCTTAGGTCAGAACGAGGGGACGCTGGTGATGGCAGAAGACGAGGTAATGCTTCTTATTTGTTATTTTGTTATATTTGTGTTTTATTACAGGTTTAAAATCATCTGGCTGTGTGCAGACCAAAACCAACAATAAACTAATCCTTATTAGTTTGATAATTAACTCCTATTTAATCAGTTAATGCCTCATCTGCATATTTATTAACTGGGGAAGTTTCATGGTGATATCTGTTAGTTAACATTTTTAACCCATTCACTAGTTCTATCTAAAAATACATATGTTCAAAGGCCATTTTCTTAATATTTAATCAATAATCAATTGAGGAAGTTTCTCGTTATTTTTTTATCACCAGTTTTTTCACCAGTTTTTGTCAACAAAAGAATATCTTTAAAGGCTGTTTCCTTAAAATGACGGTTTTCTCAGACTCTGCCAGAAATCTCCACTTCAGCAGCACTTACGTATGCCAAAATTTCCATGTTCTGAGGGTCTTTACAAAAGAGTTTGTTCATATCTCATTCATAGCCTGATTTAAAGAACAATTTTATTCCTAAAAACAACAGTGTTAGCCTCTCGAGCAGGCTAACATCAATGCTAGCTGATTTCAGAATGCTTGTTATACAGAAACTAATAAAACTAATAATAATAACCACCAGAAGAAGCTCATTGTGTTCTTCTGACATCTCCTCCACTGCAGGTTTTGTACATCATTGAGGAGGATAAAGGCGACGGCTGGACAAGGGCGAGGAAGCAGAGTGGAGAGGAAGGCTACGTCCCCACCTCCTATGTAGAAATCACCATGGAGAAAAACAGCAAAGGTGCTGTCACCTACATCTGAAGCTACACTGTCCTCTGTCCTCTCATCCGTCTGTCACCCCCTCCTCCACCCCTGTTTTCTGTACATCCACATAACACTACAAATGAAAAAAAAGAACATCTGAACACTTGCATGGACATTCATTCATCTTGTTTCTGTCTGTCCTCCTCCTGTTTATTCCTCTAACTCTGTAATCATTCGTCCTCATCCTCACCTCATTTCTGTGGGACTGGTGTTTCAGAGGTGAGTGTCTGAGCTCAAAGACAAACAGGAAAAACATATTCGATGGTGTTTGAGAGATTTGTATGTTGTATATGAGGTGTTTCTTTGTGTGTGTGTGTGTATGTGTGTGTGTGTGTTGAGGTGTCTCCACTGCTGTTTTGAGCCTGACGTTGAGGCAACACCACTTCTTTATCGATCAAAGTGTTCAAGATCATTTTATGTAATATATTAGAAGCAATTTATTTTTTATTTTTACTTGTTCCTTTAATTATTTTGATGTTTCTTTTTTAACCTGGAGACGTTTAAAACTGATTTTAAGCTCTTTGGTTTCCTGTGTTGACATCATTTAAAGGTGTTTTTATTTGTCTGATTGCTGTGTGTGTGTGTGTGTGTGTGTGTGTGTGTGTGTGTGTGTGCGTGTGCGTGTGCGTGTGCGTGTGTGTGTGCGTGTGCGTGCATGCGTGAGTGAGTGTGTGTGTACCTGCACATTTGTTTTTCTGTGTTACTGTGCCATTATGCTTAAACTGGAAGATCCTGACAGAGGTCTGTTTGGTTTCAGCCTCTGTAGAGAGACCGTTTTCATCTGGACATTGTTACAGGAGTTCAGTCTTTTAGATTTTGTGTCCCTTCAGAGCAGAACTGGACATTTTAAAGGACAAAGCTGGTGTTATTCAGTATTTGTCTTTATTGTCAACAAAACCAATGTTTTAGTTTGTAAACACTTGATGTAAAGGACTTCAGTCTTTACTCAACACTCACTGAAACAGCTGGTCGCTGAAGTTTTTAGC
The DNA here is from genome assembly GCF_040436345.1 of Pagrus major. Classification (NCBI taxonomy): domain Eukaryota; kingdom Metazoa; phylum Chordata; class Actinopteri; order Spariformes; family Sparidae; genus Pagrus; species Pagrus major. The sequence continues at coordinate 28,830,201 of NC_133225.1, read as the reverse complement.
AAACATTACTAAAACTGTAGTAAATAATAAATTTGTTGGGGAATATTTTCAGCTACAAGTGTCCAATCACAACAAGACGGTCACTCAAGATGCATGTAAATGCCAGGTGTGAACTGACGGGCTTTGTGCTGTCTCTCAGGACGGATGGTAATAACAGGCCTGAACGGGGTGTTTGGGGGGGTCCAGACTCTCAGGTTGGGAACAGGTTTTCTGGTGGGAATTTCTGGATAGCACAGAGGAATAAGAAATATTCAGTGCGCAGATAATAATTCATAGTTGGTTTTGGTTTGAAAGATTAAGAAAATATGGAATATCACCAGCTGTATTCTTTATCTAAATCTACATCGACCGATGTAAGAGACCTCAAGTTAGGAAATACAGTTAGTAACAAGTTATGAAAGTGACAGTCAAGTCCAGTGTGAAAATGATTTCACTTCAATTAAAGGAGGCTGTAAGAATAATTCTGATTATTCTCATTGACATATCATGTATTTGATGTCTCGGTCTCTGTCTTCTTCTTTGAGTCACTGATCAAACTTTACAGTTTCCACTGATGTCCATGAGAGTTTAATACTCTGCTGCTCCTGTTTCACAGTTACCATCTCAATATAGTCACGTTCAAAGGCTTATTAAAGCAGCCGACACCCTGTAGTGCAAACAAAAGTGCAGAATCATGGCACCCAAATATAGAGTGACCTATACAGACTGGAAAGTGTTAGCATAATGTTATCAGCTCTTACACAGTTACCGGGGAGGCTGCTGAGTGTAACCAAAGGTCATGAACCTGCTGCTGTATGGTTTCACAATAGACACTGAACACTGTGTTTGAGGATAATTCAGTTTCAATTCATTTACAACATGCTGAGCTGTACATTCAGTCTATTGTGGATACATGAAACACGAGATAGTGATGTCAGTCAGACTGTCACTCAGTCTAGACTTGAATTTCTTGATGATTGTTGGATGGATTGCCATGAAAAGTTTGTAAAGGCCCTGACACACTATACTGACATCAAAGAACATCAGCGATGAAAACCATGATAAAGCAGCGTTTTTTTGACACTCTCGCTAATATATTAACTTCTTATCGAGAAGATGTAACAAATATTCTTAAAACTTGCATTAAAACACACTGGAATCACTTTTTAACCTTAAATTTTGTCGATCGTCTGTATCACAGATGGGACATACATCTGCTTTTAGTGAAAAAGAATCAGTTAAAGAATCTTAAATAAGTAATCATGAATTCCTGCACAAACAAAGGATAAGTAAATGCTGGTACCCTCCTCTCCCTGTCAATGTGCAAGGTGAGCCTTCAGCCATGGTTACAGGCTGAGGTAATTCATAATAAATCATGAAATCAATCTTGGACTGTACGTAAGCGAGCCGGACAGCTTTGATGTTGCTTCATTCATGTAGGGAGATTAAACACGTTCACCTATCGTGAGTGTTTTTTAAATTTTTTTATTGTGATCCACGTGATCTTTTATCGGCCCAGAGATGCTTGGCGACATTGGCAGATGGCCGACCTGGTGTGTCAGGGCTGTTACGACCAGTTAGTTTGACAAAAGAAAGAGAGATAAGGATCCTCTCAGCAGCTCAGACTGTTGACAGAAGCAGCACGATACGTCTTCCTTTTTTTCCCAGTCGAATTTTAAAGTTTTATTCCTCAACCTCAATCATGTGTGCGCGTATGTGTGTCTAGTTAGTAACTGTCTCTCTCCTCTATGTGACTGCAGGTTCCTGAGGGCTGCAGGGTGGCCGGGCGATTTGATTGGCTGGTGGAGGGCTCACGCTGATCGCTGATTGTTGGTGGTGGGGGTGGTGATGGAGAAAGAGAGAGGTAGAGAGGGAAAGAGAGATAAAGTGGCAGGTTTGCATGTCTGCATGCTCACTTATCCATAATCACCAAAGCATTCTGGGATAGCAGAGGAAGACAGGAGGGTCATAAATAGAGAAGTAGACGACCTTAAAGCTGAAAACAGGCTTTGATGTTGTTAATATGTGGCAGCCAGTGGAGAAGTCCCGCCATTACCTGCAGGAGTTTTTAAATGTTTTTTCCTGGTGGTGAAACAGCCTGTAAAGATGATCACACTGCTGCCGGACTTGTAATAAAATAATCAGTGGCTGCAAGTTGCAACTTCCTGGTTTGTAAGGCTCTTAAAGGAACAGTTCACCCAAAAGTGAAAATTCAGTCACGATCTGTTGTGCAGTCCACAAAACATTTCTGGAGCTTCAAGGCAAAACAGCGTTGCAACATTCTCCTTAACAACTGAAGTAGATGGGGACTTGTTCTAAACGTTAAAAAAAACAACCGAAACTAGCACTACCTCCGCCACGGCCTAATCCAATATCAAGTAAAACATATTTAAATCAGCTTGATCTGCATTTCGTTTTAGGATCCACAGCGACCTAAAGACACCTGCTTTTTTTCATCAATATCCATGCGTTATTCCCTGAGTAATGAATGAAAATGTCTAAAAACACCCTATCTCACAATGTTAAAGAAAGTGAGAAAAACTTTCCAGATCTGTCCCTTTATCTGGATCCACACCAAAAGTAAACATCCTCCATCCAGGTTTCGTGAAAATCCTTTCAGTAGCATTTGTGTAATCCTGCTGACAAACCAACCATGGATGAAAATCTCCTTGTTGGAGGTAAAAGAAACAACAAAACTAACATAAAATGGCTCCATACTGCTCGTCCAGTGTAATACAAGTCTCTGGAAGCCCAGAGATCCCCATAGATTTGAAAAGATGTCACATACAGCTGCAGCTGAGCTCCTGCACCACTTTTAGCTAAGCAGCTAAAGGGAAGATTTTTGCTTAAAAAAGGGTGTAAATAATGTATTTTCAAATCATTCTGAGATTGTGGGACTTCTGGAGACTTGGATTACACCGGATGAGCTGTGAAGAGCTATTTTGTGCTTTCCTTGTGTTGTTTTTTAAACGTTTTAAAACAAGTCCCCAGTTTCTTAAGTTGTTTAGGAGAATGCTGCTTTTTGATTGAGGATTTTTGGACTTTGTCTGACTTTTACATCAACATGTGGGTGAGTAGATAATGACTGAATTTTCATCTTTTGGTGATATGTTCCTTTAAAATATGGCACTTCTGTGCTGGCTGCGCATGTTTAACGGCCTTGTTTAGGGGTAAAAACCTGCTGATGTTCTGCTCTCTGGGGTGATAACATTCAAGTATGTAACTCCTTCTGTACTACAATATCGAACAAATTGAAACGTGAAGCTGTGTTTGTTAACCGAAGAAAGCACGGCTGCACGTAAACTAGAATACATTTATTTTCATTAGTCGTATAAACAGCTTAGGAATCTTGTCTCTTTCCGAATAACTGGAATATTTTGTGCATGTAAACAGTCTCTGATTTTGCAGGAGTTGGTTTTACCTTCCATATGAGAGCAGTGCAACAGCAGGGTTTTTGCTCTGATAAGTGTTTAGTTATGATTTATCTCCCCACCTCACTGATTCACCGTCTGCTTTGTGCTTTAACAGGAGAGTGTGCCTGTCATGAATGAAATGAGTCTCCTCTGAGGGTGCCGCTCAAAGCGTTGGAGGAAAAGTGTCTCTAAGCCTTTTGTAGTGGCTTCTTTTTGGGTTTCACAAACCTTAAAATAGCATTTTGACAGGAAATTCTCATCACAAACGAGAGAGCAACTTCATCCTCTGAGGGATGCTGTGAGATGCAGCTGAAAGCTGCAGGAAATACCAAGTAAGTTTGTGATGAGCTATTTCTTGGTCAAACTGCTATTTTCAAGGTCAAAAATAAGGAAAAAATGTCACGATAGCTTCTATGAGCTATCTCAGTTTCCTTTTTATAGAAAACTAAAATATTTTCGAAGTTTTTTTCCACTTGGCAGTTTCTCTAAATCAGACTTTACCTCCAAAACTTTGGTCCAGCTCCTCGTGAGAGAAAATCAGTTAATTTCTAACGCAGAACATCAGGGTTTGTCACCTTATAATGGTTGCAGTATTTGCTGCCACTAACAAAGTCAGTCCAACTCATCCCTGTCATCATCATCATCATCATCATCTGTGCTCTGTTGGTGATGTCTGCCTGCCTGCCTGCCTGAGCCACCTTGCTCCTCATGCCTGCCTTCACCCTCATACAGTCGCATGTCCTTCATGTGTCCCGAACATGATCGAGCGTTTCATCAGTGACTTTAACTGCATTTCTATGAAAGTGTGTGTTTGTAACTTTGGCTGTGTCGTATGTTGAATGGAAGTCCAGCATGAGTTTGATTTATGTTCGTGTGTTAAATGTCTTCCAAAACAACAGCTGAGTAAAATGCGAGCTGCTCTCTCGGCAGATAGCAGAACTATCAGGTGAACACAGGACCTCTCTACCACCTTTCCTTTCCCACCTTTCCTCTCCTTTTCTTCCTGGGTTGTAATTCCACCAGTTGACCAGCAGGTGGGAGCCTTCCTTCACCAAACCACAGCTCAGCTTGAGCAGGACTGAACCACTGTCAGTTACACCAAACATCAAGAGGAGCTCTGGTGTCTTTACAGTCAGACTCTGCCTTAAAACTTCATGTTGTTTTACTGTGGAGGGATTATTCCACGCCTACACACACGGACACACACACACATCTGGGCGTGTGTGTGTTCTTCCGCCTGACTACATCTCCCATCAGCCACCTCAGTTCAGCCCCGCCTCCTCCGGGACTCTCTACTACATCTCCATGAAACGTGTTTTCCCCATTTAATCAATTGTATTTGTGAATGTGACGACACGCATGAATATATCAACTACATGTATGCACTGTATGGAAGGCCAAACGGGCCAAAAACACATTCATTTTGCGCGTTTGGCTTCTGTACACGTTAACGCGTAAATGTGCATACATGTTCTCGTGTTACATGTGTGACGTTTTACCATTGAATGATTTGTACATATTAACATCTTTTATGTCATGCTGAATGTGTTTCCATGGTGATTGTTTTTAGGTTTGTTTGATCGACACTCTTCATGAGAGACAACGCGGTTTGAATTGAACTGATGCACTTTGCCCTGAAGTACTACAGCATTTGAATCTGATTAAATGAATGAGTGAGTGAATAAATGAATGAAATAATGAATTAATCTGTTGTCTGCTGAAGGAGGTGTGAACTGCGTGAATGACCACTGTGTAGCAGCGAGAAAACAAAAACAGCTCTAGTTATTCTCTCCTCCTGATGGTTTTTATACTCTTTTGTAACTCTTGACGAGCATTGACCGACTTTCTTTGCATGATTTTCTGGATTCTTTGAACTCATCTCTTTTTCTGGTGATCGTTTTTTAACCATTCACTGTAACTCTTCAACAGACTAACAAAAAAAACTACACATCTGAAGTAAAGTTTGACTTCCTTTTGATGCTATTTAAGACAAAAATGCCACTAATTAATCCGCTCATGTCGATGTAAACAGCAGGTGGCAGCGCTTTCGTTGTAATCTGTTCCTTCGATGAAGCTGTGAAATGTACAGAACGATGCTGTAGGTGTTGTTACTTGAACTTGCGGTCACACTACTCCACATTTCCTCTCCTGTCTGTGAATCATTTTGCATCAGACATTCAAGAAACTCATTGTCATTGTGATGAATTAACTTTCCACAACTTGACGTTTTTGCACTTCATGCAGATTAAACAAACAAGATACATTTTTAACATTTGGACAGAGTACAGAAGCCCTTGAGGGACAAGTGAAGAATTATTTTTTTTACAGTGATCCATTTTCTTAGTCTGATCTGAACTGTTTTCTGTCCTGTGTTATGACTTCAGGACTAGTGGGGGGAAAGTTTGCCAAGTTCCTCATTTTTTAAAATAAATTTTCCCTCTGTGAAAATGTGTGGGGAAAAAATACAGGAGAAAGAAAAAAAATAAGTGTGAAATAGAGTGGGGGGGGGGGGGGGGGGAATTTCTTCATGAAAAAACTTTTTTTTTCTTCATGTTTTCACAGATGGGAAAAGAAAATAAAGGAACTTAGAAAGATTATCCTGACTGGATTACAAAATGAAAAAATTTCTTCACTTGCAGGCTAACGGGTTCCCTTGGTTTCTAGTCTTTATGCTAAGCTAACAGGCTGCTGGTTATAGCTTCATATTCACCGTACAGACGTGAGAGGTATCACTCTTCTCATTCAGCTCTGGGGGGGGGGGAAATGTTTTTCCCCCAAACGATTCTTGAAAAATGATGCAAATGAAAGTAAACAAATTCTGCTGTCTGCCAGTTTTTGCTTTTTATGTACACATATCCATCAACGCTTTTTGTTTTGTTCACATATCTAATGTCACGGCTCACGTTTTTGGCTGTTTGTTTTTTTTAAGCTATGATATTAGATGTGTGCAAAAAATGTGTTACTGTTAAATCCTGTTTCTGTTTTAAAGCAATTAAGGCTGAAATTTTTTTTTTTCATCATTGATGTGTTATTTTCGATTAAGTTTATTAAATTTTAAAAATAGTTAATAATTGAAAGTTTTAACAGCCCAAGGCGATGTCTTCCAGTGCTAGTTTTGTTCAACAAACCCCAAAGATTCAATTAAAAACTATATATAAAATGAAAATCCTCACACAAAATGTAGAAAATAGAAATAAGCTTCAACACTAAACCTGCTTGTTAATGTAAACGTGCACTCAGACTGCAACATAAAAGGTGATGGCCCTGTGTTCTGATAAATGAGTGTTTATTTTTACTAACTCTTAAACAGACAGACAGTCTGAATATTTCATTTTCTTCTGAAATGTCCTCTTTCAGGTTGAGTGCACTGTCCCTTTAATCAAAGCATTAACAATGTAGGCGATAACACAGCAGCTTTGAAACTTTACCAAAAGTCCCATTAACTGTTGATAATTATTTTCTAACCATTGATATACATATAAAAACTGAGCTGTGTATTGTAATAGCCGCTGTGCTTCTGAATATTATGCAAAACCCCATAATAACAAATGAGCTTTGAGATGCTAAATATGATAAAGTCTGCAGTAAGTTCGTGTACAAACAGTTTTTTGCCTAAACCTGCCAGGCTACTGTGAGCATGGTGCTGTTTACCACCCAGCAAGAACCAGACGTCTTCTTCTACATTCCTCTTCTTTTTTTAAAGTCTCATCATGTACAGATTCTCTCCTGCTGTTTAAGTCACGATGAAACCCTTTTTGTTTATCAACGTCAACATCAAATCACAGTAAATAAAACCAGCAGGCACAAAGTGATTCTGCAGGATCTTAACATCCATGTAAATGTGTTTTTACCATGTTGTATATGTTGTAATAACCAATGGCAGTACTTTCTCTTTCCATATCGATGTGCACATCTTTTACTTTGAATGTTGTCAGACACTTTGTGAACAAAATGCTTTTTGTTTTTCCTCTTCTTCTTCCAAGATATTGTTCTAATAAAATAAGCAGCAATGAGAAGTGGATTTGTTTTCTTTCATATTTTATCGGTGCAGAAGGTACGAAGTGATCTCCTGAACTCAGCTGTGACCTGCAACAGTGTTGTTCAAGTTCAAAGCTCAGTTCACACAAACCTGTTCACATATTATTCTGCATTCTGAACTAAGTTCACAGCCCAAAAATGAACTAGTTCATGTTCATTTGTTTTGTTTCTCTGTACTGACAACAGTCGTGGACGGAGGCATTATGTTTTAAGTTTGTCTGTCTGTGCGTACGTCCCATTCTCATGAAAGCAAAGAATTTTGTAAAATTTGGTAACAATGTCCACTATGACTCAATGATGAGCTGATTAGATTTTGTCAGAGGTCGAGCTCACTGTGACATCACACATGAATTTATACATATATTTATATATTACATTTGACAAACAAATGTCTAACAGGTGAAAATTAGGAAGTTATTACATTTGATATCCAAAAGGTCAGAGGTTAAACACACTGTGACACTTCTCCAAAATATGTTCTGGCCATTATTAAATGCCACAGCTCTGAAACAGCAACTTGACTAGTGCACTGAGGCATACAACCATGAGGCGGTAATTCTAGTTTTTCCTTTAAATGGCTGCACTGAGCTAAATCTCAAATCTTTGAGCACTTTTAGCAGTAACAAAGTGAGATTAATGCATGATCAAGAGGATTCTGGTAACATTATTACACTTCAAAACTAATCACCAGAATAAATAACTTAAAGTTAAACATTTTGGCCTCAGTCCTCACTTTTTCTCTGTTACAATGCTGTACTTATGCTGTGGTTAGGTTTAGACACAAAAGCCACTTGGTTAGGGCTAGGAAAAAAAAAATTCAGTTTAAAATACCTGTTTTGGTCACCACAAACAAAGCTGGTTATTGTCCTGAAGGACATGAAACATTGCCCTCTACCATTTTATAATGCCTGGTTGTATTTATGAGCCCTAATGTTCATTTGTTGCAAATAGTTCTGTCAAGTCATGCTCGTGCACACAACATCCGGCAGAAATAAAATAACTGAGTCTACGAATCACGTGACATAACTGTGTTTTTAAACGTTTGCGACACATGCAGACATTCAGTCCTCCTCAGATCGTACACCATATTTATTGAATCTTACAGTAGTTCATAACAATATAAACATATTAAAATCGTCATCTTTTTTTTTACAGTCAGTCTTCCACTTAAAATATGTACAGTCAAATTATTAACATGCCAACATTTCAAATATGTACAACTTTAGTCTCACATGTGAGCGCACTCGTGGCGTTTTTTTTAATCAATTCATTCGCGTTTTTGCTGAAACAAAAATATTTTCGGAATCACTCTGAGCTTCATTTACACATGTACAGAAAGTATCTCTGCTCCTGTGAATGCAGTTAAAAATATTTACCTTGGATCTTTGTCATCTGATGATCGGAGAAGAAAAATACCTTTTGGGAAGTGATATTTAATACATTTCCACGTTACTGAATATCTGAACTGTTTCTTGACCTTTTTCCGCTCGTTAAAAAAGCAACAAACTGATGTGAGGCGGTTTTATATCAAAACAACAGGCTGACACCTCGATCACTCATTGTAACAGTTAAATAAACATATTATTTCGATCAACTCAGTAGATAATTTCTCTTTTTCCTCTCTCTGCTGGTCTCAGGATTCAGAGCTCGAGGGACCATGTTCTCCATTAACTGGAATGTCAGTGTGAAAATCAAACAAGTGCCTGTTCAGGAAAAAGCAACACTTTCTAGACCAAAGTCTCCCTTTAAGCCTCTACTGTCGGCTCTGTTCTCACACGACTATCTGTCACTCCCTTTAAAAACCTAACCGAGCAGCAGTTCCACCATTTTCGGGGGATTTTTGTCACCAAAACATCAAGAAACTTTGTGACCTGTGGCCGCTGCATCCCCTGATCCTGGTGAGTGAAACGTAACTGACAGACATGATACCTGTCATCACAGTCCAGTGACACAACGATGTACAGTCTCTCCAATTCTGGGGATATTTATATTACAAGACAGGTTTAAGGATAACAGGCTCCTTAAAGGTGTCATTTGTGGCAAAAAATGGCAAGAAGTTGGCTCCAAAACTCTTGGTAGAGCTGTTATTCTAACTGATAAAAGTCAACATTTTATAGTTTGGTAGATGTTTTTTTTGTTAAAGCTGCTGAAAGCATCATCATTTAGCTAACTTCCTGTCTGTTTTGCTGTTAGGAATCCCCTCCCTCCTCCCGATGTCACCACACTTGCACGACTCCTTTCTTTTTTTTTGAGGCAGCTCTCTTTGCCTCTTTCTTTAGTTCAAGCATTTTTCATTTCATGGCCTGTTTGGTAATATGAGGGCCCGTGTCCACATTGTGTTTTTTTTTCGGGCAGAAAAGCGCTGGCTGTGCTCTCAGGCGTGAAAAGAGAGAAAAAAACGCTGCATGTACGTCTTGTCTCTATGGCAACAATATCTTGACAACCTGCTGCTGTACGATCCACACTGCCCCTCTGCAGCTTACTATCCGTTTGTTCTTTATTTGACATCGGGACCACAGAGCAAGGAGGATGTGGGTGCATGACATGATTCATAGGAGACAAAATACAGTAAATATTCTCACCGAGGCCAGGAAAAAGAAAAGAGCCATGGTGATGTCATCAGCACCTGCCTGAAAAATTGAGAGACTTTCAACTTGGAGCGGCCGCACAAAAAAGGCGGAGCGCTCTGGAAAAAGACACTGGGTGCTGTGCCTTTTCTCCGCTCACTCCTCATTGGAAACGATTAAAAAAAGACGCTGGCTTTCTGAAATAACTCTATGTGGACACAGGCCCTAAGCCTTCATCGGGAGCGCTGGAGTTGGTACGGTAGCTCTCTCTGTTTCAGGGATCCTGCTCTCTGCCTGTTCCCTGAGCAGGACCACCTCTTTATGGAGTTCTCTGTCCTGATTGGATAAAGTGGGCAGGGATAGCAGAAAATTAATTTTCTCTTTTACTGCATGAGCAGGGGGAGGAGAGATGAGTTACTAACCAAACACTCTCAAACAGTTTTTACAGATGGAATACAGAGAAATGTAAGGCTTATTTTAAACAGAAAATAATGCTTACAGATGCTTTAACATGTTTAGCTGCATGTCAGACTCTGGCTGTTTGTGTGGAGTCTTATAGTGACTCTGATACAACAGATGCCTTGTCCACGCTGATACGGATATTTTTTCAAAACACCCCCTAAAGTGATTATTTTTTTAAAACTCTGGTTTCTGTGTATCTGTGTGCACATATAAAACTGAGCTTTTGGGTAAACGATGACGTCATCCCTCAGTTCACTCTGCCTCATCCTCTGCCAAGCACCCTGTCAGTGTGCCAGAAAGATGTTTTTACAAAGGTAAGAAGATGTGTTAAATAACTGTAAGTAGCTTAATAATTAGCTTGAACTTTTTATTGTTTTAAGTCACTACAGCCAAAGGGGAAAAAGTTCACTGTGCATGCTCAGAATCATCTTCTCTGGTATTTTTGATGTATCAGTGACTTTATTGCCACCCACTGGCCGGCATGCGCGGTTCAGCGTTTGTAATCGTTTTTGCCGTCTCATGTGTACAGAGATATTTTATGAAATTAAGGTTTTGTAGACAGGACTTTTTAACTGAGTGGAAAATATCCTTATTAGTTTGGACAAGGCCTTAGATAAGCTGAAAGTTGCAGGTTTATATTGTTTTACTGGACATTGATGCTATGAGCCCTGAACGAATGTTGAACTGAAGGAGAAAAAAAATACAGACTTCTCCTTTAACTGATATTGTGAAAAGATAAAAGAGCAGAGTCCGAGTGTGACGTCTGATTCTGAAAGCAGCTCGTCCTCCTTCCTCATTAGAGTTTGTTTCTCTCCGTCACAGCTGTCTTCTGATCCACGTGATGTTCTGCTGAAGTCCAGACCGTGTCAGGATGAGATTAGCTGCTCAGGTGAAGTCAGATTAAGGTTTGTGTTTTTGGCGGCGGCTCCAGTTTCCTTGACAACGCGGTGAGGATGAGGTTGAATTTGCTGTAGCGATCTGATTGGTTGACTGAAGCTCCGCGGCTCCCCCACAGCAGCCGCAGCTGAAAGTCTGTTTTGAACACCTCCAGCAGCTCGTCGTCGCACTGGAACTCTGAAGTAGAAACACATGAAACGACTTTAAGATCCTGAGAAACATTTACTGACGATGGAGAAAAAGACGATGAGAAGGAAGTTATTTGTCTGTACCTTGTAAGATCTTCTGTGCGTTGGCTGTGTAGCTTGGCGCACGGTGTGCGACGTCGCGTGCGGCCTCCAGGTGGCGCAGCATTATGTCACAGCCCTGATCGCTGGTCTCCCAGAGCTCCGCCCCCTCTGGAGAGACTGATGGACGCTCCATTAAAGTAAGGAGGGGCAGCAGGAGGGGGACGCAGATCACCGGAGGAGAGGACGCTGCAGGAGGAGGAGGAGGAGGAGGAGGAGGAGGGTGAGTGCATTTGGAGCAGAAAGGTTTTTTTTTAATATAAAATTTGATCTATAGGATCTGTTATAATTCTTATTTTATTAAGTTCAGTCCCTTTTTGGGATATCAGACTTTCCTCAGAGTAAGTCATCACCTCATTATCTGTGTGTGTGTGTGTGTGTGTGTGTGTAGATGTGTTTGAATGTGTGCGTGTGTGTGTGTGTGTGTAGGTGTGTTTGAATGTGTGTGTGTGTGTGTGTGTGTGTGTGTAGGTGTGTTTGAATGTGTGTGTGTGTGTGTGTGTGTGTAGGTGTGTTTGAATGTGTGTGTGTGTGTAGGTGTGTTTGAATGTGTGTGTGTGTGTGTGTGTGTGTGTGTGTAGGTGTGTTTGAATGTGTGTGTGTTCAGTACCTGTGCCCTCATACAGATTCTTGTAGAAAGGTTTGAGTGTTTTCTCGTAGCTGATGGCGGTCTGTGTGTAGTTCCTTCGTAGAGTCGTCCATGTTTCCTCCAAACGACTGATCTGCAGAGAGATCGACAGAAATCAACTCTAATCCACACAACTACCTTATTGAATGTCTAGGTAACTTTTCTGTCATCTATCATCTTTTCTGTCGCTAAGACTCTTTATTTTTCTGTTTTATAACCTGTCCAATGTTACTTTATTGTAAACTAATTACAGCGCTGTGGTGTCTCTACTTTTCAGATCGTTTACTACGAGCTGAGCCGAGTAGGAAACAGGTCTGTTTTAGCTCCACTTCAGTTACTTTATTATGTTTACAAGGTGCATCATTTGAAGGTAGGTTAGCTCAATTTATGTGAATCATTAACATTAAAACACCCTCTGCTCCTGTCGAGTGGACAGACTGGTAAACCAAACTCCAAAAGCAGGTGGTTTATACAAAGGCTCTTTTTGGATTTGCATCGATCTACAGGCACAATTGGCGCAAATGTCATTTACTCAGTAACATCATTAACTAACCTGTGATGAGGTGTGTGTGTGTGTGTGTGTGTGTGTGTGTGTGTGTGTGTGTGTGTGTGTGTGTGTGTGTGTGTGTGTGGTGTGTTACCTGTGGCAGGTCCAGAGCTTTCATCAGGGCTGTGAAAGCGAACAGGTCGCCCACCGTGTCCTTCAGCTCCAACGCCACCAGAATGATGCGGTTCAAGGTGGACGCCCGCTCCTCCACACTGCCCGTGCATCCCAGAATATCCACGGCAACGCCTATCGCCATGGTGTGGTGCCTGGGAGACGGAAGATAGGTTGATTATTAGCACCAGCCAATGGCAATTTAACGTCTGTGTCTGTTTCTAATCTGATCGTTTGGAGGCTGTCTGGTCACAGAACAGAAGTGACTCTCTGAATAGCGATTTATTCTCGTTACAGGACCGCCTCAAACCGGACAGTACCATGAATCAGCAGGTATGAGTCACCACTGAGGTCATCCCAAATTTTTGTTTTTGTGCAGGCTGGTGTATCAGCTGTGGTTGAATAAAGACATGTTAGAGGTCTGAAGAGCTGAAGGTTCCCAGGATTTCACAAGAAAAAACAAAAATTACAACATCTCTGTGAAACACAAATGTCTTTGCGACAGTGTTAGCAGCAGTGGAAACATTAGGAGAGGAGAATTGAAAAGTTGTCTATTTCCACTGTAAGTGGCAGTAAGACTGTGTGTGAAATTAACCTTTCCATCAGGTCCAGCCTCAGCTGTCGACCGTGCGGCAGCGTCACCAGCTCCAGACCGGAGGACACGCCCATCCGACCTTTAAGCTCTGGAGTCACTCCGAGTATCCTAGCAACCTGGAGGGGACAATGTTTACAAGAGGCTGTCAGTTACATTTAGTTGTTTTTATCTTCCTCTCTTATTCTCTGCTGTGTGTTTGTATACCTGGCAGTCGGCCATCAGCAGATGTCTGGCTATACTGTGGTGATTGTGGCTGAGCAGCAGCTCCTTCGCTCTCTTCAGCACCACCATCTCCAGCGGTTTGTTTTCCGGCGGCAGAAGTCGAGATCCGAACTCTGCTGGCCGGAACGTCGACTCCGTCTCTACGACTGGCCGCTGGAAACTGCTCCTCTCTTTCTCCCTCCACTTATCTTCCTCCTCCTCCTCTTCCTCGCTGGTGTTCTCTAAGGCGGCGATGGCGTGATGGTAGGAGCTTCTGTCCAGTCCTCTCCTCGCTCCTGCCTCCTTCACCCCCCCCATCTCCTCCCCCTCTCTCCTCAGTCTCTCCACATAGCTGCAGAGCGTAGGCTGAAGTCCGAGGATGTCATCTGGGAGGGAGTTTGGTGAATCTGATTCCTCCCACTCGAGCGGGCTGCAGGACCTCAGGTCTGCAGGGCTCGGCTGCAGGCGTTCAGTCCGTCCTGTTGCCTCTGAATCAAGACACGGAACCATATCAGCCGGTGAAACTACAGAGCTGGAGGAGCTGAGAGAGTCTGCAGGCAGGAGCTGATGCTGGAACTTCAGGGGTTTGACTGGAGGTACTGGAGGGCCTGTGGTGGCTGAGGAACAACAACCACATCCATTTACTTAAAGTCACAGTATTAATAGTTGCATACTTCTAACTGCTTAACTACTTTTATTTATTGGAGTGAGTGCATTCACAGATATTACTGCAAATGTGCCCCCAACAGTCCATATAATAATAATAATAATAATAATAATAATAATAATAATAATAATGATAATAATAATAATAATTGTACAGTAATTCAAATAGAATATGAGCACACAGATCAAGTAAAAGGAAATGTTTATGTTAATAAGGACAATTAGTACTACACAGGTTAATTCAACTGGGTTGAAAGCAGCTTGTAAACTTAATTAAAATGAAAAAGCCAAGGAACTTCAGTCTGAAGGTTTCGTTTAAACAGAGGTGGCAAAATAAAAATCTTGTCAAAATTCTGAATTAAGTATAACTTATTACTGTAATGAAGTTCAAATTGGAGCTTTATTAAATCGGAGTATTTTCTGCTACTTTATACTTCCACTCCACTCATTTTTTGGGCTGAGTGATATGGCCTTTGAATAGTATTATTTATTTATATCCATATTTTGAAATCTGCTCCAAAGCATCTACTTCATAGTTGCTGGGACTAGTGGGGTAATGATTTATTGATGTATAAAATGCTTCTGGTGAAGCTCTATGTGACATTATAAGTGCCCAGTAAAGAAAAACAGCCGAGTGCACCTCCAGGTACATGTTTAAATTTCTACTACTTTAAATAACATTTGATGTGAATTCATTTCATGAAAGACAAAGTTACCTCCACTGCTCCATGTAGAACCAGGAGATTCCCCACATGTGGAGTCTAGCGGGGTCACAGTTAGCCTGGGGGAGGTGGAGGAGGAGTCTGTGAGGCTGGAGGAGCTGGAGGGGAGAACCAGTGGCTGAAGGCAGGGGGAGCGAGGCAGTCGAGCCAGCGGCACCTTGCTGGGTTTGGGAGGCGGTTTAGGACACAGCTGGCTATCAGAGCCCCGGATGGCCTGGCCTGAAAACATATGAACAAAACTGTCATAAGACACACCTATGTACACCTTCCAAAGGAAAATGTTGCAGGGCGCCTTATACCAAACATCTGTAGTAGAATGTGTATTTTTAGCAGAGACGTTATGAGAGCTAAAGCATTTTGAACAGAAAGTCTGTTACATCAGAGATGGTGGTTGTATGGCACATATCCTGCCCCACCTCCCAAAAGCCAACCCTTTGCTTTATCACAGCCGAAGTTAAGGCTCTCCTCTCCATTCATTTAGACGGAGGTCTGGTCTTGTTAACCTGAAATAACTGCTGGGAGGCAAGATGGCTGCCGAGTGACTAGACTTGCCAAACAAGCCCTCACACGGCGGACAGTCTGCACTGGACAGTCCTTGTCAGAGGCTTTTTGGCTGAAATGTAGAATTGGCAGCGGCACATCGGTGAGAGAATCACTCAGATTGGATGTTCAGGTAATGGGATCAGTGCAGAAAAGAGGAAAGGGAGAAAGAACGGGACGCCCCCTGAGTCTGTTGCTGTAGTATCAGTGATTTTACACCTATGTGCCGGGGTTTCTCCTTATTCTTCTCCTTTGCCTCTTCACCGGTGCCATTTGCAACTTTCTATGAGACGTATTCTTGATTAGAAGCGGCCATGTTAGTAAGAATGGTGTCAAAAATGCTGCTTAATCATAACAGCGGTTTGTGTATCCCCAAAGAGGTATTTCCTTTCACACAGACAGTATCTTCACTAAAATATTGTGTTTTTATTGTGTGAATTTTCATAGAAATGTTATAAATACTCAGTTTAATACTATATTGTAGCCTGTATTTCTATATTATGGAGTTTAGAGAATATTAAGATCCAAGACAAAACTGACAGAATCGTGGGACTGAGAGAAAAAGATGCAATTACAAAGTCTAACTTGCACAAACCTCAGACAGATAAAGGCTCAGTGGTCTACTGACCTGCCAGAAGCTCTGCGGATCTCCGTGGGACAGAGGGGCTCAGCGCTGGCTCACTGCCCGTCCGAAAGACTGGAGACTTGGGGTTAGGACTCGGGAGCAGAGGGTCAGGAGGCTGCTGGGGCTGAGGTTTGGATCCTGAAGAGACGACAGTAGATAACAGAAAACAAAGAGGACAAGTAAAGGTTACAGAGAGAAGAGAGCAGAGTAAAGAAAAAAAGGTGTGCAACCCGAGAAGAACACATAAAACAATACACAAAAAGGAGAAGACAAGAGGAACGGGCAGAAACCACATTTTTCTTTTTAGATTTTAATTTAAAAAAAAAAAGTCTTCAGTGTTCTTCAAACAGAGAAGCCTTGTATATAGCAGTTCAAAATAATTACCCTGCTGCCTGTGTGCCAGGAGTGATACATAATGAATCACACAAAGCGGTACACACCTTAGAACAAATCAAGTTTTGTGTAGAACAACTTGCTACCTTAGTTTTACACCTCCAAACACCTGGCCAACCACTGCATAATATGGGATTAGATTTTTGGATAGTTGTAAAAATGAGCATTTCCCTCATTAGAAAAGGGTTTCAGGAGCTGTTACAAGAATCTCACATTCACTGACCGAGAGGCAGGTAGCTTTCTGATTGGTGCGCCTTAAGCGGGCGTCGTCTCTCTTGGACCTGATTGAGACTCGCTGGTTGGCTGCCGCAGCGATCCTTCATCCTGAGTAAAAAGAGAGGACGGAAACTTAACATCGACAAATATATTGAAGATACAAAAATGCATAAAGGAGAAAAAAAAAATCAAACCTGTTACAAATAGTAATCAAAATGTTAAGACTGAAAGAATAAAAAGTACCAAAGAAAGAAGCCCTCTGCAGACCAGGACTTTTCTCAGTTTTTATTCTCCTTTATCTTACAAAGCCTCTTCTCCTTCCCTCTTTTCTTCTCTGTCTCTTTTGTTCTGGTCCACTCTGGACCACATATTTATCCTTCCTCGCTCCCGCTCTGTCTCTTTACCCCGACAGATATGGACTCCATACATTATGCTCCATGTGCAGCATGAAATTACACACGTCTGTTCTTGAAGCAGAAAAGTCATACACCATGTCTTTATTTATAGAGGCCTTAATGTTACATATGGAACATATCTGTATATACTGCACAGCCTACTGCCTGGATGATGAATGTTAACAGCTCGAGGCTACATGTTAAAAGCTTAAAAGCAGGAAGGGATTAAAAGGTGATTTAAGTCTTTCAGAGTGCGAGAGAAACAGAAACAAAGAGAGAGGCTGACTGAGTAAAGGTGAGTCTCCATCATTTTAATTATAGCAGACAGCATGTTATTTGGTCTGTGGCCCACTCACCACTTTCAGTAATAGGCTTGTGTCGCTTAGAACTAAAAAATACAACAGGTCTTTGTCAAATCTAACAAATTACACATACTCAATATGTGATTGTCTAGAAACAACAAACACACACATTACTCCGGCCACTGAGGAATATTGGTGCTTTTGCGTCATACAGTGTGTTTGTGTGGGTTTCTAGTTGTGTACCAACCTGAGCTGGCTGCCTCGGCCCACGCCGTTGTCCCGGCAGTGTGTGCTGTCATGCGCACCACGTGTGTTGTCATGTGTGTGTCCGTTGGTAATGTTGAGGCTGAGGCGTTTCTGACTGCGCCTCTCCTGCGCCATCAGCCGATCTCGATGATTGTTGGACAGCCCGTACTTTTCTTCCAAGCAGCGTAGTGGCAGCGCTCTGTTAATTGGCTGGAAGATGATGGCTCCGACCACCTTAGAGGCACAGGTAGAAGAAGAGATGAAACAAACCATAATAAAGTATTATCTGGGGACCTGTGATGGTGTGAATCTGCCACATCTGTAATTTGTAAGGTATAAATTCAACTATAAACTGTATTAATAATGTGGCTACTGAAGAACAGATGCTCCACTTCTACAACATTGATGTTAAGCAATGCAAATTGGAATTATTAAACATTGCCAGTAGAATAAAGGATATAACACTTACAAATTGTGTACTTGCTGAGTTAAGGAACAAATTAACATCAGCTAGGAATGCATTTTGGATGGCATTTGACATACAGTCCAACAGCAGAGGAAGGCCACTAATGAAACTATGAAGATGATTTTCATAAAAAATAAACAAACATAAAAATCTGACTGAACCCACCTGGGAGACAGGTTTTCTGTTGCCGACATAGTATCGGATAAGTGCAGGGACATTGTCAAACCCTTCCCTTTCCAGCCGGTACTCGACTCTGGTGTAGGCTTCATTCAACATCACTACCTGAAGGAGAAAGTTGTTCATCAGTAATCAAATGATAGTTCTGATATCACCATGTTGGTGTTGTTCCTACAACATTGACATTAGTATTGCTCCAGGACCGTCATTGACCAATCATGTTAGTCTAATGTCATAGCCATAGTTATCCTTTCCAACATGCGAGTAACGTTGTAAAAGGAGTCTCTTGGTACCCAAACCATGATATCGTTACACTGGTACAAGCTGCACTTTCTCACTTCTCCTTGACATTGAGTTGACAGACACACACACACACACACACACACAACTTTTCCAAGGCCTAATCTAAAGAGAAAAAAAATAATGTTTCTAAAAGAAAGTGTGATATTTTCTGTTGCTGTTCTTTGCTACTAGCCCAGAAAAGTTGTTTCTTAATAGCATAAAGCCTTCTTATATTCATTTTAATAAATGAAAAAATGATTTGATGTCTATGAATTCACACATGGTCTTACCTTCTTGTTGATTTTAAAGTGCTGTGCTGCATTTCGCCATTGGGAGGTCAGAACATAACTTCCTGGACTGGACAGCGAATCACGGATCAGGAAATCCCCGTCACGCTGCACCAAGTTTTCTGCAACCTGGAACAATAGAGAGGATTATATATGGGCGCACACACACACACACACACACACACACACACACACACACACACACACACACACACACACACACACACACACACACACAGGCACATCGTGTTTGTTTATAGTCCAAACATTTAATTAAATGGAATAATGGTTGGCTGTTACACTGCTACCTTCTTTATGAGCTCAGTGCTGTCTGGTTTGCAGCAGTTACGTAAGACATGAAGATATTTAAAGCCTCAACCTTTTACAGTATTTATCCAGCTAGAAGATCATCGGATAGATTTACATTCATGTTTTATCATTTATCCATGTATAATTTATTCATTTTAAACCCATATAGATGGTACGAGAAAAAAGGGAGATTTTATAATTTATACTTTGGGTCAGTGAGTTTCATCCATCTATCTGTTGTGTAATGTCACAAGATTTGGTCCAGAAAAAACCTAGTAAATCGACCTTGAGCTTAAACAATTGGTCGATTAATTAACTAATCAAAAAACGATTGTCGTGAATGATTCATTGTTTTTTCTTTTTTAAAAGCAAAACATTTGTTGCGTTTCAGATTCTAAAATGTGAAAATGTTCAGCTTACATGTGGTATTAATCTCAATATATTTGGGTTTTGGACTGTTGGTTAGATTAGATGTCGGACTGATCAGATCCAATATCAGATCAGTGGCTGCCGCTACTGACCCAATTCATGTAACGGATAATGTGCTGAGGCCACTGATCCAAGTACAGAACCAGATTCCACAGTCTGATTGATTGATAGTCAATCTCCTATTGCACCGTTTGAATTTCTCTTATTGCTTTTGAATTCATGCATCAAAATCTACTTATTAGCAGTTGCTAATGCATGCTAAGCACTTTTTTTGTTTTTCAAAACATTAAATGAGTTGCCAAAGCGAATTGTTCTCCCACACCTGATGTAAGTGAATCCTGCCTGATGTACAGCTCAAATAAATTGCTTTGGAATACATTTAAACGTTATGCAATTCTGTATATTTTTTGCTGTTTTAATTAACAAAAGTGATGTCTGCTACAGCCTCATATAACCTTACACATAATACAAACAAGATTCAAGAAAAAATAACTCTTAACAGTATCAGTATTGGTATCGGCAGATGGATCAGGAGTACATCATAATGTGTATTCTCACTATTACTACTGATATCTTGTAGGCAAAAAAAAAGGACAAAATTAACAATCGATGATGAAAATGATCTTTAGCTGCAGCCCTCCATAAAAACGTTAAATCTTAAACAAGTCTAACCGCAAAACTAATGAACTTTTAGTAGTTACAAACAGGAATAGATTATAAATATTAGGTTAAACAAAGCACTCACTTCACTGAATCAATGCACAGTTAAACATAAGGCCATGTGACGCCATGAGGATCAAATGAATCTGAATGTTGTTGAGAGGTTAAATAATGAAATAAGCTAATGGTTTTTTATTTTGTATGTATCACACTTGTGTTACATTTACTGCCTCTCCTCTCTGTCTTTCTCTCTCACACACAGGCGCACACACTCTCACACAGTGACAGACTTTAATTAAGCAAGTGTTTGTATAGTATATAATGGTAGTTTAGTTTAGCTAAAGGAAGCAGCTTATTAAAAATGATTACATCTCAGAGCTGGCGTTTAGAGGGAACACACAGTCTCTCTCTCTGTCTCCCACACACACACACATGTGCACACACACGCACACAACACAGAAAGAGCTTTTTACACACTGACCTTACATATAACCTCAGCTACGCTGCTGAGGCCACTATTTAAGCTGTAATCTTTCTGTAAGCTGTGTGTGTGCAGTATGGCAGTCTAATAATAGGTGATCTGGTTCAACAAGTTTTTAACCAGGCTTTTAAAGGGAGGGACTCATGACTCAGATTTATGTGTGTGTGTGGGAACACTTGTGTGCGTTACCTGTCTTGGTATTGCTCCGTGGTACCACGCGTGGCTTCTCGGCTCCTCGCAGTCCATCTTTAGCTCTTCCTCCAGCTCTCTGTGAAGTTTCTCTGACGGACAGTCCAGGATGAACTGGTCTCTGGAGAACTGTGATAAAAATGATACAAAAACAAGAGTTTAATACTGTGCCTGACCGACACCAGTGTCTTCATTTATGACAGCAAACTTCCTATACAAACCATTTTGCGGAGTCATTGAGGTGTAGCAGACTCTTCAACCACAAGAGTGACAATAATCATAAAAGTTACAACAGTTCCTGATTCCCTTAAACAAACAGGGATGAGGTCAAAGCTCAAAGGCACGGCTATTACAAATATTATCCTTCCAGAGTGACCATTGTAAATTAAAAAATGAAAGTACACATCAGGGTTGATGTCACTGCTTGAGGAAATGAAGCCTTTGGTGTGCTTCTTTATGATGTAGCACAGTGGTTTCCAACCTTCTGTTTTGTCTAAATAGGCAAAATTATCTAGTTGGTTTTTTTTAACAATTACAACACATTTATAATGTTATGATGAAAATGACATCTATGAACAAAAAGTACTTTTTTGTAGCGTTTTTGTCTATACTCAGATTTATCTTGCAACCCTTTGCGGTGCCCCAACCCTCAGGTTCTCCCCTCACTGACCACAGAGGAGCGACAACTAAACCGCAGCACTTTCAGATCTCAGTCACAAAGCTAATGCTAAAGCTACAGCTCATGTAGCATACTCTATCACGTGTATTTTTTTTATGATACCTCGCCATATAACTTCTGTGTATCATGCATTTATTAGAACTGAGGCTTCTACAACTGCTACCACTTCCACTACTACTACTACCAGTAACAGTAAACAATAGTAATAATAGTTCCATTTTTAACACAGATTCAATTAAAAATAAAATCTCAAATTGCTCCAATATATAATCAAAGTTGACACATTTAAAAACATGATAAGACACAATATATTTTACATAAAACAGGACATAAGGGCTTGATCGATTGAAAAGCTTTTTTAAGTGCCAACAACAGAAACAAAAACCCTTCCTAAACAAGGAGCCACAAGACTTTTTTGGACAAAATGAAGTTGAAGAAAGTAAGTTTTAGTTATGTAGCCTAAAATTAATTATTTGCCTTGTAGGACTTCAAACATCACATCACTTCAAACAACATCTTTCAAGACTTTAATAAAACTACATTGATTGAAGGTCATTTAAAACAAGGAAAGTTACGAAGTGAGGCACTGTGGCTGATGATGGAGAGAACCAGACAGGTGTATCTTATCCACACTGACAGATGAAATCATTGATCTCTTAGTTAAATCCAAAAAGCAAATGCAGACAGTTTATAAAAAGGAAAAAAGTGAAGGACAGACAGATCTGCTAACAACCTGACAGGATGCAGAGTCAGCACAAGCACCTGCATACCTTTAACACACACACACCCCCCCTCACACCTAAACACACACACTTACATGACAGCTGCTGGGTCTCTGCATCGCTCCCTCTTTCTCCATTCCTTAAATACACACTTCATAGCAAACACACACAAACTTAGGTTTTTATCGCTTTCAAACACACACAGCTTCTTTTCTCTGACTTCCTCTGAAGCAACATGCTCACTCACACACAAACACACACACACACACACACACTGTCTCTCTCTTTCTCTCTCTCACTGTCCCCTGTGATTTTCCTCTCTTGGCTTTTCACCTGGTGCCTCCTAATGTGATGTCATCAAACAGACACCACCCAACTGCCCGGACCTGCCTTCATACACACCCTCACCTGATGTACGCACACGCACATACACACACACGCATACACACACATGCACACACACACACACACACACACACACACTTATATGACGCAGACACTTCTCTGAACTTTCCCTGGAAGTTGACAGGTGAAACTTTTAGCTTAAGTTAGCTGCTAAAATCAGCTGCTCAGTGTAAAAAGACCTTTAAAAAGTGTCTGAGGACAGTGAATGTTAAAGCCTTGAAGACTCTCATGATCAACAGGGAAGAACTCTCTGAAGAACACTTTGATCCAAACCTGCATGGTCTGACTGGTTTGACAGACTGAGCTTACAGTGAGCTACAAGAGTACTTGCATTTACACACACACACACACACACACACACACACACACACACACACACACACACACACACACACACACACACAGGCACATACACACACACACACACAAACACACACACACACACACACAGGCACACTTATATGGAATTATTGAGCCATGAAAATGAAATTTGAAATATGTCTATAAGCGTCCCCATGAAACTGAAACCTTATGCATCCTTTCATCTCTATACTGCTTGTTCTCTCTCTAAAGTCATTAGAATAGACCCTTGTGCCCTCAGCCTCCATGTCTCCATACATGACAGGAAATCAGCGCATCCTATTACAGCTCATACACAGAAAACAACAGAGCAGAACACAACAGGCTCTGTGTCCTAATGCACAGGCACTGATTTTGTTTGTTTCTGGTTCGAAACAGAAACACCAACCAGTGCAGACATGTGTCGTATGACTGTGTGCGTGTGTGTTTGTGTGCGTGTGTTCGTGCAGCAGTGGAAAGTACTCGGGGCGGTAGAATTGACCTGTCATTGATTTTACTGTATAGAAATTAGATGCTATGTACAATATCATTGCCAAGTAGTTCGGCCATATTAAAAATCTGTTTTTTTCTACTTTAAACAAACGACTTGATGGATAAAAACTATCTATTATCTCTGATTCTCTGATGAATGCACTAATTGTATGTCGCTTTGGTTGAAACTGTCAGCTAAATGACAATGAAAATCTGAATTAAATTATGTTTGTTGTCCTCTTGCTCAGACATTGATCCCCTTTCATTTTATGAATTCTTCAATGGCTTCTGCGCCTCTGTAATCTTATGGCCATAGTATTATCTGTTCATTTATTTATTGCATTTAATCTGGAGAACGGAATATAAAAGAAAATTCCCTTTGCAGCAGGAAACAGAATAAAATTTGATGTGTAAAATCCAAGTGAAGTTATGAAAAATTGGGTTTTGTAGGGAAAAATAAACAGAAACGTTTGGCACTTGATTCCCAATCTTTTATCTTACATTTTTTCTATTATCATTCAGCTTTTTACCACTTCACTTTACCCACTTGGGTAATCATGCAGATTGATATCTATACAAGAACATATTGCATCAGTGTCTCCCTTCTATTGCTAAATATCACTGTCTGGAACACGTTAATATCAATTATGTATCATTTTAGGCCGAGGGAGGCAAAAGATAAAGGTAGATGTACTTAAAAGTTTAGAAGGGGAAGATATGGAGGTTGCATCACCATTATAAGTTTCACTTTTTGTTTTGTTTATCTTCATTTCTTTTCATTTTGTGTCACACAGCAGTCTAGCTGCAGCACGTTACACACATTAGCGCACTACCTGTGCAGCATGTTTTTCCTGTTGTACCGGCATTACAGAACTAATTAAACTGTAGAACTGAAAACATAGGAGCTGGCAGCTGTATTAACTTCAGTTTATTTGGCTTGTGCTGGAGCTCTAGTAAACTAAAGATGCAATAATAAATGTTTTGCTATCATTGATTTAGCCATGTCTGTGATTACATTCATCACAACAGTCACAATAAAATGCTTTTATGCAACCACACTGCCAACAGGAGCTGTGGAGAACAGGGATGCATGGAAGGAGGGATGAAGAGACATGTAAAAGGAGGGAGGGAATGGATTGTGTACATAAGGAAGGATGAGCAGAAGAGTGGAAGGGAACAGAGAGGGAGGACAAAGGGGTGGAGGGCGAGAGATGGAAGCAGAGGACTCGGAGGGAGAAATAAGAAGAGATGGAGATGGATGATGGGAGTGTTTTTTTATAGGCTGGCCTTTAATAAGACCCTGCAATATGATGTCATCGTCAGAGAGCAGCTGCATTTATATGTACAGTACCACCCTGTGAACATGGACCACAACACAGCAGTAGCAGTACAGAGGACTGCACTGACCTGCCTGACTTTCCAACATCCTTGTTTCCTTTCCTCCCTCACTTCTCCTCCTCTTCTTTTCTCAGCACTTACAATTTAAACAAGTTTATAGCTTCCTGATCGAGTCATAAAATCGGACACCTTCATAAGACGGTGAGCGATGGTGAAATATCTACCGTGACTCTGAGCACGAGTTGTTGAACCAGTTGTTTATCTATGATCGCTGTGATGCCAAGAAGACAGTTTCCCTTTGATACTGACTGACAGAATGACTCAT
Source organism: Pagrus major (assembly GCF_040436345.1). NCBI lineage: Eukaryota > Metazoa > Chordata > Actinopteri > Spariformes > Sparidae > Pagrus > Pagrus major. The sequence continues at coordinate 28,804,791 of NC_133225.1, read as the reverse complement.
AGAATGAAGACAACTCAGGTGTGGAGGTTGAGTAGTAGGCCTAGTCCACAAGTACACGGGTATTTTTGAAAATGGGGTTTTAAAACAAATAAAATCTGTCCAGACACGTTTTTAGCACCATTTTATAAATAATCTTCATCTTAAAAGGTGCAATATGTAAGAAATGGCCACCTCTCAAATTCATACTACAAACAACTAGAGTAGGGTTGTACCGATCCGATCACCTGACTCGGAAATCGGGGCCGATCACGCCACTGAAGACTCGATCGGGACTCGGACGTTACGACCCGATCAGAGATCGGTTTTATATATATTTATTTAGTCATTATTTGTATTAGATTGTTGATATATGGGCTATTGGTGATTCAAAATAAAAAAAAATAAAATGAGTATTTACTACCACCGTTTACGACATGCGCATGCGCAGAAGACCAGCACGCCAGTTTGTTTTGAAGCGGAGTGGCGAGTTGTGGCGCACCATGTCTGCTGTGTGGAAGTATTTTAAAGTGAGTGACGAGAACGATGCAGTTGCAAACTGTCAGATATGTAAATTTGGGATATCGAGGGGTGGTAAGGACAAAGCTTCGTTTAATACCACAAACTTAATTCGACACTTGAAAAACAAACACCTGGCTCATTTGTTTTATTTTATATTGTATTTATTTTTATTCTAGCACTTTAAGTTAAGATGCTGTTTGTTTTAATATGAGACTATTGAGTCTAAGTTGCACTACGTTCTAATGTGAAGAGTATTTTTTCTGTTTTGACTGGAGAATGTTCAAGCACTGCTTGCATGCAAAATTGTGTATGATGTGTTGTGTATGTTACTTATTAAAATATAATAAAAAATAAGGGACACCTTGGATAGTTTTCTTCGATCTTTTTAATTTTTTAAATGTATTATAAGAGTATCGGATCGGGACTCGGTATCGGCAGATACTCAAAAATCAAAGGACTCGGACTCGTATCGGGGGCAAAAAACCCTGATCGGAGCATCCCTAAACTAGAGGGCAGCATATTCCCAGAGCAACTGCTAACTGCTGCTAACTGTAGCTGCCGTTAGCTAGTTTGCTCATTTAGCTAACAGCTAGCCATCCGAACTTAGAGCTTACAGTGGTATTTTGAAATGAGACGCTAATTTCAGTAGATATCTGCAACACAACCCATAGACGTCTTCAATGTATCGTCAAAACTCTTATTTTTTCACTATCTGTAGATAATTTTGTTAATTTGGGCTATGATGTTTTATTCATACAATTCTAACATACTGCACCTTTAAACCACGTATTCCATGACCATTCACGTACACTGGGCATGTGCGAGCCAGTGTAAACAGTAAGCAGATTGTTTACTCCGTTCATTAGTTAATTCCAGAAAATAGTATAAACCATTTACTTATACTTAATCTTTATTTACTTACTGAGTTCTGCTCTTCAAAGAGTCCTGCTATATTTTTATTAAAACATTGTGGGTTTTTTTTCATAATTGTTTTCCAGTGTCCATTTCTGTCTCTTTAAATATAGACAAAATAACATCTATTCAGTCAATGTACAAACTCTAATACTCCAAAATGTCATAACAAAGACTCAAGTGTTTTCAGTGATCTAAAAACAATGGTTATGTGTGTACAAAAGGTCAAAACGCAGAGAAAAAGCTACGTTTTGTGCATGAAACCCACCGAGCCATGGACTCTAGCATTTTAACCTCCACGGCGTAGCATCTGCACTACATAAGACACTCAGATAATGTAATAACAAAGCTGACATGCCATAAAAAATCATTTCCTTCTCTGCATTAAAGTGCTGCGGTTTTTAGACCATCATAAAACAAAGGGCATTGTTCAAATAGATTTCAACATTTTTCTTTGGATTACCTGGATTTTACACAAGAACAGAGAGGTTTTTTTTTTTAAAACTCTTGAAAGGTTTTTGTGTGTCTGGGTGGAGATGACATGTGAGTTCAAACCCAGGTCTTTCTGTTGACAATCCAGTCTGAGCAGGCGGTGACCAATCAGACGCAGCGGACTACTCTGTAAGCTGCTTGTCCTTTGAGTTTGGTGAAGTGAAGAGAAATAACCTTATAGCATTATAACTCTGATTCCTCGTCATCTCACACACTAACGTACACATGCACATACTGGTTGACATTATAATCCTCATCTTACCCAAATCCTCTGCAGACTGTATGGATGTGAGAGATGACACCCCTGACCCACAGCTGAAGTCCAACATCCATTTAATCTGACAGTGTGCTAGATGATAAATAACAAAAGAGCCTCACAGCTGGTGAAAGTGATATAACATGGGTAGAAGCTCAATTTAAATCAAGTTAACAGAAACCACAGCAGTATTTGTCCAGTAAGATATGTTTGTTGTTTTTGTTTGTTTTTGCAACAATTGCAAAAAAAATAATTACTTAAATCCACAATAAGCCTGTTATAGCATTGTCACATCATTTTCCAAGCATTTACTGCACTCTTTCAAGTTGCACAATGATGTGTCATTGCCCTTATGGTGCAGTGATACATTACTATTGGGGTGAAATCAAGGTTTGCAGCTTTGCAGCTTTTTTTTTTTTTTACTTTTAGTTTAGTTTTACAACCATTTGGTCTAATTTTTAGTCTTCATATCTAATTATCTTAAAATTAAAAGTGTGACCAACACAAAGTGTGACTAATTTGTTGAATTCACAACAGAAGAAAAAGTTTATTAAATAATGCTCAGTGAGGCTCCTTATTGAAGCTGATATATAGACCAGCCCTCAGCAAAATTAATATTTTCTATTTCTGTAGTTATTTAGTTTGCCAACATGTTAGGTGTTTTGCGTCTGTGGATCTTAAGGTTCTTGGTTGACTGTCAAAAGTGATCAAATGCACCTCACTGGCCTATATTTTCTCAAAAAGATTCTAACACTTGGTACTTGAAACGTCTGTGATAGATATTTCTGTGATAACAATGTAAAATGATAATGTTGAAACAATATCATGATGTAAAAGGGGTTTCTAGAAGTGATGAACGTACAGAAAAAAATCATCTAAATCTGCAGCTCCCCTCTTTATGGAGCTTTTCAAGTGAGTTTCAGCTCATTGTTTATTTGTCTGGCCATCTTTACTGTTTTTTACTGTCTCTTACTGCTCTAATAGCATCATTTTGGCTGCAACAGCCAGTTGTTTTCAATTAAAAACCCTCTGTATGTACTCAGCAGCAAACAGCAGACAGACATAGTTAGCAACTAGCTGGTGTACTGAAGCATTTTGCAGCTAAAGAGCAAGATATTTAAGAATAGTAGTAGAATATTGGATACAAACACAACTCCTAATGAGAGATGATGTTGCTCTGTAAATAAGGAACTGTTTGCTATAATCTTAAAAGGTTCACAACTTGTTTACGGTACATGGTCATCATCATCATCATCCTCATCCTCATCATCATTAAACTTCCAACAGTTTGGTCTGCTTTTATCTGAGATTTCCTCTTATCTCTATGTGTCTCCTCCTTTCAGTTGCTGTCTCCCCTCTCCTTGTGCCACTTGATGTTTCTTGCCATCTCTACCTCTGTGTTGTTTGCATCCATCTGGCTGTCAAATCAACTCATATGAAGTTTTGAAAAGTTGAAACATGAATGCAAACTGTCAGTGGAGCAGCCACAGAAAATACACCAAAGACAAAGGTAAAGAAAAACTCTGGGATGCTGCATAAATATTCAGCGGAAACTTTTCATTATCTCCACCTTTAGATACCTATTTTAATACTGAGGCAATTCTATGAAATTTTTCAGTTCAGTGCAGTCTGACACTAACTGGGGGTGGGACTCAGAGTTTCTGTCTCTTACATTTATTTCCATGGACAGCTGAGGAAGGCTGATACGTAAAAAGCTAATAACTCTCACAACACTCTTGTTTTTCTCATTTTTCTTTCTTGATTTCGTTATCTTGGCTCCATAATCACAAGGTCCCACCTTTCCTGTTTACTCATAACTAAATAGATGCTTCTTCCTGTGTTTAGACCAGGAGGCATCTGACTGGTCAGTCTGGGACATCTACAGAGGGTTCATCATTAGTGCCATCTCTGAGATACTGCTGTATAGTGGGTATGTATGTGTGTGTCAGTCTCTCCACTAAATCTAGGATTTGATTTGGTTGTTTTTTGGGACCAGGGTCTCCCCTTGTTGACTGTTTTTACATTTTCTACATTTTTTTATTTAAACACTTGAAAAGCAGGTGTGAGGCCAGGAGGATGTTGATTTAAATTCCCAGACATGTAGAAGACCACTGCCAAAGGATGAGAGAGAAGCACACACTTTTCCAAATATATGATTCCCAAAACAGTCCTTGACCCTGCCTCGACAGCTGTGCAGGAAACAAATTTAACCTAAACTATCCATTCAAATCGTTTTTCTGAATAAACCTGAGGTAGGAACAAGCCACACAGCTACAAAAGCATGTCTCATTTAATACTTAGGCATTGTTGTTCATAAGCTTTAGAAAAATGTAAAAGGCATTATCATCTAGGAACCAACTATGCAAGCTCCCTCTAGTGGTACTCAGAGGAATCCCAGAAATATTTTTTGAAACTGAAAGTTAATTTAAAAAACACATAATACTGCTGAATTTTGAATAAAATACTTCAACAGAGTAGTTGTCTGTCTTAAAATATTTATGTCACTGTCAAATATTTGCATGTGCATCCATGATTAATTCCGAGCTAATCTCAAACTGTGATGGCAAGAAAGTAAACTGAGGTACAATGAAAGGTTCTAAAAACACTACAAATGTTGCTCCAAACGGACACTATCAGGAAAACTATCAGGATCAGGCTAGTGGCCACTAGCACTCAGTGACGTTCATAGCACCTGCTAACATTAGCAGCAAATGGCGCATAAGAGTAAGGACATAAGACTCAACAACAGTCATAACGGCGTTACTTGGGGAGTCTAATATTTTCTGAGGTGATACACCGTATAAAAGTTTCAGAAACCCTGATCTAGTTTGTTAGGTAGTGAGAACACTATATGGCCAAGAGCATGCAGACACCCTGAGTTTTTCCACATTTTTTAAAAGTTTGGTGGACAGGCTTGACTGGACTGACTGCAGAGAGCCCTGACCTCAATCCAATCCAACACCTTTGTGGTGAACTGGAATGCCAACTGCGAGCCAAATCTAATAGCGTGGCTGACCTCATTAATGCTCTTGTGAATGGGAGCAAATCCCTTCAGCACAGGTTCCAAAATCTGGTGGAAAGCCTTCACAAAAGAGTGGAGGCTGCTGTAGCTGCATATTGATACATATGATTTTGGAATTACATGTTCAACAAGCATATATAGGTGTTCAGATGTTCATGGTTCAACACACTTTATGTAATTAACAAGGCTGAATCAGATCTGGTTGTTTCTGGACATGGAGCAACTACTGAGCCTGGGAGATGAAGTTTGCTGTAGCTTTAGGTTTAGAGATTTATTTGAGATTTGGCACCAAAGAAAATGATGAAAATAAAAAAATAATGGAAAGGATTTACTCACAAAAGCTGTCCTAAAGGAAAGTTGGTGGGTTATTGACTGAAAGTGCTTGATGTGCTAAGAGCATGCTCTCAGTAAATTCATTTTCATCATACAAAAAGAGAAAAAGAAGCTTATATTGCAACAGAAGACAGTACAGTTTATTTGTGTGTTACAGATATGTCCCACTGGGAACATATGTAATCTGCATGTATACATTTACTGTGCTGCTAAGCTTTGGATAAATATGACATACTGTACAACATATATACATTCTGCTAAATCTCCTATGCTCTGTCTGTTGATAACTCTTATACTATGGTTAGATTTTTTAACCAGGTCAACAGAGTCTTTCACGACTGAGAATATAAGTTAGTTTTGAGACACAAAAACAAGAAGCTGGCTCTCTTTGGTTAAATGGCATCCTCCCAAACAGACATATGGAGGAGAAAAGGGAAAAGAGAATGGAATAAAACCCCGGGCTCTTTGGAATCAAAAGTACAGACATGGGGAAGACACAGATAGAGAGATAAAGAGATGAAGGATGGTGGAGAGGCAGCGCTCGAGGGAAGCAATTGTTGAGAGCAATTGTAGAGCAGGAGAGGATGATAGGAAAGCAGCACGGGTGGTACACTGATAACACATGCAGATGACAAGTTCAAGTCCCATCAGAGACACCCATTATAACAGAGTGACACTCTCCGTAAAAGAACCAATACCACACCCATACTCGCTGACAGCCCCAGTGACAGTGAGCCTTTGAGGACTTCGGTGGTTTATGTGAATTGTATGAAGTTTACACGCTGATCATGAGAAAGGAGGAAAAAGTTTGCTCTGAATTCATTGTTTTGAAAATGCTCACACACACGGTTTGTTTATTTGTCCTGGAACTAGATGTTCAAATGTCTATTTTTCTGAGAACTTTAAGTGCTTTTCATCCAATTCATAATGTTCATTAAAGTGAATATATGTATATGATTGAAAGCTCCAGAACAGCTACTTGATGGGTCTTGTGTTGCTGCTAGGAGATAAATCCTCATTTTTTTCTGTTATCCACAACATTAATAGTCTTCAATTTTCTTCCCATTTGTTTGGCAATCAGGTTGTGTTCTGACAATGTTTTAGTCTAATTGGTGCATTTTTACATTTTAGTTCTGATATTGCTTCCTTTATTAATGTCTCTGAATGGGAATTCAAATTAGGAGTGTCACGATTCCATTCTCAATCGAAAATCCATCGAAATGAGCTTTCAGTTTCGATTCTCAAATCAAAAGTAGGATTGGAGATTCTACGAGTATTTTTTTCTCTCCACCCCTGCCTTCTTGCGCACGTTGTAATAAAGAAATAAATAACACCTCAAAGACGACACAGCTAACTTACCTGTAGCTTCACTACCACACAATTACCCTGCGTGCACTAAGACAATCAGCCGAATGTTACTGGAGGTACCTCCGATAGTGTCAGAGATGTTGGGTTTATTTTCTTTTTCAGAGATCCTTTATTGATTTGTTTCCAAAGAGGGTTTGCCCGGGACAGATTTGAGAAAACAGAGTTTGTAACAAACTGAATTAATATCTTTTGTTACTTATTGCTGAATCACTGAAGGATGGCATTTTTGTTGAACTCTGAAATCTTTATTTTTGTTGAATTTTATTTGAACTTGCCAAACCTAAACGGCAAAAAAGCCAGCAGGATAAAACCAAGCTGTTTTTGTAAAAATAAATAAATAAATAAATAAATCAAGAAGAAGAATTTAAAAATGTAAATGACATTCAAATCCAGATGTGGTAGTCTAACAATACCATAGCCTTAAGTGATAAAAAAAAAAGTTTAAATCTAAAATCAAATTGAATTGTGAACTTAGAAGCAAAAGTCAAATCAAAATGTGAATTTAGAGAATCAACACCCCAAGTGTTGTCTGCCTATGAAATTGTAAAACACATCCACACTGGCAACTGCATATCTACATATCTTCTCTAGACTGCGTGACTCATGAGTGTGACAACAGTGTCTTTTCCTGCTTTTATGCTTATTAGCAGATCGCAAACTTTAACGGTGCAAACCTCCACCTACTGTATCAGAATGAGTAGATGCTACGCTTGTTAAGTCAATGATAGTAAAAATTCCTATTATGGATTTATTATTAATTGTGCATCCTAAATATTTAACTTTGAATGATGCCAGCAATGGTTACAGTGAAAGCTAACAGGCCTCCAAAATAAATAAACAAATCAAAACTACTAAACTCTCAACTGCAGATTGCATTTCATCTTTTTCACTGCGGATGAGATTTGATCACCTAAAACAGACCCTATCAACATCTTGCATGTGTTTCCCTTTTCCCAGGTGCAGTCTACGTTGTAACAGCAGATGTAAATGTGGTCCAGGAGACTCAAAACTGATCACCTCCTGGCTGATCCAGAGGGACAAACCACGTCACCTCAGCCCGCTGCACCGCCGCTTGCTCCATCCAATCAAGTTAATAGCATTCATACATTTCACTGACGTCATAAAGAAGACAAACTATCACAAGTTGGTAATTTATCACCCTCATGAGGACTATCACCCTTGTCCTGGTACCTCTCCGTCTGTCTCACCCTTGCCTTCACACACTGCCTTGTCTGTCTGCCACAACTAGTTATGGATGAACCCAGCTATATATCTCACACTCACACACAGTCACACAGTCGGTCATTTATGAGAGCGTCTGGTCTGAGTAATAAAAGCCCAGTGTTCAGCTCACAGAGAGAGTGAGGGAAAGAGGAGGACTATTCAGTGTGATTAGATTTTGCTCAGGCTGGAAGTGTTACCATGCACTTTTTAGATTGTTTTCCACTGTGCAGCGAAGGGTTATTTCTCTTTAATAATACCTTTTAATAATGTCTCCCTGTGGACAACAGCCAAGAGGAGCACTTAAAAGTACACAAATCTCCGAAGTGCTAAACAAAAAGTGTAAAACTCTAAAAACACACAATAAAATATGCTAAAGCAAAAAAAAGGCATGACATCATACATAACAAAAGGCTGCAGCAAACAAGAGTCAAACACAACTACAAACACTGACATTGACCGTCAATACCTGCACACATCCTCACACACACTCTCCCCTTTCTCTCACCTTTGCAGTGATGACAGAGTTCTTGTGGTAGAAGCAACACAGAGCTGCTGTCAGGGTCTTGAGGTTGCATCGCTCCGACATGCTTGTTAACTTTACTCAACTGGGTGACCGACTGTGTCTTCCAACACTTTACTTCAGCTGTAAATACCGTCTCCAATCAGCTTGACGGCACACCAACTTGATTGGCTTTAAAAACTGACAAGTCCATTAACGATTCCCTTTTGCCTCTTCCAGGAAAAAACTTCCATCACAGAGTTAGAAAAACTAAAGTGGAGTGAACAATCTGCAGCGTAGTCAGCTATGGTGTGAATGAACTAGAATACATCAGAATCTGCAGCCTGTAGCGTCACGTCCTTACATCCCCATCAGGATGACTACTGGATCTATCACTCTGTCATCTCTGTCTCTCTCCTCCACAGTCTCCTGCAGAGTGAACCCTCCACTGCTCACTCAGCTCTGGAGGTCCTTTCTCATACTGTTTCCCCCCTTTTGCCCCGCCCCAAGCTCCATATATGGCTTAAAGAAAGACTCATGTGATTTGATGTGAGCCAATGATGTGTGGACTGACAGGGAGTGGCCCAGAGGCAAAGTCTCTCTCTTGCTCTGGCTGAAAACACATGGATGATGGATGGAAGAATATATACAGTACTTAGACACATAGATGATGGTACATATTGTGCATCAACCACAGGGATGTATATTATCTCACACACACTAAACATCCCTCTGTGTTACTTTTGCTTTGCTTTCGTTAACAACAAAATGTCAGAAAATAGTTAAAACTGCCAAACACTGATATATTCAATTTGTTTGTTTTGTCCAACCAACAGTCCAGAACCAAAAGATATTCAATTAACTATCATGAAAACTAAGAAAACCAGCTTCTATTCCAGTGAATTTCAGGCGTTTTAAGTTAAAAAATGATCATTAATCAATGGCCAAATTATTTCCTGTCCTGACTAGCGGTGTCACAATTCTTCAAATTCATGATTAGATTTAACTTTCCATCACAAGGTCATGATTCGATTCAATTTTGATTTTTTATACAGAAATGAGGTGTATTTTACAACAACAGCTTGATTTTGCCTGGTGGCTTTTTGCAGGTTAGGATTTGGAAAGTTCAAACAATACTCACCAAAAATAAAGATTCCCGAGTTCAAGGAAAAATTATTTGAAAAAAAAGAAAAATTTGTTTTGTTACAAAGTCAGGTTTCTCAAATTTGTCCCATGTAAGATCTATTCCCAAACAACTCAACAGATAAGAAGAGTCTGAAAAAGAAAAGTACAACTTCCAGTAGGTGCAAGTGTAGAGAAATAAATACTGGGAGAATCACCAATTCTGCATTTGATTTTGAATCGAAATCAGGACACGCTTTTTCCTAACTTTTTCCTCATTTCATCCCTGTCTTTGATTTTGGCAAGTGCAGTGTAGAAACTCCACATTTTTTGTAGTAAATTATACACATTTCCATCTGCAAGGGTGGTTGTTTAACAATTAAGACAACAAATCCCATGATCCCACTAGTCTTTTGTTTTCATTGTTTTGACTGATGGACCCGTAACAGCGAAATTAACATTCTGTAGAATTCTGTAAGAGGTGGTGTTTTCTTCTGCTGTTCATCCATGCTTCTTTCACTGCTCTCCCAGAACTACTTAGTAGTTAATTACAAAACAAACTAAAAACAGAAAATACATCACTTCCTGTGTTGGCAAGATTTTTTGTCTGGAAATAGCTACCAGACACTGACAACAAGCATGTAAAAACATTTAATGGCAGGGGGCTGTAGGTTCAGTCACTGTTGTGTACTGAAAAGAATCTATAATACTGCTGCATGAGTGTCTAGACAAGTGAGGAGTGCACTAGGTGTGTGTATGTGTGTGTGTCCTGCAAAGTGACGCTGATAAATAGCTGGCCGTTGTGTTACTTAATGACCGTTGAGCAATTACACCCACACACAAGTTAAGTGCCACAACTTTCCCACCAATTCACACACACACACACACACACACACACACACACACACACACACACAGAAGTATTTCCGACACACACACATTCACATGGGTACTGAGAACAAATGGACACAACAACACGTATACAGACCATATAGAAGTGTGTATATACAAACACAGAAAGGGACAGAAAACAAGCATGTACCTATATACAGTACAGACACAGTCATGAATACACATGAGCAGCTACATACATCAACAAAGACATAAGCAGCGACCAGTTAAAGGAATATTCTGCCGCAGGAAATGTAGCCACTAATTACAGTGTGAACTCTCGGAGGATCCACGAAGGAAATACATGTAGAACGTTCCCTGGGGCACCACACAGCGGCACACACACTCACACACACACTACTTTCAACCACAGCAGCCACAAATCACCAGCTTGGCTAAATGTCCACCTTAAAATACACACATCCGTCGCTTAAGGAATGCTTTGGAAAAACAACGAGGGACAGAAATCATCGTGCTGACGTTCTATGTTTTCTATTTCTATCTAATTGTTGTTTCTGTCAAATGGAATAAGGAGAGCGGAGCTGTTTCAGCAACTTTAGCAAGTTATGGGAAAAAACCGGGGGATTCAAAATGTTGTTATGTAAAATGGTAAAACTGTTTTAAATAGGGCTGGGCAATAAATCAGCATTATATTGTTATTGTGATATGAGACTATATAGTGTCTTACATTTTGGATATCGTTATATTATGATTTGACATAAGTGTTGTCTTTTCCTGGTTTTAAAGGTTGCATTCAAGTACAGTACTGTAATTTTCTGAACTTACCAGACAGTTCTACTTGTTCTAATACCCATATTACTGGTGATTATTTATCAAAATTCTCATTGTGTTAATATTTTGTGAAAGCACCAATAGTCATCCATACAATATTATCACAATATTAACACAGAGGTGTTTGGTCACAAATATCGTGATTTTTGATTTTGTCACCCACAGTGATTTTTATTTTGATTTCAAAATATTGACATATATGTTTTCTTGCGATATAGCCAAAAAATATTGAGATATTATTTTAAGGCCATATTGCAAGCCCTCGTCATAAACACGTAGTATTATTTTTGATAAACCCTTTATGTTTATATGTCGAACCACCTACCTATTCTAAGTCCAATATTCACTCTCTTTTAGCTCTTTTTTGCTCTCTACCAACTCCTAAGGGAAATATCTGGCTCCTTAGCTGCTAAATGTTCCACTATGTTCTCCAGCTAGTTACCTACTGTGTCTGTCTGCTGTTTGGTGCTGAACAGGTAGTATACAGTGGTTTTTTTTTTTAGTTTTTTAGTTTTTTTTAAGAGATCTTAGCCATGGCCATGAGCGGTAAAAGTGAATAAAAATAGTAAAGTTGTGGGCTGGACAGCAGAAGACTCTTGTTGCATTGTTTTCATTTTGTCAACCGTAACATTGTCATTATAAAAATATCAGCTATAGCCATTTTAAGTTTGATGTTCGTGCTCAACAAACAAAGCTAGAATTTGAAGACTTTGGAACATTTACACTAAAGTTGGTGGCACCAGAGGAAAATACAGAGGATCACCAAAGTCATCAGGGTTCATCCTCTGGGGACCATTGGTACCACATTTTAACAGCATTATTGGTATTTTCAGTGCAGACTAAAGTGATGGAATGACTGATGGACATAGTAGCAATGTATGAAAATCAAAGTTAGTTACTTCTCTCTATTTTTCAAAACACAGTTAAAAACAATGGATATGAGAACTCTTTACACTGACATGTTTTCTTCCAGTCTTCATGCTATGCTATCAAAATCAAGTAAACATTCTACATGTAGGAGCTTAAAATACATCATTGGATTTCCTGACACTGGCTAGAAGTTTGGTTGACAGGAATGGAATTTTTATAGTTAATCAATAGTATGAAATCAGCCACAGTCTTGGCATCAGTGTCCTTCTGTACCAAGTTAGGCAGCTTACAGTGAAAACATGTCAGTGACAATGCTGTTCACACTCCTGGATGAGTCCGGATGTGTGTGTTTGTGCTTGTAATGGGTCATCGATCAGTATAGGACTGTGATCTTAGTGACGGTCATATTGATTCATGCAACGTGATGCCTACACTGTGTGTGCCCCGTAAAGCATCAATAACAATGTGTGCAGTCAGTGGGTACAATATATTTCATGTGGCTCCAGAGAAAGCAAATCCACAAGTTCAGTGTTTTCAGCCTCAAAGTCAGCTAAAATAGAGTACTGAAGGTGATAGTATAAAGTCAACACTGCATCTGAAAATGATTTCTAAAAAGTATTTTTAACTTAAGTGTACAGAAAATACAAAAACCTTTCATGACAGGGAAGATGAACCTATGGAAGCCCTGAGAGGCAAGTGAGATTTTTCTGGTGCTCCAAGTTCTAAAATGTTTTTTTTTTTTTTCATGTGTGTAACGGAGTGAAAATAAAATAAAAATAATTCATAAAGATTTTTTTTTTTCATGTGTGAAAGCACCCTCAAGGCTTCCATATGAACTCAAAATGGCTCTGAGGAACTTCTGTGTTGTGCTAGAAGCTGGTCGTTAGTTATGTTAGCGGACTCCATTTCTTAACTAACGTTAGCTACTGTTGCTCTCTGTTAGCGGAGCGGAGAGCGGCACCGAGACGAGGCACTCGAGAACTTGCATTAAGTCATATCCTTTGCAAATCTGATTCGAGTCCTTCACAAAGAAATTCACAGTCCAGCAGTATTAAACAACTTAAACAAATCACCCACAGGCTTGTATAGACAACCAAGAGAGACGAGGAAGGTCTCATTTTTCACGTCATGTTACAGTCCACTCACATATGGGCAATAAAAAAGTGAACACATGTAAATTGCTGCAAATTGTTACATGCATATATATATATATATATATACATATATATATATATATATATATATATATATATATATATATATATATACACACACTGTAAATGTCATATAAAATTATCCTCTTTTACAACGCAAAAAAGTATTGGCTGGTACTAAAACTAGGAAAAAACATATCAAGAATGTGCATTTTTTCAAATTTTGTTTTTGGTTTGATACACACCTACATTGTAGATATTATTCTTATAAAAATGTCTAGAAATATAAACTGCTCCTGCGCTGTGGAAGGCAATTGTCACCAAATCAAAAGACACAAGTCATGATTTATTAAAAGCATGTCAACATTCCTAAAACTTTAACATAGTTGATAACGAGACACGTGAGTAACATGTTTAACACTGAGTCATAATCTATAGAGTCTGACCCAAATCTAAACACTGTTCATTACCCAGAGTGACTCTGTCCTCTGTTCTAAACAGGGTTAGTATACAGTACACAATAAAGGAAAGTGGCTATCCGTGGATTCTTGGACTCTCGTTGGCACATTTTTTAAGATTGAAACTGAATTCAGCAGTGCTAAACACTGATTTGAAATTGAGGACACTTTCATTTTGCCCGAACACAAGTGTGCATTATTTTGATGCCTGAGACAAATTCAAAACAATACAAATTTCTCCTAAAACACAGTCAAGTTGCCACTGGGGTGACTGAAGACTCATCAGAATATCATTGTTCATCTACTGTAGCTGCTGTTGGGTCGCTGGCCAGCTGCCTGCTCTGCACGTAGGCTAACAAACTGAATGATTGATTGGCTGTCCAGACAGACACACCCTGAGGTTGACTAGTCGAGCTGAATGGTTGGTGAGCAGGGTGACCAGCTGTTTGGCTGTTTGCCTGATTGCTATTTGAAGTCATGCTGGCTCGCTGACAGACTGGTATGATGATCGTGATGAATGTCACACTGCCGTTTGGCTGACTGACTCCTGATCCATTTACAGTTCTGGGGTCTGACAGTGTCATATTGTAGTACTTTAATTTGACCAGTAGAGTGTACCAGAGTGTATCTTTATCTATAAGCACTAGTCTCGCACTTGAAGACACACTGTCAATCCTTTTAGAGATTAATTAATTAATGCCTTGATTGAATAAGTAAACATTTCAACTGATGTTTTATTCACTAAACTATGAATGTGTATGTGTGTATACTGTAAAGTGTCATCCACTTTGAGAGTTGAAAACTATTGCAACCTGAGACCACACACACACATATATGCACAGAGCATTACTGTCTCTTAAAGCTCTCTCATGAGGGCAGAGCGACTTGATGTTTTCAAGTCAAAGACAGAGTGGAGATGAAAGAAAAAGAGCAAAAGAGGGAGAGTCTTTTAGAAAAGGCTGAGTCAAAGAAGAGTTTTGTGGGAATAGTCTCTCTTTCTTTCTTTCTTTCTTTCTTTCTTTCTTCACATTCAGTCAATTAGTTAAAAGTTAAAAGAATTTGAAATGTTCATGTGTTCATGCAGAATCTTGTTGCTGATAGTAGGAAGCTGATTCAGAAAATAGGTTTTCAGGGCCTTTAAGACCTTAAGACTTACAATAAAGACCTTTGGCTCAACAAACCCTTCTCTGTAACATTTCCTAATTCCCTGCAGAGACTAGATTCTGCCTGTTTTCAATCTGGTTAAATTTCCCAACATTATACCAAGTCTAGCTACATGAGCCCCACTTCACTGCATGTATTTTTTACCGGTGAGTGTGAAGATGTGAGTAGCTAAAAGAACATGTATGTGCATGTGTTAACCTGACTAGTATAGTTATAGAGATGCAACAATTAGTTGATTGAGAGAAAATGTATCTTTTTCAAGCATAAATGTTCTAAATGTAAGAATTTGCTGCTTTTTTGTTGTCATTTATGATATCAAACAAGAAATTTGGAGTTTGTAGCTATTGGTTTGACAAAATAAGCTATTTCACTTTGGCATCTGGGAAATTTTGATAGTTTATAAACTAAACTATCAATTAGTTAATTACTGTCCTTTTCTGAACACCCTAATATCTGGTGACATTTTAGTATGTACATTTATTTTCTAAATGTTTTGTGTCTGTGCTGTGAATCCTACATTAACGTTCCTCTGCAGCCTTTACTGTATTATTGTACTTTTCTTCATGTCTACTCTAACTTTTTGTTTTAATTTCAGTATGTATGGTGCGATTGTTCTCCACAGACACTTCCTGCCCTGCATGCATCCATCCTACACACTTGTACTGCACATAATCGATGGCCTCATGGCACTAAACAATGCAAGGGTCACTGCACTGTTAATGTACTTTTGACCTTCCTCCTGGATATGACACAGAGCACCTGTACAGTCTGTACATGTGTGCGTGCATCAACATATGTGTTTTCCTGCACAGTGGAAATGCAAACACACCTGGAGTACCAGCGCTGACAGCTACACTTTCACATATACTGTATTATATAATACCTAGGATACAGAAGCTCCATTTGCGGTCAGCACACACACTCACACACACTGTTGACACTTGCACACAACGCTAATTTGACCAAATAAAACTACCCACAAGTACTGTTTGTGTATGTGTGCGTGTGCAGATTTGAGTGTGTGTGTATGGTTGGCTACCACATGTGCGACCTGCTCTCGTGGGAAGAACTGAGTTTGCTTTTCAGACTGAGGTGTTAGCATCCAAACATATGAGCTAATAGACAGAGGAAAGGGGTGATGGATGGGAAAGAGAGTGGGATGGATGGTTGGGGGGATGGGGAGGAGAAGAGATAAGGTGTTAAAGAGAGAAAAAACCCATG
Organism: Pagrus major; assembly: GCF_040436345.1. Lineage (NCBI taxonomy): Eukaryota > Metazoa > Chordata > Actinopteri > Spariformes > Sparidae > Pagrus > Pagrus major. The sequence continues at coordinate 28,788,515 of NC_133225.1, read as the reverse complement.
GTAAAGAAATGGGGAAGCGCTGTTTCATTACATATTTGTAGCTAGGACTGCTACTGCACTTAAATCTTATAATGTAATGTCATTTTGTTAGATTGTCGCTGATATCTGATATTTTCCAACTCCTTTTGGTTGATTGCTGATGCAGATACTGATATATGCACATATTTTAGTACACCTGATTGCAGAAAACATCAAGTCTCTCCCGCTGTGGAATTAACATGTTATTATGCCTCTACTCTTATTGTGATGGCCTAGATGAAGTCATAAAATGCTAAAGAAAGAGAAAACTACTTAGGGAATGTTTAGCATTGCATGCACATAATTAAAGCAGCATCTTATTGCCATGTCATATTGGCAGAAATTTTCATTTTGGCCCGATGGTGATATTCCATTTTAAATCCTAAACAGCAGATACTGATGATGTGCCAATATGATCATGAATCCCTTATTTTTAGAAAGAAAATAAAAATAAAACATTTGAAATAAGAAAGATTCTCTTAGATCAGTGTTAACACAAAAAGCTCAAGAATTAGGCTAAATGCAGTATTAAATAACGCAATCATGAATTAAACCTGGAATATCTGATTGAAGACTCAAGGTTGTGCAAAATGTTTTGATTGAATTCAAGAAGTGTTTAGATTTGGTACCTGGCCTTTGCTGTGCATGTGTTTAATGCCCCACAGAAGCTGTGCAGGGTAAGTGTAATAGGGACATAGACAGAAGGAGATAGAAACATAGACAGTAAAGCATATCATATGTCAGCTAAATGATATTGTGATAACAGAATGATCACCCCTCAGTCATCACCTCTCTTTGACTGAAGAAAGCTGGGACTCAGGTGGTGTTTATGTGAATATGATTTACAGCAGTGTGACAGCAAACACACAGTGGCAGATATATGATTTAGAGGTGTGTTATTCTTGTAGCCCAGGGCCAATTGGATTAACTTCTCTTATGAGTGATGTTTACATTGCAGCCAGCAGAAACAGGTGAATATAATTTCATATCAAGCTTAAGGCAATTAAAGACGCCGATGGTGATGGATTCAATCAATTTTCAAGATTTTTAATAAACATTTTAAATGTTATGTAACCCAGTAAATCTTTAAGAAGAGCTTGTGGTACTGTAGGCACCATCAATATTCCTTCCTACATAAAGAGCAGATTTGCTCTCACAACTTCATGGACAATTTACTAAATCAGTTTGAACTTAATGGCTGTGTTGCACATAACAGTTTGCTTATGTGTGTTTGTGCATCTTATATCTTTGTACCGTACATCCAGTCCCAGAGATACTTTAAGTGCAACTACTGAAAGTGAATGCAATGTTTTATGTATACATGTCCGCAGAGTGATACGAAAAAGTCAATTTCTGTGCAACATAAATCCTTCTTTCTGTGCACAGTCCCACAAGCAACATATCTTCAAAAAAAAACATATTCACAGTTAGCAGCTGTAGCAGTTTTGTTGTTCCTACCTTAACATAGTCCACCGTTGCGTCTAGGCCGGCAGCGGGCTCTCTGGGGAACACAGACAAAGACAAGGTCCGGTTTAGTGAACACATCTTCCTACTGGACCCAAACTGCTGCGTGTCACTCTTCAGTTACTGCTGAGTTGGTCGTGTTAATTCCAGGTGGGTCCTTGACTGGTGCTGATGCTGTTTCTTTAGGGACTCAGACACTGCTCAGCTTTTTTAGGAGATGATACAGTTCAGTAGATGTTTGGCAATTTTTTTTAAAGGTTTACATAGATGTCACTTGTCCAAACAAGCATCCATGTTAGCCATATGCTAGACCAAGAAGTACAGCTGCACTGTAAAGCTGGCATACAGAGGTAAGTGTAATCGTAATGCTGTCCCAAGTGTCCCGAGTTCCTCTGAAAGAAAAAAGTCAAGTAAAACCAAACCTCACACTGAGCTGCTTTAAATCAGAGTCTTTCTCTGTCTCATTCACTGTCTGTCTGTCTCTCACTCTTTCTTTCTTTCTCTCTCTCACTCAGTGGTAAACATGTTCACTCACTGCCTGCCTGACTTGGCCTCCCTCCCTCCCTCACTTTCTCTCTCTCCTCCCCCACCATAACACACATCACAGCCACACGCCTACCACTGAGAGTCCACTGACAAATTCACAGAGAGGTTAGAGCACACAAACAGCAACAGCAGCATTTTTTTTTCAATTTCTTGCTTTTTGGTTTTTCTCATATTTCTTCATTTATCCAAAAACCACATCAGACAGGAGATTGACAAATTCTATATATGTTTCCTTGACTCTCTCTCTTGAAGTTCTCTAAGCTGTTTTTATAGTGTTTATTAAAGATCAGAGAAAACAATTTCATGCATCGTCTCTTGTTTGTTTTACCCAGCCTTAGAAGGTCTTCATATAGCTTTCCCTCCAGAACATCTCACTAATGTAAACTCTATTATTTCTATTGCTTTCTATCTTTGCCTTCAGTATTGGTACATCAGGGTATTAATGTGGTACAGAGTCTCTCTCTACAGGAAGCTTACAGCCAGGGGCTCAGCAAAAGAGGTAATTAGCTGAAATCCTCAACTACGTTAGCAAGGTTGGTAGTTTAAATCCCTTAAGCCTACACTGGTGTTCCCACGGGAATATTAGCACAGTCCATTACTTACCAAACTAAATATGTTTAGCTCTAAGCCCTCTCAATTTAATATGGGCACAAATAATGAGTGGGATTTAGTTATGTAACTAAACAGAAGCCTCCATTCACAACAATGTATAGTCATTATTCATAGAAGGTGGAGTGCGCAGAACTCTCCATCACACTCAGCATCTACTGCAGAGCAATAGAGGATTCCGATCCTGTGTCAAGTCTACAGATCTCTAATCCAACATATCCTGACATCTACCCCACAGTATATGAACAAAAATCTACACTGAGCTGTCATCGCAACAGAGGGCACATCAGTTGTTGTTGCCTCAGCAACTGTATCCGATGGTAGCAGGAACACAGTGAAATACTGATCATCAAGGTTGACTGTTATTGCTTTATTATAGTATTAACTTCTGTGAGTGTTTTCTATATTAACAATAGAAAGTTGAGTGCTCAACAGTAGGCCTGTCACAATAATTATCGACTTAACTTACATATGTTATCTTATCAATTTATCGATGTATGTAAATGGCTTAGTTCATTTATGCTGAACTCAATATTGCATTTTTTTGTTTACAGAAAAATGTGATCAATTCATTATAAGGGCCATAACTGATGATTATTATTATTAAGCAGTCCCCTGATCTAGAATTGGACTCCTCTAACAGTGTTGGACTGAGAGACAGTTTATAAACAAATGGTCAAAATCAATGCAACAGAACCAGTGATATTACCTTCTTCGTTACAACCATTGTACTTTGTCGAAATCTGGCGCCTACTTAGCCACTGAGTGACATCACTGGAGGCAATTTATCAGATTGCATGCAGCTTCCTCTGGAGCCACAAAAGGCTACATTTCAGTGGCAAAAATTGTACTTTTTTACTTTACTTGTCACTCCATTTATCGGACAGCTGTAGTCACTAGTTACATTTCAAGACTTTATGCACAAACAATGATAACAAAACATCATGGTTTGAGTGTAAAATATATCAAACTACCCAGAACAGCATATAAAATACTTCAGGTCAACTCCACCTTTACAAACTATAGTAGTAAAATGTTAATTACACATGAATGCATCAGTAGTAACAATAATATAACATATAACAGTACTGGGCTCATTTTTCGACATTATGAGTACTGTTGATACTGTAGGTATATTTTACTTATAATACTTGTACATGACTAATATTTTCATTGCAGGACTTTTACTAGTTGTAAACACCTGGTTCACAGTCTCATTTCTGTTATAAATGCACATCATGGTAAAGAAGCATACATATCCTTAGATGAAAAGAAGGAGGAGTATTGAGGAAGAGGAATGCAGGAAATTTCTGTGTTCTCAAATGTAACTAAATTCAGATGTTCATTTTGATACTGACCACTCATTTTATTCGTACGTGTTGCTTCGTTGGAGACAGTGGTTTACTGGACCTCTGATTGGCCCCAAACCGTCACCACAGCAACCACCTGCCCCCCGTAACCCTGTCCTGGCTCACTAGTCTGAGGTGGGAGCGATGAGAATCGCCACATACCAGACAACACCCATATAAACCCTTCTGTAGTTGAAAGTGCTACAACTGAGGGAAATTCCCTTTTCTACTCAGGGAGGTCAAAGGTCAGGCACACAGACAGAGTGGGAGCCCTGGAGCTGATAGAAATAGAGTAAACCCAGGTGAAGGATGGTCTCTCCACCCTGCATCTTGATGGATGTTTTCCATCTTAATTCATCCCTGATAAGGTTTACTAAGCCTGACTGTAAATGAGCTGAAACAAAGTATGGTGAGAGTAAGAAGGCCAGGCATTCCAGACTACACAAGCTGACCACAGCTAACTTGGCCTTTTTCTGCCCATACTGCTGAAACAGCATCAGACAGTGGATTTTTCTGCATCTACAACCACAAAAGTGACCTGCAGCACAGACAAGAGACGGAGCAACGAAGACTGGAAGCGAGTGAGAGGAAAAAAATAACACGAGTGGGGAGGGGAGAAGCAGGCAACATTTGCCACAGTCTTTTTCTGGCTACTGTTGTTCTTTGCTCTTCACCACACAATACTCAGCACGACCACAACTGGTTTCACTGACGGACTACACCATATTTTTGTGTGTGGGAGAGAGTGAGAGAGAAGGACATAAAAGTGACGGACAGGCAGTAGGAAGAGTTCAGAGCAGCATGTAGAATCTACAGGCAGCCTACAGAGGTCAGTATGTTTTCAGAATAAAGATCAGCAGCTTCAGTGCAAAGTTAATAGCTGTGTTTCCTATCCACAACTCTAACTACTGTATATACACTAACCATTATAGTATACTGTTTCGGCAGTTGGTATGTAACAAATGAAATAAATACACAAAATTAATGTAAAGCATTAAATGTACAGTACTTAAATGGCATTATATAAGACAAGCACATCAATCAGTCTAAGTTTGGAAAGCAAACAAATAGAAAGTAAAACTAGATTCTTGTTTGTTTTCCAAAATGTTCCTGGAGCCATCGCACCACTTTCTAGAGATGTGTCCAAATTCCATAATAGATCCTAATTCTAGGGTTTTGACTATGACAGGACTCCACAAAGAAGTGACAAAAATATATTCAAAAAAAATATATTCAAAATGTCAGTATGAGTACTTAAACTGCAAAAAATTAAAACTACTCTCGGAACATCTTACTGTAGCAAGCAAAAGAAGGTTTTTATTAAAAATTGCTGTCAACACTTTACACTTTACTGTCTATGAAGTTTAATTGGTAGTGTCTTTTCAAAGACACAGTTTCATTCATGTTAGTCGGAGTTAGCAAGTCTTTTCTTGTTTGTTCTAAATGATAAAATGATACCGTTATTGACAATGATAATGTGTGTTTTGTATACAAACTGCAATAAATATATTTTATGACAATAATACTTGTACTGTGTACACGTTAGTATGTCATTTGAAATTGGGATGCAGCACAGGTGTGAGTGGCTCCTTTTTCCCTCTCTGCATCTCATTGTGGGACAATAGCTTCCAACAATAGCACAAGCCACTACAAAAAAACCTTGTTAGAACTAAGAGTGTTGTAGGAATTTTAGGCGCATCAGGTGACTCTCAAATCCGGTACCGATGTCAGGTTCTTACTTTCCACTACAGGTTTCATATACAAGGCAAAACGTTTTTCCAGTGCTTATCTTATTGACATTTTTAAATATTTCACTACAGCAAAAATTGAAATGTTTGCTTTAAATGGAAAATATATATACATTTTTTTACTAGATGTGAGTCTGATGAGACCCCATACCTTTTCATCTCACACCTGCCTTCTTATTTGCAAAATTAAGTCATCCCTCTATCACAACCTGATCTTTGTCTCCCTCAGTTTGTCAGGGTAATACTCAGATAACAAAACATCAGGTACACATTTGGATTTTTAGTTGATTAATATAACAATCTTTGCCATTTAAAGGAGAATATAGTGTATATATTCATAAATAGTGTAGTACAGTGTAGAAACTACAAATACATATATTGTAAAAAATTCGATTGCATATCGAACTGGGCCTACAATCATGTTTAGGGGTAGCCTATAGTGCCATGTATGAATAAGTCGGCAGCAGTTGTATCATGGCTAATGTCAAAATCTCTTGCTTCACAAGACTGTCCATAAACTCTGGACAATAATTCAGGTAACTGGCCATTATGTTTCGATAACAGTTATCTGACTAGTTTGCTTTTAGGGATAAGTGCCGCAGTGTGATTTAGTGTACAGTTAGGTTTGCTTGCTCACATGATTGCACCAGAAATCATGGGTAGACTATCATAATTGTTGGGTAAATTATTATTGTGTTTTTTGTTTTGTTGCTTATTTATCTTTGCTAATAATATGTTGGATTCATGTAAGTGTGTATTTTCAGACACATTACAATTTTTTTTTAACAAATAAAACTTATTATCAAACAATAATTTAGTGGCCCCTCTGCAGTAACTCTGAGGAGCCCTTCTGGGGTCCCAGACTCTCTGTTGAAGATCCTAAGGTTGAAGCTATCGGTCTGATTTGATCTAAAATAAATGAATCCATTCAGAAGGGTTTGAACTACAGCTTATTTATGTTGATGAAAGGAAGAGTTTAATGTGTCAACAGTCTGTCACCGTCCATCTCTTCTCAGTTCCCTCTCATCCCTCTCTTTGCCCTGCTCCTTTCTGCTGTCTCCCTCTACCTCCCCCTCCTCTGCTCCCGGTGGTCTGCTGACTGCCCACAGAGGTCAACAGAAAAGATAAACTGACCAATCAGAAGCTAGTGCAACATAAGGTCAGGGGTCATAGGTCAGATGACAGCATGAGCGATGGAAAGTCAAGACCGACTGGCCAGTGGTTACATTCCTTAGAGATATACACGCCTTTATCTTTTTATAGAAAACTCAACTGTGAACTGTGTGGAGCTTCAAAACCTCATAAGTCAGCTGGGAAGAAAGTCTGGAATTTTGTCACACTATAGGTTAAGTTTAAAAACATCAGTGAATGTAAATCTAACATTTTAAAACGTGGGATTTTCTTTCTTAACTATATAAAAATGTGCAGACAGTCTGTAAGGGTAGTTCTTTGAAAAAAACTTTAAGTGCTTGCACTTTTACCCCTGAAATGAGCTGAGATGTTACGAGTATTTTCAAGTAGATGACAGAATACCTTGCGAAATTACAAAACTTAATGGACTCAAAGTTTCAGTCCAAAACATTATACTTAAGGCGGGAGTTGATTGTCAGTGAGCAAAACAAGCTAACAAAGAGAGAAATAAATATAGACACAACCAAAATGTGTGCGTAAGATATCTGTCATACCTCCTTTGTAGTTGTGAAACCGTCAAATTACTACCAAGTGCTGTTCTTTGATTGTCAGACAGAAGTCAAGTGAGACCGACATTAGTTGATTATACAAAACAACACCAACCTACTAGAAATGACTCAGCTACAGAAACATATCTTCATCTCCGCTGATGCATTTGATGTCATTTTCAACTCACTAAGCTCATTTACAGATAAACAGAAACTAGGGGCTAGAAACAAACTTGACTCGTCTTATTTTGTTGGTATTTCAATAATAAGAAGTAGAAGGACTGAAGAAAAAAGAATGAAGAAAGGTCCAACAACAGACTGAGAGCATGATGCTGTTCATTATTTAGCCACCTGCACAGGTTGAATTTGACCTGGACAAATTGTCCTGCTGTATGTCAGCAGTCTATGAAATGTAACCCGCACAGAGGCAAAAAGATGGAGAGAGTAGACAAAGAGCTCACAGTAATCTCTGATCTGTCCTGCCACACCCTGACCTACAAAGGTAACCTAACTGCTGGGGGCTGCCACACGCACCCACAGACACACACACATGCGCGCAAAGCTGGCTACATCAGATACAGTCTGTTGTAACTCTACACTAGAGGTAGAAAGATGGGAGGACATGATGAGGGATGAGGTGTGTGTGTTCCTTCTGAAGTTGGGTTAACTGCTTCACCCCCCCAGGGCTCTTTACAGACTCGCCTTTCTCCATCCAAACTCTCTCTCTGAGTTCTTGCTCTAAAGAGGAACAGTTTGAGTGAATAAAGTGTTTCCTCGAGAGCATGGCGAGTCTCAGGTGATTAAAAGTGCCATAATGATGCTCAAACTGACAAGGTATGCCTTTTAAGAAATAATCCACCTAACGTCTAAAGCTGGGTATTAATGTTCACTGCCAACAGACTTGAAAAGTCTTGCTTCTTCGCAGCATAACTTCACAGCAGTTACAATGGATTCCAATGGTGACCCACAGTCACAACAGCAACAACCCTGTCAGAATATATCAAAAAGTTCATGGAAATTTCTCAGACCAACTCAATACTGAGCATGCAGGTCAACAGTGCAGATGTGGATCATGCTACAGAATTGGTTTGAGAAGTTTCTATGGAAATTGTCATTTGTCATTTAATTTCTTTTTCACATTTTTGTCTTTGTTAACTAAGACAGTACTAAACCCAATTTTATTGTTACTATTAGTATCCATACTAACTGCTGTAAAACTCAGCTGCTGTTCTCGACAGAGAAGCAAGCTTCAAAATCTTTTGAGAGCCACCTATCAAATCTATGCACGGTTTAAGGTGATATATTTGTCATTATACAACACAGCGCTGCATAAGGAAATGAAAGTTTGTAACTCCTTCATGCTACACAAACATAGAACAAACAACCACTTATATCAGGCTATGAACATAATAGACACGTATACACCCAAGAAATAATTCTGACACAGAGTAGTTGAATCTCCAAACATACATTTCGGTGGAGTGTTCCTTTGAATGTGTCACACCTTTTTTTTCTTCATAATAGGGTTGGGCAATATGGACTTAAAGTTGATGTTAATCACAAGAGAAGTACATTGTGACATTATATGTTTGTTTATGTGTTTACCTGTAACCATGGAAGTCATCAATGATATTTTGGACCAGTGGAGAGGTCATGGGTTGATGGATGTGTCCAGGAGCCAGTGACGTGTTCTGCTGTGTGTGATTGGCTCTGGGGTCCCAGGTATAGTTTCCATGGACGAGGTTGGCCCCTCCTCTCTTGCGTCGAGGCAGAGTTCCATGAATGGAGATTTGGTGGTATGCAGCGGCGGGCATCTCTGACAGGCTGCTGCCCTGTCCTGGAGGGAGACTGGGGGAAGGAAAAGGAAAGTACTGAAGCAAGCTCAACAGAATTAAACAGATTAAAACCTTTGTGAAGACTTTTTTTTTTAAATATCCACTTCCAGATGGGGTTTCGTCTTCTCAAACTCTTCTTTTGTCCTTTATGATTCCACACATGTACTTCAAGGTAAGAAAAACTTTACTTTGACAGCATCACAAGTATCGACTTGTTCCAGACTTCATTGAAGAGTTTTGATGCTGCTTACTGTACACACTATAAAATACTTAGATGTTTATGTCTGCTCAACATCAAATGGAAATATGTGATGTCTCGTATATCATTGTATGGATTTCCAATTCAGCCTTTCATATTTGTTTTTTTTTTGTTTTTTTTAAATTGGTGGTTTGTGGGTTTGGACAGGGTTTGTCCACACAACATACAGTTAGAATACTTGAAGAAAGCATAGACACAAAGGATAGAGAAGAGGAAGATGATTATTTTTGACATTTTCTTTCTTGGCAAATTGTTTTGTGTTGACCTGCTAACTATACTTATACTAGTATTTAAACAGCCATCTTCAATTTCTTAAAACTTGAAAAGAAAAGTCAGCATACATTACACAGGCTTGTTTAACTTGTTAATTCAGTCAGACCCTGAATTACTGCAGGGGTTCTTTGAAGACCAGTGTTTTTGTGCTGTGAGCCACTGTTGGTCACCCAACTCACCCAGGTCTGGAGCTGAGGAGGTCCATGGAAGAGGCGAGGGAGGCCTGGAGCCTCCTGGAGGAGCAGGTGCTGCTGCTAGGGACACCGAGGGAGTTGGAAGGGACTCCAGGATGTGCATTGCCTCCTCCGAGGGTGTGGTGTGCATGGAGGGACCTAGGCAGACTGGCAAAACGCCCCTCTGCCATCATCCTTAACTCTGGAAAGAAACACACATGGAAACACAAAGTCAGACAGAGAAGACTTGAATCCAGTATGTGGATTTAGCTTTGGATTTGTAAAGTTGAATAACTTTATGTATAAAGATTTTTAATAGCTATATTAAGGTGATAAATACATAGAGAAAAGCAAGTAATTAACCTCACAGAGGGAGTTCCTCCAGATGTGTTCTACCTTTACATGCTTTCAATACACAGTTATGTAACCATGGGATGAGATTTAATGCTACATTGCTGTAAAGACATATGATCTCAAACACACAAACACATACTGACATACAATACTTACTGAGATGTAATATTGTGATACATGATACACACATAACGAGAACCAGTACAACAGGTGCCTCCACTACCACCACCAGTACACTCGCATGGCTGACACACTCAAATTACCTCTCCCAACAACATACATACAAAATACACATGGGGGGATAAAGCTTGTAATTACATAACATCACGCCATAGTTTCAGCTAAGTTATGTGATTCTTACTCTGCCAAATTTGAATGACAGGTTTAGGGAATTTCCTGAGGTGGTTGTGGAGAGACAAACTAAGACTGAGATGGTGACTTTTATTTTAATTAAGTGTGTTTCATGAGGAATGAACGAGGCAATTAAGCCTGTCTTAGTTTGGTAGAAGAAAGAAACTTGACTTGGGAAGGTGTTTGGTTTTTTTCTGTTTGGTAAGGAAAATCTGTAGATTTAATGGGTTTATTTATAACACTGAAAGCTAAGAGAGACAGAGAGGGCTATCGGACAAAGTGGCATAACGTGACAGGACAGGCTGAGGCTAGCTGTTCAGCATGCTACCTTCAGTAGATATCTCTGCAATACAATACATAGATGTATTTGACATGACATGGAAACTGTTGTTTCTTCACATTCTGTTGATTACGTTTTATGTTTTAAGCTAAAATCCTGGCCATATCTTGCAGATCAGATCTAAAGGGCAGATCTAAAGGGAAACATTTTGAAGTTACATGAAGAGCACCTGAGCCTATCTAAACCAGCAGGATGGTCCAGTAGTTTGTAGTGGGTGCTGGTCGTGAAGCCAACCAGACTTCCACAGGCTTCCCACTGGTGGACGTGAGAAGAGAAGAGAATACTGACCTCTCTGCCTCAGTATTTTTTACCAACAAACTCTGAATGTCATGCTTAAAATTATTTTTATACCAGTGGGGCTTCTACTCCAAATTCTTCTCTAAAGATATAAAGAAGAACAAACTATTTTTCTTTGCTCATGCCTTGGATCTTGTCCAATGAAGGACAGTCAGGCAGCTATAAATACAGAGAATTGGACAGGACACATAGGTTGGCAGTGACAGAAAGCTTTAGACAGGTTCTTGATAAATTCCCCTGCCATGTGATGATGACTGGACAGCATGCTATCTTCTGCTCTGAATCACTCTCCATGCAGCAATTAGTCATACTGTACAAACTAAAATACCACCAGCTGACAGACATGTTGGCAGACCGGATGGTACGAGATTCTGAAATCCCTTTGGATACTAGATTCTCCTTACCTCCCCTTCTAGTCTAATCAAACCTAAGAATCTGAGTGGAATAGCTATGCTGGTGTTTGTTATTGTGTCTCCATTTGGACACCCTGATAAGGATCAGTGAAAGCAGGCTGCAGAGGAAACTGTTGGGCTTGGAAACGTAGTAGTCTTGCCAGATGCGGTCAGCCTGACAAAAAGGCGCTGAAGGCAATCAACATGGCTGCTGGTGAAAAATAACTTGATTTCAAGAGGATCAAGTGTAAAAGCTGTGACTTGATATCATTGTGTTCTGACTGGTTATAAGCGAAAATGTCACTGAACGTAGATTTTTTTTTTTTTTAATTATTGAAGTTAGATTTCATCAGTGATGTTACAGGGTTCCAACTCTTTTCTTGAGATGATTTTCAAGGACTTTTCCAGGACATTTTCAGTGACCATCTAGTTAGACAGACAGGGAACGCGCCCATATACTAATATGTTCCTCTCTGTAATTAATAAAGCCAACTTCTAACTGGTTTCCTTTAAAGAAAAATGTACAGTTTTATTATACTTACTTAGTATACTACTAATACTATACTGTATAGTATACTATAATAGATACAAGCGATGATTATATACCTATACACTCTGTAGTCTCTCTCAGTGTCCCACCCACACCACTAACTGATTGGTTACACTTGACGAGTAATAGTTAATCAACACTCAAGGCTATATCACAGACAGGCAGGTGGCTCCAATCAGTGAAGAGCATCACTAAACTTATAATAAACCTCACAATCTCATGATCTACTTCTGTGATCATATGGTGGTTTCCCAGTTACACCACTGAAAATGGCCAGAGTCATAACCTACGGGATTCCACTCAATGAAGGCAAGAGTGTTGGTTTTTAAATCAGTTGCTCTGTGTCACACAGTGTTGCACTTCAGAGTAAAACACAGAGTGCATCTGTCTCATCTTTTCACTGCAGCTCTGCATCGACATTAAGGGAATTAATAATAGAAAAGTAACAAAGATGGTAAAACTGTATTTCACTACATGATGGTTAAAAAACTTAAGTTAGACTCTAAATTACATACCTCTGTAGTCTGCAACTAACATGCTATCATCCACCCCCCTTTAAAACCTAACTGATTAGCCTAAATTATCTGGGATTGTGGTTAATTGCCATAAATTTAAAATGTTATGAAAATTACCTACCGCCATTGCCCTATTTGGTGCAAGGAAAAACCCAGAGTAACTAATAGTTACATTTTAAGCAGAATGTAACTTACATTATTAACATTACATCAATGTCATCCAGCCTGCAGGTGCTACTGTGTGATGTGACTTGGGGTGTGTTCACAGCATGCAGCCTACTCAAAATACTCTTGTCCACAAACCAAAACGTCACCATTTGAACATTAATATGATCCTTATTTTAACGTGTCATCCCTTCTGGAGCTCTGATAGAAATATAGGGAACTGTTTAAATATATTTCCAGGACAACACAAGAGGCCATTTTGCTTTTTCTCTCATTTTCCATGTGTTTTCCATGACTGGAAAATTGGTTAACTATTTTACAGGCTTTACAGGTTTTCCAGGACTTGGGGAACTCTGTGTAAGCAATAGTAGACTGTAAAGAGTTTTAACAACTGACTGAACTTTGCAGAAAAATGCAGTCACACAGCTTTTACTAGAGTATATGATAACAACAAAAGACTACCCATGATCAACAGTATAGACAGCATTCAAAAGAGTACTCACTTTGGAAATTCTGTTTGTTTGTTATTTCTGGGACTCAAATGGGAAAATTAATGTTTGGCCTATGAGTCCCTAAGACTGGGACCACAGGGAAGCTGCTACCCTCCCAGATTGTCATTTATTTATAATTATGGCATATTTGATAGGGACAGATACAATATGCATAGATAAACTCAAACAGCTGGCCAATGCAAATATAGTGGTGTTTATAGCAGATGCTGATTCACAACACCCTCCTTTGAGCAGCTTTTATAAGAATAAGGATTTAAACAATGAGATTAGTAAATTAGGCAGTACCAAAAGGACAAAACGCCTGTCAACAGTTCTAAAGTTGCCCTGTTTACTGTTGAAATACAATCTTTAGGCAGGGGACGATATGAAAATTTTATGTTTTGCTTAAAATTCTCAAAATGGCACTAAAACATACTGGAATCACTTTACCTTAGATTTTGTTAAGAAACATATTTTTATTGCATTACAAATAAGCCACACACTCTTTTCTGTGAACATCCTTTAAAGTGAAAAAAAAGAGATAATGTTAAATTCACCTGGGCAAATAAAGGATAAATAAAGAAATAAAGAAATCAAAATAAATAGTTGGCACGCATCTGTGATTCTTTAGTTTAGAATCCGTAGTACTCTCAAACAACCAAATTAACCGTTTCTTTGTGGGGGATACAACGGACAAGCCAAGCTTTCAGCCATGGTGACAGGCTTAGGATTTTGGATTGACTGGAAAAATGTAGACACAGTGTGGATTGAATAACTTGTGGCCATATTTCTGCTGTACAAGAGAACTCAACAAATTGCATAACTGGATAACAGAAAATCATATTACAAGATATGCAGAACTCAATGTTACAAGATGCATGGTGATACCCTGTGCGCAGGTAAGAGGGTTGTATTAGCTTTCATAGCTTTATATCAAATCAATTAACATGATAGTTTCACCAACAGTCCTTTGTATGACGTTGTTTTACAAGCAAAGAATCAGAACTCTGGTCAGAGGTGGTGTTAAACTGCAAAAACACAGTCATGTGATTTGAGAGTGATTTTAAAGGACGGTGTTTCTTTCTCTAACAAATTATCTTTATCTCTTTGAGTACAGAAACAAAGAACATTATTAACCAATCTGCTACCTCAGCATTTAGTACACTGCTTTTTTACTGATAAAAATGTCAAGGAGAAATAAATATTTGATAAAAGTTCAATGGGCATTGGAGCTTAGTGAATACAGGAAACCTGGAATCAAATATTAAAGGGGAACCTATCCCTACTTCAGCAGGGGGTCACTCAGTCTCCAGCTTGTGATGATGAATGTCAATAAAAATGCAAATATAGGTTTAGGGAGAGGAACAGCTGGCCCGTTTAAGACTTTTCAGCATGACAAGTAAAGTTTATACACACACTCACTAACACACACACAACCGCACTGTAAAAGTCCTGTTAAGGCATGCTGGGTCAGTGTGTGGATTCCTCTGAGGGGCAGAACGACTACAGGAGGAGGACCTATTATAAGACCCTCCGGGAGGGTCAGCTGTGTATTTGTGTGTGTGTATTTGTGTGTGTGTGGCCCTGACCATCTGCCAGACACACACCCTCCCCTGCAGAGGAGAAAGGACCAACTCTCACTGAGTAAAAACACAGACACACAGCACTTACGCACATGAATACTTTGTCCATTAATCTTAATAAATAAATTATTCATGCAAAGAGCAGAAGGAAGTCATTTCAACATGGAGGAAAGGTGTGAAAAAACTCACTCACACTCCTTCTATCTCTTTCTCCTTTTACCTCTCCTCATCTTCCTCATCCTTCAACACTCTTTATTTCACTTTTTTGCCTTATTTAAATCACTTGTCTCCCCTTTTCACTCAATCCCTACTCATCCATCTTTTCCGTTCTCTTTAAATCGTGAGCCCCCTCCACACAGACATCCCCTCCCTCCTTCTGTCTGTCCATCATGATGTCAGCTCTTCTTTTGCCTCCTCAGTTCGTCACCTTCTTTCTGTCCTTTGTCCTTCCACCTCTCGTAATAATAGACTTTTCCCTTTTTCCCCCTCCTCCTGCCTCATCCTCTCCTCCCTACAGCTGTTCAGCCCCCGGCTACATCAGCCTGCATTACACACACACAAACATACCACCACCAGGAATAAAAAGGGAAGCTAGTTTTAAAAGCTCATCCACTATTTAGTTCATTTGTAGTCAGTTTAACCCATGTTTAGGTTAGTTTCTACTGTGAGCTACTTGGTAACCTGGCTTGAGGCATGACTATTGTTGCTATGTTTATATGCAGTTTAATATTTAGAATGGCCGTTAAACTGTCAACTGGAACTATGTTCGAGATGTACCAAGATAGAGTTGCAAAGTGGACAGGGTTATTTTGGTGTCCAGTGTTACAGAAACAAAAGTCATTCTTCATTTTCTGCATAGATGAGTTGGTGTACAGGATCTGGATTACGGATGTTCCCATTACAATATCGGTATCAGAAATGCCTCTGATACTCCCTAAAATGCTGAAATTGAACAGTTGCACAGATCTGATACAACAAAATGTATTTATTAGGAACGGGACCCTCCTACTTCCCAGCAGCACACCTGTATGCAGTTTTTTGTAAAGCACTGGTATCGGCACTTGGTATCGGGGTAAGAAAATTGTATCAGTACATCTCTTATCTAGATGAGCATGAAAAAAAGCTCACAGATTTTCACCTAGAAGCGCTCAGGAGCAGCAGCACGAAAAGCTGGAGCACTCTAAAAAACGCTGAGTGCAGCACTTTCTCTATAGTCAGCAGCATGATGCTTACTTTGCGGCGTCATCATCTTCAATCCGAAGAGAAGATGTGGTAGCTGCTGCTCGGAACTGTTAACGTTTGTCATGTTGATCAAAGGCATATGTGATTTTGGAGTTATTCCTTTAAATCAACCTGTAAAGCTGCATTAATCTCATTGATAATTGTTATCAGAAATGTTCTACCTCTGGCACATGAAAAGAAAATCTTCCATTCTTAATCCTGCTCACAAAACCCTGACAGTGGGGACATACTCCAAAAAGCAGTGGTTCCCCCTACTTCGCAACTCTAACATTTAAATAGATATCTACTATCCAACAGAAGTGTTTGCCTTGACCATGGTATGAAAGACAAAATATTCTGAACTGAGGTCTGCTTTGTCACCAACACTAGTGAAGCCTTGGGTTAGGAACACCAGCACGCACACACTCACACAAACACACACAAACTCTTGGGTGGGAAACAAGTGCAGATTAACAGGAAGAGGAAATGGTAGTATAAACATTTAGACGACAAGCAGCTCATTATTAAGGGTTAGTAGCAATAAAACAAACATCTTTCTCACTTCCCTTCCTCCTTTTCACTACCCCTCTCATTCTTTCTATAATTCTATCTCACAGGGTTGAAGGACATAACTTTCCAAATAAATCTAGTTCAATTTAATGTAATCCCCCCTCCCCCGTCTCTCTAGCTAATCATACACATCAGTCAGGAGTCTGAAAGCTTTGTCTTTAATCCACTGAAGTAGTGGTTTTAAAAACTGGGCGTCTAAGGACCACCACTGGTTCTTCAGGTAGTTCAACAAGTCCCAGTTAATTCACTAATACCATGGCTCGCTGTGCGTGTTTGGGAATTCAGATTTGACCGAGGGAATTTTAAAAGTCATCTGGTTAATGCAATAAAACATGAGCACAAAAATATGATTTAAAAATTAAATGGAGTTATACAGCAACTGTCACATGCTGCACTACTGGTCTCTCATTACACATGCACACAATAGGGAGGTTAACACAAACATCAACATGCTTGGGAATGAGGGGTTTCCTCTAGCAGGCTCCAAGTGTCTTCCTGCTATGGCATGCGCACACACACACACACACACACCAGTGCATTAGCAAAACCACCCCTGGCCAGAAGTGAACAATAGGAACAACTGTCACATGACCGCTGTTTAGAGCCAGTCTTTGTTAGAGGGAGAGAGAGAGGTGTCCTACTGCGCTCTTCAGTGCGTAGGCCTACAAGTGTGTGTGTGACATATTAATGAGGCTGTTATTAAATCCCACAGCAGTAGCTGCCATTTAATACTTCTGAATCTCTCTCACACACCACCTACCCTCAGTATGTGTTCTCATTTTATATGTCTACTGTGAAATGTAGAGATGGACAGACTGGGAAAATATGTGTTGACCATGTACAGTCACTGAGCACCAAACTGTGAGCCAGTCAGTCACAGAGAGACAATGTCAGCTGAGAGAGCCAGTGGTGGAAGATTTAGCTTCTTAATTAAATCAACAATACTACAATGTAAAAGTCATCCAAAAGAAGTCAAATATGCAAGTACAAAAGTCAGCAAAAACCCAAATATCGTCAATAAACAACTTTACTATTTGAAATGATGTTCCAACTACATCAAAGACAGCAAAGGACTCAGAGTTGTCCTTGTGATGTCAAATGGGCTGGTTGATAACAACCTTTACAACGAGATTTAAAAATATTAAAACACTGCGACAATTACAACCAGATTTTATGAGATTAAGTGTTTGCCTTTATGCGTGATCTGTACATGATTGGGTACTGAGTTCCAAAACTGTGTCGCTCTGATAGAGAGGGCTGTTCTACCAAACCCATAGTATTAGTGCTGTATTTCAGAGTCAACTCTATCAGTCGTCCTAGTTGTCCTTATCTGACCGCAGTGTTATCAACTCATTGACCACTTTGTACTCCATATTATGATCAGCAAGAGACACAGATTGGTGGAGGTTTTACCTTTGGATGATGTTACAGCAATGCTAACTTGATGGTAGAAGTAATAAAAGTACATGCTAGACTGGCATGTGATGACGGTGATACAGCAGTTATATTCACAAGTGTGTCAGTCTTGACGTTTAACAACACTCCATCATGCAGATGAAAATAAATACAATACTTTAGAAGAAAAGGTTTGCCTTTTAGAAAATGTGCCTATTTGCTTTCTTGCCAAGACTTAGATGGGAAGATCAACACCACTCTTTTGTGTGTATGCTAAATGCGCAGCTAAGGTCAGCAGTTGTTGACAACAAGACCCAAGGAAGTCACTGACCTGGTGAAGTTATAGTTCCAGCACATAATTCCCGGTGAAATCAGAGTTTGTCCTGTTGGAATTTGGTTCTTGTATGAATTACACAACCAGGATATTCCACGTTAATTAGTATTATTTCACCTTTAAACAGTGGCAGACTAGCTATTTCCCCACAATTCCAGTCTTTATGCTTCACGAAGCTAAGCTACCCATTTCCTTGCTCTAGTTTCCTATTTAGCATACAGACGGTACAGACATGAGAATGCTATCTATCTTCCAACCTTGATGAGAACGCAATGACCACATTTACTAAAAAGTTGAACCATTCCTTTATCAAGAACAAGTTATAGATTCCAGCTTTAAGTATCCAAAGTTAACACACTAGTAATGCCCTCTTTCAGACTGCTTAACTATTGATGTTTATCATGTTGCAGTGGGTCCAACTGTACCACAAAAGTCTAACTACTTTATTTAATAACTTCTGGATGGTTTAATCTGCATATGTGCTTAACATACACTGTGTCTATGTAACATGTGTGTCTTCAAATTAACTGACAGCTACGTGGGCATCGGAGAAAGGAAGCAGAGTGAAAAGTAGACTATTTCCTTCAAAAAATATACAACAGTTTAAAGCTGCACAAAGTGGTACTGCTCAAGTGAACTACCAGTGTCCCAAAATTATAGTCCATTAAAGGTCTTGAAAATTAATATTTAC
Source organism: Pagrus major (assembly GCF_040436345.1). Classification (NCBI taxonomy): domain Eukaryota; kingdom Metazoa; phylum Chordata; class Actinopteri; order Spariformes; family Sparidae; genus Pagrus; species Pagrus major. The sequence goes on along the minus strand of NC_133225.1, from coordinate 28,769,313 downwards.
ATTTTTACTTTCAGCCTCTGCTCTGAGTCAGTCAGGCTTTGTGAAGACCACCAGTCACATAGTGTTGACGGCTGGCTGGAATACCAACCAACTCATCCCACTGGGGCATGGAACACAACACCACACACACAACAGCACCACTGCAAGCACACAAAGTTAAAGCTGATCTCTGTGAATCTGACACAGACACATTTCAGCATTAATTAAAGGCCCAATCTAATTTGCTCAGTTTAACGCAGCTACATGGTTAAGACATGCCACTGACTAATGTCTGAAACAACCTGCTGCATGTATGTGTTTAGCTGCACAACAAACAGAACATCAACACTACGCGCACACAGATGCGCACATATGTCTGCCTCTGTCATCATCTCATGGGTGGCTTGCTGTTTAAAGACGTGTTGTCATGACTGAAAGGTCAGAGTTTCAATCTGAGCAGCAGTCACTCAACTTGTTAAAGTGTTTCTGAGAACCTCAGAGCCTTTATAACCATATGCTCCAATAAATATTGATGACTCTAGCAAAATCAAAACCAATAATTTATCATATTAGTGTAGTCAACAACTCTTAAAATGAACTCCTTACACTGCTCAAGCAATACTGTCTCTGATAAGCAGCCAATTAAGTAGCTGAATCATTCATTGCATGTATACAGAAAAATAAAATTAAACATTAAAGTTATGAGCTCAACCTAAACCTTAAACAAGAAATCTCAAACAGTAGTTGAATGTAACTAAGTACACTTACTCAAGTACTATATTTCAGAACAAATTTAAGGTACTTGTACTTCACTTGCGTGATTTCATTTTGGTTGTACTTCTACTTCACTACATCTAAGAGTCAAATATTTTTACTCCATTATATTTTTCTGGTAGACCATCTAACTCCACATTTGGTGATTGTGAATTTGAATGTTTCTGATAAACTGTTGAAAATTCTCTGATTTCTGAAGCTAAATGAGGTATTTAAAACTGTCCTTCAAGTAGCTGGAAAATTGTATTGTCACAAAGCTGAGAACACATGAAAAGTCCAAGTCTTTTTTAAGAATACACAGGACAGCAACACTGAACATATGATGATCTTACAGAATATGTTGCACTGCTTTAGAGTAAATTACCCAACAGTATATGAAGTAATTGAAATGAGCTTAACTATTAACATCTACAGCAGTAAAATGCAACATACACATTAATACAGCAGTAATATTAATCCAAAAACACAACAGTTAACCTTAAAACACTAACAGAGACATTTTTTTAATATTGAGTACTTTTACTTTTGATTCTTTGAGAACATTTAGCTGGTAATGCTTACATATTTTTTACTTTACATGCAGGACAGTATTTTAACAGCGTGGTGTTGATACTTTAACATAAGTAAAGGATCTGAATACTTCTTCCATTACCGCTCAACAACCGCTTGATCTTATCTGTCATATTTCATGTAATCGTTTCCTGCTGGGCTTTCTCCACAGTTAGCACCACCAATCACAGCAACCACAGTTACACCCAGTGCCTTGGGAGGGCAACTTATTGCTCAAAAAGTCCCTGAGCAAATCTAACTCACTGCGAGCCGTAAACAATTCAACCAAAAGGGATGGAGAGATCAACTGCTGAGAGATGAAGAGGAGGCATAGGAGTGTAGGGAGATATACAGTAGCCACAGTCTATTTTTTATCTTCTAATCCACCTATTTAAATCTGCTTCAAATCTATGATCCATTAGTCCCCAACAACCTTTCTCCTTTTTCATTGTTGTTGTTTTTATAGTTATTTGTTATTTTCCTCTGTTGTTTCTGTTGTCTTTGTTGAACATGTAAAGTGCCTTTGAATACCTTTTAAAGTGATACACAAATAAAATCCATTATTGTCGTTATTGGTTTAGATGATGAAAAGCCTTAAAAACAAAGATGAATGAAAGAGCATCCACAGGAGAAGATGACCATCAAGATTACTGCCTCACTTCTGTCTGCTCCGCTATCACACATTCCAACACACACCTACTGTATATGGATGCACACGCATATAAACACACAGATTTTCTTTCCTACCTCTCAGTGTGACCTTGTCTCCTCTTTGTGATCTTTTGCTCTGAGTTATCTTCTACTTTTATATTCTTTTTATCAAAATTACTTCATTGCAGTTGGTTTGAATGACTGCTGACTAGCTGACCGGCTGGAAGACGATACACTCACGCTCCTTCAGACAGGCAACAACAAGTAGCGCTGCACAATCACAAGCCCTGCCCTCCTCTTTCTCTCTCAGGGGAGTGATTTGCGAGCACCCAGCCCCTCCTCCTGCTCTACTGTGTTTGGGAGGAGTTTTCTTTCTTTCTTTTTTAAGCCAAGTTGTCTCTTGTACCCCACCTCCCTACCCAACTCCTGCCCCCCAGCACCGAACAAAACTCTCCCTGCCCTCCTCTCCTCTCCTCCACTTCCACCTCCCCCACCTCCTCCTCCTCTCCTCTGTGTTCCCTGCACAGCCTCATATTTCATGCTCCAAGTCTTTTTGTTTGGGACCTTTTACACCAACACCACCAACTAGTCTGGCATTTAGAGGAGATTTAGATGTGACCTAATGTTGCTATTTGCAGAGTTGGGATGAAACAAAAAAAAAGCCTGATCTCAGCATGAATGTGAAGGTGCACTTGTGAGGTTTAACTACTTGACTTAGTGTTGACGGAAACGTAAATCAGCTCAGCATCAGAGTCTCACATCTTTTTGCAGTGTTCTCATAACAAATATGGAAGGAATGTTCTAAAAAAGAGTTAAGTTTCATCTGGTGAAGCAGATGAAACAAGAAGAAGAGCTCAGCTTGTGTCATTACATCAGGTATGAGGTCATGTTGAACGTGTTTGTGTGTGTGTGCTGGCTGGCCTTCAGGACAACACTCTCTCCTGTCTTTGTCCTCCTGTTCCTCTGTATTGTCTAGAGTTGATAACACCCAGACACGTGCACGTGTGTGCGTGTTTGTTAGTGTGTGTGTGTTTCCTTTTAGACAATACAAGGAGCCCATCCTGCCACTATGAAAGCCGAGATGATCAGATGGCCCATATTGGACTCACACACACACACACACACACACACACACACACACACACACACACACACACACACACACACACACAGACTCTGCCATGTACATGTAGGTCTTTTGATCTTGAGCTATTCACACCACATTTGTTAAGATTGAGAAGCCACTGAAGTGCATGCGGGTCAAAAATGTCCTCATGGTGGTAAAGGAACCTTGTTTATGGACTGAATCATAATGTTTGTTTATTAACTTCTGGGTAGAAAAACCCTTGCATGTTGCATTATAACAACATTTTTACTTAAGTTACACTGGAGACCTAATTTACCTGTTGGACCACAGACTTAGCAAAATAACAGCTTGAGTTTACCTCTAACCAGCAGTTAGACTGAGATGCGCTGTTGGGTAGATATCAAAGACGCTAGCAAAGCAACAGAGTACATAAAATAAGCATGGTAGAAACGTCTGTGAGAGGTTGGACCATTGTGTTTTACTATTTATCTTTAAATGTTACAGTTACGGCCGAAACAATTTAACAAGTTTACTGATTTCACATATCTTCACAATGCTAATCACCAGCCGGTTTTCTACCCAGAAGTAACTGTTAATGTTACTGCAACATTGCGGTGATTTGGTCTATAGTTATCAGTGTTCGGTTTAACACATTAATGTAATCAGATTACATTTGTTGCTAATGCAGTAATATAACATATTACTGCTCCTAAATTCAGTAATCTCATCACATATGTTGTTATTTGCATTACCTAAGTTATAAGTCCTTCAATTATCTGCAAATGTAAGGTTTAACTTTATATTCTTAACTTACAATTATGTGACAGTGCACCTCGAGCGATGTTGCGGAGTAACGGAAAAGTTATCTAAAGACATATATATATTATACTTTTTAAGAAGTACTCTACAATAGGGTAGCTAGATCACAGCAATGAATTTATGTTGGTAAGTAAAATGGCATCATAATCTCAAGGATATGAGATAAATGTAAGGGATAGCAGGAAATTTTAAAAAATAATCAGAAATCATACAATTTTTTTTTTTACCTTCTGTCATTGTTTTTATGGTGAAATACGGTATAGTTCTCTTCCCACAACTTAAAGTTATTGGAGTAGAGCATTTGAGATGGGAAAATTTGAGCATTTTTCCTTTTTATCACATACAGCAGAAGAGGTCGCGGACATTCACCAAAACTATACTGGACACCAGTGAAGGTGAAGAGACCCTTTGGAAGTGAAAATATCAAGCTACAGCAGAAATTCCTTTTTTTTCCTGAGTAAATCTTGGTACCTTTTCACAAAAGCATGTGGAAATTCTTGGTATCTTTCTGTGTGTGTGGGTGGTATTTCCAGGAAGGTATATAGTGAGTCAGGAGTGTAATCTGTAATCATCTCCTGAATCACCCAAACGGCCCCAAAAAATAGGGGTAGGAGAGAGGCGTTGTTTCAGGGGGGGCAGAGCAGGGGGTGTCATTACAGAAACATTTCTGATTGACTGTCCTATCCTAAGTTTCCTATTACAGAAGCAGTTACTGAACTCATGGCAGTGTCCTATCCTATCTCAGACCCTGCATCTTGATTTAAGGAATCATAACTAGAACTTTAAAGTAATTTATGTACAATAACATAATTTAGATATAACTTAGTTACCTCTATCTACAGAAGGAAAGTTCAGTGAATGACCCATCCAACCACCGTGAACACCTCCTGACTCTGACTTTTCTTGCTCTTTCTACTACTACACTAATAGTGCGTTCAAGAAGTGATGAGGCAACTACAGCATCAAACTTAGAAGTGTACGGCAGTGAGCAGGCTGTTGTATTTGACATGGTCCAGGAAAATTAAAGCATCACTTTAGCATTATTTCTGCTATTTTTGGCAGTTCTTTAGAATTTAGGATAGTGTCTATGCCATCCTAACTGAGGTTTCCTAACTTAGGAAATTCTTCAGTTAGTACGGTACTGTAAGAGCTACATTCCTATCCTGAGATAGGATTTTTCCTAGATGCAGTTTGGAAACAAGCTTCTATCATACCAAAAATCCTAAATATCATTCTAAACTGAAGATAAGATTTCAGATTTAGGAAGTTTGTTTACAGAATAACAAACCTTTCATGAAAGCAAGCACAGAGGCACATCCTCACTTTTAAATGATCTGATTCAAGTGGTGTTAACACCATAGAACGTAGTTCTGTTTGGACAAGACACATTGTTCTCACACAGAGCTAATCATATGTTCTGGTAATGCTCATTATCTGATGTAGTTTCAGCCGGAGAAAGACTGCTTTGTCCTCTGTCCTAGTGTTCTTTTGTTGTGGTGATAATACATTATGGCGTGTCCTTACATCCAAAAAATAATTTAGAAAAGGCAAAGAAGAATGCCCCAATGTTATATAAGATAGCAGTTCCTTCACTGAGCATTTAACGCATTGTTTTTACACGTGTCATTCTGTGTACATAATTGTGCAGCACAGGAAGCCTACGATATCAAGTCTTAATCTTAAACTTGAGAGAAGTCCGCAAATCAAAACACTTACTTTACCACAATTATACCACTATTATAGCCATTTCAGGCACTTCCCGTTAATGTGAGTCTTCAGGCCAAGCCCTGCTGGAGCACACTGGTGCACAGGCAGCACAGTGTGTTGGCACAACGCCTCACTGAGTCACCCATTTCTGAACACTGACCACCAAAACACCTCAGGGCACCAGAGTTTCTCAAACCATTAAATAAATGGGTTTGGTTTCCTCACCTACAGGAGATGACACCTGTACATAACTGGTTTTGAGTATTACTAGTTTATTATAGTTAGGATTAGCAAACATTCTGAGCTTTTTTCCTTCATTTTGGTTCCTTTGCGTGTAGAGTACTCTGGTATTTCTGTAACACCTCAGTGGGAAGATATGAACTGTGCAAGGCACATTCTCTTCCCAATTTCAACCTTTCCTCCTCCTTTCTCCCTCTTCTCTCCCCCTCATTCCATCATCTCCTCATCTCCCTCTTTCCTCCCCTGTTCTGTTCCTTCACTCCCCTTTTCTCTTATGGATCAGTATCTATACACATGCTCCCATGTGTGAGTTTTTCTGATCAGAGAAGTGTTAACAGTTCAATGTTTAAGGCCACTCCTCATTCCTCTGGTTGCAGCCTCAGGGTCTTGGTCCAAATCTGTTGTTCAGGTAGAATGAAATCTAGTAATTTTGTTGACTCATGTGATCACGGTTTCTGTGGAACATCAATGTCACCAGTTGATCAGAAGGATTCTTGTCAGTTATTTAAATCAATGTCACAAAAATGCAGAATTTGATAGGAGCATCACTTATGATTCATGGCAGCTTCTTTGTAAAATGAATCTCTAAAGGTTGCAACATGCAGCTGCCTAAAGCGATTATGAAGAAGTAATATAAATTCCAGGGTGGTTCTCTTGACGTAATCTATAAGGCGGCATACAATACTACTTGTAAATGATCCTATTTATTCATTTATGATGTATTATTTTGTACCAAATGTATCTAAGAACATCATTTTCTTGCTTGTTCTCACCAGACAAAGTAAAAGCATTGGTCATTTGTTCTAAAGCCTAAAACATTTGTTTAGATTTATCTGACAAGACCTCCAGTGGCAGTAAGAATGATGACTGTTGTCTCTCAGAAGCAATGGCCGAAGTAACTTGATGTTGTTATTGTGACACAAAGCCTCTTCGGAAGGTGGTTCGACGGTGGTATAAAACACATGGTGTTGGCATGGAAGACAGTTGTTTGCATCACCCTTCCTGCCAACAGTCAGTGTTGGTTTCTTTAAAGCATGACTATAACTATTCCTTCATCTTAGTAGTTTTTGTGCACTACAGCGACCAATTCCCAGCCAGGTTTATTGTTAAACTACAAATATGCTGCCTCCATTACTTATCTTTGTTTGATAACCACATATATGCTTATGAATATGAATATCAGCCAATATATATCTATACTGAAAATGTATTCCCCTAACACTAGTATTGGCATTTGCCCCAGAAAATCCAGTAACTGTCTGGCTCTAGCCTAAACCTAATCAAACTTTAACCATAGTAGAAGCACATCAAAAAACATTTGAATTTTAATCATTTTTTAAATGATCAAAAGCATTTTGGACAACAGTGACAATGTTCTCTTAATGTTTGCTCCAGATGATCAGATGCATCATTTTAGAAGGACATGATCTCTTTTGTCATTTATCATTTAGATTTAAATGATTTGTTTTAACAGTTTGTTTTTGTTTTAACGGTCCGTAGGATTTGTTGCAAGACTATTGTAATTACTTTAGGTGTACCCAACAAACTGGTGAATGAGTGTAGTTGACTGACAGCAGTGATGTGTTACCGTGCAGCAAGATACTTCTCACTGCAAATGTTTTCTTTTGGTATTTCTGTGTTTTATATGTTCCTATCTTAAATGAGCAAAATTCCAGGAACTGGATCTTCCCTGTTTTGACAAACAAAAGATAAGAGTTGACTGCACAGCTGGTGTTACTGACAGAGGAACATGTTTACAGTACACTTAGCATTAACTTCAGGTCATGTTGATTAGTCTGTCACCTTCACAAGAGAGATGATCCTGGTTCAGCCTGTACTTCTTGGTAGGATGCAACATAAATTATCTAACATGTAAAGGTTGTGAAAATCTCTGCATAATGAGGTAAATTCGAAACCAATGATTTTTTAATGTTTTTATGGTGGTTGTCAATGTGACATGAATTGTGATCCATCTGAACAGAGCTGCTACAGGGCATTTTTGAGTTATTGATCACAGTGAGGGGAAAAAGCTGACACAGCGAAAAATTGTATTTGATGTAATTTGATTTTGGCCCTCGCTTCATAAAGCAGCAGAACACTTTGTGCACAATGTCTTACATTCTATTAAAAAACACAGCTTCCTCCTCTAAGTTTTAAGTTGCAGTGCATTTTGTGCTTTGATTAATTTTGTGAGTGTTATTTTTCATTTCCTGGACACTGAGATAGATCTCACAACAATTGAGTTCTCTCAACATCTCTTTGTCACAAAATATAGCTCAGCTTTAAAAACTCTCAGATAACAAGATCCAAGACCTTGAAAAAAACAATGAAATCTGAACTGGATCAAAGCGCGTTGGGGCCGGTAAATAAGTGAATAAATGAATGAATCTCCACCCTCCTTCTGCAACGTCTGCTGTCATAAACACTGAAACACTGGCTGACAGTTCAAGCCAGTTGACAGCTATGAATGTGTGTAATTGTCAGTTTGAAAGTTCTATATTTGGTCCACAAAGTAACTCCCAACTGACCACTGTAAGTATTCCGTCACCATGGCAACATCACTGTCGCCTGTGGAAACAAACAAGCAAACAAAACTGTCCCGCGAACACCTGTTGACTCTCTCCCGCTCTCATATACACACACATACAATGTAAAACTTGTGTCAATCCATGTTTAGCATGGCACTGTATAACAGTGTGTTGTCTGTGTGTGTTCTGGTATTCACATTACTGACTTCCTCAACTCATATAGTTCAGGAAGGGACAGAACAGATCTAAATGTAGGAGAAAACAGCTGGAAGACTTTAGTTCAGCAGGGCAAGTTGAGTGTATGAATGAATGGATGCAGAGTGAACTGATGGTTGTTGTTTTTTTAAAGCACCAGGCTTCATTAAATTAAACTATCCTTGCCAGATGATGTGTGTGTTATTGTGCATGGCTTTGAAAGTGTACAGCACATGACCCAAATTAGAGGTTGCAAGAGGAAAGCACAGCCTGCTCTGCTGCTTTCAAATGACTACAGCAATCTAATTTACCTAGCAGCTGTAAATGACAGTGCTAGTAGGAATCATCCATTAATATGCTTGAGTGAAATTAAACTATTATTGATTTCAACTGTGCTTATGTGTGCTCCAGTGTTTCCCCTGTGGGCATCGGTAATGGAGCGAACTTGCAGCAAACAGCATCAGTGGTAATAAATGTGGTAATAACATTAATGTTAATAAACATAAGATTACAAACCACAATACAGCCGAGGTTGCAGTCCATCTTTTAAACATAATAATTATCAACTAGGGGTGTAAAAATGTTCATTTTAAAATGAAAATTGATCAAAATGAGCTTCCAATTTCAATCATCAAAATCAAAAGCAGGATTGGTGATTCTCCCAGTGTTTTTTCTTTTCTCCAACCGACCTACTTGCACACAGACAAAGATATTTAAAAAAAAACAACAAAAAACCCAACACTTCAAAGATGACACAGCTTGCTTACCAGTATCCTGCAGCTGCACTTCCAATCCAGACACTTTCCTGTGTGCACGAAGGCATTAAACTGACTGGTACTGGAGGTGATTCCTCAAGCACCCAAGATGTCAGATTTGTTTTCTTTTTTAGAGATCATTTTGGGTTGGGGCTGGGCAATATATACAATATATATTGTTATTGTAATATGAGACTTAGTCTTAGATTTTGGATATCATTATATCATGATATGGCATGAGTGTTGTCCTGTCCTGGTTTTAAAGGCTGCATTACAGTAAAGTGATGTCATTTCTGAACTTACCAGACTGTTCTACTTGTTCTAATGCTTACTCACTTAGTCATTGTATCCCCATTATTGATAACTGTTGATCAGAAATTTTATACTCTTGCCTTGATATTAGTTTAAGGCCATACCGCCCAGCCTTAGATCCTTCATTAATTTGTTTGGGAACAGAGTTTTGCTATAAAAGTCACCAGGATAAATGAATAGATGATAGATGAATTTGAAAATGTCCATCTTTATAAATCCAGATACGATAGCCTAACATGGATTTGGAAAAACTTGACAACCCAGGTATACACAGCCTCGGCACTACAGCAACAACTGTAACCAAACATAAACACCTGAAACCAAAATGCCGCAAATATGTGAAATATGAGCATGCATGTGTGTTTTACTGATGCTTCTGATTTCACCCTCTAATTGTTCTAATTGGAGATACTTTACTTCTCTCCTGCCAACGAGGAAAGTACCTGGCGCGCGCACACACACACACATACACATAGATCATAGATTGTTATTCCAGCCACGTAATCATATACTGTAGCCAAAAAACAGCAATATGATAAAATGAAAATGTGCCTGGATGCACTGTGTCAGTATGCATGTGTTTCATCCTGAAGGTGCTCTCCCCAGAATGCTCTTATCTGGGTCAAATGTTGAGTTAGCATTTTTGGAGGCTGCTGCATGTGTCTTTGGCTGCTGTGTGTATGTGTGTGTGTGTGTGTGTGTGAAGGATACCATTAGGTGGACAAATCTGGCCTTTGTGGTAATGATAGGGGTGGCAGGCTGCCAGGCAGACAGATAATACCACAGTAGTTGGTGACTGAGTGATTTCAACTAGAGGCTGTTTCACCTCAGCAACGGTCCTCAACGTGCACATTGGGGCTCCACGAGCAGTAACACTGTGATCTCAGGAATGTGAAGATTTGTGCTTTTAAAAGGGGTAATCTGTGACGTTCTCATCTCCTCTTTTGTATATGTCTATGGTCATGTCATGTCATGATCATCAGTTACATGTCATTCGCAGACTAATTGTCATTAAAAGTAATATCTTTATCTTTTGTTTGTTCTGTTAATCAAATTTAGGTTTGTTTTACTGTTTTTACTTTCATTGCTTTGATTAGTAATTTGACTTCTTCATACATTAGCTATAGGGCTACTAAAAATTGTTTACATCATCAATAAATCTGTTGATCATTTTCTCAATTGAACAATTGGTCAATAAAATGTTAGATAATGGTGAAAAACGTCAATCAACGTTTCCCAAAGCCAAGATGACGTCCTGAAATGTCTTGTTTTGTCCACTGTACAGATATTCAGTTTACCGACATAGGGGTGAAACCTATTTTTTCACATTTAATGAACTTGAATCATAAAATTATGATTTTTTTGGTTTGTTTTTTCCAAAAATTGCCAAACCGATTAATCAAATAGCTGTAGTAGTTAGTCGATTATTTCTCTCATCTCGTAAATTATCAGATCAGAGGGCAAGTTTTCATTTTTGTTTTCTTATATGTCTTTTTACCTAAGTTAATTCAGTGAGTACTTCCACAGATGTTTGGATGTCAGCCCTTGATGTAAATGCTACACAAGGCCAGCGAGGAATTAGCATAGAGACAATCAGAACTCAAGAATTCGTGAATTGTTGAAAATGTTCTAAAAAGAAGAAAAACTTAATATAAAGAAGAAGAAATGTCAGTTCAGTGTATCCAAGTTTGTAATGCATTGGCCCACACATTTTTTTCACCAGAAGCCCACTCCATTCATTTCTTCATCGAGAAAGAAGTCAGTCATCAGTCAGAAGTCAGTTATCAGTCAAACGGCTTGTTTGACTGATGTGGACATCAGAGATGTTGTGTCTTGTATTTTGGTGTTGTTGTTCTTGAGTCTAGCAGCTTTGTGGAAATGGTTAATATTTTACATGTTGATGAAGGTTCTCAGTCATCCCAGTCATGGTAATTCTAAGTGCTGTCTCGTAGCAAATGGATGTGTTTCAGTTTCTTGAAGACGTTTCACCTCTCAAAGAATCTATCTAAGTCAAACTGGAACGGCCATCTTTGAACAGAGGACGTGGCCTACGACATTACTTATCACCCACCTACAATGCTGTACTGAGTTCCCTCCCCAGACAGCTTAACAACCATTCACACCTGGGCTCACCTAGCCCTAGCAACCCACATAAAGGCTGGTTGGGTCAACGACCCACAAGTGGCCCTAACAACTCTGAAACTTAGAGCTCACACATGTCCTCAACGACTCTGTGAGGACACTCCCACACAGTTTTAAAAGCCTGCAACTCCCCTCCAGTTAGTTAGAACTGAAGAAGCCTCTTGGATGAGAGGTGAAACTTCTTCAAGAAACTCAAACACATCCAGTTGCCTATGATACAGCACTCAGAAGGTTTGTATTTAAGATAGGTCTATGGTTAAGTGCAGCATGATCTGTCTAGTAAATCTGACACTATAGTAAAACATGGCATTTTACTTTTATTGTGAGGGAGAAAGAGGGGACAAAGCCTATAAAAGTGATACAACGGTAGCTCTCCAACAATTACTTGTAAGTTAGTTTTAACATCATCTACAACAATCACTGACAAATAGTGTTGATTTCCATCTCCAGGCTTTTGATCTATTATACAGTATGTGCTGCATGTTTATGAGAAAAAACATTTTAAACTCATCTGATTTCTGAGACTTCCAACATTTTATCATTATTTACACATTTACATTTAGAGGACATGACTAGTAACAAAACTGAATTTGTACAAAACTTAACTTCTGTTAAACACAGAGCCATAATGTTTTTTATATTCACTGCTGGTCTCCCTTTTGGTGATTTGTTGTTTCTTTAAATAAACTCCATTTCATATGGGCAAGCAAACTAAGAGACGAGTAGACTATGTCTATATAGTCCTTACTTACTTTAACACCTTCAAAAATCTGGCTTCTGAAAAAATTCTAGTTAGCCAGAGAACTACATCCACACTATGGATTAAGGTGAGTGTGATGCATTGTTTAGGTTTTAAACTGCATATGTTGCCAGTGCAAACACATCACTTTCCGAGTGTATTTCTAGAAATATAGAACTATTTCTTCTTTGATAATGTAAAAACAATTCCCTAAAATAATTTCCTCACTTAATTTGACTCGTGCAGGACTCAGTCACCAAGACAACAGTTAGATTTCACAGTATAATGCATGGGAAACTGGGCAAACAAAGCAGTCCATCGTGCACACACATAGACCTGCACACACATCCATGTATGCAGACACGCACTTCTAGAAGTGATTAAACCCAGCAGGACTGCAGACCTCAGCACTCTTCTCCTTATTTACTGACAGCTTTGGAAGTGTTCATGTTTGTGTGTGTGTGTGTGTCTGGGTGCACATGTGTGTATGTGTGTGACACAGTATTGTCCTCCACCAGACAACCCCCTCCCCACCAGCAGACCCCCCAGGCATAAGCATGTCTTTACATGACACTAATGCTATCTGTCTTTGTCTTTCTGTCTACAACACAGGGAGAGAGCCAGAGAGATGCAAACTTGGAGACTGAAACATGGAGCCAGAATCAACAAGCTGATGGAACAGATAAGGAAACATAATGTTTGGTAAACTCTGTGTGTGTTAGAGTACCTCTCCTCCTCTCTCGCTCCTGGAGGAGGCATAGAGAAGTGAGAAGGTGCAGGCGGTGAAGGTGATTGTGGACTCCGAGCTCCAAGAGGTCATACTCTGAGAGGTGAAGCAGGTCCTGGAAAACATTAAAATACAAACATGTAGTTATTCTGTGTGAAGTGGTTGGTATTCTGTAGATAACGTAAACTTATCTGATAAATAGTTTAGATAACAACACACCAGACAATTAAAGATATGGCTTGTGAAAAAAGTTATACATTTTTTTAAAAAAAGAGATATTTTTCTAAGGAGTTGGTTAAGACCTGAATTTCAGATGTGGTGAAAATGACAACCACCCACTCATCCTATTTTCTGTCCCATTGTAGATTTGCTGTAGAGGACACTTTATCATTCTGGCTTATGCAAAAATTCTTAAAGCAGCACAAGGAACTTCCATTTGTTGTTGTTGAGTCTGGCGGCCCCTGTGGACAAAAGCTGTATTAGCACCACTGCCCTGTGTCATAAAGATCTTGATCTGGCTTGCGTGTGCATTAGTTTTGAAAGTCAGTAGAAGAAAGAAGCAACATATTTTGAATACTTTTTTAATACAGCTGTTTGCAGGATGCACAGCGATGAGGCAATGTTTCCGTTTGTGGCTACGTAAGATTAATAACTGTAATATGATGCTGTGAGACTCATCATATATCTATTTTTTCCTCAGCAGTCCAACATAAAAATTTCATAACTAGTTAAAAGTTCCTTGTTGTAAGTTTAATATAGATTTAAAACTTAAAAAGTTAGGTTTATTGATTCAGTTAAAGAAACTATGTTGTAGGGTCTTTATAGCTTGTTTATATGCTTTTAGCTGACACCTGCAGTACAGTTTCTCAGGGTTAAAAACAACACCTAGCTCCTTGACCCAGGCTACAAACTTCTACTGCATTAGCAAGAGCAGCTGATACCTTCAACCGTAGCTGTTCTGCCTCTGTCTGCCAACTCATTGTTTCTGATGGTTGACTCTGTTGTTGGTTGACTCTCACTTCAGCCAACAACATCAAGAATAGGATGAGAGGTGTAGCAGTATGTGAATGACTTCTGTGCATTCCACACTGACTGAATTTATGGTACTGAGAAGAAAGGGTATAATTTTTGAGAGAAAATGTGTGGCTCAGGTGCAAAAGGTTAAGGTCTTTACTAGGACTGTATGTGAGGTGTCACAATATGCCACTGAAAGGACGCTAGCCTGCCAATCACAAACAAGTAGTGATGTTGAACCTTTCAAGTTACAAAATCCTAAACGATTTTGAAATCAGGTTGCATTTAAATAAGGAGACACTTCACAGATGTTCTTCTCTCTAATCTCAAACATTCACACACTACAAGTTTGAAAATAATGACGAATCACACAAATTATAAAGGTAATCATCCTAGAGGTTATCATCCTAGAGGGATCACCTCACGTGATCTCATAGGGAAGCAGATGGACACAAAATGGTGACTGTCATGGTGCAACAATTTGCTGTAGACATGTTTTGCAGTTAGACAAACAAAAGCAGAAGGCTAAAAGAGTCTGGATGATAAAATGGTTGGAGGAGACTATAGTGGTTCCACTCGAAAAGTACTGATGTAATCATCCAGAATTAAATCCCATATATCTTAGACATGTTTGTAATAATGGAGGTGGTCCTGATGAGTCTGCAAGAAGTTTGGACATTTTAAGAGTGATCTGTAAATCTCTCACATTTCCAGATAATCTAGGCTCAACATCGGCACTAACAAATGTACCAGAACATGTTTCTCCTCCAACTGTCCGGGAGGGATGAATTGTGGATGAATCTGCCTAACACTCCTCTTGTCAAAGCCTTGTTTATCACACAGCTAACATTAATAGACAACAAATTATTGAGGTGTGTTCTATAGAGAAAACAAGTACAAACAACTGACTTAGATTTAGATTTTCTCACAGGGAAGATCTGTTTGTACTTGGTGGACGTTTGTGGCTCCAGGAGAGCAAAAGAAAAATAGCTGAGACCACTGGTGACCTCCTATCTTCCAGAAGTGTGGCATCTCCTCCCCTCATCCTGCTCCTATCATTACAGCATTGTCTTAAACACACACAAAAACACACATCCTGTCTCACTTCAACCCTCAGTATGGTATTAAAGTAAACGACCCCTGAAAAAGCCCAGTGAGGGGCAGCCACAGAGTCTTTGAACAAGAGCTCAACCTTGTACAGTAATGGAACAACACAAAGACACACACGTAAATAAGACACACTGTGTCATCACAGGACCCTCCCAGCTCAAACCAAGGCCTTGTTGTTTTGGTTTCCCAACAATACGACCATTCTCTTCAGTTCATCACAAACAAGGCTCTATTTAGACTACACACATGTACAGTGGGCAAAACCATGAATACATACACAGACACACACACACACTCACATACACACACACACACACACACACACCTAAGGCAAACACAGAGAAAAAGTGCACAATCAAATTACAGTCACTCTTAGTCACATACAGAGGGTTAGAAGTTATACACGCATCCACAACCACACACACATAACTGCATACCAAATTAGCCAAACTCAGTCACCCACTCACATGCAAACAAGTGTACACACACTCACACTGTGTAGCAGTAAAGCATCAGTTTTAAAAATAAACTTTCAAAAACAAATGTAGACAAACACACAAAAATGAAAACAACAAAACACTGCACATGGAAGGACACACACACACAGGCCGTCACTGCAGTCAACGTGTCTTGACAGCTCAGTAGTAACATGTTAGCAGGTTAAAGAAGAAGACACTGCTTTAGATCGGCTGATGTTACCATGAGTAACACACACCCCTAGACTCTGCGTGTGTGTGTGTGTGAAGCTGTAGGTGTGTGTTTTTATGAGACATGGCTGGCATATAACAAACTCCTAATCTATCTCAGAATCTCTCTCCCCCTCCCTCTGTCGCTCTCGTCTCACTCTGAGTCTACCAGCAAGTTGACATGTTTTCTTTTTTCTTTCTCTTTCAGATCCTGCATAGCTGAACAACAATATGAGCTCTCATACCAGTCCTCTGGAGAGTTGATATAGCAGTTGTCAGTGTTGGTTTTGCACGCGTGAATGTTGTTGCAGTGATGAAGGCGCAAGACCGAGCAGCGCCGTACAGATGGCACTGGGCAAGACCTCAACATCAACATTATGATATTAGAATGAATCAAATGAGCTTGTAAACTTGGATCAGCAGTGCTAAAGAGCTGTTTTACGATCTGTCACTGCTGTACATGCTGATTTTGCATGATTTTCAATGTTCACAGGACAAAATTCTACACGAAAGAAGAAGAAAACCCTTCTTAGCAATTTCACCTGCTGTGTGAGCGAAGCCTAAATCTTTAAGTGATGACTGCAACAGAATCTTAAGATGCTGTACATTCACTCCATTTATGCAAAGGATATTGTGGTAAAAATAAATATTGACAAAAAATTTGTACATCACACTTAAAAAAAAGAATTAGAAGATGCCCTTTGGATACTTTACGTGCTTGTAGCTGTTGGTATGTGATGAGTGTTGATGATGTTGGCTGAGTTGGTTGTACCGGTACGTTGTGTTAACGCGCAGCCTGGATGGCTCAGGGGCACTGAGCTGGATAATGTTGTTATAAAACCCAAAGAAAGGTTAGCAACGCTGAGCCGAACTCATTATGCATGGGGGATTGTCAAAGAGGAAACTTGTTCTCCCTATGACATTCTCTGTTCGGGGATGGTGTAAGAGGAGTGCCAGTAGCTTGAGTCATCAGCTTCATGCATTTATTTTTGACAACTCGTAGAGACTTTCTTCAAAATGAAGGAATTCCATTCAGAACAATGAGATTTGTTGGTTGTTTGTAGATTTAACATAACTGGATTTTTTAGAGGATTTTTCACACAGCTTTAATCTAAACTCAACTATGGTTAAATAAGACTAGAACAACACTTTATTTTCCTTCTTCGGCCTTGTTTTCTTCCAATCTCTCTACTTGCCCCTTTTGCTTTCTTTCTTATAAGCTTTCCCCATTATGCCTTCACTAATTACACCACTGCATTCCTGCTGAACATTAGCAGGAGGCACTGTAATGGAATAATTCATGTCTTATTGGCCAATCAATCTCATCTCCTAGCCAATGGCTGTAATGTTCAGATTTAACTTGGCTAATGGTGGGGAAGTTAAAACAGCCCCCACATCACTGTCCCTTCAGTCTAATAGGCCCGTGATGAAGTTTTATTAGGCTGCTTTATTAGACTGCTGTGGGAAACACTCTTAATAACAACAGCTGGTTTTACCAGAAGAGAAAGAGTCTCTTATACAACATGGTTTCATCAAAGACATGTTGAAAGATCAGTTCATCCAAATTTGCAAAAAACATTTTTCACTTACCCCTCATGAAGTCTGGCCATTCAGATAGTGTCAGTTTTATTTGTTGAATCTCAATCGGAGCCATTTCTTTGGTAGAAAGTAGTTCAGCTTTAAAATTGTTCACAGCAATGCTTTGAACACTGCAAAAGAAATCCCATTACAGCCCATTGTATTGGGGTACAGACAGGGGCCTTGGAAACAGATGTTGGGTAAAGTGACCATTTTGATGTGCTACATTAAATATACCAGTGGTATTTTTAATGTTGCAATTTCTGTACAGAGACTTGCCCCGTCAACTCTTACTGACATCAAAATGATTGCACTGTGGACAATGGCTGGGATGTGTTTTGGGTTTTGCATCAGGTTTTCTAACTGAAAACCATTGCTGCAGCAAAATCTGTTACCCAAAATAATTATGAGAAATTTGTCATACAAATTCTTAATCGTGCTTAAATTAAGATCCACAATGCCTTGTTAAGTAGTTCTTGGTGAGGATAGATAATTAGCAAATAGCTAGTTTCATCAATATTACTGAACCATAACCATAGAGGTAGCGAATCAGAAATTTTTTTTTCAATAACAAAAAAACATTTTTGTTATTTAGTTTGGGGGCTTAAAAGGCATATTATGTTCAAAAAGCATTGTCATCTAAACCAGTGACATATATGACAACTAGAATAGCACTCAGTACAACAGTCCACTTTTGTACTGAGTCATAGATACCAGCAACCTAAATAGAGAATACACAAAAATGACGACAAACTCCCTATTCCGCAAAGTTAAAGAAAGTGAGAAAAAATTCCTGGATATGTCCCTTTATCTGAATCCACACCAGAAGCTAATGGGGCCTATTCCAGGCTAAGACCCATCCTCTATCTTCCATCCAAAGTTTTGTGTAAATCTGTTTTTTTTTTGTGTAATCCTGCTGACAAACAATCAAAACAACCAACAAATCAACACAGGTGAAAACGTAGCCTCCTTGGTGGAGGTAAATATATTTCTGAGCATTAAACTGTTGCGAAGCTTTGCTGTATTTCCCACTAAATCTGACTCAAGGGCAATGAAATGCAGAGGCTGTCTCAAAATGTTTATGAACACGATTAACAGTGTCAACAGTAGCCAGTTAACACCTCTAAACAGCTTGCAGGGGTTTACCCATGTAAAATGAATTGTAATTTCTTATGAGGGCAAGGACATTTCTTGTTTACTTGCTCATCAAGATTTTCTCAGAAAGTTTTTATTTCCCTAGCCTTGTACAGTGGGTACTTTTAGTCTGCTGCAGGCTCAAGAGTTTTCTCAGACACAGGCAAGCATGCTTGAATCCATTATTTTATAAATAATATGATAAATCAATAGTTATGTGCATGTCTCTCCAGATGTCAGCAGGTTTGTTGATTCTGTGTGTACATGTGTTTTTTTTTACCTCTACACCATCATATTCCTGCTCCAATGCTATGCAGTATTGTGGCAGTCCCAGCTGGCTCAGCCATCTGGAGATAGACTGGTGCTTCATGGTGACACATATACACACACAGGCATGTACACAGATGCACAAACACACTCTCTTTTTCGTCTTTTAGATGGAACCTGAAACATAGAAAAGGAACAGAAGATCAATTTATTTTGGATGACGGGTGGAACAAACTCAAAGACAATAACATATCCAAAACGGTAATATATCTGGAATTTGCAATCTTGAGTCAAAACTATCCAGAAAATGAGCTGATTACAGTATTTCATCCTAAGGTTTTTGAAAAGAAATGTCAGAGGTGCATTTTCTGAAAACAAAAGACATTGTAGACCTGCATCCCCCTGTTTTACAGCCAAGAAGAAAGTAACATATGTGGAATTGTCATGGTTGAGTCAAAACAGCCCAGAAAATGAGCTGGTAACATTACCTTGAAGGGTCTGAAAGTTAACTTTGGTTTGTTTTATTTAGCATAGATGATTGCTTTTGGTTGGTTTTCTGTGTGTGTGTCCATACACGTCTGGACAAGACATGTGCTAAACGGCCCATTTATTTTACACAGCGAGGCAGTTCTGTAGCCAAGTCTTGTTCTTTATCAGCCTAATGGCCGATCAGCAGCAGCACAACGGACACTTCAATGCTGTAAACACCCCGGGGTGATGATGTCTCTGTCTCAACAGGAGCCTGATACTGAGCCTGAGAAATCAAACTCAGCGTCTGAATGTCCTGCCAGTCAAGATAGAGCCATAAAACACTACACAGGATGTTCAGCATATACTGGAACTGGATACTAAATGAGAGCTCATATCACGAAAACAAACTTGCTGATTACTGCCACAAATCACGTTTACTGAGAGGCATTGGGCTGCCGCTACAGCAACATACACACACATGAACACAAGGTGATAAAAAATAATAAATGATGACAGTGCTACATGTCAAGATAAATCCTAGTAAATCCAAGAATATAAGAAATTGGTGAAGGAAATGTGCTGAGTTAAAATCTTTAGAGAAGTTGGCAGGCAAAATGTCTACAGTATGTCTGCAGACGGAGAAGAATACAGGACAGAATAACACTGAATCCACCAGAAAAAAGTTGCCGTTAGTTATTACAAGGAATGTCCTGAATCGATTTTTCTTTGGTCCGAGTCCAAGTTACTATTGGGAATTACCAGTCCGATAATTTTATATATCTAAATGCTGATTAGATATGTATCGGACACACTGAAATAACAGCCTTCTAAATTTGATACGCCTTCATTTTCATGAGCTAAATGAGCTTATAAACTAAAATCATTGGTGTGATATGAATGAATGGAGAAAATGTGATTAGTAAAGTGGATGTGACATGATCAGCTAGAGCAGGGGTTCTCAAAGTGCAGCCCACGGGCCAATGGCGATCCTCAGTCACATTTTGTACGGCACCGAAACATGACAAGATATGCATGCATTATATTTTAAATTTACATTTAATACACTACTTGGCTACTGCGTCAAACCGCACCCCCTAACAAGCGCCTGTCTAGTTGCACTTTATGAGCATTGCAGGAATTACATGCTGTTATCAATGCTAGTGCTGTAATTTGGTGTAAGACTCGGTAGTGAGATGGAAAAGCCAACACACAAAAAAATGCTGTATGGTTAAGGAGAAGGTTTCAGGAAATATGGCTCAGCTCTTACTTCATCAGGGAACAGATAAAGTGAGCCACCTTACCTGCAAACAGGCAAATACAGTGCTCAAGGAATTATTAAAGCTAAATGCAATTATGTGACCAATCACAAATCCTACGACAGGGTCATGGGTTTTCCTGTGTGGCCCTCGATCAAATGGTGACTCCCTTGATTTATATTCAGTCAAAATTTTTGAAAAAACCTGAGCTAGAGAGAAAATGTATCAATCTGTTAGACAAGAAGCACTTGTAGAGTGGGGTTTCACACTGCAACAGCAAAGTTTAATTTTGGTCTGTCATCAAGATACTCTTGGATTTAATGTCAATTCAGTGGCGTTTGTCATTTTAACTGGTGACAGCAAAATATAACACAAACTGTAAATGAGCAGCTACCTGAATGATTTGTACATTGCTGTTTGCTAATGCTAATGTTTACTATTTATCAATAGCATTGTAGCTCCATGCATTTTGCCAACCTCAGTGCCTGAACTGAAGTCACTCATCAGTGCACCTAAATAATATTTCTCGTTTGCACGCTTAATTTTCAGTACTGCAGAGCCCTGCTGTGGTAAAGAAGGGCCACATTGAAGCAGTTTATTTTCGCTGATACTGATCCATTAAAATATGCCCAGATTGGCTTCAACATTGTTGTTCTGGATCAGCTCGGGTCATCTCTAGTGCTAACTATTAGAGCTCTCTGTCCTGATAGCTCACTTGGTAGAGCTGTCATCCCATGTACAACAGCTGAGTTAAATTTCCCTGCGGTTAATTTCCAACCTGCTGCCTTTTGCTAATCTGCATCCCCAGTCTCTCATCCCCCTTTCCTGTCATGATCTCCAGCTGTTCTGTCAAATAATAAAGGCACCAAAAAACAGATGGAGATGTCTGTTTTTGGCTAATCTAGCAAATGAAATACCTGATAAAGGAGGGCTCTTCATCACACAGATGCCAAAAATCTTATCAAAATCCACTGTTATCATAAATCCGTTTTGCTCCGTGAAATGTTGGATTTAGTGTATCATGCTGCATTGTGATTTGTCTGTGGTTCAGCTTTTTTGTATATGATAAGGATAAAATATATCATGCTTGTTTATGCCATATATATACTCATTTAGCTTGCCAGTATCATGTGTTTAAATCTATTAATATTTCATGCTGTACTTTCTCTGTCCTTAAGAGACACCTCGCACCCTGTTCTTTTAGGAAGTGACTCACTCAAGGCTCGAGAGTAAAACAGGAAGTGAGGAGGCGAGACGCTCTAACTGTAGTATCTGTTACAAGAGGAAAGTTAAGGTTGAGATAAAGGTCAGGAAGTTGTTTTTGTCTGATAAGAGGATCTAGACACTTGACCTTAAGCTGCCCCCTGAAAGAGGAACAGCGCTCCCATGTAAGCTTGACCTTAAGCTGATCTCTGAAAGAGGAACAGCGCTCTGTGTAAAAGTTAACACCCATTTTGCTTAATAAAAAGAGAGGAGACGGAAGGGACGAGCAGAGCGGTTTGGGGATATGTAACTCTGCACGTCTCCTGACGCTCTCCTTGCATGTAAGAAATTGAACGCCTTGTCTGACTCTCTTTTTGTGTGTTTTTAATAATGTTCTAGGTGATTAAACCTGACATTAACTTGGTCCTTCGAGCCGGATGCCAATAGACCTGAGGATTCCAGCGGGTGAGACGAACTCCAGGAAGACCGTGGCCACGGCGGGCTCCTAGGCGGGCTCTTGCAGACCTTTTGAAAGGACTGGACTTCGACCCGCCGGCTGGGATCCGACGGTTGACGGCAGTTCGGAGAGAGAAGACAACAGCGGTGAGAAAAAGCTTTTGTTAAAGAGAGAGCGAATGACTGAGGGTCATTGCGCGTACAAAACCCTGTAAATCCTAGGCACTGACAGGTAAAATAGAAGAAACAGAGAAGGTTTCTTAAGGACGCGCGGAGTCCTCTAATGAAAGTTAAATTCCGTAGAAGAAACAGAAGGTTTCTTAAGGGCGACGGAGTCCTCTAAAGAGTGCTTATAAAGAAGCAGTAGTTAAAGTCCGTGGTAAGGCGACGGAGCTTTCTAGGATACTAGTAATACTAGTAAGAGTCCGTAACAAGTGTGTAAACGTGAAAAAAGTGTGAGTGTTTGTGAGTGTGAAAGGAGGATAAAATACCATTAGGTATTTTTCCTCATGAAAACACAGTGGAGTTGTAAACAGTAAACCTTTTGTGGATGCAAAGGCAAGAATTCTCCACTCGAAAGAGTTGAAGTGAGAATTACCACATCTGAGTCTTTTCAATTGCTGTTCCACTGAAAGGAAAACCAGTCTATAGAGAACACCCTAGGTGTTAATAAAGACTGGACTAAAATTCCAAAAATGGGGGGAAATAGTACAAGCAAAGAAAAACCAAGAGATAAATTAGACAGTGAAGACTGGAAGTACGTTAAAAAACAGGATCCTGATAAAATAAAACATTTGGATAAATGGATTAAAAAACATGATTTTGACGGCCGTCTCAATACACAAAAAATAACAGCGCTGCAAGATTCGATAAAAAATAAAACTAAACAAAAACCAAAAAAGATGAAAAAAGAAGGTTACGAAGATACTAAAGTATGGATGAAAATCGCAACCAACAGGGAGACAGGTGAAAGGAAGAGACAGGAAGAGAATAACAGAAAGAAGGCAGAAGAAAGAGAAAAAACATGTCAGGAGAAAGAAAAAGAGTTGTTGTGGCAGAGGAAGGAGGATGATGAAACAGGAAGAATAATGAGAAGACAGACAGTACAGGCAGAAGGGCAGGGAGAAGCAGTAGAAGGTGCAACAGCACCCAATGCCTTATATCCCGGGATCAAAATTAAAGACCCTCCACCTTATACCCAAGCCTCTGTAAAAACCAGATCTCAGGGAGAAGTAGGAACATGGTCACAGGATTGGAATAAATTATTTGAACCAAAACCATCTGCTCCACTAGCCACCCTTGTGGTCTCAAATCAACCGACTTCCCCTAGTTTTCGTTCAGACATAACTGAAGCTTTCCCAATGATAGAAGTTGCTAATCCCAACACTGCAGACAATCAGCCTGCAGCTGTCCTAGTGTATCGAACATGGACAGCAGAAGATGTTAAAAAAGCTGTAGAAGGCGTCACCTCCCATAAAGAAGACGTAACACAGTTTAAACAAGATATGGAAAACCTGAGAAAATCATATCACTTGAATGGTCATGAGGTACAGCAAATTTGGATGACCATGTTAGGGCCTGATTGGCATCACGTCAGGGGGGATTGGAGCCCGGTAAAAGCAAATGGAGACGCTTTAAAACATACTGACCAAGCCCTGAACATAAGGGTTACTGCCCTTGCAGATAGAGTGGCCGAACGCTTTAAGCGCAGAGCAAATTACACCGAGATAGGGAGAGTAAAGCAGAAAGATGATGAGTCATTTGAGGAATATAAACTAAGAATGACTAAGGCTTTCAAAACACACAGTGGGTTGGAAGACAATAATGACGAGGATGGGCCATACAGACAGCAGTTAAAAAACGCATTACATGCTGGATCTAAAGACGCCATCCGCTGTTGGGTGACTAAACATTACATAGGATTGGCAACGGCAAAATTAGAAGACTACGTCAGCCATGCGTTACACGCAGAAAAGGTAGTGAAAGAGAAAAACAAGAAAAAGCCGACAGACACCTTCTACAGTGAGGATTCAGAAGTGTACTACCAAGATGGGGAAAATAATGGTAGAGGAAGAGGGACATACAGAGGACGATTTCAGAGGGGCAGAGGCAGGGGAGGAAGAGGGGGCCGTACATATTACTACAGGTTCCCAGACTCCCCCGGATGTTGGTGCTGTGGCAAAATGGGACACATCTCTAAATATTGTCATGACAGAATAAAACAGTCAGCATGACTAGAAAAGTCAAAGTGTGAACTTCAAACTGAACAAACAGTAAAACTAAGCCCAAAACCAGACCCAGAATCAGAAGATGAAGTTCTGTTAAATCTTCAAGAGCTATTAGCATTAGATGATGTGAAACCAGAAATTACTTTGTTTGTAAATGGGAAACCCATCACCTTCTTATGTGACACTGGAGCATGCAGAACCACCTGTAAAGAAACAATACCATGTTTAAGACAAAGCTGGCAAAAGGTTACTGTAAGGTCTGCAAATGGAAAGCTAACTGAAGTAAATGAATCAGAACCTGTATGGATCAGAGACCCTCAAGGTGAATCATGCCAGCTAGCAATCCTGCTGCTCCCAGAGTGTCCAGTAAATTTGCTAGGAAGAGATGGGCTCCTGAAACTTGGCCTAGGACTAATTCCCTCATCCACAGGCCAGATAGCTGTAAAACGGAGATTAGAACTCCAAAAAGGAGAAGTTTTTGTAGTACAGGCAACAGGCCAACCAAATTACTACTACTCCTTAGACATCTCAAATAAAGCACCTCATCAGACTGCAAGTGCCTTATTAGAAGAAGGACGGCATGCAATTCTTAGAGTCCAGGATCAAATGTCAGAAGAAGAACTGCATGCAACCCTTTGGTTCAAAACTACACCAGGTCCAGATAGAGAATATGAAAAGAAGCTACAAAGAGCTACACCAGCTAAAGTAACTATTACATATCTCTATGCTCACCTTGATAGTACTGCAGTAGCTGCAGTCAGTCTCCCAGACACATTAAAAGAGCTGAGCAGAATGTGGGTTCCTCCACACGTCTCATTGTATAAAGAAAAAACTGCAAAATGGCAAGATTTGGGAAAAATGGTACTAATGGGAGAAAAAGCAACCGACTGGGTGGCAACATCTGTAAACACATGGGCCAGTGCGTCCACAGGACTAACAAAAAAGGCTTTGTTCTGGTCTGTCCAGGTACAGGAAGGAATACATCTGCAGTCTAAAAAAGAATGATACATATTTCTCTCAGCCGAAGAGGAAGAATTGTTGAAAGGAATTCCTGAAAAACTATGGTCTAAAGGACCCACTGATGTAGGCCTTATTAAAGGAGCCTTACCTGTACAGATCAGACCCAAAACAGAACACAGGCCATGTGTGAGACAGTACCCACTCAAAATAGACGCTTGTGAAGGCATTAAACCAGTTATTGATGATTTGATAACCGCGGGGGTAATTATAACGTGCGAGGACTCGCCTTGTAATACTCCTATATTTCCAGTAAAAAAAGCAGCACCCTCTGTTGGGTGGAGAATGGTACAAGATTTACAGGCTGTAAATAATGCAGTAATTCAAAGAGCACCGTGTGTGCCTGACCCATACACCCTGCTGAACACATTAAGATTAGATGCAAGATTTTTTACTGTAGTTGACATTAGTAATGCATTCTTTTCTGTCCCGGTAGATAAAGACAGTCAATTTTGGTTTGCTTTTACCTTTGGAGGAAAAAGATATACATATACTAGATTACCACAGGGCTACTGTGAAAGCCCAACAATTTACTCACAGGTAATGAGTGCTAGTATGGCTAAATTCCATCCTCCAGGAGGAAGTCAAGTTTTGCTATACGTAGATGACATTTTACTAGCATCTCCTGATGAAGAAATCTGTAAACAAGACACATTGGCACTGCTACGACACTTAGCTGAACAAGGCCACAAAGCAAGCAAAAACAAATTACAAATGTGTAAAGAACAAGTGAAGTACTTAGGACACAATCTTAGTGCAGGAGGACGAACAATTTTTCCAGACAGAAAAACAGCAATCCTCCAAGCCCCAAAACCTGTGACAAAAAAGCAGATGATGTCATTTCTTGGGTTAACAAACTACTGTAGGACATGGGTTCCTAATTATGCAGAAATAACATCTCCATTGAGCAAGCTAATGTACCAAGAGGAACTGAAAATGAATTCTCAAATACAATGGACTGAAGAAGCAGAAGAAGCTTTCTGTAAAATAAAACAAGTATTAGTATCCAGCACAGCATTGGCATTGCCAGACTACAGCAAACCCTTTGTTCAAATGGTAGACTGTAAGGGACATTTTATGACCTCCGTCTTAGCCCAAAAACATGGTGATAAGCTGAAACCCATTGCTTATTTTTCGTCTAAACTAGACAGTGTTGCATGTGCACTTCCTCATTGTGTCAGAGCAGTAATTGCAGCATCAATGGCAGTGGAAACAAGCTCAACCATAGTGTTATTCCACCCATTGGTGTTAAAAGTGCCACATGCTGTGTCAGCCCTATTACTGCAAACAAATATGATGTTCTTATCACCAGCAAGACATTTGTCATGTATGTCCATACTGCTATCACAGCCACATTTGACTATAGAGAGATGCACAACGCTAAATCCTGCTACACTGTTACCACTCCCAGAAGATGGAGTCAAACATGATTGCCAGGAATTAGCGGAGAAAACAGCAAAAAGTAGAACAAGAAGTATATCATCTATGATGTTCTCATAAAAATGAATTTGTGGTCGAAAATCTGCGAAGAAGAGGCCAACGAAGGAATATGAGAAAATGAGCACATAAATGACATACAGGAGGGAAATGATAAGGATAAAATATATCATGCTTGTTTATGCCATATATATACTCATTTAGCTTGCCAGTATCATGTGTTTAAATCTATTAATATTTCATGCTGTACTTTCTCTGTCCTTAAGAGACACCTCGCACCCTGTTCTTTTAGGAAGTGACTCACTCAAGGCTCGAGAGTAAAACAGGAAGTGAGGAGGCGAGACGCTCTAACTGTAGTATCTGTTACAAGAGGAAAGTTAAGGTTGAGATAAAGGTCAGGAAGTTGTTTTTGTCTGATAAGAGGATCTAGACACTTGACCTTAAGCTGCCCCCTGAAAGAGGAACAGCGCTCCCATGTAAGCTTGACCTTAAGCTGATCTCTGAAAGAGGAACAGCGCTCTGTGTAAAAGTTAACACCCATTTTGCTTAATAAAAAGAGAGGAGACGGAAGGGACGAGCAGAGCGGTTTGGGGATATGTAACTCTGCACGTCTCCTGACGCTCTCCTTGCATGTAAGAAATTGAACGCCTTGTCTGACTCTCTTTTTGTGTGTTTTTAATAATGTTCTAGGTGATTAAACCTGACAGTATACATCACTGCAGCTATCGTAGATTGGAACATTGGTACATTTTTCTTTATAGGGCCATATTGCAAGAGCTACCTCCTTCAGTCATGCGGACAAATTTTGTATGTCATTCCTCAAACCCGTACCATCTTTGGTGAAAGCGCTTTTAAATTTTGCACCTTCATCCTGGTGTGAGTTACAGAGACACCTTAAACTTATATATATATACTTGATAAGTATAGAAGATTATAAGAATAGGATTAAGAGCTATTTGAGCACTGAATGCACATGTCCTGTTACTAAACATTGGTAACTTCATTGTCTTGATGTAATTTGCTGATTGTTGTGGGTCGTTTGCTTGTTTCTTTTATTGGAAACTATTTATGTTTCTGTCTTTGCCGGATTCCCTTATAAAAGAGATTCTGAATCTCAATGGAAATATTCATGGGTAAATAGAAGCTAAATAAAAAATAATAATAATAATAATTAAAGATTGCCCACAACTGCCTTGTACAAACAGATACATTAAAGGGGTTGCTGCTATAGTATAAAACATGGTGAGATCTTGCTGATGTTACACAAATGTATATTGTCCAGGGAATTTTTATGCAATAACACTGCAGTGTAACAAAAAACCAAAGCCTTGCAATTCTGTTTGAGTGGTAGGGAGACAGCTGCTATGACACAAAGCAGTGAAGATCAAGTGACCAAGATCAACTGATTTAGAACATTTGCATTATAGATTTTTGATATTCTCCTGAAGTATATGTGAATTAGTGCTGGGCGATATGACGATATGTATCGTGGGGATGATAGAAACGTGTCTATCGTGCCATTTGTCTTCTATCGTTTCTATCGTGATAAACACATTTTATCAATTATTTCAGAAAATATATCATTTAATAGCCTGCAACAGAGTTGCATTTTTTGGGTTATGACTATGCAGTTTCTAAACTTACATAACTGAAAATAAAGAGAAATAAAATAAATATTCTTCGCAAAGAAATGTGGTTTGCGACACGACGCTGCTTTACGTTCTTTGCGACATGTGTGCTGCACATGCGCGTTTCGTTGCTGAAGTCCGAAGGATGGATGATGGCGCAACCTGGAGAGGTTTTACAGACCGCTACACAGGCACAGGTAGAAGAACCACTTGTCCCGAAAAGAGGGGGCACATCTGTGATTTGGATGAGATTCGGATTTAAGACCTCTGACACGGAGCAAAAGGAGGCTATTTGTAAACTTTGCAACAAAATTATCCCTGCGCCAGATGCGAACACATCCAACCTTTTCTACCACCTGAAAAGGGTCCACGAACATGAATACACAACAATACAACAAATTCGATCAAAACAAAGTGGTGGAAGTTCTGAAAAGAAATACAGCCAGCCTAAGATTAAGCAGTCCTTAGCACAATGCTCGCCATATGAGAGAACGTCTCAACGCCACAAACAAATCACACGTGCCATCTCGAACTACATTTGTAAAGGCATGGCTCCAGTGTATATAGTTCAGAAGGACAGCTTCCGAGAACTTGTCAAAGTGCTTGATCCAAGGTACGTTATGCCCAGCCGGAAGCACTTCAGCAAAGTCGAGTTGCCCTGCTTATACGAAGTCTGTCGGGCCGAAGTGGAAAAAGATGTGTGTAGTGTGGTGCATTATGCCTTGACGACGGACCTGTGGACAAGCAGAGCTACGCAGCCCTACATGAGTATAACCATACATTTCATCAGGAGCGACTGGACCCTCTGCGCTCGCTGTTTACAGACTGCGTACTTCCCAGAGGACCACACAGGAGTCATGTTAGCCCAAGGTATGAGCCTACATGCCATTGCTACATATTTATTCTGTTGCTATTTATTTTACTAACATGCTTAAACAAATAATGCACACTGTACTGTGTAATATATTAGTATGTTATTTCAAAATTCCTATTAGTTTTGTCCATGGATCTCTTACTTCAAATTTACTTTAAAATTACTTAAAATCTAAAAACATACTTAATTGTGGTATATCGTGATATATATCGTTATCGTGATATAAAATAATCTATATCGTGATATATGATTTTTTCCATATCGCCCAGCACTAATGTGAATAATTTTGTTCTTGATCAATGGGAAACAAGTTACTATTGATGTAAACAGTCATGACTTTCTCCGCTGTATCTGAGTATCAGATGTGTGTTGTCAAGTAGCATCTTTATCTCTGTGTCGTTACTGTCATTGTGTCTTTTGTGGACTGTGTCATGGAAGTGGCAGGGGACACATGCATGTAGGGGGTTGGTCTGACATTACGTTTTATGCATGTATGAGTGTGTGTGTGTGTGTGTGTGTGTGTGTGTGTGTGTGTGTGTGTGTGTGTGTGTGTGTGTGTGTGTGTGTGTGTATGGTGTCATGTCATTGGTAAAAGACAGAACAACAAAAACCTTGTCAGGCAAAGAGGCGGAGACTGAGCACATGCAGTGAAGCCCCCACCCCACCCAATCACATTAAGTGATGTCACAGAGATGTACATGATGTCACTGACTGTCACCAGAGGTTGTAAGAGCCCACCACAGCCCACCACTCACCAGGATCCATCTCCAGGCACACACACACACACACACACTTACTCACACACACAACTGTCCCCCTCTTTCAATCATGTCAATCTAATCTATGAGTGTGTCATCATGTAGATTAGAGAAGAGGAGTCATTCATACAGTATATGTCAGTGTATAACACCATCTCCAGCTTAACCTAATGGAGAAATGGAGGTCGTTCAGGAGAATGAATGACCTCTATGTCCCACCTGCCATGAGCTTATACACAGAACATATACAGTACCAGGCATCAGAAGGAGCAGTCCCTGCCCTCTTCCATGATGCCAGTGTTAGCAGGTTAAACAAATGATTTACAACGATTTATACATTGCCTAGAGAATGAAAGCTGATGACTTACAGTAGATGAATAAAAAACAGAAAATGTAATGTGAGGAGTCTTTCGAAAAAGGCAAAAATATACAGTAACACTGCATAAAAAAACAGAATATTTGCCAATCACAACATTAGAAGTCAATGACAGGTTTAGTTTAGTTTTGTTTCATTAATACATCACTATTGTACTTCAGTTCAATCAGTTTGACAATCAGTTCAATTCACTCAAAGCAAAGCAACATGCATTTTTGTTTTCATGTATTCTTTTTATTTTAAATTACTGTCTATCTATCATATCACTATAACAGAAACATTTATCGGGATATTGATTTTCAGGCATATCTCTGAGTTGTACATTGACTACAGGAGGGTGACATGGATAACATCACTAGTCATTATATATGTCATTTTGTATCACAATGTTGATATTTGTCTTGATATAGTAAAGTTCAATCAACTGAGTAACTAATAAGTGGAAAGAAACGTCTGTTTTTGGCTTATCCAGCAGAGTTAAGCACTTGACAAATCATGGTGCACATATCATTTGTTCAAAAATCCAATATACTGTTTGTGTAGAACAATATTAGATATTTCTGCACACAAGACATTTCTCGAGCTCTACAGCAAGACAGAAGCAGATGGGAACACTAAGTAACCCTAACCCACTATGTCGAGCTTGTGTACCCACTTTAGATGGTGTGCGGGCTAACGCCTTCAGCTCAGCAGATACAGTGAAGATTTTGGCTTAAAAAATAGTGTTAATAACATCTTTTCAAAATAATTTGGGATCTCAGGTTTTCCAGAGACTTGGATTATTCTGGACAAGTCAATGGAGCCATTTCACTTGTTTTTAACAAACTTCATCTGACTTTCAATCTGAATGGGGGCTGGATTTTCATTTTTGGGGGTTTTATTCCTTCCGTTCAATTTGTGTTATTAAATGCTCTATACTGTCTCACTTCTATCATAAATGTTTCAAATGTACTTATTGGAAACACACTATGTCTTAATCACAAGGTTCAGAACTCAATACCACATTAACTGTGTCTGTGTGCGTGTTCTGCAGCTGTTCCTTGTGTGCGTCACCTCATAGTAAAAGCAGGACCACATCCATATACGGAAGAAATTACCTTCAGCTAGTTGTCCTATATACAAGTTATCTGTTTTTATTGTTTATCTATATGGTTCCTGATAAATAAATAAAAAAATAAATAACATGAAGTAAATACATGTTGACTGTGTGTGAGTTTGTTGAGAGTGGAACTGCTACTGTCTTACTGAGTGACTCAAAACGGCCAATTTTGGAGGTTTAACAAAAAAGCCTGAGACAACAAGTAGTTTAACAAGACAATGCTCCTATGGAGTTAAATGAGTAATACAATTGTTTTGAAATGTCTAAGAAATAATGACTATTTAACGGACCCTATTTTTACAAACTACAAACATAAATGGCCACATTTTAAAGATACTCACTCACACCTCTTAATACACTTCGGTCCTACATGTGCTTCCAGTCCCAAACTTCTGTTTATTAGGTGTTCTGAGCTCAGATGAATTAGTAGCCAAACCAAAGGGTTAAAACCAATCAAGTGTTTTCTATAGCAGCATCCCTGAACCTGATCTTGTTGGATTTGCTCTGTCAAAATGTCCGACAGTAGCTAAATGTGTCGCAATTTACATTTTACTGTCCTGCTAACTGCTGTGCAGAACCACCATTAAGCCAAATAGTTTTACTTTTACTAATCTAAAAGGGATATCACAGATGGAAAAGGGTCCAAGTAAGAGTGCTCCCCATATGATGACCATAAAAAATGTGCCATCAAGTCTTACAGTCTGAACAACTGGGCTTAATTAAGGTGCTCATGCAGCAAGTCGATGCCAATGAAACCTGCGTTGGCCACACCCTGTCTGTCTACGAATCTGGCCCAGTTTACTGAGCACAGATATCAGGACTGCATCTTTCAGCCAGATGATCCATGTAACAAGTGAGCAGCGCAGACTACTGAACAGCTGTATGTCATTTTATAGTGTTGAGGCTTTTGCCCGATATTGTGAGCGGTTTATCTTGTAAAATTTCCAAAAGGCTCCACATGGCTGGTTGAAAACTCATGAAAGATCACAGAACCCTTCCCGACAATCAGATGAACACTGCCATTTAATTTGAAGACTTGTTGGAAGGGAAGCAGTTTAAAGGAGTTAGAAACTACTGCCAAGGAAAAAAGGAAACTATGCATTTGTTGCACGTCTTTAGGGGAGTTCAGATTTTTTTATCTGGATTAGAAACAAACAGTGGTAGTCCTCATAAGACAATTCAGTAGGGATGCCTCCAACTGGCTAAAGAGAGACGTTTCATCCTGTGTAACTCCTGGGGATCACGTTTTTAGAGCACTGGCATTTTTTCTCTCTGTTTACAATGGAAGGACATGCTTGTACACATTCCCAATAGTGCTGACAGGATGAGAGAGTAAAGAAGAGGTCAGCACTGATGAGTAGAAAAGAAGTGAACGTCGACGAAAAGTATTCCCAATAGAACAAGTGAACAAGTTCACTATCCAGAAAACTCAACCCGTCCTCTGTCCCTAGAGTGTTCCTCTTCCTGTTCAGTCCAATCCAAGCTGCATCTCCTCTCCTCTCCCTGCTGACTTGACCTCAACTTTTTCCCATGACCACATTTCTCTGGAGCGCCGTCACAGAGTCCATTGAATTATAGAATATAAATTGACCTATCCCAGCATCCAACTCACTGTATGATCTAAACAGGCCTGGCTATCTGACAGACGCTCGCCAAATACCAAAGCAACTATGGCAAGCGTCACACTCAAAGTCCAGCCACAACAGCCACAGCAGCATTAGAGGACAATTTCCCATTTACAGTCACTCGCTAATGCCTGTATTGGCTGCCTTCTATCGTCCAAGGGCATCCATTCTGCCAATCACATTAGACTGACACAATCCAACCAATTGAATTAAGCTGCAAAAATAACATCAGCATCACCACCAAGCCAATTCAAGCTCCTGTTACTGAGCCAGGCAGCATGATGTTTCATTGTTTCAAATGAAGGACGCTACACAAGGAAAATGAGACACTTTGACTGAGCTGCAACCACAGGCTAATGTGCTAATAATCCAGGTGGCAGGTAAGGTTGCTTCCCATTTGTCCTTTATGACAAACAAAGACACGTGCTGTGAGAACAAAAATACAGCTCATACTGTTCATTCAATACCTGCCATACATACACAATTAAACAAATGGCACAATGTAGCACTGCGGCTGGAAAGATCCCAAATTGTTTTGAAAATATGTTATTAACATTGTTTTTAAGCTGAAATCTTCTGTGTGACTGCTAAACTAAAAGATGTGGGCAACTGTTTGTAAAGTGTGTGAATAATGTCATTTCAAATCAATCTGGGATCCCAAGGCTTCTGGAGACTAGGGTGACACTGGACGAGCTGTATGGAGCCACTTTATGTTTTTTCTGTGTGTTTAAAACAAATCCGCATCTACTTCAGTTTTTAGGAGATTGTTGCAATGCTATTTTGCTGTGAAGCTTCAGAAATGTTTTATGGAGTCAAAACTTCACCTGACTTTCAATCAGCATGGGGGTGAGTAGATAATGACTTTTCAAGTCAAATCGTCATCCATTATTTAGTCTGAATTTAAGAAGAAAAAAAGTTTGCCACATAACTCCCTAACGCCACTTTCTTTCTTGTTGCAGGAAAGTTGCAGAAAAGTACCTCTTTTCAGGGAAAATACCCTTTGACTTGTGGTTTGCAGTGCTTTTTCTAGCACAGCATTAAAAACAAAGCATAATATCACACATCCAAAAAAACTTTTTGTTGTTGTTCTGTGTCCGAGTCTATGATTGAAATGCAAGCAGGAACGTTACTGATTATGAGACCTTATGTCCTCTCCTGAACTATTTCTGAGGTTTGAATGTAAACATTTGGCAGAGGTGGAATATCATTTTCTCCCTGTGGTTGTGTGCTTGCCTTGAGAACATGTCTGGAGATGTCTGAATGTGTTTACCTGTAGGTTACAGTAACTATAGAAGCAGCTAGAATATGACAGAGGAGAGGATGAGGCTAGACTCTAAATAATTACTGTTTTTTACAAGAAGGCATTTTTCTTTGGACTGGTTAAAAACATCTTCTCTTTGCTTATCCTCCTTTCTTTTAATATTCCACACTTGTCTTCTTCCTTTTCTCTTTATTTGTAGAGGGGCCATGTACAATATTAAACATAAATGTCGCCAATTGATGCATTGTACCAGAGTTAGCTTAGAGCTAACTTACATCTGCAGTACATCTTGCTTCCTATTTTCCTGTTCTTCTTTCCAACCCTTGTGCATTTTCATATCTTCTGTCCTGTTTTCTTTCATGGTTTTCAGTCTTCTCCACCTCTCCTGACTCATCTCCTCCTTTCACCACCTTACTACTCATGGTGCTGTCACCTATTGACTTGTTTTTCTTCACCACCTCCTTCTCCTCCTCTTCCTTCTCCTCATTTTTCCACTTGTATGCATCCTTTCCGTCTCCTTTTGTCCCTCTTTCCATCATCCAAATGGACATCAATCCATTTACTTTACAATTTCTTCTCAGAGAAATTAATAAAAAGTTCAAGGCATTTCACAGCTGCCTGCATGAGGTGCACATGAGCATGTGTGAGTTTAGACTAAACCACTGCCACAGGGTTTTGTGCACTTGACAACTTCATCAACTCTCTCTCTCACACACACACTCACAGGTGCATATCAAGCAAGGCTGGGCTTGCAGCTAAGTAGCCACACAGCAGCAAACATCTTATTTGTGTGAAATTCTAGATGACTTTCACTGTGTCGGTGCTGCAGGCAGAGGGGCTATTATCACACTGCACCACAATATCAGCAGTTTTCATTTACTTTGTTTTTTATACCCCAGGAGGTTGCATTTTTTTCTCTTGTCCCAAACTCATTCAAATGTTTTCTCAGAGGCTAATTTTCCCTGCTTTATAGGGTATTTAAATACAAGTGTCTGTATTTCTTTTACAAGCCCAGAGGGAAGCAGGAAAATACTTTGGCAGTGTAATTTAACCCCATAAAATAATATATTTTCCAGTCAAAGTTCATCTCCTGTTCTTGTTCCTTGAAGGAATATACTCTCATATTCCTTAAATCATTTGACTGACATGAATTAGTATATATTTTTGTGAATCAGTATAATAAAGATTGGGATTAGTGGAATTTATCCACATCCCTGCTTGGATCCCTCAAATATTTTCAGGAGCTGTGAGCCAACATGTTTCTGCATCATCATTTGCTGCCCTATAAAACATGCCACATTGGTTATGCACAGAAAAATGCACAACTAGTCATCACTCGTATGAACTTTTATCATTTCATTTGTCTTTTAAAAGAAAATAATTGTATTTTCATCTTTCTTGGCAGCTTTAATGAAAATTTTAATGAAGTCATTTGTTTCAGGAACATTTGTGAGGTTAATTTGGCATTTCACTATAGGCAAATTTTGTGAAAAATAAAAAAAACAAAACTCAGGTTGAAAATATCTCACTTTTAATTAGATGTAACTTGCGATTGAGGTTAAATGGTTGTGGCCCGGTGATAGCAGCTCAAAGATATGAGATGGGAGAATGAGAAGGGAGGTATAATTTGCATGACTCAGCTCTGAGGTAAGGGCATTCCTCCAGGGAGCTGCCTGGCTCCTGCACATACTGTAGACCTACAAACAGCTTTGCAGCATCTGTTTTTGTGAAGGGGCTATAAAGAGGATCCAACAGGGTGTACGGAGTCCCCCGGCAAAGAGGAACACTTCTGGTTCATGTCTCAGTTATCTAAACCCCAAAAGGTTCGTTTTAGAGGGTTCACTGTTCAGGGATGTTTCATGCAATTCCATGCTGAATCAAAACTGACATGAAGGACACAGTGGTCTAAATGTGCATCTATGTTAAAGTCCTTTAAGCAGACGAATGTTGTAATCTATGAAAACATTCACCAAAACAGAATTTCAAGAAGCCAGTAAAAAAACGGTTAACTTAAGTTTTCCTTTCTCCTTATTTCTAAATCTTTGCCTAACTTGAACTTGGCAACAAATTATGCTCAGCACATTGATGGTGAACTTTCCAACAAACGTGCATCCTGCCAGGTGAAGGCAGCAATGATTAGTGAGCTACATCTTAAATGTTTTTGCAGCATTACTGCACTTCTCTCCCCAACAAATATCCATAAATCATAATGTGTCAATCATTTAAGTAGCAAATAAGTCTTACCTTGCAAGAGTTGCAGAATGATGAAGACACAGCCACGATGTAGCTGCTGCATGCAGTCTGCACACTTGCTGAGGATATATAGCAGAGTTGATGTAGGAGCCCCTCGTCACAGATTATGGCAGTCTAGTTTTTGGCACGTTGTGTCGGTTACGAAGAGCTTCTCTGACGAGTGGCATCAGGTTGTGTGGCTGCTGTCGACACCTCAGCTGAGGTCTGCAAAGAGCCACAACCTTGAAGTACCTGTCAGCACCGAGAGGGAGAGAGGGAGAGAGGGCAGGGGAGGAAGGGACAGAGAGACAGAGAGAGACGAAGAAGATCAAACTGTCCGCGTCACGTTCAAGTACCTGTACAGTAGACAGAATGATAAAGTCATCATTGACCTGTTCTGAGTACTCATTTTCTTTCTTTTTAATTTAAGTGACGATTGCTGCTAAATAACACTCCATCCCATAAACGTTTCTTTAAAACATAATGGCACTTAAACGTCTGCCTTTAAATATAGCTGATTCCCTCCTTCGCGATGACTAAAGCAGGTTAATTCTTATTTCTTTGCAACCACTGTAAGAATTGTGGAAAATATATCATGTTAACTACTTTATCATCAAACAGCAGGTAGAAATTCTCACCTTTTAAGAGACTATTTGAAAAATGTGACTCTCTACCTTGGTGTCCCATTACAACAAATGTTACTGGTTTGCGGCAACATTTAGCATCCCAGAACCCCTTACGTTTTTTGCCTTGTTTTGTATTGTGAAGTTTGTTTTTGTGCCTTCAAATTCATTCAAGCAACGTAAATGACAGAAAAGTCACACAAATAAAATACTAAAAATAACCAAAAATACACAGCAACATAGCCACCGTTAGCGTTACTATTACATTACAGTTACTTTGCTAGCTTACAAGACAAGTAAAGCTAGCTAGTTAACTTATCACATAAAATTGAGTTAAAAAGATGTGAATAACAATGAACTGCTTACCTTTTCGACTGGAGCGATGAGAAAGAATTAAATCTCCAACAGTCCCGATTTCAGACAAACGATGTGGTGTGTAACTTACAGTCTTCGTTACTTTTCCGTTACAGTCAATCGCCACTTCCACACCCGACCGTATGCCTTTCAAACTAAAACACTTCTGTTCTCACAGGAAGCTACAAAATAAAAGCAGCAAATAAAATCTCATGACAGCGTGCAGAAGCTGGCATTTTTTAATGCACATATTTGTAAATGGGAATGTGCTCAAAACATATATCACAATCATTAGATCACTGGCATGTGCAAATACATTTTGTCATGTCTCTTGGCCATGACTCACTTTTCTTTTTGTTTACTCCTGCCCCCATGTGGTAGTTTTCAGGACCTGCATCAGTATGGTCTGAATTTCTGCCTGTCAATTGTCCTTCATGGACAGGCTCATATTTTCCTGTTTTTCAGTGCATACCAACACCTGCTGAACCCTGTATAAAATGCTCCTATCATTTCAAACCGTGAACCATACATACATTTTAAGCAAAAACACCAAATGTTAATTTATAACAGTCTGTATATGTATAATATACACCTTGTGTATTATTATGGGTGCTAATATGAATGTGCATGGACATGCAATAAAAGTCAAATGAAATGTGTCGCATTATTTTTGGGGACTAAAACTATTCACAAAATAAAAATTCAGATATGTCACAGAATATACAATCAAGTGAAATACTAGAACATCCAAATATCCCTAACTAATTTTGAGTAGTGTATTTTATTTTATTTTACTTTACCTTATTTCCATCTAATTTGATTATTGTTTTGTCTGTTCTCAATTGTGCAATTTAGAAAAAAGACAAAGTACCTAAGTGTTACTGTAACCGACTGTTTTCTCTTGTTAAAAAAGAGTCTCATTGAGGGAGGGGCAGTGGGAATCATGCATAGGCGCTGAAGTATTTTGGCCAATTATATGCACATTTGTGGGGTTATTATCTACATATGAGGCTTTAGTTTGTTAATTTATTCCATAAACGCACAATATTAGAATAAGATCCATCAATTGATCCACTTGCAGCAGGATAAAGA
The DNA here is from genome assembly GCF_040436345.1 of Pagrus major. NCBI lineage: Eukaryota > Metazoa > Chordata > Actinopteri > Spariformes > Sparidae > Pagrus > Pagrus major. The sequence goes on along the minus strand of NC_133225.1, from coordinate 28,730,330 downwards.
CATATGACAGTCAACATTTCTCTGAAAATGGTGTATATGCAATGTAACACAATTATTTTATTTATTTATTTTTCAATTTTTAACACATTTTGATTTGTACATTTTATCTTTCACAGCAACAGTAGTGCTAAGGAGGATGTAGATCCTGCATACACTGGAGATGTGGAATTTAATTTTCCAGATTAATGAATTGATCTTGAATATTATTGAACAAAAACATCGTAATTTTAAGACTGAAAACATCACTGCAGCCGAGTCTTCACAAAGTCACAAAGTAATTATTAAATACAGACAAATAAATGTCTCAGAAACAGACAAAATAAAAATAATGACAGACAGATCCACCCTGTAGTTTTAACAACTCGGTAGCCAATGAGAACGTCAAACGCAATGCAAGCAGGAATATGAGCCAATGACAGTCGAGAGTGGGCGGGCGCTTTGTTGTTGTGGTTGTCAGTTCACTTCCTGCTTTACGGCGTGAAATCAATAAACTGCAGCAGTGGATGCTGAAGTAGGAAGAGAGAAGGAACCGAAGATCTGGCAGCAAAGTAGGTACTTTAAACTACTCTGTTAATCCTATTCTGTAAAGACTTAACCAACTGAAGCCTGTCTGTTACTAAACTAGAGTAAACGCAGAGGATTATGTCCATCTGAAGTGTATTCGTAACAGTTACACCCTCGGCTGCTCACAAGACTGCGACATGTGATATCGATTAGAGAAACACATACGGGGCAGCTATAGCCCTCTCTCAGCTACTGCTAGAAAACCACTCACCGTTTAAATGTTGTTATATTTTGACTGAATAACTAGATTTCAACAATGTAAAAAGGTGTCAGAGGTGACTGTGATGCTTTCAGAAGAGACAGAGCTAAAAAGAAAGTAAAATAAAGTTTTAAATGATGGTTTTCAGTTGATGATATGAGGGGAGGCCTTTGACTGGTCATTTCACCAAAGAACAAATAAACTGGCAGCTGATCTAATGCATATATTTTTGGTTGAAGGCATACTCATCCAGTGAGACTACAAAGAAAGATGGGTTGTATTTGTTTATTTTATAATGTCATTTTCAACATTTTAAGCACCACAAACACTCCATGACCTCTATTTTACTGGTCATATGAAGTTCATGTTAAGTTAATTACATGTGCTTATTCATTAAATCCCGAAATGTGAAATGCTGTGTTAGACTAAAGTCCAAAGATATTCACTTTGTGTCATATGTAACATTTCAAAAGCTGAAACAAGAGAAGATTTGGCTTATGGAAAGGATTAATCAATCATCAGAATAGTTCCAGATGAATTTTCTGTCGATGGATTTATCGATTAATTGAGAAAATTACATGTCAAGTGGATAATTACACACGTCTTGCGTTCCAAATGTTAATATCTGAAAATTACACTTGACTACATCGTGTAAATGTACCATCTCAAGTAAAGTGTCAGAAAACCACAAGCCTAAACGTGAGGTTTTCAAAACCAAAATGTTAAAGGGGACACTATGTAGTTGTGGAGAAGAAATTCAAACTCATTTTAATATTAACAATATTAATGAGGTAATAACACAAACTCAGAATTTTTGTTTTGTTTTACATAACTGAATAAACAAGCTGTTTTCAGAGAAAAATAAGGTCACTAGAACACTGTTTGAAGCTAGAAAGGTGGCAGGGTCCGCCACATATAAAAAAAAAGTAAAACAGTATGAAATTGTGTTGTCCTTTAAGGTCAGTTTGTTTATTCAGTTTATTCAGTGATGGAAACAAACAGAGTTTGTTTATTTAGTTTGTTAAGGCATAAAATTCCATTAGTGAAGATTAAAATTTCATCCCCGAAACTACATAGTCCACCTTTTAAGTAATTTCTAGCCTCATATCATGAAGGGATATCTAATTCTGATTAGTGTATATACTCTAATGGGAGATTGTTTTTGACTAAATAACTCTTTTGAACCTTGTTTTTTCTTTTTAAATGATGGTAGGTGTCCTGCTGGATGAAGCCTCCAAGAAACACAGGTAAAGCAGTGGAGTTCATAGATTTGTCAACCATCAAAAGAAGAGAAATCAGCAGTAAACAGTTTGTTAAATTTCCACACTGGACTGAATCTGTTCCCCAAGAGGTGGACCGAACATGGTGCACGTCTACAACTGCCATCCTTTCTCCTCACAGCAGATAGTCCAGGTAAGTGGAGCCTGGCTGATTCAAAGCAAGTTCTGTAATTTTGTGTCTGTATTTGCACTTATTTTAACCAAATTTACTTTCTGTGTCTCAGGTGGAGCAGGAGCCTGGACTGGTCTGCTGTGGAGGCGGAGCGCTGTTTGTGGTGGCGACTGGAGGATGCAAGGTCACTTAAAATATTTCATTTTATAAACCATAATTGAGTTTTTTAATGTATTTGTGTGGAAATGGTGTCAGAATTCTAACCTCATTGGTAGAACCTGTGATACCTCATTAAATGGATATCCAGTCATATTATGAAATGTTTTCAGGTTGTGGGAGTACTTGTGAGTCACAACACTTTCACGTTCAAGTTTATCTTAAGTCTGAAGAGGCAATCTTTTGGAGATGGGAGGTTTCTGCGGTATACTGACTATGTTGTGGTGTGATGTGTTGAACTGAACCCAGGTGGAGGCCTACAGTGTGGAGCAGGAGGGCTGCCCTCTCATCTGTCGCTTTGCTACCATGGGCAGTGTGAAGAGCATCCAGCACAGCAAGATAGGTAAACAAAAAATCCCACCTTTCTTCCTTTGTCAGCCTCAACAGTAACTACATGAGTATCAATATTCACCAGTAGCAGTTTGCTTGTTTTATATGTGAGTGTAGCAGCTGCTAGCAGGAGAGTTACTGTCTGGTTGGAGGGATAAAAAGAGATTAGTGATAAATAAACCATTTTTTTAACATCCTTGCTTTTCTCTGTACCTCCCCACTCACATCCAGGAGACTACCTGGTGACCATTGAGGAAAAGAACAGTGCCACCTACCTAAGAGCTTACACCAACTGGCGCTACCAGGTATTGACCACGCTTTTAGATAGGAAGCCGGGAATACTGACTCGGAAATATCGACTGCCGACTTGCAGTCAGGGAACTTAAAAAAGTCAAAGAAGGAAGGGTCATTACTTCACTAAATCTTTTTTGGTGCCAGACTGTGGTGATGGCTGTATTGAAGTCTATGGGAGATGCATGGAGAAACACACTAAAACCTAACATATCTATGTCCTATGACTTCTGATAAAGAAATGCCTACAGAAAATAAAAGAGCACATTTCGAGGTTAACGACAACATTGAAAAATGTTTGACAGGGCTGATGATATGGTGACCGTGACCCAGTGTCTCTGGGCCAGAGATAGCGGACAGGCCGGTTGTCCGAAGGGCAGACTAGAGCTGCTCCTAGAGGGGCTAATTAGGAGGCTATATAATCTTGCCTGCTTTAAACTTCTTCATGCCATGTCTTTTTTATGTAGAAATGTATTGCTTTCTATCCAGGCGGAGGAGAAGGCCCGAGTCGGAGTGCGTTTGTTGGGCCACCTGCTGCGTGGGGCATCTGTGCGGGGTGGAGTGCAGATGGAGATCATTGAGATCCCTCTGTCAGAGCGTCCTGTTGCTGTGGCCTGCTGCTCCATAACAGGGGACCTTCTGGTCGGCTGTGAAAACACTCTGGTTCTGTTTACTTTGAGGAGACAAAACCAGCAAACACTGGTAAGAATCCAGGAAGTGACAGCAACATTAAAATACAAGTTTCATTATGTTTAAGCCTTGATAAAGTATTGAGGTGATACATCTATTGGAAGTCTTTATTATCAGGTTTACCTTTCATGAAAAGCATGTTTTTGTCATTGCCAGTTATCTATTGTAAACAACATATTGTACTCATTGATACACTAAATGATGCAGCAGCATAATGTTTTTTGTCTCTGGGGGGAAAAAACAGCAGAATCAGAGTCAGCAGATCCTTCAGAGCACCTGGCCAAACACGCAGCAGAGCTCCAGTCAGAGTCAAGGTAACTTAAGGAAAGTGAAATATAATTGTTAAAGGTACAGTTTGTAAGTGGCATCTAGCAGAATAGACTTGGCAGAAATGGAATATAATATTCATAAGTCTGTTTTATTTAGTGTATAATCAGCCGAAAATAAGAGTTGTTGTGTTTTCATTACCTTAGAATGAGCCGTTTATATCTACATAGGGAGCGGATGTTTATCAGCAGTACATTAGTTTCACTGAAACCTCAGTTTGTGCCTCTCAGAGAGCTGGTGGTAACGGTTACTATACTTAGTAGAAATACTCGATGCTGTTGTGGACGAGTCCATATTGAGAAAATTAGTTTCTTCTCCATGAGGGCCACCGTAGATTCTGGGGCTTCTCCAGTGTCTTCGGAAAGGCAGGGGTGAGCGAGGAGGTGTTGTCGCTAGATGGCTCTAAATACCCAATCTATTACACACTGTGCCTTTAAGGAGGGCTGGGCGATATGGTCAAAATTTATGTTTTTATCATATATGTCTTGCTCAGTTTCTAATCTATACAGATTCAGGCTCACCAATAGAAAAAAGTCATTTTGTAGGTATTTCAGAGTTTGTATTTTCCTGGAAATGGAAAAAATGTTGATGACTCATCCTGCACTCCGGGGTGTATATCAATAAAAAATTGATATGCCATGGATGTATAAAAAGAAGGATGCTGTCAGAGCAGATTGTTGTTATACAAAAACACAACTTCATAACTGGATCAGATTTTATGGAGAAAATACTCTCTGGTTTCCCTCTGCTGTCCTCCGGCTGCTTTCCTCATGTCTGGACAGATAGTTACTAAAGTAACCAGTAGCCTCCAAAGTGACACGTCCGGACTGGGGCCATACGCAGCCTCCGAGAACTACAGTTACAGTATCAAAGTGAGTTTTCTGATAAGCAGATACCTGTAGCCTTTTTTGCTAAGGTAACTGCTAACTACTGGATAACACACATCCACCACTATTGGCTACTGAAGGAGTACAAGGCTGTATTGAAAGAAAAAGGGTCTACTTTGATGACTCTTCCTTATTATCCTGCTCCAACTGCCCTTTGCTCTACTTGATTTTAGGTCAGACATCAACATCAAACCAGAATGTTTCCATCCTGGATTTTGAACGCTCCGTTATTCTGCATCTTCCAAAAATCAAGGCTAAACGGGTACGTTCAAACAATCTTTTTTTGGTGTGTGATATTTTCCTTACGGTTTAATCTATTATCTGCTGCATAATCATACCAAACTATATATTCCATATAACTATTTTGTTTAGATGTTACACACAATGATGCTAATCCATACTTACTGTGGTTTGCATTTTATCACATACTGTTACATAGATACATTACAACAAATATAAGTTATCAAAATTGTATTATAATTAAGTTAGCATAAGACTATGCATGGAACAGAAGGGTTATAAACAAAGCAAAAGTCCTAAATAATTCTTGATAACTTCACAGGCAGAACAGACTTGCATTGGCTTTTGTTTAGGTATTTCTCTAAACTTCTGAAATTGACAGCCTTCGGACTTGGTTGCTCTAAAACCTCCTCTGCCCCCTAGGTGGCGCTGTGTGCAGGATATGTGGCAGTGCAGGCAGAGCTGGAGGTGCTAGTACTGAAACTGGACGCATCATCTGAACCTAAAACCATGGAAGAATCATCAGAAACAACTAGAGGTTTGTATCTTTTTCTATGTTGGTTGGTACTGATGCTTTAGCTTCAAATAGGCTTCTTTCTGAGGCTCCATTGCAGTTGATGGTTATGGATTGTTATTCTGTTTAAAGGATCCTTGTTTCTTTTTTATGATGAAATTTAAAAGACTTGGACACAACAAAAATACAACCCGATTCCAAAAGAGTTGGGATGCTGCGTAAAACATAAATGAAAACAATATACAACTGTGTTTACCAACAATGGTTTTACGAAGTGTTCCTGGGAATAATTTGTGATGTGTGCAGCAGATCACCTAGAAGACCAGGCTGACTTTCTGCTCCTCCCAAGACACCAGGAGTTGCTCGGTGATCGAGCTAAAGACTGTGATATCCCTGTCAGCATTGAAAAGACTGGGCTGGAGGACAGAGGACAATACGCTCTGTCATATGTTCTCTTCAGGTGTGTGTGTGTATTTCTGAGAGGCAGCTTGACCTTCAGATCTCTTGTGTATTTTTGCTACGTGAGGTTTATTTAACTTGTGTCATTTCTGTCTTGCAGGCGTTTTACTCCAGACTTCTTCCAGGGCTGCAGTGTAGAGGAGACTCAACTTCACTCTCTACAGCTCTACCCGCTGTTCACCAGTCAGTACAGCAGACAGTATGAGATACAGAGACACATATACATGTAGACCCACGTGGTAACGCTTTGTATTAAGGCCCTTTAAATAGGGTGCTGCAGGAATGATGTATTTTTGTGCATCTTACTACACTATACTATACACACTTTACTATAATTGTTCAATTTACAAGTTGTAAAGTTACAGTAAGAACAGTTTGCAGCTAAAGTCTGCCTGTAAAATCCGTGTATCATTCGTTCATTCGTTTTTCAAAATAAAACCAAAAATAAGAAAACGAAAAAACTATTCCTTTTCTCAGTATTCGTTTCCTAAACTAAAATGAAAAAACGGATAACGACTCGTTTTTTTCAGTTTTCGATTTTATGCTCAAATGAATAATGGAAAAAACGGATAACGAGCGTTTCCCGTTTCATGTTGCAAGCATTTGACTGCGGTCAAGCCAGCCGTGGTTCGCGTTCGCTTGGTCAAATCAGCCGCACGTTGTTTTCTAGTGCGCGAATATACGGACATTTACGGTAATCGTAAAGACACCGCTCTAAAGAGCTGCTGGTAGTGACAGTGGGGCGGACTGAAGTCACACAGTCAGACCCGTGAAAATTACGATACTTTTTCAGTAATTATTCCTGGTAATATACTGAAGGTATCACGGAGGTTTGCGTACGGATTTCAAAGTAAAGGACGAAAGTCAAAACGTAAGGATATTTCACCCAACTTTTACGTGGAATAAAAAGCTTATTTTCCATCAGCATACTGCTGAACTTAGTACTCCCCAGACTACCTTCATGCATAATATCAAGTACTTTTACTGTGTACTTTTTGAGTAATCCTCTGTCAAAGTCCTTAACAGAGGACGAGAATAAGGACAATTTGCCCAACTTTGACAGGGAATAAAAAGGTTATTTTCCATAAGTAGTCTATGATTCTTATACTGCTGAACTTAGTACTCCCCAGACTACTTGCATGCATGATATCAAGTACTTTTACTGTGTACTTTTTGAGTAATCCTCTGTCAAAGTCCTTAACAGAGGACATGATGAGCACATTTCACCCAACTTTGATGTGGAATAAAAAGGTTAACATGTAAGATTTCAAACAAATGTTTCTGGCTTTTGATGTTGAACTTACTTAGGGTTGCTTTGGTGTTACAAAAAACACACACAAACACAAGCATCTCTTAAATTAGAATGATCTATTTCACATCTATAATACTACTTACATGTTAACCTTTTTATTCCACATCAAAGTTGGGTGAAATGTGCTCATCATGTCCTCTGTTAAGGACTTTGACAGAGGATTACTCAAAAAGTACACAGTAAAAGTACTTGATATCATGCATGCAAGTAGTCTGGGGAGTACTAAGTTCAGCAGTATAAGAATCATAGACTACTTATGGAAAATAACCTTTTTATTCCCTGTCAAAGTTGGGCAAATTGTCCTTATTCTCGTCCTCTGTTAAGGACTTTGACAGAGGATTACTCAAAAAGTACACAGTAAAAGTACTTGATATCATGCATGCAAGTAGTCTAGGAAGTACTAAGTTCAGCAGTATAAGAATCATAGACTACTTATGGAAAATAACCTTTTTATTCCCTGTCAAAGTTGGGCAAATTGTCCTTATTCTCGTCCTCTGTTAAGGACTTTGACAGAGGATTACTCAAAAAGTACACAGTAAAAGTACTTGATATTATGCATGAAGGTAGTCTGGGGAGTACTAAGTTCAGCAGTATGCTGATGGAAAATAAGCTTTTTATTCCACGTAAAAGTTGGGTGAAATATCCTTACGTTTTGACTTTCGTCCTTTACTTTGAAATCCGTACGCAAACCTCCGTGATACCTTCAGTATATTACCAGGAATAATTACTGAAAAAGTATCGTAATTTTCACGGGTCTGACTGTGTGACTTCAGTCCGCCCCACTGTCACTACCAGCAGCTCTTTAGAGCGGTGTCTTTACGATTACCGTAAATGTCCGTATATTCGCGCACTAGAAAACAACGTGCGGCTGATTTGACCAAGCGAACGCGAACCACGGCTGGCTTGACCGCAGTCAAATGCTTGCAACATGAAACGGGAAACGCTCGTTATCCGTTTTTTCCATTATTCATTTGAGCATAAAATCGAAAACTGAAAAAAACGAGTCGTTATCCGTTTTTTCATTTTAGTTTAGGAAACGAATACTGAGAAAAGGAATTGTTTTTTCGTTTTCTTATTTTTGGTTTTATTTTGAAAAACGAATGAACGAATGATACACGGATTCTGTAAAGATGGTGAGTAGATGTGTCTCCGTGTTTGGCATGATGATGTTTAATGTCCGAGACAACCTCTATACTCTCATTTAGCCACTTAAAGAAAATGTAAACGCTTTAACATTCAAACTTGGACTATTTACTGGTATAAATCTCTTCAGTTTATGTTAACCACAGACATTATTTCAGGCATTTATTCGAAAACCTGTTGACTTTGAGAAGAGGGAGCCAGGAACGCAAAAATGCTCATTTATTTCCAGGCTTTGAGACTCATTCCTGTAGCAACCTAGAAGCACTTGTATGTTTTGACAAGATGCTTATTAACATTAATACATCTATATAAACATTAATAATAGCATCATAAACATGATGTTGGATAATAAAACATTTGTAAGCACTCATAGAAAATGTTAACAGTTTATAGACACTAAAAAACATTGATAAAATCCTTATGAGTTACTTATAGTTGTATCAAAAAGTATTAAAAACACATTTATTGCGTTTAACAAACCTAACAATAAATGCGTTATATAGTCTTAGTAATGTTAATGAGCATCGTATAAGAACTTAAAAGGACTGTATATGCATAGACCTTAATATAAAGTGTGACCACCGACATATAGAGAGAAAGGGTATCAGTATAACAGCAGAATTCTGTAAACTGTAAAATCAGACAGAGCTGATCAAATATAAACCACGATTCTGTTACCACACTGCTTATTTCTTGCTTAAAATGTGTTCAGAGCCATATTCTTGTGCACTTTTAAAGGAAAAGTTCACCCAAAAATGAAAATCCAAAACATGACAAATATTTTCTTTTTTTTGTCAAACATGGTTTATTCTGTCTCGTTCTCTCCAGGTAAGCAGTCAGTGTCTCAGGAGGAACCAGCATGTGTGTTTTGCTTCTTCTCTCTCCCCACTGCCGGCTACCTGTACAGTCTGAAGGGTGGTGTCGAGCTTCTCTCAGCCTATCAGTATCCAGAGAAGGTCCTGGAGGCGGTGCTAGCAGACCACCTGCTGCACGTCATAACCAAGTACGTCTCTGTCTGTGTCTCTCTGTTGTAGTCTGATTTGATGTCTTCACTGAATCACAGCTTATCACTGGATCAACTGATATGACAGAAACCACATCATTATCACATTTAAAAATCAGTCATGACAAATCATGTAAACTAACATTGAGTCTTCATTCATAGACACAAGATTAAAGATTGACTATGTTATGATTTCAGTTGATCATACAAGTAAGCTTGTATCTTGCTTTGTGTGTATGGTAGGAGTGCATTGCAGTGTTTCACAGTGCGCTGTGCAGCAGTAGCAGCCAGGATTGAAGACCCCTACATCGATACCACCATGAAGGTATGAGCCTGTCTTTAACTATTCATTCCCACCACTGTCCTCAACTGTAGCTGCGTTGCGTTCCACGGTGCACATAAACAGTGCTTCATGCTCCCTGTGCAGGGAATGTGGAAGGGAACTTCTGAACACCCTGCATCGTCACCAACTCAGTCATCACTTATTCCTTGTGTTACCCCGATAATGTAAATACCTTGGATACCTGTTATGGCTATTGTGGAAATTATACACCACCAAAAAAAAAAAAACTTTAACTAATACCATTCCAAAACGGATTCTATTGAGAACGTGATTAAATGTGATTTGACAAGATATAGACTACATCGTCATTCCTGAAGAGATTAATAGTATGCAGATTGTTTACAGATGAGTACTTTTATGTATATTTATGAAGATTATAATCTATCATGTCGTCTTTGATAATTAGGAATCGAACATGAAATTAATACCAGGTCTCAGTCACCCTGTTGTTGTCACCATTGTCAACCTGCAAAAGCAAGCAAAAATACCGGAGCAGTCAAGAGGTCAAAGACAGCTCTTTTCCCTAAAAATATGAGAGAAATACTAAAATAAATATAATGAAATAATAAATAAATATGAATATTCAATATTATATGAGCATTGTTGTTTTTAAGTATCTTGAATATTCATATGAACAGTGATAACGGTTCAAACTGAGCTCGATTGTGTGAGTGCAGTGAAGCTTTTGGCTGTGAAGCTTTGGCGACCCCTAGTGGGGGCTGGGACCCCCAGGTGTATTAAGGTAAAACATGTCAGGCTGTGGATTTGTCAACCTGCAATACAATTTCTCTGCTATCCAGTCAGTTCTGATGAATCCATACTGATTTTCGTTGTAATCAAAATCACAATAGTTTTTGGAAATATTACATGGTGTTCAGTATTATGAATATTTGGTATTTAGAAGATAAATCCAAATATTTGTGTGTGTGTGTGTGTGTGTGTGTGTGTGTGTGTGTGTGTGTGTGTGTGTGTGTGTGTGTGTGTGTGTGAAGGCTTGTCCACCCTGCAGCCTGGAGGTGTGTGCGCTCAGGATGCAGCTGTTTATAGGTCTGCGGTCAGTGTGTGTCCACGGCTGCCACGTCATCCTGCTGTCCACCGCCGACACAGACACACCAGAGGAGAGCGAACGTACCACACAGCGCAGAGGCCTGTAAGTCACAGACACACACACATACACACATGACCTTGAGAGTGTATCGATCATACGCCTTTTAGTTTGAAAAGCTTCATCCGACATGTCATCAGATTCCTCCCTGCCGGGATACTCTGAAGGGGGACTTCATTAGCAGGCATACATGCATTTATAAACCTGTTCACTGTGTGTGTGTGTTGTTATTTTAGCGAGTTGAAAGAGCACACCATGCTGACTGGTATTTTCCTGGCGGTGGGAATCGATCCCGCAACCACGCCGGCTCTGGAGAGCCTTCTATCACGCCCCTTCCTGTAAGACAAACCCTGCCCCCCCTTTAGTGTCTGTTGTCACTTCCAGGCTGAGCTGCAACGCCAGGAAACCCTTGAAATACTCTCCTAAACAGATGGTTTTTAACCGAATCTTTAGATTAGCTGTTATTTGGAAGGGAAACCTTGACTTAACAGATTCTGTTTCACCTTTAAAATGTAAAAAAAAAAAAAAAATTGATTTGATTTGATTCAATTCATTTGATTCAATTAATTAAGAAATTCAACTATTTTGATCATTTCAGACCTAAATTCTGTAATTATGAAGCTAATATTGGATCTACAGTGATGGCACTAATAATAGTAATGAGAATTCACGTTTGTTAATATATGAGGACTGACAAGCTGTTAAAATGATACACACAAATGTTGAAAAACTAAATCCCGCAAAAAATTATTCCGTTTCAAGATTACATTTGACCATATCCAACTAAACATATTTACACCTTTTTAAGAAAAATTTAAAGCACTCAAATTCCCTGTAATTCCTGAGGCTTTGTTTTTGATTCTATGAACTTTCTAAATAAATGCATAAAAGGTCTACCCATTTCCTTACAAAACTCTGTACAGGAGCTAAAGTAACCTCAGAGGCTTTACAGCTTGGTCTAAAAGTGACAACACTTCCTGTTTTAGTCCCTAAACCTACCAAACCATAACCTGCCTAACTGCCCCCAGTGTGTGTGACTTTTAGCTCACAAACTAATCACATTTGGACTGAATTAAAAAGATTTTGTTCGGTTAACTTAAAGATATAATATTTAGGAATTCTGCATTAAAATGTTTAAAGACGGCAAGACCTTCGTTATATATTTAGTTGAGTTGTGTACTTAGATCATCCTAAATGTTGACAACAATGTTTAAACCCAGAGAAATCTACAGATTTACTTAAGGTGATGGTGTGTTTTATTTGGTTGCCAGTCTCACATTTTTATTGGTCATATGTGAGCGGACTGTAACGTGATGTGAAAAATGAGACCTTCCCCGTCTCTCTCGCTTGCCTGTACAAGCCTGTGGATGATTTGTTTAAGTTGTTTAATGCTGCTGGACTGTGGACTTCTTTGCGAAGGACTCGAGTCAGATTTTCTGTGACAGTCTAAAGGACGTGACTGTGATGTCATACATGTTTTTGTGTGCCTCGTCTCAGTGCCGCTGTCCGCTCTGCTAACAGATAGCAACAGTAGCTGACATTAGTTTAGAAACGGAGTCCACTAACATAAACTAACAACTGACTTCCAGTACAACACAGAAGTCCAGAGAGCCCACAGATCGCCTTTATCAATTTTGTGGGATTGGTGAGAATGGGTAAGATAGGGCAAAGATAATGGATGTACATTAATCCGATTATTATAATTATGGATCATTACAAATATGCTTAAATGTAGTGACGCAGATGCTGTAGTCCCCATAATCCCAGCATGCAATGTCCTCGCTGCTTTTGTAGTTTCCAATGCATGTGCAATGTCATGACACACATGGAATCATTTTTCAACTTGGTTCATGGAAAACCTGACATGCATTGTTCAGTTTAGTGTTTGTGTATGTCTTCAGTGTGTGTGTGTGTTCAGTGTATCACCTGTGTCCTGTAAACATACATCCATTAAGACAACGAGTTACACATTAAAAAACTATATTGACATGATTGAAAATGAGGATAAAGAAACAGCAGAGATGGAAAAACATCAGTTGTTGTAGTTAATGTCAAGGCCATTATTTTCCTCAAGCTTTAAAGGTGCAATATGAGAGAATTCACCACCTGTCAAAATCCAAACAGATAGGGGGCAGAATATCACCAGGGAAACCTTAAATTGCTGCTAACTGTAACCGCAGTAAGCTTTCTAACTTGGTTAGTTGTGAGTTAAACTAAAATTCTTACATACTGCACCTTTAAAGTAACTTTAAATAGGAGCAGGCTGTATCATAGTTTTTAGACTGTGACAACATCATGGTACACAGCACCAAATGAATTTTATATTATATATATATTTGTATTGCCAAAATAAACACTCAACTGTCAAGCCAAACACAAGGAAGCCGAGTCTAAGGTGAGTTAAAACAAGACGGCAGGACACAAAATGTAAAAACACAAAAAGTCAATATGAGTAATTACAAGTAGAAGGAATAAAAGCGATAAAACAGGTAAAATCACAGAAGAAGAAAGAAAAACCAGTAGTCTGTGTGATTATACTTCATGATAGCTCTCTGTGTAACCTCTGACCTCAGGAGCAGGAAGTGGACAATCTCGTCTCCCAAAGAAACCAGAACAGTGGGACACGGATGGAACCTCTATGTTGTCGACACCGTCTCCCCCCTCACTCTTTACCAAGAGATGGTAACAACGATAGACTCACTTTATTAACCTTGTTGTCTTCTTTGAAGTTGTATTTCCTAAAAAAAAAATAATTTCATCTTGCTTTAAGAAAGTAAGATTTTCAGATTGGATTACAGACAGAAAACACTTTATAAAGTTACATATATTTACACTCTGATTATGCAGTGATGGAATGTAACTGAGTACGTTTACTCAAATTCTGCACTTCAGTTCAGTTTTGAGGTGTTTGTACTTTTCTGAGTATTTAGATGTTTTGCTACTTTCTTATTCCACTCCACTACATTTCAAAAGGAAATGTTGTACTTTTACTCCACTACATTTATTTGGTGGCTTTAGTTACTAGTTACTTTTACAGATTACCTGCTGCATCAGAGCCAAAAGTAGCACATTTTTAAATGAATTTATTGTATCAGCAATCAGATAAAAACAACACTGATTCCGATAATCAGAAATATTAATTGGATATTGGATCCGATAATCAGTCAGCCCACAGTGTACGGTGTATATATCTATACGATGTTTTTACTCAATTACTATTTGTATGGGCAACTTTCGCTTTTACCAAAGTAATATTTTAACATGTCATGTTTGACTTTTGGGTACTTCAAACAACACAATGAATATGTTTGAGTCTTCATATTTACAGGTTGAATACAGTCAGAAGTATGCAGAGACTAACCCAACGGCCCAGAGCCTGCGGCACCTCCTCAGTGAAGCTCACCTCCTCCTCCGAGCCTCCTTACTCCAAACATCAGGGCAGCAACAAAACATCGAGGGAGAGCCCGCGGTGTCTCCAAAGACAGACACAGACGGACCATCTGAGAAACAGACAGACAGGGAAGAACTGGAGGAGGCGTTGAGGCAGAACTGTGCACAGCTGGGAGACTGTTTCAGCAGGTAACACACACACACACACACACACACACACACACACACACACACACACACACACACACATATATACTGTAAACACACATTTAGACTAAAGGGCAAACATCCCATAAAAAGCTTAAACATGACAGTAGTCCAAATTTTACAATGATATAAAACAGAGAAAAGCAGCAAAGAATCAATACATTTTGTCTCCATAAATGATTTATTGATGATCAGAGTTGTTGCCAATGATTTTTCCGTTGATCGACTAAAAGTTGTTTCTTTCCTGCTCTGTAAGGGGCAGTCAGAAGGACTGCCACCTGGCTCTGCCATACTATAGGATGTCTGGTCTGTCAGTCACAGAGGTCATCGCCAGGAACCACCCACTACCCAGCAGCCCTCACTCCTACGGCCCTGGCTTCCTGTTTTACCTGAAGCATTACCTGTTAGAAGAAACAGAGCAGAGCCTCAGTCAGGTACATTCAAACATCCCTGTAGGCTCGTGAAGTTAAGGTTGTTATGAGACTTCTATGACCAGGAGGTATTTTGAGATCTGTTTTGAAGGAGCCATTCTGAATAAATCATAGTTACATTTACTTTGTAGTATTAGAATGAACAACATGGAACGACCATCACTGCATCACTGTCGGTGCTTCTGTGCATCTAAGTTCTCCCTGAATACAGCCAAACATCACTGTTTATGTCTTCAACGAGGTCTTTCCTTTGCTTACAAGAAAAAGTGACTTTGACACAGCTATGATATAACCTGTAAAATATGTATAGAATGTGTTATTAAGCAGTTACTAGCGTATGCACTATCATTCTTATGTTCGTCAGTTCATCAGCTATTTTGTAAACATTTGTTTCAACAGTTATCCATAATACCGTCATTAATGTACAAGGAAACTAAAGAGACAGTGGAGTTAAATAATTCTCTTTCTGCAGGAAGAAGCTGATCAGGTCATAGACATTTTCAGCCAGTCAGAGCCCTCACAGCTGGTCAGTGTGTGTGCCAGCCCGCCCATGGTAAACATCAGTCCTGAGCGGACGCTGCAGATCTTACAACGTCTGGAGGACACAGCTGGCGTGTCCGTCCCGCTGACGATCACCATGGCAACCATGATGCTGCTTTTGGACGACGTGCCGCAGTACACACAGCTGATGGAAAGACACGCTGAGGTCAGAGAGGGATGTGTGCATGTGTGTGAAATCTGCACTTTATCTGCACACAAAAGTTTTTCTCTTTATGTATTAGTATGAGGTAAAAGTTGATTTCACAGTGTATTGACGACAGAATAATGGCACCAGCAGCCTTTAGATTGGTTCCCTAAAAACCCCCGCATTAATGGTGCTTTTTTTTGTGCCACTGGGCATGAAATCTCCTGGGAAAATGAAGGCTGACTGCTTTCACATCTCCATTATGAACTAAATGAATGAATGAACGTTTTGTCCTGTGTTGGGGGTAATTGCTACTCTGAGGAAAACCAAGCGATTATTCTTCAATTCAAAGGTTTGAGACCAGCTACCTGATATGTAGGTTTTTTGAATATAATTTATTTTACACAAAACCAGCTTTCATAGAAACATTAATAAAAAGCAATGGAGTTGCACAATTCATCCAAATTGGGGGTGACACAATATTGCGACATTAACGATAACTTTGATAGAAAACAATGTAATATTGATATCATGTTAATAATACACATATGATACAGGGTGTCCTTGTGCATCTTTTGTTTATGAGCTCATCTGGTTGACTTACATGTTGACACTACATGTTGTGTAGTTGATAGTAATTGTTCATTATGTGCAACAATTATTCTATTATTATTTTTTATTTTTTGTGGTTACAAACTCTCTCCACCTCCTTAAACCCGTATTTTAAAGGTAATTTATTAAACAAAAAAGGAGACAAAACAAACAGTAAACAAAGTTAAAGATGGATTTGATTTGTTTTTTCACCCCAAATTTCTATTGATATCACGATAATTTTGTTATCATGAATTTGTTTGTCCACAGTAATCGTGTAGTGGAAATCTGATAGTGTGACGGCACTAATCCAGATATTATCGTAATAGTACTATGGCCACGTATCCAAATCACTGATTCGCAATGTTTTGATGAAGGCTAAATGTGTGACAAAACAGCGTTATAATGAAGTACTGTAGTGCTCCAGATGTACAGACCCAAACAAATCACACATCACATCATCATGATTTTAATAGATTTTTCATCGAAAATAAAAACAACTTGTGATGGAAACATCATTCCCACTAATCAATTGTAATATCTATCTGCACTGTATCATGCAGCCTTGTAGGCATATAACAAAAAGTGATGTGAACAAGTAATTTTAGTATAAGACAGATGTTTTCAAACAGCTATTTCTTGCATGAAAAACAAAAAGGGCTTTGATAGTTAAATAATGTTTCAGGGCACACCAGTATGGCTATGAACGCTAATAATTGAATGCAGCATTTCAGAGTAGGAGCATTGTAGAAATTAGTGATGAATCTTTTTGACACCTTGCAGTTTGCATTAAATCAAATTGGACTGATGAGTGAATCTGATTGGATGCGGAAAATGTCTCACCAGCCACCACTGGACACACTTTATTTACAACTCAAGCTAATGAATAATTTTACTCTAACTGAAAGCAACATTCTGTAGAAATTGGCATTTTGTGTCATTTGGCGCCCCCCACAGTTTCTGAGTGCAACACCACTGTTGTAAATACAAATCCCAGGTCTGTAACAGTTTATCAGATGTAATGAAGGTGTTAACTACAATCAAAAGTCATTACATCATAACAGTGTTGTGTGTTGAAAACTTGTATGTTGAAGTAAACATGTATGTAACGCTGTGATCCTACCCTCTCACTGAATACTGTGATAGAGTGGCAGAGTGATTGAGACAGAGACACCATTCACCATATTACAAGACACTGTACCATCAAAATGATTTGGAAGCTGTTAGTTGTAGTTAAAGTTGCTTTAAGATCTGCTTGTGGTGTAGGCTGGACAGAAGCTGTAGAGAGACATGGTTAATTTTTCTTGTTTCTAATGAACAGAAAGGAGAAATTGTGTTACTCAATACATGTTCAGCATGTGTTTCTCAATCCAGTGACATCTGCAAGCAACAGTTTTTGATGGATACTATCCAACATTCATTCAGACATTTCCTGGAGGCAACTATTTTGGCACATTATAAAGCTTTAAAACATTATAACTGGTTATACCTGTTGCTTGTCAGGTGTCCTTTACAAAACTAGTGATTGTATCGGGACAACTTGCATAAATAATTGTTAAAAGAGAGTGCAGAGAAGGTCAAAGGAATCAGTAATTGGGAACGTGAATTCTCAGAAAGGTGTTTGTGTGTGTTCAGATGCTGCTGGTGTACGGGTTCATCGAGGAGCCAAGGCTGTTGCTACATGGTGGAGGTGGAGGCCAGCACACACACGTCTGCCCCACAGTGTTGACTCGCCAGTTGGCAAAGTCTCAACCGGGGCTGCTGGTGGCTGGCATGGTGGCTTTACATGAAAACAACAAAGTTCAGCTGGAACAGGCTGATCACATATTCAAGGTGTGTGCTAGGAGATGAGAAGTAACAATATATTACTTATTTGTCACATTGGTTGATCAATCTTGGAAGATCTTGGAAATAATAGCAAATAATAGTGTGTGTGTGTGTGTGTGTGTGTGTGTGTGTGTGTGTGTGTGTGTGTGTGTGTGTGTGTGTGTGTGTGTGTGTGTGTGTGTGTGTAGGAGCTGGGCTGTGAGAATTGCTTGCAGGTGGATTTCTGGGAGGCGATGCTCATGGCCTCCTCACAGGACGCTGTCATCCAGGAACTCCTGTTCCGACTGTCATCCGTCTACATCGACCGGCTGACAAACACAAACTCAGATACACAGTCCAACCCTCCACACACACTTTCAAGACGCAAGTACCTGAAGAGCGCCGATGATCTGGTACGGTAGCTGAAATTTTGATTAAATACATGTTTGAATTGATTAAATATGTTTTTGATTAAATATTTTCTACACTTGAGACTAAAAGTATGTTAATAAACGTATGAGACTGGCAGAACACATTTGAAAGTATAAGCTGTCCAAAAATACATATTTTTTGGCTGTTTGCAAGGAAAATTTTTATGTATGAGGTTCAGAAGTCAATTCATCTACACAACACTCTCACTTGCTAAGAGGGCTGCATGTTTGTGTGTGTTTCAGATAAACTCGTGCTCCCATTACGGCGCTCTGTACCCGTGGCTCACGGTTCTCAGTCCAGCTCACACTACCAGCTCCCAACACCAGGAGGCGCTACACAAACTGCAGGTAGTTTACCTATGAACCAAACAAGTCTGCTTCTGTTACACCCACAGCAAGTCACTAGCATAAAGAATGACGAATCAAGGAGGTAGATATTAAACTGTTTTTATTACAGAAGTTTAGCTTTAAAAAAGTATGCTCACCCACTTTAACTTCCTCGCTGTTAGTTCACAGAGCACAGTCCACATCACACCAGTGCACACTGTAATAAATAAGTCTAACACACTCAGTGATTAACACTGTAAAAGGTTACACACCTTTTACAGTGATTTCACAGTGACATTGATTTTGTTTTCACTGTAAACCATGAACATCACAACTGACTGACTGAGATTCAATACCCATATTTTTTTGCCCGCAACCAAGTTGCTTGTCAGGACGGACTAGACAGAACAAAACAAAAAGCGAATAGTGAAAACAGTCCCACGGCAAGAGCAGCTAATCAACCGAAAACACTTTATTAAAAACTACATAGACTAACTTTAAAATACCTTCCGTGTTGATACTGCTACTACCACTACTGCTGCTACTCTCATACGGACCGCCAGCCGCTTTCAACCCAGCAGGAAAGCAGGTCTGAAATAATTGAGAACAACAAATACCGCACACATTAAAACCTGACAGCACACAACAATACACACATAAACCAGCCTTAAGCCTCCCAGTTGTTTATGGTCTTGCGGTCTTCCCTGCACGACAGCATGGAATGAGGTGTGACTGCCTGCCTTCAAGCTGTTATCAGTTGTAAAATAAGACTTGAAAAATAAACTGAATTAATCATTAACAATTTACAATCTTGTGTCAAATTACACTACAATAAGAAATTACAACAACACAGCTACATTTAGCCCCCTAATAACTGAGTATTTACTTGGTAAAATATACATTAAATTATAGTATATTATAGGACTGTCATCACGGGTAATAGGTAGGTAATTACAGAGAAGCTACAGCTGAAATATGAAGAAAAACCTCTTCTATTACTCATCAATTCAACTAAAAATAGCACAGTTGTGACCGGTTAAAGCTGGTAATAACTCAGATATAACTACATACTGTCTAGAAAAGAAGGCTACCAATTATTTAAACCAGCCCTAGTTTGATTATCTAGAAATTAAGATAAATTAATAAAATTATATTGTCTCATATAGTGTTATTTCATGTTTTAAAAGTCTTGCTTTCTTCTACTTTTTGTCCTGTGATTTTAACCTGAATCATTCCTGTGTCCCTGTGTCTCCAGTCTCTCCTGTGCGGTCCATCACTGTCTATGGGCTCCGTCGGGCCTCTGATGGAGCGTCTGTCAGAGGAAACCTTATGGGGCTTCAGCCTGCACCTCCTCTGTGCCACCAGAAGGGGGCAGTATGACAGGAGCATTGAAAAGCTGCTGGACCGATGTCCTCAAGCCATCATAGCCTACGCCAATCACCAGTTACAAGACAAAAATATGGTTTGTGCTGAGCAGTAGTCGAACTGTGAATTGTGATTTTACTCTGTCACGTCTCTATGCTTACAGTGAATCTTAAAATATGTCACCCTGTCGGTCTCATCTCTGCAGGTGTTGTGGTGGCAGAAGCTGCTCCCTGAGCTCTGTAACAGAACGAGAGCTGCTGCAGACAATGGTATCCTATTGGCTGCTCTTAAAGGTAAAAACCTTTCCTAAATTATAATCAGTCTGTTAAAGCTATCCCAGTACTTAGATCTGATTTTAAGGCTAGGTGACTACTTCACATATATTTGTCAGAGGCCTCTCATATTTACTTGGACTTATTTCTATATTATTTTTTAAATTAGGAGGTCACTTTGAGATCAAGACCTCATTTACAACCAAGACCTGAGATTAAAAAAAAAAAAATCAAATAGAATAAATGAAAAAAAAACAAAAAAACAGAAATGGTAATGGCATAGAAATATATTAATAAAATAGGCAAATTTAAATATACTATCATATAGGCAACAGCATGACAAGCGTTACGATGCATTGTGGGTAACATAGGTGCCTAGTTTTGACAAGGATGCAGAAAAATTTAATAAAAAAGACGATATCTCCCATTTTCAGCTGCATCGATTTTGGTCCTTTTTTAAATACTGCCCTGTGTGAGTCCAACAGTGTTATAGGAGTGTAATGCTAAATCATTGGAGCACTCTTTCAATAACCACAATTTCCACAGATAAGCCATGCAGTACAGTGTAAAATACTCGTTGTACTAGTATTTTTGTTGTACGGTTAGTATTTTCTGAGGAAGATGCACTGGAATGTCTCAAATCCTGTCTACAACCCTGATCTCACTGAGGCTGTACCGACCCTCTTCAGCACCAAGAGTTGACATTTTCTCTCAAAAGTAGAATAAACATCCAAGATGGTGTTCAAGAGTGAGATGAGCTCTGGTGTTGATGTTTGGTTGCCTGGGTTTTAACGTGGCTGGTTTCCATGCCCACAGAGACGCTGGTTGTGGTTGCCATGGAGATGAGCCCCGCAGAGTTCCTGGAGCTGATACCTGACGACGGCACCGCCTCGTACTTTCTGCCCCACCTGTTGAGATGCAGCCAGAAACACTTGCTGGCCTGACACACATGACTGGACGTCTGTTTCACACTGATTTGAGTAAACTGAAGGACAAGAACAAATGCAGTCTGTGGTTGCTGCACTGGAGCAGTTGTGGGCTCAGTGATTTGCTCAAAAGACCCTCAACAGTGGTGTTGAATCATCCTTAAACTGTGTCTAAAAGATGGTTAGCTTTGATTCAACATAATGCTGTGACCAGCACTTTGTTTGTCCTCTGACAATCATGGACAAGTTTGTGATGATACAAGGACTTGACCACCTTTTCAGCATTAACAGTCCGGTGTGTAGGATTTAGTGAAGTCTGGAAAAAAACCCTTGTCTCACCCTGCAGTACAATGGCCGCTAAAAGATGAAAACTGAAAGTCCCTCTCTAGAGCCAGTGTTTAGTTTGTTTGTTGGGCAAGTGTAGAAACATGGTGGTGCAAAGAAGGACCCACCCCCTCTGTAGATATAAAAGGCTCATTCTGACGAAAACACACCAATGATTAGTTTCAGGTGATCTTAGTATCAGTGCTCCCGGGACAGCATACTTTTGGAAGTTAGCATCGCCCTGGTTCCCTCGACAAAAAGCCCATGGAATTTTTCAGTTGAGGGGATTATTTCCGAAAGTTTATGATACTGACCCGTTTAGATCAGCAAGATAATCTTCACAGATGAACACCACTGATTTTTGAAGCATAAATGCGATAACTACATAGCAGTTGCATGAGTTCAACGTCACCTCCATTAACCTTCCATTCTATAAACACTTTACTATAACTTGATCAATCTGCAAGCTGTAAAGTTAGAGTTAGAATAGTTTCCAACTAAAGTCGGTCTGTAGAGATGGACTAGTGAGCTGATGAGTCTGTTTAATGTCCCAGACAAGCTCTGTAGTCTGATTTAGCCACTTATTAGCAACCACCTTTTTTGTAGACACAGAAATGCTTTTGAATTTAAATGTGGGGTATTTACTGGCAAATTTTATATCGTGGAACAAAACATGAAAATATCCCATATAAATATCAAATATAAGTTTGTGTTAATCACAGACCTTAGTTCAGCCATTTATCCCAAAAAAAACTCATTCGAAAAACCTATTGACTTCAGGCAGGGGAACCAGAAGTTATTTCAGTGTTTTAGGACTCATTCCTCCAGCACTAGAAGTCCTACACAACATAGTTACACAACATAGATGACATGTCATTTTTGCAACGTTATAAAATACGTCTGTATCTCACAGCTGCAGAGAAACATTTCTAAATATTGTATGTATATACTCTGTTAGGTGATAAAGTAAAAGCTCAAATGTTTAGCTACTATGAAAATGTATTTTTATTTATTAAGGGTGCTATAATCCTTAATCCAGACAGTTAAAGCACTGAAGAGCTGTGGGGTCCATCACCAGATTTCAGTCCACAACATTTTTGATTCAGAAGAATAAAAACTTTTTGAGTTTCATGATTTGTCCTCTAATAACCTTTTGATTTGCTATCATGTGTCATAATTTCACAGCTGCTGAAATGGGAAACATTTGATTAGATTTAAATTATGCTGCACAGTTTACACTGTACAACCTTTATCTGTGATGTTTTCAGAAAGGCAGAGTAAGTGAGTAATTTGGACTTATATTGATTACAGATTAGTCAGTGTGCAGTTTTGCTAAGTCACCAGAGTTTCACAGAGAAAAAAGGCATTACTTCAAACAAAAAGTCTTTAGTTTGACCCTGTACAACCTGATTAGATAATAGATCAATGTAGGGTAGTATCTGCTGTCTGCTCTGCAAACTTTTGCAAACTCATTTCGTCTTATGTTTTAGGCTGTTTTAGCTCAAAAAATGTCCTCCTTGACAAAGACACTAAAGTAAATCACCTTAGGGGTTATGGCGCCTAAAAGTTCCAATTTAAGGCTAAAAATCAGAGTTTATTTAATCTTATCACCAGTTATGTTGTTTCTACTTTGGGATTTATTGGGATCGTGTTAAGTGCTCAATTAAAAGTGACTCAATCACCAGATAAATGATGAAACAGGCCACAAATGATGTGTAAAGAGGTGTTGATTAATGACATTAGTGAACTCTTTACCTAGCCTACACAAACCATCTGAGACTCCTTAATATTTAAATTGGAATAAATACTTAAAAAACTTCAGCATGTCTTAACTCTAAAGAAGCTGTAGAGCCAACCATAGCTAGTTCACTCATCTCTCCACCAATGAGAGCTTCATACCACAGAGCCAATCGCACCCTGAGAGGACAGCTCAGAGCCAATCAGAGCTTCAAACTCTGATAGATCTCAGCTTGTGGTAATGAAAGCTCAGCTGTTTAGAGGATTGGAGGCCAGGCCACCATCACCTGAGGAATATTTGGAGGTTTGACTGGAATTAGAGAGGTAACAGAAAGCAGCAGCAGGCATGAAAACGTTAGAGATGAGAGATCAGTGAGGTAAGAAGAACTAAGGCAATATAAAGGGAAAGAGGAGAAGGAAAGGTTAAAGCAGACAGGAATCTAAGACAAAACGCAAAAAGTTAGAGAGAGGACCTAAGTAAAGGAACAGTAAAAAGGAGGTTGCTCTGAAAAGGAGTTGAAGAACAAAAAGTAAGCATTACAGGAGATTTCAAAATCTGCATCAAAGGGGATGAAGAACGAGAGGAAGGCGACGTTGCTGGCCATCAGAGAAAACATTGAGATGGAGCTGTTCTCCTCAGAGGAGCTCTGTGTGGTGATACCAACACAGGAGAGGAAGAAGGAGGATTACAGCTTTCACTGGGTAAAAAAAAACCACAAGAAAACTGTTGGGAATTTCAGACTGCTGTGTTCACTAACAGGTCTGCTTAAATTCACAGAAATGTAAATAGCATGTTCTGCAGGAAGCCACATAGAAAGGGGCTGTATTACAAATATGTTAAGTTGTGATTTTTTTAGTTTGTCTCTGATTTTTGTGATTCTTTGAGTGTTGTTATTCTCACCAATGGCTCATTTTTCACTGTATTGGAATAACATTCATACTGAACATCCAAGAAACAATAAGGATAATTTGAAACATTTATTTATTTAAATAGTTGTTGCTGAATGGTTAGGGTTAGGAATCATGTTTTACCCAAACGAAGAATCTTTCATTTTCAAAAATGCCCAAATCTCCACTAGTTTTCCCTTGTTTGCAGCCAAATTTGAATCTCTGTAGTATTACTAATAGTTTTGTCACATCCAGCATTAAAAATATAATGCTCACAGATCCTGATAAAGCTAAAACCTACATCTTTTGACTAAACTGGTTTTGATTTACTTGAAACTTTTTATGTGAAAGTGTTAAAAAAAAAATAAAGCTGTTATATGTGGAGTAATATAAGATCTTTGATTTCTTTAACATTTCATATATTTCTTTTTAAAATAGCTCATTTTTTTGTACTTTGCACTGGCTATAATGTTACATCCAGTGGCTTAATTTCATAGGCACATTTGTTCAATTCAAGGTTTTCTTGGTTCATTTGCAAACACACTTCAAAAGCTTTGCAAAACTATAGAAGACCAAGGAGTCCTGACTGTCATGGACTTTCCTCCACAGTCACCTGACCTCAACCCTACTGAACCTTTATGGGGGCACTTGAAGACTGAGAAAGCCAAGTATTCTGTGACATCACAAGAGGGTTTGGTTAACAAATCATGCTGGGCTAGAGAGCGGAAGTTACGCCCTTTCCAGTTTCCCTCATGGGACCTTGTTTAGCAAACATTATGTATTGTATGACCAGTTTTACCATGTTACCATTTGTTAATACTTTTTCTGTGCCTAGGTGGCAGCCATGTTGGTGTTGGTTACGTATGTAGAGCGAAACGATGTAGTGCACCGAGCAGTTTCACACAAAACAAGATGGTATTTAACTAAATTTACGACAAACAGCGACTTCATTGACTTGAACAATTATCTTTTTAATTCACAATCATCATATGTGTAGTTTGTGGCACAATTCAAACAGGATCAAAGATTTATTTGTCCCTACCCATCGACTACAGTACTTTTGTCCCCCCCGAAATAAGTTCCCGTGAGGTCCACCAGAAGGAGCGCGACTTCAGCTGCACAAACTTGTGGAGTCCATGCCAGCTCAAGTGAAGGACGTACTAAATCCTAAAATATTCTGAAATTCATGGACACTTTTCAAAGTTTAAACATTTCGCTCAAGCTGAGCTGAAAAATAGTATTACATTTGAAACTATATATATATATTCCCTCCATATGGAGCATCACTTGGTACCTTTTCAGGATTAATTGCATGTTCATGCACAGTAATCATCTTCCTCTTCTTTTTCTTGAACCCAGAGACACCTGGAGCATCCGCTGGTCCCTGACAGTGAGGAGGAACCAGAGCTGCAGGTTGAGACCCAACCCAGGCTGCAGGTCAAGCCCAAAACAGAGCCTACCACCAAGGAAGAGGACAACCACTGCCCCCTTGTCCCTGGATTCATGGAGGAAATTGAGATAGAAATGGAGGTAAGTAAGAAATTAGGGTTGTAAGTAAGTAGGTTGCTGATCAAAAGAGAATACCGTCCCCACTTACTGCAATACAGTGGAAAAGAAGTGGAAACTTAAGCCTACAAATGAAATTAAAGCAATTCATTTTCTTGCTTTCCTTCCCTCCATGCAGGTGTTTCCTCCCCTCAGAGTGTTTAAAGTAAAGTCAGACGATCCCTCCATCATGAACCCCGTATGTCACCTCAGGTTTCATTTTGTAATTTCTTGATCAACAAATCAACTTTCCAGCAGCGTGATGTGTGAAAACAATGAGCCTTAAACCATTTTATCAGATTGAATGATGATCGCTGTAACCTCTGAGCATTTTGCATCTCAATACTATAATTAGTTAAAATGTAAATGTATCAGTTTTAGTGTGTTGGCCAAAACAGATGTGTCATGTGCTAATCCTGAGCACATAGGGAAAGACTGAATACAAAATGGTTTGTTACTCAATTGATCAATAAACTCTAATCTGTCTCTAATCAGTCTGTCTGTATGTGCAACCTGAACCCATTGTACAATCAGGTCTTATGTCACAGGGGCCAGGAGTCATCTTTAAAATAAACAAAAAGTTTATATTCTTGTGCAATATGAGAAATTGTGTATATCAGTATGATTTATTAATAGGCCTATATCTAGTCTACCCGTCTGTCTGTCCCTAACTGCACTCTGTTTGGTGGATCTGTCATGTTGATACAGTGTGATGTTGTACTGTGTGCCGCAGACATCTCTAGACAAAGTTGGTCATCTCAGATGGAAAAGACCGACTTCGCAGAGGACAGGACTGGTGGTCAGAGATGTGATATGTCTACCCACAGGACACCTGGAACAGCTGGAGAGGTCAGAGGTGTTACTGTCGTGTGAGATCATCTGTCCAGTCTGTCTGTCTTCTATAGGTGCTACTCAGCAAGGAATAAGCTTATCAATTTTAGAATACTTGAGCTATGTTGGTATGAAATTTTTAGTTTTCTTTAAAATAAAGACCGTTTCCCTCCGTAATTTGCTGTGGAAACATTTAGGCTACTTTTAAAAATAAAAATTCTGCTTTTGTCATTTTGACATTTGTTATATGAGTTGATCGGTTGTGTCCATATTATCCCAAGTGTTTCCAACTATGTTCAAACCAGAGAAATCCACAAGTTTACGGTACGTTTCATTTGGTCACCCGTTGCTACTTCTGGTATAGTGAAGTCGGCGAACGAGACTAGATTTTTATCAGCAGCAGTGGTTGATTAATGTTGTGCTCAACACCAACAAAGCATTACCGGTGTGAGTTTTACCATGGGATTATTCATATTTATTTGCATCAAACAGTCAGATAACTTAACTGCCGTAAACTAGCAGTCAATGACACACAGAGGGTGTGTGTCTGTGTGTTTGACTTCAGGTCAACTCTCACTAAACTCAAAACTCACCAGGGACTCAGTTTCTCTTTTGGGTTTTTTTTCCAGACACATTGTCCCACAAGGCAAAGAACGAGCAGCTCTAGCGGCCATGGGGATGACTGCTCGCATCACCATTGACTGTGGTTGGTCGGCCAATCAGATACAGAGTCGGCTGGCTTTGCTCTTCTGGGGGCGCTTTGTGAAACGGGCAGGCCAAAGGTTCTCCTTCACGTATCTACAGGTCAGTGTGTGTTCAGGTAGTTCGACTTCAGCATATAAATAATTTACTGGTTCTTTTTCTGTTGTGGTCTAAGAATTAAGAGTTGGACCTCAAATGTATGTTGAATTTAGGATTAAGTTTATCTTGCCACGAAGTAAATTAATAAAGTTTGGTGTTTGGTTTCCAGGGTTTGCAGGGTTCCAGGGCGTTGTACGTCCCAGACACCCCTGCAGAAGGCTGGACTGGAGAGCAGGTGGTCAGGATCTCTGGACATGGTGCTCTTTATATCCTCAGCCACCAGGAATACCCACAGGTAAACCACAGCAGCTCTGTATTTACTTCATTTAAAGCTTGATTTCCTTGTGTTAGGTGAAGACTCTCATCTCTACATTAAACCTTTGGGCAGTTACAATTACTAAAAGAACAATGTGATTTGACCATTTTCATATTTAATCTACTTGAGTTCGTATTGAAATCCACCTCTCTATCACATTTAAAGAGTCTGATTCTTGCTGCACATGCTATTTCAGATATGAATGTACAAAAAAGTGGTAAAATTTGAGGGAAGGATTTGTATGCCTTAATACATGTGTTGACAGGATCTTTATCTTTTACATATTTCTTCCACAAAAGTTAAAACACTTTTCTCTCAACAGGCAGAATGTGAGAGATCAACAGGCGTGACACCTGAAGTGAACAGGTTAGAAGCATGAGTTCTTCCTACGATGAAACATTTAAAAATGATAAACCACATAACTGATTTTCCTGAATGTGTTGATTCTTTTAAAGGAAGGAGTTCTGTCCAGAGGCCAGGACAGAGAGCTGCATGGACAAAGATGATCAGCTGGGAAGACAGCTGCACGAGTGACTTGAAACTCAAACTGTTAATGCTGCTGAACAGAGCCATGCACCAGGCTTCACATGTTTGCAGACAAAAGGAGATGGCGAGAACAGCTGCATACCAGTGAGGACAGGTTTATAAATTGGACGCTCTCCTGTAAAGCTTAGAGACTGAGAGAAAAGACACCCCACAGTCTGGGATTAAGGTGCTGATCTGTGAGCGGTTTGTCGCTTCAGTCACTCTGAGTCGTGTGACCTGATGAGGGAGCCTAAACTCTGTTTTCATATTGTTTAAAGCTTTATGTCCCAGTCAGGTGTGAAATGTGTAATTCTAGTAGTGCCACGGGAACAATAATGTCTTTTAGAAGAGCAGAAGAAAGAAAAAAGAGTTTTAGCTTTTGTCAATTGTGTTGACTACTGTACTTTCATGCGACCCTCATAGATGAATCCATGTTTTAGTTTATTCTTTTAACTGTTATTCCAAAACACCACTGATGCAGATTCCAAAGTCATGAACCTCCAACACACAGACATTTACAGACTGCATCTTTTTTGGACATCTTACAGAACGTCTTGCATCGTGTCTCTGCTGATGTTTATAATTTCATATATTGAAGAAAAATGATGGCAAATTTTCACTTGATATTATCCTGTTTTGTTATTTTAACATGATCTTGTAAGGTGGATCTCAGCACGCTTTCAAATCAAATGTTGAATAAAGTTTATTTTCAAAGGATTTAATAAATAAGACAAAAAGAACAGCACCTCAAATAGACATGTCTCTTTATTCATCTTACAGAAGGGCATAATACAACTTAGAATAACATAACTGCGCATATTATGTCATGAATCTAGTCTTAAAGGTCATACTGATAGCATCTTTATGTAGACAAATCATTTTCTTAAAAGTAATACATCTACAGAGCTTGTAGAAAGGTGCAGAATAAAAGTATCTGTTTTTCTTAAAACATGATTGTACATTAATAATTTTTAAATGTTTGTTGGGTCCAAAGTGATTGTTTTGTCTATCTCTGTCAGAATTCTGAGAGGTGGTTCCAGCTTCCACCAAGGTTTGTCAGTCAATAGTATAACGCCGTTGGAATAATTTGGTATCTGTGTTTTGTCAGCATGAAGAGTTCCAGTTTGACACCCGGCAAACTTGAATGAGGATAATATAATGTAATTGTGCGGCTCTTCTAAACTTTCCAAATGTTATTGGACTAAATGACTCAAATTATGATAGTGAAACGAGTCATTTTGCGGGGGTTGTGATGCTCAAAGACATGTATTTACTGTTTTACAGACCCTTCTTCTACAATGTTAGCTTATGGGAAAAAGTGTTTTTGGGCCGCAGTGCATCACGTGACGATGTAATTACACGGTTTGGCCACTACAAAAACTGACTTCAGAGCCTGGCGCTCCTCCTGGGGGCTTGAGCTAACAAACAAATGGCAGCTTCAGTTAGGAGTTACTGAGGTGATATGCTGATTTGTTTGGAATATAAATTCAACAAGTGGCCAATTCTTACATATTGCGCCTTTAAAGGAAAAGTCAGATTGGGGCTACAGACAAAATGTCACCAAATAATCATTTTCAAAATATAACAAAATCTAAACAACTAAAAAAAATAGGAATTTTAATGCAAAAATAATCATTTTAAAACAGTATTCTAATCAGTGATATTGAGAAGAAAAACATCAGTCAGCAGGTATGCAAATAAAAAAATAAAAAAACAAAGTGCTGCATTGCCTTGCAGTAACAGAATAAACATACTGGTCTCAGTTCAGGATCACAAACAGTTTATCCTGCTTAAATATGTATGTCACATTATTTATACATTTCTATACATTCCACTAGTTAGCTCAATACCAGGAAAGGCAGGTTTACCAAATGGTGAAAAGACTGAAACAGAGTGCAAAACCATACTTAACCATGCACAATCACAAGGCTCAAGAAGGTGGAATGGAGACACATTCAGGAAACATTACTGTGACATATTGTCAGTAAAACTTAACAAACTATTCACTTCCGGATTACATTCGTACAATCGTTATGCAAATGGTATGCACTCACCAAAGTCATCATTGCCAAATCAGTAAGATGTTTTCCAACTATTACACAACAGTGTGCTAGTTTCCTGGTTGCCAAGCTTGTCAGTACAGCAGCTCTAGTTACAAAGTGCTGGTATTACTGACACCTCTTAAAAAACCTCTTTGATGGATCAGATTAATTGGTTTGAGCCTTTCATTGCTACTGAACACTTGAGATAAATGGCCTTTCCATTCACATGGGAAACACAGCCAGCAGTGTAATGATGAAAATATTGTTTGGGGACTATAGAGAGCGAAAATTGATCTTAATGTTGATTTGTTATGAGTTTTTAATTTCTTTTTATTTTGAGATTTAATAGAATAAAATGATGATGAAGACGCATAGGGGAGACAGTCTAAAATCTAAGCCTCTGCAGTGCAGTTGAGGTGAACATTACATTTTATTAACACAGTACCACAGCACACCCTTAAATGGCTTTCTTCATACATTAATTTTTTACTTCAGTTCGCATGACGCTTCTATGGGGCAACTTTAACCCTTTGAATGTTCATCACATTGACTGTGTGGGCGGTTCCATTCAGGAGCTGCTCTCTAAAGAACTGAATGGAGGGAAAACACAGACAATAAACATTACAAGATCTCTCTCATTCCCTGTACACTGTTTATACTAATGTGCATTATCTGCTTTACATACCTGTTCAACAAGTTGAATAATGGTTCCATTGCTGATATCACTGATGGAAGTTAACTTCACCTGTAGAATTGCCACTGCCTCCAAGCCTGTAGAGATAAAAAAAAAATAATAAAAAAATAATAAAAACATTAAACATATGATTATTGTTGGTTTAAAGCTGCATCCTGCAAATCACCGATCATTTCTTTTGGTTAATTATATTTGCATTTAACAAAAACTGTATAAATTCAAGACAGATTTTATATATTTAGTTGAGTACAATTTTTCAAGATTAATTTATTAATGTTATTTGTGTTACTGGAATTCCATTATCATTAAATCAAGTCTTAAGTGCCTTTTTATGGCAACTCCCACCTACAAAGGTAAATCTATCTATTTATTACCACAACTGTGGGATTTAGTATTTGACTATTTCAGACACTTTATGTATTATATGTATTTTACCCCTAAAATTCTGGCTTATGGTCACATTATCCAATTTAGAATTCTAAATACATTTAACATGCGGAAATGACTCAGTGTATATTTGTGACCCTTCAACGGGGTTGAGCTAGACGTTATGCTTTTTGTTAAGGTGAGTATCATCCTTCACACGCTGATTAAAGCAATCTGCAGTTACAAATGTACTAAAGAAAATTCCTTCATTATAGACAGGTAAGTGAAAAAGAAATGACCAAAAGGGAAAACTCAGGTTAGTCACATACCTTGGGTTGTTGTTGTTGGAGTTGCAGTAGTTGTGGTAGTCAGAGCTGCAGTAGTTGTGGTGGTTGGAGCTGTAGTAGTTGTGGTAGTTGGAGCTGTAGTAGTTGTAGTTGGAGCTGTAGTAGTTGTGGTGGTAAGAGCTGCAGTAGTTGTGGTTGTTGGAGCTGCAGTTGTTGTAGTTGTTGGAGCTGCAGTAGTTGTGGTGGTTGGAGCTGCAGTAGTTGTGGTGGTTGGAGCTGCAGTAGTTGTAGTTGGAGCTGTAGTAGTTGTGGTGGTTGGAGCTGCTGTAGTTGTAGTTGTTGGAGCTGCTGTAGTTGTAGTTGTTGGAGCTGCAGTAGTTGTAGTTGGAGCTGTAGTAGTTGTGGTGGTTGGAGCTGCAGTAGTTGTGGTGGTAAGAGCTGCAGTAGTTGTGGTGGTTGGAGCTGCAGTAGTTGTGGTTGGAGCTATAGTAGTTGTGGTGGTTGGAGCTGCTGTAGTTGTAGTTGTTGGAGCTGCTGTAGTTGTAGTTGTTGGAGCTGCAGTAGTTGTAGTTGGAGCTGTAGTAGTTGTGGTGGTAAGAGCTGCAGTAGTTGTGGTAGTTGGAGCTGCAGTAGTTGTGGTGGTCGGAGCTGCAGTAGTTGTGGTTGTTGGAGCTGCAGTAGTTGTGGTGGTTGGAGCTGCTGTAGTTGTTGCAGCTGCAGTGGTTGTGGAAGTCGGTGCTGCAGTAGTTGTGGTGGTTGGAGCTGCAGTAGTTGTGGTGGTTGGAGCTGCAGTAGTTGTAGTTGGAGCTGCAGTAGTTGTGGTGGTAAGAGCTGCCGTAGTTGTGGTTGTTGGAGCTGCAGTAGTTGTGGTGGTTGGAGCTGCTGTAGTTGTTGCAGCTGCAGTGGTTGTGGAAGTCGGTGCTGCAGTAGTTGTGGTGGTTGGAGCTGCAGTAGTTGTGGTGGTAAGAGCTGCAGTAGTTGTGGTGGTTGGAGCTGCAGTAGTTGTGGTTGGAGCTATAGTAGTTGTGGTGGTTGGAGCTGCTGTAGTTGTAGTTGTTGGAGCTGCTGTAGTTGTAGTTGTTGGAGCTGCAGTAGTTGTAGTTGGAGCTGTAGTAGTTGTGGTGGTAAGAGCTGCAGTAGTTGTGGTAGTTGGAGCTGCAGTAGTTGTGGTGGTCGGAGCTGCAGTAGTTGTGGTTGTTGGAGCTGCAGTAGTTGTGGTGGTTGGAGCTGCTGTAGTTGTTGCAGCTGCAGTGGTTGTGGAAGTCGGTGCTGCAGTAGTTGTGGTTGTTGGAGCTGCAGTAGTTGTGGTGGTTGGAGCTGCAGTAGTTGTAGTTGGAGCTGCAGTAGTTGTGGTGGTAAGAGCTGCCGTAGTTGTGGTTGTTGGAGCTGCTGTAGTTGTGGTGGTAAGAGCTGCAGTAGTTGTGGTGGTTGGAGCTGCAGTAGTTGTAGTTGGAGCTGTAGTAGTTGTGGTGGTTGGAGCTGCTGTAGTTGTAGTTGTTGGAGCTGCTGTAGTTGTAGTTGTTGGAGCTGCAGTAGTTGTGGTTGTTGGAGCTGCAGTAGTTGTGGTTGTTGGAGCTGCAGTAGTCATGGTAGTTGGAGGTGCGGTAGTTGTAGTTGTTGGAGCTGCAGTAGTTGTGGTTGCTGGAGCTGCAGTAGTTGTGGTTGTTGGAGGTGCAGTAGTTGTGGTTGTTGGAGCTGCAGTAGTTGTAGTTGTTGGAGCTGCAGTAGTTGTGGTTGTTGGAGCTGCAGTAGTTGTGGTTGTTGCAGCTGCAGTAGTTGTGGTTGTTGGAGCTGCAGTAGTTGTGGTAGTTGGAGCCGCAGTAGTTGTGGTGGTTGGAGCTGCAGTAGTTGTAGTGGTTGGAGCTGCAGTTGTTGTGGTGGTAGGAGCTGCAGTAGTTGTTGTGGTTGGAGCTGCAGTAGTTATGGTGGTTGGAGCTGCAGTAGTTGTGGTGGTTGGAGCTGCAGTAGTTGTAGTTGGAGCTGTAGTAGTTGTGGTGGTAAGAGCTGCAGTAGTTGTGGTTGTTGGAGCTGCAGTAGTTGTGGTGGTTGGAGCTGCAGTAGTTGTGGTGGTTGGAGCTGCAGTAGTTGTAGTTGGAGGAGCTGCAGTAGTTGTGGTGGTAAGAGCTGTAGTAGTTGTGGTTGTTGGAGCTGCTGTAGTTGTGGTGGTAAGAGCTGCAGTAGTTGTGGTGGTTGGAGCTGCAGTAGTTGTGGTGGTTGGAGCTGCAGTAGTTGTAGTTGGAGCTGTAGTAGTTGTGGTGGTTGGAGCTGCTGTAGTTGTAGTTGTTGGAGCTGCTGTAGTTGTAGTTGTTGGAGCTGCAGTAGTTGTAGTTGGAGCTGTAGTAGTTGTGGTGGTTGGAGCTGCTGTAGTTGTAGTTGTTGGAGCTGCAGTAGTTGTAGTTGGAGCTGTAGTAGTTGTGGTGGTCAGAGCTGCAGTAGTTGTGGTTGTTGGAGCTGCAGTAGTTGTTGTTGTTGGAGCTGTAGTAGTTGTGGTGGTTGGAGCTGCTGTAGTTGTAGTTGTTGGAGCTGCTGTAGTTGTAGTTGTTGGAGCTGTAGTAGTTGTGGTGGTTGGAGCTGCTGTAGTTGTTGCAGCTGCAGTAGTTGTGGAAGTCAGTGCTGCAGTAGTTGTGGTGGTTGGAGCTGCAGTAGTTGTGGTTGTTGGAGCTGCAGTAGTTGTGGTAGTTGGAGCTGCAGTAGTTGTGGTGGTTGGAGCTGCAGTAGTTGTAGTTGTTGGAGCTGCAGTAGTTGTGGTTGCTGGAGCTGCAGTAGTTGTGATTGTTGGAGGTGCAGTAGTTGTGGTTGTTGGAGCTGCAGTAGTTGTAGTTGTTGGAGCTGCAGTAGTTGTGGTGGTAGGAGCTGCAGTAGTTGTGGTTGTTGGAGCTGCAGTAGTTGTGGTTGTTGGAGCTGCAGTAGTTGTGATTGTTGGAGGTGCAGTAGTTGTGGTTGTTGGAGCTGCAGTAGTTGTAGTTGTTGGAGCTGCAGTAGTTGTGGTGGTAGGAGCTGCAGTAGTTGTGGTTGTTGGAGCTGCAGTAGTTGTGGTAGTTGGAGCTGCAGTAGTTGTGGTAGTTGGAGCTGCTGTAGTTGTGGTGGTAGGAGCTGCAGTAGTTGTGGTTGTTGGAGCTGTAGTAGTTGTAGTTGCTGGAGTAGCAGTAGTTGTGGTGGTTGGAGCTGCAGTAGTTGTAGTGGTTGGAGCTGCAGTTGTTGTGGTGGTAAGAGCTGCAGTAGTTGTTGTGGTTGGAGCTGCAGTAGTTGTGGTGGTCGGAGCTGCAGTAGTTGTAGTTGTTGGAGCTGCAGTAGTTGTAGTTGGGGCTGTAGTAGTTGTGGTGGTTGGAGCTGCAGTAGTTGTAGTTGGGGCTGTAGTAGTTGTGGTGGTTGGAGCTGCTGTAGTTGTAGTTGTTGGAGCTGCTGTAGTTGTAGTTGTTGGAGCTGCAGTAGTTGTAGTTGGAGCTGTAGTAGTTGTGGTGGTTGGAGCTGCTGTAGTTGTAGTTGTTGGAGCTGCTGTAGTTGTAGTTGTTGGAGCTGCAGTAGTTGTAGTCGGAGCTGTAGTAATTGTGGTGGTAGGAGCTGCAGTAGTTGTGGTGGTAAGAGCTGCAGTAGTTGTGGTAGTTGGACCTGCAGTAGTTGTGGTGGTTGGAGCTGCAGTAGTTGTGGTTGTTGGAGCTGCAGTAGTTGTGGTGGTTGGAGCTGCTGTAGTTGTTGCAGCTGCAGTAGTTGTGGAAGTCGGTGCTGCAGTAGTTGTGGTGGTTGGAACTGCTGTAGTTGTGGTAGTTGGAGCTGTAGTAGTTGTGGTGGTTGGAGCTGCAGTAGTCGTGGTTGTTGGAGCTGCAGTAGTTGTAGTTGTTGGAGCTGCAGTAGTTGTGGTTGTTGCAGCTGCAGTAGTTGTAGTTGCTGGAGCTGTAGTAGTTGTGGTTGTTGGAGGTGCAGTAGTTGTAGTGCTTGGAGCTGCAGTAGTTGTGGTGGTTGGAGCTGCAGTAGTTGTAGTGCTTGGCGCTGTAGTAGTTGTAGTGCTTGGAGCTGCAGTAGTTGTGGTGGTTGGAGTTGCAGTAGTTGTAGTGGTTGGAGCTGCAGTAGTTGTGGTGGTTGGAGTTGCAGTAGTTGTCGTGGTTGGAGCTGTAGTAGTTGTAGTGGTTGGAGCTGCAGTAGTTGTGGTGGTTGGAGTTGCAGTAGTTGTCGTGGTTGGAGCTGTAGTAGTTGTAGTGCTTGGAGCTGCAGTAGTTGTGGTGGTTGGAGCTGCGGTAGTTGTGGTTGTTGGAGCTGCAGTAGTTGTGGTGGTTGGAGCTGCAGTTGTGGTGCTTTGAGCTGCAGTTGTGTATATTTTAGTTATTACAGTAACATTAGAGAATCTCATTTAAATTGTTAAATTAAACACTGCAGTATTTTTTTGTCTCGTCACATTTATCTGATATAAGAACTTTCATTGAGAAGTCGAAATGAAAGGATTTATACCTTTTGGAATTAATCTGTTTAGGGTTTTAGTATTAACCACGGCTAGGTGTAATGTTTTCAGTATTACTGTACATTTTCTAACAACTATTAAACTAATACTGCTACTAAGAACTAATAATAGCTTATGGCTGTCTGTCAGCCAGGATGTACTGTATGTTAATGCTCTTGTTAATGATTCTCCTCCGTATGTGATAGAGGGCAGTGATTGACATCTTGGAAATTAACAAAAGCAAATGAATCAGCTCTATTTAGCCTAATTTTTATTTGACTTATTTCATTAAATATATTTTGATTATTTAATTATGAGGTGATTCAGTCACACAGTATGCACTGCAGTCTGGAAGTAATTTACACTGTTGAAAAAACTCAAGTTTATTTCATTAGACTACAATAAATAGTAAAGGAGGGTTTTCTAAACAGAGCAATAGTTGGTGGATTGTCAAATGTAAAATACAGACAGAAGTTCTTCACTTTTTGAACACTTAACACTGCTTTTGTCTCCATCTCCACCGAATGAAAACAACATATTAGAAAGTAAAATACACTCAAAGCAAAATATGACTTGTTAATAAACTTGTAATCACTTGATACCTTGTGCAGAGACAGCAAGTCCAAGCAATAATATCCAACAAAGAAGTTTTCTTCCCATGATGACGGGTGTTACTTGTCACCGCTCCAGGTACAGACAAACATTAAGTCTGCCACATATTACTCCTCCCTCAGCAATGGAGGAAGTGACAAGTCATCAGTGCAACTGGCCACTTTCAAACAACCTGAAAAACCAGGTAAGTCCCAGACACACATGTTTACAAAACATAGGACACTACATATGCATTGACCTCACACCATGCAGTATTCGTATGACAGTCCAGCTCTTTTAGATTAATTGCCTCATAGTGAGTCATGACTGGTGAGGTTGGATTGTCTTAACATATTTTGGTCTTTGAATATTTTCATCAGTGAAATTAACAGGTCACATTATAGGCTGTAGCCGAGAAGGGAAATGCTGAGCCACAGTACATAATTTATATTTCATTAGTGAGTCTTTTGGGATGAATGTATTTGATTTTTAACACAGATAAAAAGACGACTAACACAAAAGGAGGTTCTTGTAACACATGGTATTTTTAAACACTATTAGCTGGCATTGAGTCACTGTAATAAAAAATAGAGGGGAAAGAACAACCTCACCAACAATACTCCTCATACCATATGAGTGCGTGCTAAAGTCACAACCTTACTGGAAACCCTCATCCAGGTTGTCAAGCAGGTTTCATGTTACATGATGCAGTTCATTTCCTTATCTGCTCTCTGCTTTTCTTTCTCAGTTCAAACTCTTCTGTTCTACATTATTACTTTATTTAATTTTTTACTTTTATCACAAAGTCAGTTACATCCACATGCTGTGAAACTAGTTGAAACTGCAGATTCTTTACAACATACAACAGACAAATCACAAAGTATATTATATATTTAAAGCTTAACTCAAATTGTACACTTTGCAGGAATTGAGTTAGTAATCTGTGCTGAAGCCTATTATTTTCTAGATATACCTGATTGCAGTGATGGAACGTAACTAAGTATATTTCTTCAGGTACTGGTGCAATTTTGGCATACTTGTAATTTACTTGAGTATTTCCATTTTCTGCTACTGTATACTGTCACTCCACTACATTTATTTTATAACTTTAGTTACAAGTTACTTTGCAGATTCTGCTGTATCAGAGCCAAAGTAGCAGATTTCTAAAATCGTTTATTTTATCGGCAATCAGAAAAAAAATATACTGATTCTGATAATCAGAAAAATTATGAATATCAGATCGGATAGTCGGCCGGGCCTAATCAGTCGACTCATACTATACAGTATAAGCTGTAAAATAGATGTATAAGTTACTTTTACTTGTACTTTTCATACTTAATATCAGATACTTTAAGACTTTAACTCATATACTATTCATATTGGTGACTTTCACTTTTACCAGAGTAAGAGTTTAACACAACATCTTTACTTTTTCTCAAGTAATGGTACTTTTTGAAACACTGCCTTATTGTTTTTGCCAATAGTTTGCTGTGAGTTTCTACACAGGTATTTGGCACTGAAATTCAATGCTTTTTAAGACATTTTCAAGATAATTTCTAGGACAAATATTGGGACAAATCCTCTTTTTCTTATTCATGCTTTGCAGGTAAGTGTGATATGTGGTCGTGCAGAGAGAAATGCAAGTACAGTATAAAATAAAAAGGCAGTGTTAGGTTCAAAATTCATAATATCAAGAAATGTGGACTTTCATGCTTGACTCATATTGACATTAAGAAATTTAAAAAATGGATAAATTAAATTAGATAAAAATGTTTGTGGTGATTAAAAATTCACCCAAAAAATGAACATTTCGTTATTATCTGCTCAGCCTCATGCCGATGGAAAGTCAGCTGAAGTTTCACAGTCCACAACACATTTCTGCAGCTTCACAGAAAAATGGTGCTGCAGGATTTTTCCAAAAAGAACACTAAGAAGGGCACTTGTGTCTCTTTATTCATCATTCATAATACAATAAGATACAAAATATAATACATAGATGCTAACCTTGTCTTATAAACATACTGTAGTGTTGAATCAAAGTAAAACCAGAAAGTCTACAATACTTTTGCTATGACAGTGCAGTGAGGTGAAAGGTATTGTTGCTATGAACAAAATGTCACTAAATACTAATATACAATATACAACACAACATACGAAATATGATCTTAAGTACCAAAATAATAATCTAAAGAAAATATTAAAAGTGGTGATGTTGAGAATAAATACATTCTGTTTGCAGATGTAAAAATAAATAAACCACTGAACTGCATTGCCGTGCAGTGAGAGAATAGAAAAATGCCAAAGTCCAGAATCACAGACAGTGTATCCTGCTTAGATGCGTTCATTTTTTATACATTTTATATTCCATATCTAGTAAACTCAAGGACAGGAAAGTTTACCAAATGGATGATGGACTGGAAAAGAGGGCAAATAACCAAAACCACACAGAACAAAACATAAACATAGATTTTTATCATTAATGTGTGTCTTATTTAACCTGCACACAGAATGTCTCAGCCTTCCTGCTACAGGGAGATATTTCTTGGTGTTGTTTTATGGCACAGCACCTCCCACACAACAAACAAGCAGTGCTTTCATACTCTGGTGTTCCAAATAAACCGGAAAGTAACATTCTACATGCTTAATAAATCAATTCTTGATTGCACAAGACAAAACATATTCACATTCAGAAGACATTACTGTGCATTTTGTCAATAATACTTCAAAGACTGTTCATTTCCCTGATTCTGGGTACAATTGTCATACACTTGGTATGAGGCATTCACCAAGGTCATCGTTGCTGATATTTTTGTGTGAAACATTTCCTCATTTTACCCAATCAAAGGGATGAGTGAACAAGAAACATAGTTTACAAGTTTCCTGGTTACCAGGCTTGTCATCATGGCAGCATGGGAATTACTGACAAGTCTTCAAAGCCTCTTTGCCTGATCAGATTGCTTGGTTTGACCTTTCCATTGTGCGGTGCAAGTAATTTAACACTGGACCTAAATGCACATGTCAACTATTCACATTCCTGGGAAATACAGCCAACACTGTATGTAATTAAATTATTGTTTGGGGATTATAGAGATTTGAAGAGGGAGGACGAAACCTAAAATGTAAGCCTCTGTGTTTAATCTGATTTACTATTTCTTGCACCTGGAGATATCCAGGTACTACTGTTGGTTTGGAGATATCCATTGTAGATCAACGCAGCTCAGTGGAGTACAATATTCAGTATGATGTGTTGTGTTCACAGTGTTGCGTTGCATCAAAACAATTACACCAGCACGCCTTTAAACTGCTTTCCTTATACATTCATTTTTTACTTCAGTTCGCATGACACTTCTATGGGGCAACTCTAACCCTTTGAATGTTCGTCACATTGACTGTGTGGGCAGTTCCATTCAGGAGCTGTTCTCTAAAGAACTGAATGGAGAGAAAACACAGACAATAAACATCACAAGATCTGTCTCATTCCCTGTACACTGTTTATATGAACGTACGCATTATCATTCATACATAATGTTGGTTGAAGAGCCGTCACAAAACAGATATTTTACACATTCTGCTTTACATACCTGTTTAACAAGCTGAATAATGGTTCCATTGCTGATATCACCGATGGAAGTTAACTTCAGCTGTAGAATTGCCACTGCCTCCAAGCCTGTAGAGATTAAAAAAAACAAAAAACAAAAACACATTACATGCGAAAATTAATAAAATAATTAAAAGAAATTTGGAATTTGGACGTGAACAACATAAAGACAACTGACAAGAAATGTCTTTTTAAAAAGGCTTTAAAACGGCATTTTGTGAATCACTAATCATTTCTTTTGGTTAATTATGTTTACAAATGGACTTCAGGTCAGTTCATTGTAAAAAAAAAAAAAAGAAAAAAGAAAAGAAAAGAAATTGGACAGATTCAGGAGAAAATTTTGTTGTTAGTCGAGTACAATTAATCAAGATTGACTCTTGTATGACCACTGGAGAGTTACTGGGAATTCCAATATCATCCATCAAACTCTTAAGTGCCTTGTGATGGCAAACTCCTGCAAAGGTAAATCTATCTATTTATAACCACAACTGTGTGATTAAGTATTAGACTATTTAATACACTTTATGTATTATATGTATTTTACCCCTAAAATTCTGGCTTATGGCTGCATTGTCCAATTGAAAGTTCTAAATGCATTTTAAATATGAAAATTACTCAGTATATATTTGTGACCCTTCAACAGGGTAGAGCTAAACGCTAGGCTTTTTGTTAAGGTGAGTGTCATCCTATATTGAATAAAGCTATTTGCAGTTACAAATGTACTAAAGAATTCCTTCATTATAGACAGGTAAGTGAAAAAGAAATGACCAAAAGGGAAAACTCAGGTCAGTCACATACCTTGGGTTGTTGTTGTTGGAGCTGCAGTAGTTGTGGTAGTGAGAGCTGCAGTAGTTGTGGTGGTTGGAGCTGCCGTAGTTGTGGTGGTTGGAGCTGCCGTAGTTGTTGTGGTAGGAGCTGCAGTAGTTGTGGTTGTCAGAGCTGCAGTAGTTGTGGTGGTTGATGTTGCAGTTGTTGTAGTTGTTGGAGCTGCAGTAGCTGTTGTGGTAGGAGCTGCAGTAGTTGTGGTAGTTGGAGCTGCAGTAGTTGTGGTAGTTAGAGCTGCAGTAATTGTGTTGGTAGGAGCTGCAGTAGTTGTGGTAGTTGGAGCTGCAGTTGTTGTAGTTGTTGGAGCTGCAGTAGTTGTCGTCGTCTGTGCTGCAGTAGTTGCTGTGGTTGGAGCTGCAGTAGTTGTGGTGGTTGGAGCTGCAGTAGTTGTCGTTGTCGGAGCTGCAGTAGTTGTTGTGGTCGGAGCTGCAGTAGTTGTTGTGGTCGGAGTTGCAGTAGTTGTCGTTGTTGGAGCTGCAGTAGTTGTGGTAGTTGGAGCTGCAGTTGTTGTGGTGGTAGGAGCTGCAGTTGTTGTTGTGTCAGGAACTGCAGTAGTTGTGGTGGTCGGAGCTGCAGTAGTTGTTGTGGTTGGAGTTGCAGTAGTTGTCGTTGTTGGAGCTGCAGTAGTTGTGGTAGTTGGAGCTACAGTTGTAGTTGTTGGAGCTGCAGTAGTTGTGGTAGTATGAGCTGCGGTAGTTGTGGTAGTTGGGACAGGAGTAGTTGTTGGAGCTGCAGTAGTTGTTGTAGTTGGAGCAGTAGTCGTTGTGGTTGGAGCTGCAGTAGTTGTGGTAGTCGGAGCTGCAGTAGTTGTTGTGGTAGGAGCTGCAGTAGTTGTGGTAGGAACTGCAGTAGTTGTGGCGGTCGGAGCTGCAGTGGTTGTGATAGTTGGAGCTGCAGTAGTTGTTGTTGTAGGAGCTGCAGTAGTTGTGGTAGTTGGAGCTGTAGTAGTTGTGGTAGTTGGACCTGCAGTAGTTGTGGTGGTTGGAGCTGCAGTAGATGTGGTGGTAGGAGCTGCAGTTGTTGTTGTGTCAGGAACTGCAGTAGTTGTGGTGGTCGGAGCTGCAGTAGTTGTTGTGGTTGGAGTTGCAGTAGTTGTCGTTGTTGGAGCTGCAGTAGTTGTGGTAGTTGGAGCTACAGTTGTTGTAGTTGTTGGAGCTGCAGTAGTTGTGGTAGTTGGAGCTGCGGTAGTTGTTGTTGTAGGAGCTGCAGTAGTTGTGGTAGTCAGAGCTGCAGTAGTTGTGGTGGTTAGAGCTGCAGTAGTTGTTGTGGTTGGAGCTGCAGTAGTTGTCGTTGTTGGAGCTGCAGTACTTGTGGTAGTTTGAGCTGCAGTTGTTGTAGTTGTTGGAGCTGCAGTAGTTGTGGTGGTAGGAGCTGCAGTGGTTGTGGTAGTCGGAGGTGCAGTAGTTGTGGTAGTTGGAGCTGCAGTAGTTGTTGTGGTAGGAGCTGCAGTAGTTGTGGTAGTCGGAGCTGCAGTAGTTGTGGTGGTTGGAGCTGCAGTAGTTGTTGTGGTAGGAGCTGCAGTAGTTGTGGTAGTGGGAGCTACAGTAGTTGTGGTGGTTGGACCTGCAGTAGTTGTTGTGGTAGGAGCTGCAGTAGTTGTGGTTGTCAGAGCTGCAGTAGTTGTGGTGGTTGATGTTGCAGTAGTTGTAGTTGTTGGAGCTGCAGTAGTTGTGGTGGTTGGAGCTGCAGTAGATGTCGTGGTAGGGGCTGCGGTAGTTGTTGTGGTTGGAGCTGCAGTTGTTGTGGTGGTAGGAGCTGCAGTTGTTGTTGTGTCAGGAACTGCAGTAGTTGTGGTGGTCGGAGCTGCAGTAGTTGTTGTGGTTGGAGTTGCAGTAGTTGTCGTTGTTGGAGCTGCAGTAGTTGTGGTAGTTGGAGCTACAGTTGTAGTTGTTGGAGCTGCAGTAGTTGTGGTAGTTGGAGCTGCGGTAGTTGTTGTGGTAGGAGCTGCAGTAGTTGTGGTAGTCAGAGCTGCGGTAGTTGTGGTGGTTAGAGCTGCAGTAGTTGTTGTGGTTGGAGCTGCAGTAGTTGTCGTTGTTGGAGCTGCAGTACTTGTGGTAGTTTGAGCTGCAGTTATTGTAGTTGTTGGAGCTGCAGTAGTTGTGGTGGTCGGAGCTGCAGTGGTTGTGGTAGTCGGAGGTGCAGTAGTTGTGGTAGTTGGAGCTGCAGTAGTTGTTGTGGTAGGAGCTGCAGTAGTTGTGGTAGTCGGAGCTGCAGTAGTTGTGGTGGTTGGAGCTGCAGTAGTTGTTGTGGTAGGAGCTTCAGTAGTTGTGGTAGTGGGAGCTACAGTAGTTGTGGTGGTTGGACCTGCAGTAGTTGTTGTGGTAGGAGCTGCAGTAGTTGTGGTTGTCAGAGCTGCAGTAGTTGTGGTGGTTGATGTTGCAGTAGTTGTAGTTGTTGGAGCTGCAGTAGTTGTGGTGGTTGGAGCTGCAGTAGATGTGGTGGTAGGGGCTGCGGTAGTTGTTGTGGTTGGAGCTGCAGTTGTTGTGGTGGTAGGATCTGCAGTTGTTGTTGTGGTAGGAGCTGCAGTCGTTGTGGTAGTCAGAGCTGCAGTAGTTGTGGTGGTTAGAGCTGCAGTGGTTGTGGTAGTCGGAGGTGCAGTAGTTGTGGTAGTTGGAGCTGCAGTAGTTGTTGTGGTAGGAGCTGCAGTAGTTGTTGTGGTAGGAGCTGCAGTAGCTGTGGTAGTCGGAGCTGCAGTAGTTGTGGTGGTTGGAGCTGCAGTAGTTGTGGTAGTCTGAGCTGCAGTAGTTGTGGTAGTTGGAGCTGCGGTAGTTGTTGTGGTAGGAGCTGCAGTAGTTGTGGTAGTCAAAACTGCAGTAGTTGTGGTGGTCGGAGCTGCAGTGGTTGTGGTAGTCGGAAGTGCAGTAGTTGTGGTAGTTGGAGCTGCAGTAGTTGTTGTGGTAGGAGCTGCAGTAGTTGTGGTAGTCGGAGCTGCAGTAGTTGTGGTGGTTGGAGCTGCAGTAGTTGTTGTGGTAGGAGCTGCAGTAGTTGTGGTAGTTGGAGCTACAGTAGTTGTGGTGGTTGGACCTGCAGTAGTTGTTGTGGTAGGAGCTGCAGTAGTTGTGGTTGTCAGAGCTGCAGTAGTTGTGGTAGTCTGAGCTGCAGTAGTTGTGGTAGTTGGAGCTGCGGTAGTTGTTGTGGTAGGAGCTGCAGTAGTTGTGGTAGTTGGAGCTGCAGTTGTTGTAGTTGTTGGAGCTGCAGTAGTTGTTGTAGTCTGAGCTGCAGTAGTTGTGGTAGTTGGAGCTGCGGTAGTTGTTGTGGTTGGAGCTGCAGTAGTTGTGGTAGTCAGAGCTGCAGTAGTTGTGGTGGTTAGAGCTGCAGTGGTTGTGGTAGTCGGAGG
Organism: Pagrus major; assembly: GCF_040436345.1. Taxonomy (NCBI): domain Eukaryota; kingdom Metazoa; phylum Chordata; class Actinopteri; order Spariformes; family Sparidae; genus Pagrus; species Pagrus major. The sequence continues at coordinate 28,685,745 of NC_133225.1, read as the reverse complement.
TGCAGTAGTTGTGGTAGTTGGAGCTGCAGTAGTTGTTGTGGTAGGAGCTGCAGTAGTTGTGGTAGTCGGAGCTGCAGTAGTTGTGGTGGTTGGAGCTGCAGTAGTTGTGGTAGTCTGAGCTGCAGTAGTTGTGGTAGTTGGAGCTGCGGTAGTTGTTGTGGTAGGAGCTGCAGTAGTTGTGGTAGTCAAAACTGCAGTAGTTGTGGTGGTCGGAGCTGCAGTGGTTGTGGTAGTCGGAGGTGCAGTAGTTGTGGTAGTTGGAGCTGCAGTAGTTGTTGTGGTAGGAGCTGCAGTAGTTGTGGTAGTCGGAGCTGCAGTAGTTGTGGTGGTTGGAGCTGCAGTAGTTGTTGTGGTAGGAGCTGCAGTAGTTGTGGTAGTTGGAGCTACAGTAGTTGTGGTGGTTGGACCTGCAGTAGTTGTTGTGGTAGGAGCTGCAGTAGTTGTGGTTGTCAGAGCTGCAGTTGTTGTGGTGGTTGATGTTGCAGTAGTTGTAGTTGTTGGAGCTGCAGTAGTTGTGGTGGTTGGAGCTGTAGTAGTTGTGGTAGTTGGAGCTGCAGTTGTTGTAGTTGTTGGAGCTGCAGTAGTTGTGGTGGTCGGAGCTGCAATAGTTGGGGTGGTTGGAGCTGCAGTAGTTGTGGTAGTTGAAGCTGTAGTAGTTGTTGTGGTTGGAGCTGCAGTTGTTGTGGTGGTAGGAGCTGCAGTTGTTGTTGTGTCAGGAACTGCAGTAGTTGTGGTTGTCGGAGCTGCAGTAGTTGTTGTGGTTGGAGTTGCAGTAGTTGTCGTTGTTGGAGCTGCAGTAGTTGTGGTAGTTGGAGCTGCAGTTGTTGTAGTTGTTGGAGCTGCAGTAGTTGTGGTAGTCTGAGCTGCAGTAGTTGTGGTAGTTGGAGCTGCGGTAGTTGTTGTGGTAAGAGCTGCAGTAGTTGTGGTAGTCAGAGCTGCAGTAGTTGTGGTAGTCGGAGGTGCAGTAGTTGTGGTAGTTGGAGCTGCAGTAGTTGTTGTGGTAGGAGCTGCAGTAGTTGTGGTAGTCGGAGCTGCAGTAGTTGTGGTGGTTGGAGCTGCAGTAGTTGTGGTAGTTGGAGCTGCGGTAGTTGTTGTGGTAGGAGCTGCAGTAGTTGTGGTAGTCAAAACAGCAGTAGTTGTGGTGGTCGGAGCTGCAGTGGTTGTGGTAGTCGGAGGTGCAGTAGTTGTGGTAGTTGGAGCTGCAGTAGTTGTTGTGGTAGGAGCTGCAGTAGTTGTGGTAGTCGGAGCTGCAGTAGTTGTGGTGGTTGGAGCTGCAGTAGTTGTTGTGGTAGGAGCTGCAGTAGTTGTGGTAGTTGGAGCTACAGTAGTTGTGGTGGTTGGACCTGCAGTAGTTGTTGTGGTAGGAGCTGCAGTAGTTGTGGTTGTCAGAGCTGCAGTAGTTGTGGTAGTCTGAGCTGCAGTAGTTGTGGTAGTTGGAGCTGCGGTAGTTGTTGTGGTAGGAGCTGCAGTAGTTGTGGTAGTTGGAGCTGCAGTTGTTGTAGTTGTTGGAGCTGCAGTAGTTGTGGTAGTCTGAGCTGCAGTAGTTGTGGTAGTTGGAGCTGCGGTAGTTGTTGTGGTTGGAGCTGCAGTAGTTGTGGTACTCAGAGCTGCAGTAGTTGCGGTGGTTAGAGCTGCAGTGGTTGTGGTAGTCGGAGGTGCAGTAGTTGTGGTAGTTGGAGCTGCAGTAGTTGTTGTGGTAGGAGCTGCAGTAGTTGTGGTAGTCGGAGCAGCAGTAGTTGTGGTGGTTGGAGCTGCAGTCGTTGTGGTAGTCTGAGCTGCAGTAGTTGTGGTAGTTGGAGCTGCGGTAGTTGTTGTGGTAGGAGCTGCAGTAGTTGTGGTAGTCAAAACTGCAGTAGTTGTGGTGGTCGGAGCTGCAGTGGTTGTGGTAGTCGGAGGTGCAGTAGTTGTGGTAGTTGGAGCTGCAGTAGTTGTTGTGGTAGGAGCTGCAGTAGTTGTGGTAGTCGGAGCTGCAGTAGTTGTGGTGGTTGGAGCTGCAGTAGTTGTTGTGGTAGGAGCTGCAGTAGTTGTGGTAGTTGGAGCTACAGTAGTTGTGGTGGTTGGACCTGCAGTAGTTGTTGTGGTAGGAGCTGCAGTAGTTGTGGTTGTCAGAGCTGCAGTTGTTGTGGTGGTTGATGTTGCAGTAGTTGTAGTTGTTGGAGCTGCAATAGTTGTGGTGGTTGGAGCTGCAGTAGTTGTGGTAGTTGAAGCTGTAGTAGTTGTTGTGGTTGGAGCTGCAGCTGTTGTGGTGGTAGGAGCTGCAGTTGTTGTTGTGTCAGGAACTGCAGTAGTTGTGGTTGTCGGAGCTGCAGTAGTTGTTGTGGTTGGAGTTGCAGTAGTTGTCGTTGTTGGAGCTGCAGTAGTTGTGGTAGTTGGAGCTGCAGTTGTTGTAGTTGTTGGAGCTGCAGTAGTTGTGGTAGTCTGAGCTGCAGTAGTTGTGGTTGTTGGAGCTGCGGTAGTTGTTGTGGTAGGAGCTGCAGTAGTTGTGGTAGTCGGAGCTGCAGTAGTTGTGGTGGTTGGAGCTGCAGTAGTTGTGGTAGTCTGAGCTGCAGTAGTTGTGGTAGTTGGAGCTGCGGTAGTTGTTGTGGTAGGAGCTGCAGTAGTTGTGGTAGTCAAAACTGCAGTAGTTGTGGTGGTCGGAGCTGCAGTGGTTGTGGTAGTCGGAGGTGCAGTAGTTGTGGTAGTTGGAGCTGCAGTAGTTGTTGTGGTAGGAGCTGCAGTAGTTGTGGTAGTCGGAGCTGCAGTAGTTGTGGTGGTTGGAGCTGCAGTAGTTGTTGTGGTAGGAGCTGCAGTAGTTGTGGTAGTTGGAGCTACAGTAGTTGTGGTGGTTGGACCTGCAGTAGTTGTTGTGGTAGGAGCTGCAGTAGTTGTGGTTGTCAGAGCTGCAGTTGTTGTGGTGGTTGATGTTGCAGTAGTTGTAGTTGTTGGAGCTGCAGTAGTTGTGGTGGTTGGAGCTGTAGTAGTTGTGGTAGTTGGAGCTGCAGTTGTTGTAGTTGTTGGAGCTGCAGTAGTTGTGGTGGTCGGAGCTGCAATAGTTGGGGTGGTTGGAGCTGCAGTAGTTGTGGTAGTTGAAGCTGTAGTAGTTGTTGTGGTTGGAGCTGCAGTTGTTGTGGTGGTAGGAGCTGCAGTTGTTGTTGTGTCAGGAACTGCAGTAGTTGTGGTTGTCGGAGCTGCAGTAGTTGTTGTGGTTGGAGTTGCAGTAGTTGTCGTTGTTGGAGCTGCAGTAGTTGAGGTAGTTGGAGCTGCAGTTGTTGTAGTTGTTGGAGCTGCAGTAGTTGTGCTAGTCTGAGCTGCAGTAGTTGTGGTAGTTGGAGCTGCGGTAGTTGTTGTGGTAAGAGCTGCAGTAGTTGTGGTAGTCAGAGCTGCAGTAGTTGTGGTAGTCGGAGGTGCAGTAGTTGTGGTAGTTGGAGCTGCAGTAGTTGTTGTGGTAGGAGCTGCAGTAGTTGTGGTAGTCGGAGCTGCAGTAGTTGTGGTAGTCGGAGCTGCAGTAGTTGTGGTGGTTGGAGCTGCAGTAGTTGTGGTAGTCTGAGCTGCAGTAGTTGTGGTAGTTGGAGCTGCGGTAGTTGTTGTGGTAGGAGCTGCAGTAGTTGTGGTAGTCAAAACTGCAGTAGTTGTGGTGGTCGGAGCTGCAGTGGTTGTGGTAGTCGGAAGTGCAGTAGTTGTGGTAGTTGGAGCTGCAGTAGTTGTTGTGGTAGGAGCTGCAGTAGTTGTGGTAGTCGGAGCTGCAGTAGTTGTGGTGGTTGGAGCTGCAGTAGTTGTTGTGGTAGGAGCTGCAGTAGTTGTGGTAGTTGGAGCTACAGTAGTTGTGGTGGTTGGACCTGCAGTAGTTGTTGTGGTAGGAGCTGCAGTAGTTGTGGTTGTCAGAGCTGCAGTAGTTGTGGTAGTCTGAGCTGCAGTAGTTGTGGTAGTTGGAGCTGCGGTAGTTGTTGTGGTAGGAGCTGCAGTAGTTGTGGTAGTTGGAGCTGCAGTTGTTGTAGTTGTTGGAGCTGCAGTAGTTGTTGTAGTCTGAGCTGCAGTAGTTGTGGTAGTTGGAGCTGCGGTAGTTGTTGTGGTTGGAGCTGCAGTAGTTGTGGTAGTCAGAGCTGCAGTAGTTGTGGTGGTTAGAGCTGCAGTGGTTGTGGTAGTCGGAGGTGCAGTAGTTGTGGTAGTTGGAGCTGCAGTAGTTGTTGTGGTAGGAGCTGCAGTAGTTGTGGTAGTCGGAGCTGCAGTAGTTGTGGTGGTTGGAGCTGCAGTAGTTGTGGTAGTCTGAGCTGCAGTAGTTGTGGTAGTTGGAGCTGCGGTAGTTGTTGTGGTAGGAGCTGCAGTAGTTGTGGTAGTCAAAACTGCAGTAGTTGTGGTGGTCGGAGCTGCAGTGGTTGTGGTAGTCGGAGGTGCAGTAGTTGTGGTAGTTGGAGCTGCAGTAGTTGTTGTGGTAGGAGCTGCAGTAGTTGTGGTAGTCGGAGCTGCAGTAGTTGTGGTGGTTGGAGCTGCAGTAGTTGTTGTGGTAGGAGCTGCAGTAGTTGTGGTAGTTGGAGCTACAGTAGTTGTGGTGGTTGGACCTGCAGTAGTTGTTGTGGTAGGAGCTGCAGTAGTTGTGGTTGTCAGAGCTGCAGTTGTTGTGGTGGTTGATGTTGCAGTAGTTGTAGTTGTTGGAGCTGCAGTAGTTGTGGTGGTTGGAGCTGTAGTAGTTGTGGTAGTTGGAGCTGCAGTTGTTGTAGTTGTTGGAGCTGCAGTAGTTGTGGTGGTCGGAGCTGCAATAGTTGGGGTGGTTGGAGCTGCAGTAGTTGTGGTAGTTGAAGCTGTAGTAGTTGTTGTGGTTGGAGCTGCAGTTGTTGTGGTGGTAGGAGCTGCAGTTGTTGTTGTGTCAGGAACTGCAGTAGTTGTGGTTGTCGGAGCTGCAGTAGTTGTTGTGGTTGGAGTTGCAGTAGTTGTCGTTGTTGGAGCTGCAGTAGTTGTGGTAGTTGGAGCTGCAGTTGTTGTAGTTGTTGGAGCTGCAGTAGTTGTGGTAGTCTGAGCTGCAGTAGTTGTGGTAGTTGGAGCTGCGGTAGTTGTTGTGGTAAGAGCTGCAGTAGTTGTGGTAGTCAGAGCTGCAGTAGTTGTGGTAGTCGGAGGTGCAGTAGTTGTGGTAGTTGGAGCTGCAGTAGTTGTTGTGGTAGGAGCTGCAGTAGTTGTGGTAGTCGGAGCTGCAGTAGTTGTGGTGGTTGGAGCTGCAGTAGTTGTGGTAGTTGGAGCTGCGGTAGTTGTTGTGGTAGGAGCTGCAGTAGTTGTGGTAGTCAAAACAGCAGTAGTTGTGGTGGTCGGAGCTGCAGTGGTTGTGGTAGTCGGAGGTGCAGTAGTTGTGGTAGTTGGAGCTGCAGTAGTTGTTGTGGTAGGAGCTGCAGTAGTTGTGGTAGTCGGAGCTGCAGTAGTTGTGGTGGTTGGAGCTGCAGTAGTTGTTGTGGTAGGAGCTGCAGTAGTTGTGGTAGTTGGAGCTACAGTAGTTGTGGTAGTTGGAGCTGCAGTTGTTGTAGTTGTTGGAGCTGCAGTAGTTGTGGTAGTCTGAGCTGCAGTAGTTGTGGTAGTTGGAGCTGCGGTAGTTGTTGTGGTTGGAGCTGCAGTAGTTGTGGTACTCAGAGCTGCAGTAGTTGCGGTGGTTAGAGCTGCAGTGGTTGTGGTAGTCGGAGGTGCAGTAGTTGTGGTAGTTGGAGCTGCAGTAGTTGTTGTGGTAGGAGCTGCAGTAGTTGTGGTAGTCGGAGCTGCAGTAGTTGTGGTGGTTGGAGCTGCAGTCGTTGTGGTAGTCTGAGCTGCAGTAGTTGTGGTAGTTGGAGCTGCGGTAGTTGTTGTGGTAGGAGCTGCAGTAGTTGTGGTAGTCAAAACTGCAGTAGTTGTGGTGGTCGGAGCTGCAGTGGTTGTGGTAGTCGGAGGTGCAGTAGTTGTGGTAGTTGGAGCTGCAGTAGTTGTTGTGGTAGGAGCTGCAGTAGTTGTGGTAGTCGGAGCTGCAGTAGTTGTGGTGGTTGGAGCTGCAGTAGTTGTTGTGGTAGGAGCTGCAGTAGTTGTGGTAGTTGGAGCTACAGTAGTTGTGGTGGTTGGACCTGCAGTAGTTGTTGTGGTAGGAGCTGCAGTAGTTGTGGTTGTCAGAGCTGCAGTTGTTGTGGTGGTTGATGTTGCAGTAGTTGTAGTTGTTGGAGCTGCAATAGTTGTGGTGGTTGGAGCTGCAGTAGTTGTGGTAGTTGAAGCTGTAGTAGTTGTTGTGGTTGGAGCTGCAGCTGTTGTGGTGGTAGGAGCTGCAGTTGTTGTTGTGTCAGGAACTGCAGTAGTTGTGGTTGTCGGAGCTGCAGTAGTTGTTGTGGTTGGAGTTGCAGTAGTTGTCGTTGTTGGAGCTGCAGTAGTTGTGGTAGTTGGAGCTGCAGTTGTTGTAGTTGTTGGAGCTGCAGTAGTTGTGGTAGTCTGAGCTGCAGTAGTTGTGGTTGTTGGAGCTGCGGTAGTTGTTGTGGTAGGAGCTGCAGTAGTTGTGGTAGTCAGAGCTGCAGTAGTTGTGGTAGTTAGAGCTGCAGTGGTTGTGGTAGTCGGAGGTGCAGTAGTTGTGGTAGTTGGAGCTGCAGTAGTTGTTGTGGTAGGAGCTGCAGTAGTTGTGGTAGTCGGAGCTGCAGTAGTTGTGGTGGTTGGAGCTGCAGTAGTTGTGGTAGTCGGAGCTGCAGTAGTTGTGGTAGTTGGAGCTGCGGTAGTTGTTGTGGTAGGAGCTGCAGTAGTTGTGGTAGTTGGAGCTGCAGTTGTTGTAGTTGTTGGAGCTGCAGTAGTTGTGGTAGTCTGAGCTGCAGTAGTTGTGGTAGTTGGAGCTGCGGTAGTTGTTGTGGTAGGAGCTGCAGTAGTTGTGGTAGTCAGAGCTGCAGTAGTTGTGGTGGTTAGAGCTGCAGTGGTTGTGGTAGTCGGAGGTGCAGTAGTTGTGGTAGTTGGAGCTGCAGTAGTTGTTGTGGTAGGAGCTGCAGTAGTTGTGGTAGTCGGAGCTGCAGTAGTTGTGGTGGTTGGAGCTGCAGTAGTTGTGGTAGTCTGAGCTGCAATAGTTGTGGTAGTTGGAGCTGCGGTAGTTGTTGTGGTAGGAGCTGCAGTAGTTGTGGTAGTCAAAACTGCAGTAGTTGTGGTGGTTGGAGTTGCAGTGGTTGTGGTAGTCGGAGGTGCTGTAGTTGTGGAAGTTGGAGCTGCAGTAGTTGTTGTGGTAGGAGCTGCAGTAGTTGTGGTAGTTGGAGCTGCAGTTGTTGTAGTTGTTGGAGCTGCAGTAGTTGTGGTGGTCGGAGCTGCAGTGGTTGTGGTAGTCGGAGGTGCAGTAGTTGTGGTGGTCGGAGCTGCAGTGGTTGTGGTAGTCGGAGTTGCAGTAGTTGTGGTAGTTGGAGCTGCAGTAGTTGTTGTGGTAGGAGCTGCAGTAGTTGTGGTAGTCGGAGCTGCAGTAGTTGTGGTGGTTGGAGCTGCAGTAGTTGTTGTGGTAGGAGCTGCAGTAGTTGTGGTAGTTGGAGCTACAGTAGTTGTGGTGGTTGGACCTGCAGTAGTTGTTGTGGTAGGAGCTGCAGTAGTTGTGGTTGTCAGAGCTGCAGTAGTTGTGGTAGTCTGAGCTGCAGTAGTTGTGGTAGTTGGAGCTGCGGTAGTTGTTGTGGTAGGAGCTGCAGTAGTTGTGGTAGTTGGAGCTGCAGTTGTTGTAGTTGTTGGAGCTGCAGTAGTTGTGGTAGTCTGAGCTGCAGTAGTTGTGGTAGTTGGAGCTGCGGTAGTTGTTGTGGTTGGAGCTGCAGTAGTTGTGGTACTCAGAGCTGCAGTAGTTGCGGTGGTTAGAGCTGCAGTGGTTGTGGTAGTCGGAGGTGCAGTAGTTGTGGTAGTTGGAGCTGCAGTAGTTGTTGTGGTAGGAGCTGCAGTAGTTGTGGTAGTCGGAGCTGCAGTAGTTGTGGTGGTTGGAGCTGCAGTCGTTGTGGTAGTCTGAGCTGCAGTAGTTGTGGTAGTTGGAGCTGCGGTAGTTGTTGTGGTAGGAGCTGCAGTAGTTGTGGTAGTCAAAACTGCAGTAGTTGTGGTGGTCGGAGCTGCAGTGGTTGTGGTAGTCGGAGGTGCAGTAGTTGTGGTAGTTGGAGCTGCAGTAGTTGTTGTGGTAGGAGCTGCAGTAGTTGTGGTAGTCGGAGCTGCAGTAGTTGTGGTGGTTGGAGCTGCAGTAGTTGTTGTGGTAGGAGCTGCAGTAGTTGTGGTAGTTGGAGCTACAGTAGTTGTGGTGGTTGGACCTGCAGTAGTTGTTGTGGTAGGAGCTGCAGTAGTTGTGGTTGTCAGAGCTGCAGTTGTTGTGGTGGTTGATGTTGCAGTAGTTGTAGTTGTTGGAGCTGCAATAGTTGTGGTGGTTGGAGCTGCAGTAGTTGTGGTAGTTGAAGCTGTAGTAGTTGTTGTGGTTGGAGCTGCAGCTGTTGTGGTGGTAGGAGCTGCAGTTGTTGTTGTGTCAGGAACTGCAGTAGTTGTGGTTGTCGGAGCTGCAGTAGTTGTTGTGGTTGGAGTTGCAGTAGTTGTCGTTGTTGGAGCTGCAGTAGTTGTGGTAGTTGGAGCTGCAGTTGTTGTAGTTGTTGGAGCTGCAGTAGTTGTGGTAGTCTGAGCTGCAGTAGTTGTGGTTGTTGGAGCTGCGGTAGTTGTTGTGGTAGGAGCTGCAGTAGTTGTGGTAGTCAGAGCTGCAGTAGTTGTGGTAGTTAGAGCTGCAGTGGTTGTGGTAGTCGGAGGTGCAGTAGTTGTGGTAGTTGGAGCTGCAGTAGTTGTTGTGGTAGGAGCTGCAGTAGTTGTGGTAGTCGGAGCTGCAGTAGTTGTGGTGGTTGGAGCTGCAGTAGTTGTGGTAGTCGGAGCTGCAGTAGTTGTGGTAGTTGGAGCTGCGGTAGTTGTTGTGGTAGGAGCTGCAGTAGTTGTGGTAGTTGGAGCTGCAGTTGTTGTAGTTGTTGGAGCTGCAGTAGTTGTGGTAGTCTGAGCTGCAGTAGTTGTGGTAGTTGGAGCTGCGGTAGTTGTTGTGGTAGGAGCTGCAGTAGTTGTGGTAGTCAGAGCTGCAGTAGTTGTGGTGGTTAGAGCTGCAGTGGTTGTGGTAGTCGGAGGTGCAGTAGTTGTGGTAGTTGGAGCTGCAGTAGTTGTTGTGGTAGGAGCTGCAGTAGTTGTGGTAGTCGGAGCTGCAGTAGTTGTGGTGGTTGGAGCTGCAGTAGTTGTGGTAGTCTGAGCTGCAGTAGTTGTGGTAGTTGGAGCTGCGGTAGTTGTTGTGGTAGGAGCTGCAGTAGTTGTGGTAGTCAAAACTGCAGTAGTTGTGGTGGTTGGAGTTGCAGTGGTTGTGGTAGTCGGAGGTGCTGTAGTTGTGGAAGTTGGAGCTGCAGTAGTTGTTGTGGTAGGAGCTGCAGTAGTTGTGGTAGTTGGAGCTGCAGTTGTTGTAGTTGTTGGAGCTGCAGTAGTTGTGGTGGTCGGAGCTGCAGTGGTTGTGGTAGTCGGAGGTGCAGTAGTTGTGGTGGTCGGAGCTGCAGTGGTTGTGGTAGTCGGAGTTGCAGTAGTTGTGGTAGTTGGAGTTGCAGTAGTTGTGGTGGTTCGAGCTGCAGTAGTTGTGGTAGTTGGAGCTACAGTTGTTGTAGTTGTTGGAGCTGCAGTAGTTGTGGTGGTCGGAGCTGCAGTGGTTGTGGTAGTCGGCGGTGCAGTAGTTGTGGTAGTTGGAGCTGCAGTAGTTGTTGTGGTAGGAGCTGCAGTAGTCGTGGTAGTTGGAGCTGCAGTAGTTGTGGTGGTTGGAGCTGCAGTAGTTGTTGTGGTAGGAGGTGCAGTAGTTGTGGTAGTTGGAGCTACAGTAGTTGTGGTGGTTGGACCTGCAGTAGTTGTGGTGGTTGATGTTGCAGTAGTTGTAGTTGTTGGAGCTGCAGTAGTTGTTGTGGTAGGAGCTGCAGTAGTTGTGGTAGTTGGAGCTGCAGTAGTTGTTGTTGTTGTTGGATCTGCAGTAGTTGTGGTTGTCAGAGCTGCAGTAGTTGTGGTGGTTGATGTTGCAGTAGTCGTAGTTGTTGGAGCTGCAGTAGTTGTGGTGGTTGGAGCTGCAGTAGTTGTGGTAGTTGGAGCTGCAGTTGTTGTAGTTGTTGGAGCTGCAGTAGTTGTGGTAGTTGGAGCTGCAGTTGTTGCAGTTGTTGGAGCTGCAGTAGTTGTGGTGGTCGGAGCTGCAGTGGTTGTGGTAGTCGGAGGTGCAGTAGTTGTGGTGGTCGGAGCTGCAGTGGTTGTGGTAGTCGGAGTTGCAGTAGTTGTGGTAGTTGGAGCTGCAGTAGTTGTTGTGGTAGGAGCTGCAGTAGTTGTGGTAGTTGGAGCTACGGTAGTTGTGGTGGTTGGACCTGCAGTAGTTGTTGTGGTAGGAGCTGCAGTAGTTGTTGTGGTAGAAGCTGCAGTAGTTGTGGTGGTTGGAGTTGCAGTAGTTGTGGTGGTTGGAGCTGCAGTAGTTGTCGTGGTAGGAGCTGCAGTAGTTGCTGTGGTTGGCGCTGTAGTAGTTGTTGTGGTAGGAGTTGCATTAGTTGTCGTTGTCGAAGGTGCAGTAGTTGTTGTGGTCGGAGCTGCAGTAGTTGTGGTAGTTGGAGTTGCAGTAGTTGTCATGGTTGGAGCTGCAGTAGTTGTCGTGGTCGGAGCTGCAGTAGTTGCTGTGGTTGGAGCTGCAGTAGTTGTAGTGGTTGGAGCTGCAGTAGTTGTGGTGGTCGGAGCTGCAGTAGTTGTGGTAGTTGGAGCTGCAGTAGTTGTGGTAGTTGGAGCTGCAGTTGTTGTAGTTGTTGGAGCTGCAGTAGTTGTGGTGGTAGGAGCTGCAGTAGTTGTGGTAGTTTGACCTGCAGTAGTTGTTGTGGTTGGAGCTGCAGTAGTTGTGGTGGTAGGAGTTGCAGTAGTTGTGGTAGTTGGAGCTGCAGTAGTTGTGGTAGTTGGAGCTGCAGTTGTTGTAGTTGTTGGAGCTGCAGTAGTTGTGGTGGTCGGAGCTGCAGTGGTTGTGGTAGTCGGAGGTGCAGTAGTTGTGGTGGTCGGAGCTGCAGTGGTTGTGGTAGTCGGAGTTGCAGTAGTTGTGGTAGTTGGAGCTGCAGTAGTTGTTGTGGTAGGAGCTGCAGTAGTTGTGGTAGATGGAGCTACAGTAGTTGTGGTGGTTGTTCCTGCAGTAGTTGTGGTGGTAGGAGCTGCAGTAGTTGTGGTAGTTTGACCTGCAGTAGTTGTGGTTGGAGCTGCAGTAGTTGTGGTGGTAGGAGTTGCAGTAGTTGTGGTAGTTGGAGCTGCAGTAGTTGTGGTAGTTGGAGCTGCAGTTGTTGTAGTTGTTGGAGCTGCAGTAGTTGTGGTGGTCGGAGCTGCAGTGGTTGTGGTAGTCGGAGGTGCAGTAGTTGTGGTGGTCGGAGCTGCAGTGGTTGTGGTAGTCGGAGTTGCAGTAGTTGTGGTAGTTGGAGCTGCAGTAGTTGTTGTGGTAGGAGCTGCAGTAGTTGTGGTAGTTGGAGCTACAGTAGTTGTGGTGGTTGGTCCTGCAGTAGTTGTTGTGGTAGGAGCTGCAGTAGTTGTGGTAGTTGGAGCTGCAGTAGTTGTTGTGGTAGAAGCTGCAGTAGTTGTGGTGGTTGGAGTTGCAGTAGTTGTGGTGGTTGGAGCTGCAGTAGTTGTCGTGGTAGGAGCTGCAGTAGTTGCTGTGGTTGGCGTTGCAGTAGTTGTTGTGGTAGGAGTTGCATTAGTTGTCGTTGTCGAAGATGCAGTAGTTGTTGTGGTCGGAGCTGCAGTAGTTGTGGTAGTTGGAGTTGCAGTAGTTGTCATGGTTGGAGCTGCAGTAGTTGTCGTGGTCGGAGCTGCAGTAGTTGCTGTGGTTGGAGCTGCAGTAGTTGTGGTGGTCGGAGCTGCAGTAGTTGTGGTGGTCGGAGCTGCAGTAGTTGTGGTAGTTGGAGCTGCAGTAGTTGTGGTAGTTGGAGCTGCAGTTGTTGTAGTTGTTGGAGCTGCAGTAGTTGTGGTGGTAGGAGCTGCAGTAGTTGTGGTAGTTTGACCTGCAGTAGTTGTTGTGGTTGGAGCTGCAGTAGTTGTGGTGGTAGGAGTTGCAGTAGTTGTGGTAGTTGGAGCTGCAGTAGTTGTGGTAGTTGGAGCTGCAGTTGTTGTAGTTGTTGGAGCTGCAGTAGTTGTGGTGGTCGGAGCTGCAGTGGTTGTGGTAGTCGGAGGTGCAGTAGTTGTGGTGGTCGGAGCTGCAGTGGTTGTGGTAGTCGGAGTTGCAGTAGTTGTGGTAGTTGTGGTAGTTGGAGCTGCAGTAGTTGTTGTGGTAGGAGCTGCAGTAGTTGTGGTAGTTTGAGCTACAGTAGTTGTGGTGGTTGGGCCTGCAGTAGTTGTTGTGGTAGGAGCTGCAGTAGTTGTGGTAGTTGGAGCTGCAGTAGTTGTTGTGGTAGAAGCTGCAGTAGTTGTGGTGGTTGGAGTTGCAGTAGTTGTGGTGGTTGGAGCTGCAGTAGTTGTCGTGGTAGGAGCTGCAGTAGTTGCTGTGGTTGGCGCTGCAGTAGTTGTTGTGGTAGGAGTTGCATTAGTTGTCGTTGTCGAAGGTGCAGTAGTTGTTGTGGTCGGAGCTGCAGTAGTTGTGGTAGTTGGAGTTGCAGTAGTTGCTGTGGTTGGAGCTGCAGTAGTTGTTGTGGTAGGAGTTGCATTAGTTGTCATTGTCGGAGGTGCAGTAGTTGTTGTGATCGGAGCTGAAGTAGTTGTTGTGGTCAGAGTTGCAGTAGTTGTAGTTGTTGGAGCTGCAATAGTTGTGGTCGGAGCTGCAGTAGTTGTGGTAGTTGGAGCTGCAGTTGTTGGAGCTGCAGTAGTTGTGGTAGTTGGAGCTGCAGTAGTTGTGGTAGTTGGAGCTGCAGTTGTTGTAGTTGTTGGAGTTGCAGTAGTTGTCGTGGTAGGAGCTGCAGTAGTTGTGGTAGTTGGAGCTGCAGTAGTTGCTGTGGTTGGAGCTGCAGTAGTTGTCGTTGTCGGAGGTGCAGTAGTTGTTGTGGTTGGAGCTGAAGTAGTTGTTGTGGTCAGAGTTGCAGTAGTTGTAGTTGTTGGAGCTGCAGTAGTTGTGGTCGGAGCTGCAGTAGTTGTGGTAGTTGGAGCTGCAGTTGTTGTAGTTGTTGGAGTTGCAGTAGTTGTTGTGGTAGGAGCTGCAGTAGTTGTGGTAGTTGGAGCTGCAGTAGATGTTGTGGTAGAAGCTGCAGTAGTTGTGGTGGTTGGAGTTGCAGTAGTTGTGGTGGTTGGAGCTGCAGTAGTTGTCGTGGTTGGAGCTGCAGTAGTTGTTGTGGTTGGAGCTGCAGTAGTTGTTGTGGTAGGAGTTGCATTAGTTGTCGTTGTCGAAGGTGCAGTAGTTGTTGTGGTCGCAGCTGCAGTAGTTGTGGTGGTTGGAGTTGCAGTAGTTGTCGTGGTTGGAGCTGCAGTAGTTGTGGTGGTAGGAGCTGCAGTAGTTGTGGTGGTCGGAGCTGCAGTAGTTGTTGTGGTAGAAGCTACAGTTGTTGTGGTGGTTGGAGTTGCAGTAGTTGTCGTGGTTGGAGCTGCAGTAGTTGTCGTGGTCGGAGCTGCAGTAGTTGCTGTGGTCGGAGCTGCAGTAGTTGTGGTGGTAGGAGCTGCAGTAGTTGTGGTGGTCGGAGCTGCAGTAGTCGTTGTAGTTGGAGCTGCAGTAGTTGTGGTAGTTGGAGCTGCAGTTGTTGTAGTTGTTGGAGCTGCAGTAGTTGTCGTGGTTGCAGTTGCAGTAGTTGTCGTGGTTGGAGCTGCAGTAGTTGTGGTAGTTGGAGCTGCAGTAGTTGTGGTAGTTGGAGCTGCAGTAGTTGTTGTGGTTGCAGTTGCAGTTGCAGTAGTTGTGGTGGTTGGAGCTGCAGTAGTTGTGGTGGTCGGAGCTGCAGTAGTTGTGGTGGTCGGAACTGCAGTAGTTGTGGTGTTTTGAGCTGCAGTTGTGTATATTTTAGTTATTACAGTAACATTACAGAATCTCATTTAAACTGTCAAATTAATCACGGCAGTATTATTCTGTCTCTTGTCACATTCATCTGATATGAGAACTTACAATGAGGAGTGGAAATAAAAATAAAATTAAAAAAAATAACCTGTCAGGGTATCAGTTTGTGCAACTGTCACTGAATGTTTCGATAACCGTAGTCCAGACTTTCTTTAAATAGTTGATTTTGTTCCCAATTCGTCAATAAATGATGATTTGAGATGGTGGCCGGCTCTTCCTACAATCCCTCAGTGTCAGTTATTGATGAGTTGGGATTCCCGGAGCGTCATTATTTGAATAGTTGGTATTCAGACTCTAAAATCAACTTTTCTTACAAGTGGGACCTTTACATTTTCACATTAACTAATGCCTTACTCGTGACTCTTGATTTGCTCGTTTATATGCACCTTCAATTTGTGATTTGGGTTTGTGATATTAACCTCAATCAGATACCATGTATTGCAATGTTACATTTTTCTAACGTCTAACAAGTATTAAACCAAGTCCAAATATTAACCATTTTAACTTCCTGGGGTTTTTTTAATTCATTTTTTTAACTAACCTTTCCAAGGTGAAACGGTGGCACCTGAATCTCTGCCAGCCGGGCTTTATGTCTATTGATGATTATCCAATGTCCTTGGCAGAGGACCATTCTGGCCATATATGCCATCTCGGAAATTTACAAAAGCAAAAATGTATCTCTTTTAACTTGTTTAAATGACATCTTTTTAGAAATAAATTTGGATCATTCAAACACGATTAGGTTTGTTTGTTTAGAATTTTGTTTTTGTTTGTTTAGAATTTTGTATGTAAATGTATTACAACAAATAGACACATTTTCTTGATGATACTGATTTACTTTTTCTCGCTTGCAGTCATTTACATGGCTGACATGAGATCAACCAGAGATCAAAAGCATGCAATAACAGAGAGCATTATTTTGTCGAATGTCACAAGTAACATACAGACTCAATTTTAAGTCCGTATTCCTGGTAAGGAATATTAGAAAGTACAAAACAAACAACACCATAAAAATATGACTTATAAAAAAATTGTAATCGCTTGTTACCTTGTGCAGAGATTGAATGTAAATATCCAAGCAACAATATCCAACAGAGGGCTTTTCTTTCCATGATAACTGGTGTTACTTCTCACACCTCCAGGTACAGACAAGCATGGATGTGATTGCAGATGGTATTTATTATGGAAATGACTCCGTTCCTCATAGAGGGAGTGACAAGGTATTGGCAACAGAGGCCACTTTCATACAACCTGAAAAACCAGGTAAGTCATGGACACGCATATTTAACACTTCAAACTAAATCATAAAACAACATTGTGATAGTTGTTGGACATGTAGTTGTGGTGCTTGTTTTTTACATGATCACATTCTCCTTTTTCAATGTTGAACAGTGCATTTTCCACTTCATTGTTATGCTTTGTCATTTCACTTGTCTTCTCATAAATGTTTAAAATGGCACTGATTGTCAATTTGTTTGTAGGGTTACATCATACCAATATTCATTAGCTAATCTTTTTTTTTTTCTGTTTGAATTCTAAATATTTCACTCTAACTGCTGCAGCTGCATGCCCAAGAACACCAAAATGAAAAAAAGCTATCTATACTCATTTTATTCTTGGGAGAATTAATTCACTTTTCAATAATATTGCCCTTACCTTCCTTTTTTCTTGTAAAATACTGATTTTTTTTTTTTTTTTTACCTATTCATCCCTAAAAAAAATAATAAAAAAATCATATATTCCATATGGAGATGGATGGCAAAAAACAAAAACAACGAATAATAAAAATCAATCTTTGCTTTCCTGAAGTGCTTACATGGGCTTACTTCATGCTTGCTATTCATAGAAATGTGTAACCTTTAAAGGGGGTGTGATGACCTTCTATTGTTTCAAATGGTCACAGGCCCAAAAGGTTGAGCTAGAGTCGTTGTCCATAAAACAAAACAGTTTAGCTTCATTAATTATTAAAAATACAGTATTTTTATAGACGCAAATTATCATATTTGGTTCGGAGACAAATAGGCAGACAATCAATTAATGAAATCAAAGTCCACTAGTAGTTCCAAGATGGAACCTGTTTCTCCCGACAGTTTCAGTGTAACACAGTATGCGCATGCGCACTCCTCCATGTGTATTGGTCATGCACGGTGTGAGGCAGCTAACTAGATGAGTTTTCTAAATTAGCTGAACTTTGTGCAAATAAAATAGCAGTTGTGTTTTGTGTCGTAGGACATGAAGGAACTTCGGATACGTAAAACTATCGGAATGTTGTGAGTTTTTACAAAAATCAGATGATTCGTAATTTCAACGTGCCAGTGTGTTAGCATGACTGACCAGCGTTTGTTTTGCTAGCTAGCTAAACGACGCAGAGCACCGTGGATGTTGAAGTTATGTCCATTAAACTGTAGCTCCCCGTCCTTTCCCTCAATATTTAAACACTTCGCGAGTTGGCACGTTAATCTGATAGATTGGTTTGTCCTGTAATTTAAAATAAAAAAAGTCTCTACCGCAAGACAAATAGCACATTTGCTAAATTTTGCTAACGGCTAAGTTTTATTAACCATTAGCCAACCGGCAGTCAACGGTTACGGCATTTTTGAGTCGTACAACAATGTGAAGGCAGTCCTGTAAAAGCAGAATGGACAGAGAATTGTTGAGGCAGTGTTTGGCATACCATGGAGAGCCACTGTTCAACAAACTCAAATGTGAACAAACAGAAAACCCTGACTTCCAAGCTGTGGTGTCTGACCTGTGCAAGGCCACTTATGAAAGGTATGTTGGCAAGTTTTCACTTCTAGCTCCACATGCAGCTTTCACAGAAGTCCTGTATGCCACCCTTTGTCACGAGTGTGTCGATGATAATAATTTGCCTTGACTCTTTATTTTGTGTATCTTCCTATGCAGCTGTCTCACTCTGTGCATTACGCCACAATTAGTGTGACACAAGACTGTTCACTTAACAAGTCTCTGTGGAACATGTGTTGTTTTTTTTGTGCAGAAGGGGTGAGGGGAAGGACAATCCCCTTGTGGAGCAATTCATTGCGAGGAAGGCTGACATCTTGTTCTGTCCAGCATGGAAGACTGCCACTCATCAGGAAGGGGAGCATGAGGAGGAGGAGGAGGCTGCAGGTGGGTGTTTTCACTACATGTTTCAGGCTCTGTCCATGTTAAGCTGTTAAATGTGTTTTTATAAAGATCTAAGCAAAACAGTTAAATCCCTTTGTCTTTGTACTGGCAGCTGGTCTAACTAGTTTAAGCCGCTACACAGTCAGGCACAGGATATTAAGAGTAGGTCATCTGCATTTTGGCATTACTGAGAGCCCATCAACAGTCATGTTGGATGTCAGATGGGTGTAAAATGGACGACTGAAAAACACAAGGGTTTTTTTTTTCTAGGCTCAAAATGAGATGGAGGTGGTACCATCCTGATTATGTGCACACATGTTCATGTGTAACATGCTTTTCACTGGCTCAGGCTAACACTTTTTACAAGGGGTGCATTTTAGGAGTTTTAATAATTCTGCTGAACAGCAAAGTACAAAAATACAGCATAGTTTTTCTATGTTTTTGAGAAAATCTGTGAAGATGAATATAAGCTATATTATAGAGTGACCTGCTGGTAAAATTGTCCTAGTGAATTGAAGTTCACCCTGACAAGCATAAATACAGTGTTTACTGGTATAACCAAGACTCTAATTGTGAAGGGTAAAAACAGAAGGAGTAAGTTTCTAATGTGCTGCAGCTTACAAGTAGGGTTGGACGGATGGACGACAGATGCAACCAGCCATCGCCGATGGACGACAGTCATCGACCATTGAGCACTCTACATCGTAACATCGTGATTTAACCTGATTTAAGCTGCCCATGAGAGGAAACTGTCCCTGGTTAGTTTTCCATCAAGTTAGTGGGTCTTCTTCTCTATCAATAGCCATTTCCTGTAGGTACATTGTCATCCCAGCTTCAGCTTTTTGATCAGCAGTGAGCGTGGCTGCTCTTTTCCGAAGAAGGCTGCCCAATGAACCTTTGTTCTTAGGCGCGGGGCCAGCACCGGATTCCTCCTCCTCTTCCGTCACTTGTACAGAACCAGGTGTCGGACTTGCGGGTGTTGCTACTGCTGCCGCCATCGCTGCTACCAGTTCTGTTTTTGTGGCACTTAGCTCGGGTGGCTTCATGTGGTCCTCTCGGTATGTTGGGTCAAGCAGTGCTTTGCGCATCATCCTCTGGTCGGCATCATTGCCATATCTGCCTTCAGGTCGGCTGTGAGTTTGGCATCCTCCTCCGATTACTCCAGCACATTTTCCAGGTGGGCTAACATGGGCAGACGTAAGGAAAGAATAACAGTTTTGTCTGAAGAGCATATCTGTGAACTCCGCTACTGGCTTCAACCCTCTGTTAACCGCTTCCAGAACACTTAGGTCCTGCCATGTAAGCTGCGGGAGCGGGCAGTGGCTTTTGTCCTGAGCAAATACCTGTTTGATGGCTTTCACCTGCTCCAGGATTCCCTCAGCCCCATCGTGTTGCACAGTCCTTTCCTGTCAGGGAAAACATATTCAGCCCAACTAAATCAACCTTAACATATAAGCTTAGTTATGCAAGTAATTTGTGTGTGTTTGTGTGTCTGCTTGCACGCTTGCACTGGTGTAATAGGCTATTGTGTCATTTCAATAGCTTCAGTATGCACATTTACTATGGTTTAACATTTTGGAAATTTATCGCCTATTATTGCAATAAGCTAGGTATCAGCCAGCACACACTTTTTTAATTGCCGTGATCAAGGAATGCTGAAGGAATTTCAGTTCATCGTGTGTTTTGTGCAGCTCACATCATCTTAACCTGTGGGGAAAAAGCAGTGTTGACTTCCCAGGAGGTTTTTATTTCTTTTACTTTCCAGTCATGTATGGTCCCCAACAGTGCCTCTTCTAGGTTGTCAGCTGTATGGTTTTCTGGCATGAAGCTTGTTTGTAAGCATTTCGATTCAAGTGTCCACTGTTTGCTGACATAATGTGCTTTCAGTGATATGTAAGTCATCATGTTACAGCTGTACTACATGTCAGTTGTCATGGCCAAATGTTCCACATCATCCAGCACTGCAGAAAATGTTAGTTCTGATGTCGTTGTACAACTTTGGGAGAAGAATTTACGACCTGGCAGGTCATACTGCTTGTCAAATGTCTGCAGCATGGCCTTAAATGCACTCTTCTCTACCTTTATTAAAAGAAACCATTTCTTTTGCTAGGTAGCGAGTTACAGCATCTGTACACTGCTTCCATCTTTCACTGTCACACTTGTACTTTTTGAGAAAGCCCCAGATATGGTTGGCTGTTGTTAGCTAGTTGTTTTGCTAGGGCCAGTTGCATGTGATGGCAATATTGCATAAGTGACTGGATGGTGTACACGCAAATGGTTGTGAAGATTCGTGGTCTGTCCATCTTTTGCGGCAACTGCATTAGTACAAATCCTGCACACCACGTCAGCAGTGTCTCTTGGTTCTCCTCTGTCATTAGGCCAAAACCCAAAGTACTGCCAAATGGGGGAAGTGGTACCTTTTTTACTGACATAGTTTGTTGCTGCCATAATGCAAGGTGATTTGCCACTGACACTGATGATCATCGTCTGTCACCGCACACGTCTGCTGGGCTGACTGTTCATTTTCTTTTTTATTGTTATTATTTTTATGTATTCACTGGTTAGGCCTGTCACAATAATCAATAAATCAATTAATCGTACGATAAATTAAAATGAGCTCGATAATTTTGCCGGCCTCGATAATTTCCATTTGCATGCTTGTTTGTTTTCCTCATGTCAGTCACCATCCCCATTCACACTGCCGTTTGCATGCGGGGTTCCTGCGGCAATTCTCCGCATCCGCCTTTGTGTGAAAGTTTCAGATGTGGCGAGGGGTGAAATTTCGCTGCGCCTCCGGAGGTATCAGAGGCGCAGTATTGGCGAACTGAGCTGGCGGCGCAGAGCGAGGGTGTGTCGATCTGATGGTGTTGGTGTCTGATAACTCTACAGATCCTTCACTCAACAAAATAAAGATAAATGTCCCACAAAGCAACGTTACAGGACCAAACAACAGTAACGTAGTAACTGGTCGTGTCTTTGACAACTTATATGAGGAAAAAAATACCGCAGTTATTCGTGGATAAGTGTCTGTCAGCCTGCCGGTCTGACCGACTCTTCGTCACATTTCTGGCCGAAAAACAGCGTCTGTCCCCGGCAAAAAACTTTAACTCACCAAGTGTTTGTCGCGGTGAAAAAAATCACTGCGCTGGTCAGTTACTGTTGTCATGGTGACGGTCAGCCCTCCCGACAAGACTCAGTGAACTTAGTGAACCCCGCGAGTGAAATAGTCAGACAGCGTCCAGTTTACTGATGGCGATTATGTAATTATGTAAATTATAGAAAAACGTAACTTTGTCACTTTCCAGGATGTTTGGTGGGTCAGGATCTCAATCACAACACATTATAACAGCATCCATATGATTATAAACAGACAGCTGGTACATGTTTAGATTAACAGGAGGACACCGGGGAAACACCTTGAAAAAAACATACGTCATCATCATCACGTGTACCGTCACGCCTCCACATCACTACAGACAATGGTGCTAACATTGTTGCTGCAGTAAGGAACCGTGGCTGGCCATGGCTCAATTGCTTTGGCCACAACCTCCATCTTTATTTATTTTGGATATTTAAAATGTCTTCTTCACATTCCAATATTAAATATTCTTTAGAATTAAAGGTTTATTGATCTTTGAAAGGGTGTACTTGCGTTATTTTGCCATTATCATTATATTAGTTGAAAAATGGTCTCAAAGCGACAATATTATCGTTTATCGCAATAATTTCTAGGACAATTTATCGTCCAGCAAAATTTGTTATCGTGACAGGCCTATCACTGGTATATTCTGCAGTTACATCAATATGACTTGTATTTTTAAAATATTTTTTATATAATATATAATCATTTTATGATATAATAATCCAATGATTATTATATTTATATTCGGCATTGCGTTAATCCTGCTTTCACAGTGGACTCTACAGATTAAGGTATAGCCCCACGCCATGAGCACTACATCAGCATAGTGCTGCAACTGCAGTTACAAATGACAGAAAACCACAAAGTGCAACACTAAAAATTGTTTTCTGCGAGGACACCTTTTAGTTTTGTCAAGAGCTGGAGGTGGCAGGAAAAAGCCTGCAAACAGGAAAAAAATGCCTTTTTAAATTTAAGCATCTAAATGTGAATATACTCTCAGGATAAGCAGGGCCTATTTATTTTAAGAAATGCATCTTTCTATGCGACATTTGTGATGCAGCTTTCTGCTTTTTCTTTCCCAGAGCCCTATGCCATCATGCCACCGTTGGAGTTATTCATGGAGGTGTCTTACGATGAAAGAAGGACCATGCTGTACAGGGACTTGGAAAGAGGAGACATTGTGGTGGGGAGGATCAACAACATTAGAGAATATGGCTTCTTTCTCACGCTGCTTAGCACGGCAGGAGGACTGAAGAGAGACATAGAAGACCTAGAGTTGTCGGTAGGTCCGCAAGCTAAATCAGTTGTGTACACTTGAGCCATGTCATAAACATTTTAACAGATCAAGATCAATTGTAGATACAAATGACTTGAAGGATTATCAGTTGGTCAGCAACACAGGAAGTACCAGCTCTATGGTTCTGTGGAATTCCTGAGTAAATAATGTCTTTTTTCGTGCACAAATTTTGATCTTAAGTAAGCAAAGTCACATGCTTGACCGGTCAGCAATTTGTGCGTCCCAGCTATAAATACTATGCTGTCACCATTTAACCTTTGGGAATCTTCTGCCCTAAAGTTTCAGAGGGACAAGTGGCACAGGCAACCTTCCAGGAATTCACAGAACTATAGTCACCTTTGTAACTTCCACTGTGTTTGTTTCCCATCTGACCACACACCTGGTAGAATGACAGAGAACATCTGGAGGCATACCTAAATTGGGCCAATCCCACCATCCATCTTCATATTTTCAAAGATGCATGACAACTAAGAAATTCTGGCTCACACTCTGGATTAATGGGAAAGACATTCCAGTTCCCCCACAAAACAGTTTGACTAACATTTAAGGCAAATTCTACTGTATGTTCTCAATTTGTTTCCCTTTTTACAAACTAGGGAGTTTTGAGTCAGATGCTCAGAGTTCATGTGCTTAACACTTTTCTAAATAAGAATCTTAACCCTGTTATGTGATCATGACAGACTACTTCCCCCAGACAGCTTATTCGTAGTTGAGTCGTAGGTTTTTGTCACCTTTCCAGTGTTCATAACAACACTCTCAAATCTTTTCTGTGATACACTTGGACCTTGGCCTGCTCTATAAAGACCATGTTGGTTAATCATTGACTACCTGCTGTTGGTTTATGTTAACGTCATCAGCTGCCTCACAGTAACAGGAACCTGTGTGATGGATAAGGGTGTGTGTTTGTGTATATGAGTTAGTTTAATTGTTTAACACACCTTGCCCTAAATTATCAGGTGTGTTCCATACAAGTTGGGATTTTAAAACCCCTGAAAACTTGGCTACATTTTATCTGCCTCATCAGTTATATGAGAGTGATTTGAGATTCTGATTCTAAGATGACTAAATCTTGAAGGGCATGTGGAAGTAAATTACTTCACTTTTTTCCAGTGGCGCCCCTCCCACTTCAACCACATGAAAAGAGCATAGACACAAAAGGAAATATAGCAATACCTCATGTGAAATAACTAAAACTGTTCTAACTCCTCGTCCTTGGCAGGAAATACTATGTTCATGTGGGATTCAGTTGCTCGAAAAGCTGTCTGAAAACACACATTTTCAGGTCCTTTCAGACAGTCATAAATGGCATGAAATAATTAACAGACACAGCTCTCTGAGACTTGGATAAAGAGTCATCTTGAGACATCAAAAAATATGAATTCACTGTTTCATGTAATCCTATAACACCAACATCCCCTCGCCTCCTGTTCTTTGGGGCTAATGTTTAAAAAGCTTGAATGAGTCAGTTTGAAGTCATCAAAGTGCTTTGATTCAGTGAGGAAAAGTCATACAAGAGTCATGCTTTTGACTCTTTCATGGCTGAGTGGGAGTCCAAAATCCTGAATTTTTTAATCATAAATTCTGTTTCATCTGCAGTTCCAAAGAAGTAATTAAAAAAAGGGGGAACTTTCACTTGTGTTCATACAGTGTTTCTGCGGGTCCTTAAAACGTTTAAATACTATTTCGACAGGTCTTAAAAATTTATAAGATCATGAAATTAATATTATTTTCATTAAGTTGCATTTACTTCAGTCTTGCTTTAAGATGTGTGGTTTTTTTTTTGGGTGGGGGGGTGGAATTGTATAGATCAGGCTGGAACAAAACTAAAAAACAAAACAAACATGGAACAGATACATATTTAAGGATCAGAGCACACACAGCTAGCAGTGATGAAAGTAGCTAAGTACATTTACTCAAGTACTGTATTTAAGTAAAATTTTGAGGTTTGTGTACTTTACTTGAGTATTCCCTTTTTATGCTACTTTATACTTCCACTCCACAACATTTCGAGGCTTGTACTTTTTTACACAAATAAATTTAGTACAGATAAGACAAAAAAAAAGGATAAAGTATCAAATGTATCAAAGAAGAAATATCAAATGTAAGTATATATACAAATATAAATAAATATCAAAGGAGAATAGAAGAAAATAAATAAATAGAAATAATAAAAAAAAAAAAAAAAAAAAAAGGGGGGGGGGTACTCTCTCTTTCCGACAGTTAAGAAGCGTCCTCGGCATCATCAGGAGTAACATTAAGACTGTTACTAATATAATCCAGCAGTGGGCCCCAAGTTTTATGGAATGCTGTCAGAGATCCCTTCTGTGAAAACCTTAACTTCTCTAACTTTAGACATTGTAAAATCTCCCGTATCCAACTGTTATGGGTCGGTGGGGAAACATGCTTCCATTTAAGTAGAATGGCACGCCTGGCTATCAAGGTGGTAAAGGCCATGACACGCTGTGTAGAAACAGGGAGATTTTTAGGCAGAGGAAGACCAAAAAGAGCAGTCAGGGGATTTGGTTCTAAATTTGTGTTGAGAGCCTGTTTGAGAGTTTGGAATATATTGGACCAAAAGTTGGTCAACCTCGGGCACGACCAGAACATGTGCACATGGTCGGCTGGGGACTGTTTACAGCGGTTACAGGCATCACTGTGACTTGGATATATCTTTGCCAATTTAGCGTTAGTGAAATGGGCTCTGTGAAGCACCTTCCACTGTAATAGACCGTGCCTGGCGCAAATCGACGAAGAATGGATTAGTTTTAAAATATCTCTCCACTGGACATCAGTAATGTCTACCCCCAAATCCTTTTCCCATACGTTTTTAGGCGATATAGTGGGGGCTGGGCTCAGAAGTGCAATCTTATTATAAATGACAGATATCAGTCGCTTTTGTTGCAGGTCGAGAGACAGCAGTTGGTCTATTTCAGCTTCAGGGGGGCGGTTTGGGAAATGTGGGAACTGCTTTTGGATCAAGTGTCTCATTTGAAGATACCGAAAAAAATGGCTATTAGGCAGGTTGTATCTATCTGACATAGATGCAAAAGACGTGAAAACACCTTCTTCATACAGGTCTTTAAGTGTTCTGAGGCCCTTATCCGACCATATGCGGAATGTAGGGTCAGAGCGGGAAGGGAGAAATGCATAATTATTCAAAACCGGGGAAAGAATCGAAGCCCTATGGAAACCGTGCTGCTTTCTGAACTGGATCCAAATTTTAATTGTATTGGTGACGACCGGATTAGGTGAGACATTATGGGCACTTATGGGGAGCTGTGAACATATCATAGAATGTAGAGAGCAAGAGGAAGATGAGATCTCAGTGTGAGCCCAGGGTGGACAGGTGTCTGCACCTTCACCATGGAGCCAATATATAAGTTTATTAATGTTGCAGGCCCAAAAATAGTGGCGAAAATTTGGCAATGCTAGCCCACCTTCAGGTTTGGGAAGTTGAAGAATGTTTTTCTTAATACGGGCTGGTTTATTATGCCAAATAAAAGTATTAAATTGTTGGTCGAGATTAACAAAAAAGGATTTATTAAGACAAATTGGAATGTGTTGAAAAAGATACAAAAATTTCGGAAGAACTACCATCTTAATGAGATTAACTCGGCCTGCAAGAGACAGGGGGAGGGCAGCCCATCTGGACAAGTCCGACTTGCATTTATCTAATAAGGGCTGAAAATTCTTCTGAAAGAGTTCCCTGAAGGAGCTGGTAATAACCACCCCCAAATACTTGAATCCCTCTTCAGCTATTTTGAAAGGAAACACGGATTGTGGGAGAGATCTCGCCAAATTATTAACAAAAAATAGCTCGCTTTTCTGAATGTTTAATTTATACCCTGATAGGTGCCCAAACTGATCCAGAGTTGACAAAATTGGGGGGAGGGAGGATGTGGGGTTTGAAATAAATAAGAGAAGGTCATCAGCATATAAAGAGAGTTTGTGAACTAGACCGAAACGAGAAATGCCTTCAAACTCATTCTGGTTTCTAAGCCAGATGGCTAGTGGCTCGATGGCTATATTGAACAACAAAGGTGAAAGCGGACATCCCTGCCGGGTCCCACGTTTGAGAGGGAAGTATGCTGAATGGACGCCGTTAGTATTTACAGAAGCCGAGGGGATGGCATACAGAAGTTTAACCCAAGAAATAAAATTAGAATCAAAGCCAAATTTCTCTAAAATAAAAAATAGAAATCCCCACTCCACCCGGTCAAAAGCTTTCTCTGCATCAAGCGCCACTACAATTTCAGGAGTGTTTGACGCGGGTGAGTATATAATGTTCAATAGCCTTCTGGTGTTAAAGAATGGATGTCTCCCCAATGTGAAGCCTGTCTGGTCTAAGGAGATTATTGATGACATCACACTTTGGAGGCGGAGGGCGAGAACCTTAGCTAGAATCTTATAATCTATGTTTAAAAGTGAGACAGGTCTATAGCTACCACAGGAGGTAGGATCTCTATCTTTCTTCAGAAGCAGTGAAATAGATGCCTCATACAGGGTCGTTGGCAGTCTGCCTTCAGTAAAGGAATCATTGAACATTCTCACCAGGATGGGGGCTAGTAACATCGAGTACGCCTTAAAGAACTCGACTGTAAAACCGTCGGGACCGGGAGATTTCCTGTTTTGCATAGAATTGATTGCTTCGTGCACCTCCAACAAAGAGATGGGTCTGCCCAATTCTCTGGCGATATTTACTTCAATTTGAGGATATGTTAACCGGTCTAAAGGGTTGGGGGTCGCTGCAGTAATTGGGTTGCATTCAGAAGTGTACAGTGTGGTATAGAAATCAGAAAAACACTTATTGATAACTGTTGGATCAGAAGCGAGGCTACCATCAGGTTGCTTAATTTGAGAAATCAATCTAGAAGCGCTAGCTGCGCGGGCCTGCTGTGCCAATAATCTTCCAGCCTTATCTCCCTGCTCAAAAAAGTTTTGTTTCGATTGTCGCAGCTGTCTCTCCACTACGCGTGTCATTAACAGGTCATGTTCCGAATGTAGCAGTAACCGTTTCTTATAGAGGGTGGGGGATGGGGAGGTGGAGTAGGTTCCATCAAGCTGTAAAAGTTCCTCTGCAATTTCCACCAGCCTAGCCTGCTCAGCCCTTCTCATTTGGGAAATATAAGATATCACCTGTCCACGAATAGTAGCTTTAAGCGCTTCCCACAGAATGTTACTGCTGACATCAGGGGTGTCATTAAACTCTATGTAAGAACGAATTTGAGTCGCAACAAAATCTTTGAATGTATTATCTGACAACAAGTGCGAGCTGAACCTCCATCGTGAGCGTGGAGTTGTATCTCGTGGAAAACTAATGTCAACTGTGGTGGGAGCATGGTCAGAGATGGTTATTGGGTGATACTCACATGCATTCACGGCGTCTAGGAGATTATTATCAAGCAGGAAGAAATCTATTCGGGAGAACGTGTGGTGTACATGGGAAAAAAAAGAAAAAGCTCTACCATGGGGGTTTTTAAACCTCCAAGGATCAGAGATTCCCAACTGCGATACATACGTTTTTACTACATTCGCTGATTTGGATAGTGTGGTTTGTGTAGGGGAAGATCTGTCGAGAGTCACATCCTGCACCAGATTAAAGTCCCCACCCATAATAATGCGGTGACTATCAGCGTTTGGAATTTTTGCAAAGAGCCTCGTAAAAAATTGGTCATCGTCCCAGGTTGGCTTGTACTTTTTTATCCTCTACAGTAGGGATGTAACGGTATGAAAATTTCACACCACGGTAATAGTGACCAAAATTATCACGGTTATCGGTATACCGCGGTATTTTTAAAATGTCTTCAAAATGTTGAAAAAACACTGATACACTGATAAATTGAAATAATTTCACCAAGATTTATATTTGAATAGATTTATTATATATTAAAAGGGTTAGGGTATAAGCAGCCTGTTTTTGAAACGCGTCCTGTAATGTCTGCGTTACAGAGGTAGAATGAGATGTACGGGCAGTAGCACTCGATTGGCCAGCAGACCCTCTCTGTGAAAAAAATGAATAGAAAATGTCATTATTAATTATTACTGTCATTGTCACTTAATACTAAGGGTGCAACCAACAGATCACAAAACTCACAATCTAGATCATATCACTTTTGTGAGAAACAGGTTGGATAATCTTTTAGATCAAAACAAAAAGGATTATTGTTAAATTAATTATGAACGCTCTGTTTTGGCTCTTATCTCTATCTAGACACTTGTTATATTCACCATTTTATATTACTCTTTATATATAGTCTATTCTACAAATAATCCACAAGTATTATATATTTCTGATATTACTTATATATATTGGCTGTCTGTCTCTGTCCGCTTGCTCGTCTGTTGTCAATGGACTCGGTCAATCTGATTGGTCAAACGGCTGCTGAGCCACAGGTAGATGCTGCTCCGGTGAACGGAGCTGAGATGAAAGTCAATCATCTCAGTCAGTTTGCATTCACTAACTCAGTCCACCCAGTACGTGTTTGTCTCAAATCCTCCTCACTGCAGCTCTGCATCAATATCTGGGGAATTATTAGGTCGACTTTAAAAAGTGAAATCTACAATTAATAAGCGGTTCAGATAACGTGCCAAATCACGGATCAACTTCGTTCAGTTATACCACTATCTGGTCAGTTTACATTAGTGACAACAGCAAATTAGACAGAGAAAACTCGACATACACACATCATTCACCTGAGCTTAAGGTTAATTTACCTTGCATTCACTGAACAGTTGAGGGTGATGGTTGCGCAAATGAGTAAGTAAATTGGATGTGTTGCCAACCCTCGCAACAACTTTCTTCTTGCAGCTCCTGCAGATAGGGCTGCCATCCTCGACCAGCTGTCCCTGAGTATTCTTATAATAACCAAAATACGCCCAGACTTCAGATTTGGTTCTCTTTGAAGGCGGAAAAATGCCTTGAGGGCCGCTACTATCACGTCCTCCCTCCGCCATGTCTTCTTCACTACATAACAAGCGCACGTTGCACGCTGCGCCTGCGTAGGGAGACTTGGATAAAGTATCTCGCGAGTTTTCCACACCGTGGTTATCGACCGCGGCGGTTACCATGGTAATTAAAACTTAAACGGTAACCTTCACCGTCGGGAATGTTACCATGGTTTACCGTGACACCGGTAACCGTTACATCCCTATTACAAACTAATCCAAAACATGACATCTTCCTTTCTCTTTTCAAATCTTTTCTGATGCTACACTATGATTGTTTAATAAAGGCTTAAATATCCCCCCCAAAAATGTGAATACATCTTTATTATTTTCCTTTCCTTTTTTACCTTTAGGCTCTATGTCACATCAGAGAAATCCCCTCCACTGGCAACCATGATGATCCTCTGTCCTACTACCAGATTGGGGACTTCATCAGAGGTTAGTGTCTGAGCTGGCTTTGTCTGAAGCATCCAGCTGTGTGAAGACTTTCTTTGGCAGCTTCTTAGACTTTAGCCTTTCATCCACAACAAGTTGATTTTGACTTATAGAGCATAGACTGTATTTTGCATCATGCTGTTTTCAGTGGGAGCAGCAACAAAGTTCTTATCCAGTCAACCCCTCCAGTCTCCCAGAATCACGTATTGGGATTCTGGGCCTCAATTGATTGTGGAGATTATATTACATGATGAACTCAGTTAGCTAGAAATGTGAATGAAAGTGAATGCTATCTCTCTCATGTGGCCTGGTTTTCCACATGATTGCATGCTGTGCATGTTGTGATGGAGTATATTTGGGCTGCAAAAATAATAATGTCCCTTTTAATCTTCTAATTATTTTCTCAATTAACTGTTTGGCTCATAGAATATCAAAACTGTGAAAAATATACATCACATTTTAAGAGTTTAAGGTGATGTTATTAAATGTTTTCTTATGTCCAAACAACACTACAGTACCCAATGATATGAAACAGAAAAAAACAGACAATCTTCATGTATGAGAAGCAGGAACCAGACATTTTTGCTTAAAAATGAGTTCAATGAATAATAGTTTGTCAGAATAGTTTGTCAAATAATTTTCTTTCATTGAAGGGTACCAATCAGAATGACCACTAGAAAATCATTCATAAGTTAAACACACCTAAATGTCTGTAGAACATTTCTTCAAGGAGTTTTTGCTGTTTTTGTCACTCCTCTTGTTTCACAGAAAAATTTGTCGAATCTTCTCCTAAATTCCATGCTTTTTTTTTCTGTAGCTGCAGTGAAAGATATTGACCGCTACCAGGAGAAAATCACAGTTTCCCTCCACCAGGCCTCTCTTTCTCCCAGCTTGGAGCACATCAAACTGGGTGTCATTGCGCGGGAGGAGCTGCCAACGCACTACAGGTAACTACACGCCATGACACATGAAAAAACGATACAATATAACTTAAAACGCTTTGAAACTTGACTGTTGATGGTAGCAACCATTTCATGTCATGTTTTTCTTGAGATGATTCTAGCTGCTGTTCAATATTTAATACAGACAAGCTGCATTCTCAATTAATGCTCATTTAAACATTTTCTTTGCGAGCCTCTTAATCACTTTATGACCACCAGAGAAGATGAATACACCCTTCAAGCATGAAAAGCTCTAACTGGAATCATGTCTTGTTAAGTGTTTTTCTTGTAGATCAAGTTAGTGCTCAGTCCTAGCGTGAGACTCTGACTCCTCTCCTCTTAGTCGTAGTGTTCGTGCAGCTGCAGACTCCAATCAGACGTACGAGTGTATACTGATGAGTTGCCATGGTTACCACAACCCCTCTGTGGTCGACTACCTACTGGAGAAGGTGGGGGTAACTGACACCCACCCGCCATCAATGATGAGAGGACTACAAAGGTAAACATGTCAACACACCATAATTTGTTGGAGTTTGAGGATTGTATTTTCAGCAACAGGCTGCTCATTTTTATGATTTCAATCAGTCAACATTGACAATCCTAAGCAAAGTCGCAGTTATGTCATTAATAGTGATGGGTATCGTTACTTTTTTTTTTTTATCGATACTACTGCTCTTACTGATACTTCTTTAAGGTTCCTTTTCCATATTCTTACCGGTTCTTTTTCATTACGAAATCATTGCTTTTTAAAAAAAGAATAATTCAGAACAGGAATAGAATTATATAACTATATTATCTCTTGAGCAGCAACAGTAATATTTACATCACTATAAACTGAATAAAATCTCAGTGGAAACAGACCTGAACTGTCAATAAAATAATATTCTTGTCAAAATAGTGAGTGAAGTTTATAGAGAATGAAATGGAAGGCCTTCAATGCTGAGAGAAGTATGATTTGACGGTCACTAGAGTTCTTCCCTGTGCTTCTTTTCTCCTCAGCAAACTTTTCCAAGAGGAGGATTTTGCCTCTGTAATTAGGAAGAAGCAATCTGCATCATGGGCCTTGAAGTGGTAAAGCTAAACTTTTGACTTTGACCATAGGAAATGCGTAGATGGTGTAGTGCCTTCATTGTGTTTCATTAAATTGTCTCTCATAGTTACCACAGCACAAATTGAACAACTTAACCTTTTTATATATTTTTTTGCATATTATTTGTCTGTCTTTCAGTGTCCGTGCAGGTGTGGACCACTTCAAACATGGTCGTCATGTGGAAGCCATGAATGAATACAACAAAGCGTTGGATATCGACACTAGTAATGTAGAAGCGCTGGTGGCACGAGGAGCTTTGTGAGTTGATTCTTATACAAACTACCTGAGGATTAATGATTAGGGATGCATGATATATATCGAACAGATAAATTATCGGCCCCATAATGGAAAATTTACATTGGTTATCGGCAAATAAAGAAGTTTTAGCCGGTAAATGTAGCCGATAATCAAAGCCAAATTGCTTTCGTTGACTTAACAAGTGCAGCTTCTACACAAAGTAGGTGGTGGTTTGCACCTTTTTTAAAGTTGTTTTGTGAGCAGCCAATAAAAACAGAAGAAGAACAACAAACACTGTTGTCGCGCTCATAATGCCGAACTACTGCAGCTGTGTAGAGCCACCAATGTAGACGCGAGCCACACATGTCGTCACTGGTGTGGATGTTTTTTTTACAAGAAGAACACAACACGAGAGAAAAATAGGATGTCTTAGAGAACAAATATGCATCAATTAATTTGGAAGAAAGTATGAGGAACAATATTTAGGAACTTCACCCATTCCTGTCATAATTCTATGGTCCATGCTACAAAGACAAGCTGTCTTTGGCTTGGTGCATCTTCTGTGTAATTACTCAGACACATATCGTTATCAGGGTTTTCCCAACCACTGTAAGGTGTGGGTGCAGCACCAAGGCTGTTGTGGCCACTGCTTGAGCTGAATGAAGATCAATGTAGCGAGCAGGATATGAAATTAACTGTTTGTCCACTGGCCAAATTGTTGGTGAATGTTCACATTTAGCAGCCGCTCAGTAGATTGGCTGTTTTTTGTTTTTTGGCTGGTCAGTGAAGCAGTTGTACCATCATTTGCCCTATGACTGGTGCTAACATTGAGCCTTGGTGGATAGCATCAAAATTAACTATATTACTTCAAGGGTTGTAGTTGGTCCCCAGTGGAGCATGTTTTGTCTTTAAGCTTTTTGGGTAATATTTATTTATTGTCAGCTGTAGCTTTTCCAAGTCTTTGTACACAGATATGGTAATATATAGGGGACATTGCATATGTTTTTGTTGAAATTAGGGATTTAAATGATTATCGATTAATGGCTGTTAAGAATTTAACTGATTAAAAATGTATCAAACAGCCATCAGAGACAGGCGCAAATACATCAAAAAGTATCTTGTTACAAATTACAAATACTTGCTAATCAAATATATAAAAATAAAATCCAAAAATACTGGTATGAGCAATTGTATTTAATTAACACG
This sequence comes from Pagrus major, assembly GCF_040436345.1. Lineage (NCBI taxonomy): Eukaryota > Metazoa > Chordata > Actinopteri > Spariformes > Sparidae > Pagrus > Pagrus major. The sequence continues at coordinate 28,653,408 of NC_133225.1, read as the reverse complement.
AGTAAATTAAGGATTAACCGATAATTGATTAAGGCAGCCCACTATTGATTTAAGAAGTTGCTTAAAATTTGCATTCCTAGTTTAAATACATTACATTTTCTTCAAGGAGGTTCCCCAACACCCCCAGCTTAATACATGCTCCTAAGTTTTTCACAACACAGAGAAAACTCTGCCATCTGCGCATTTAAACCTGATAAAGAATACTGTTGTGATAATATAACCAGAAGGGAACTCCTCCATTCCTTCATAACAGAACATATAAATGATGCAGAAAAGTGCTTTTATATTTTTATATATATGTGTATATATATATATATATATATATATATATATATATATATATATATATATATATATATATATATATATATACACACACACACACACTATACTATATAGTCCTTCTGTGTGCATTAATCATTACTCTATGTTCCTCCTCCATTGTTTATTCACAGGTATGCTAACAAAGGCAGCATCATGAAGGCTATCGTAGACTTTGAATCGGCCCTCGAGAGCTGTCCAGATCACCGCAACGCTAAGAAGTACCTCTGCCAGACACTGGTGGAGAGAGGAAAACAGTAAGCAGCGCTACCTTGGCTTTATTATTGTCCAGAGGTGTATGATCTTTCAATTCAATAATGCTAATAAAAGGAAAATGATAAAAATCCAGCAGTTATAATGCACTAATGTAGCAATGTCTTTGCAGGGTATCTGTCAAGTTTGCATGCTTGTTTAGAAAGACTTAAGTGAGAAGTGAGTAGTGTATTGCAAAAACACTGGAAATGTAATAATTTATCTTTAAACAGATGACAGCAAGTTGCTTTATTTCTAAATACTTACAATGTTCATATTTTAGCTATCATGACACTGGCAATACGTTTTTTTATGTCCCTGCAGCAGGTAATGTTTCTTGAGTCTTTGACAGAATTGTTCTGTGGTCACACCATTGACATATATAAAGACACGTCTACTCTTCTTCCCACTGTACAAAAACGAAATTTAAATATTCTGGATAAGAGCGCTACCATTTTGTGCCGATGATGTCATTTGGAGCCAGGATCTGCGCTGTAGTAATTGGGTGTCAGAGCCACAGTATGGATGTCCTACGACCTAAAATGGCAAAAATTTGATTTGTATAACAAGATTTTAGTTTTGCAGCCAGCCAACGGGGTGATTTTGATGTTTTGGTTTCGGGTTTGGGAGCTGTCATGTTGTCCATCTTTATATACAGTCAGTGGGTTCACCTCATAGATCACCTTGCTTTGTGGCACGGCTGGAAGCATTATTCCGCAAATTCTGGAAAATAAGTCAAGCAGCCAGGCAGTCAATCATCTAGACTTAAAGGAATAGTTCACTTTAGAACGAAATTCAGTCATTATCGACTCACCCTCATGCTGATGAGAAGTCCGGTGTAGTTTTTTATTCCTTAAAGTGCAGCTCGAGACCCGCGGGGGTACCGTCCTGCAGCAAAAATCCATATAACGAGCGTCAATTGTGCCCGAGACGAAAAGGTCCATAAAACTACACAAAAACTTTGTCCGCTGCAATTCAAGTGTCCTGAAGTGGCGACATCCAGTTTACTCGAAACAACGTCATTTAGTACATTTTTACAGCCTAAACAGTCACTATACTATATTTGCCTGGGGGCTTGTCCCGCATGCATGCGATAGATACACACCGGTATTTACATCCTGCCTTGAGCGACCGAGCGACACACAAACACAAGAGGGATCTGCCTGCACTGGTGATTTGAAACTTTGAAAGTCACAGCTGGATTGTTTCGAGTAAACTCTGGATGTCACCATTTCAGGACACTTGGATTGCAGCAGACGAGCAGTATGGAGGAATATTACAAAGTTTTTGTGTAGTTCCTTTAAGGTTAAATGACTTTCTTGACTTAAGCTATGAGGCAGTGCTAACTCCAACAACTAAATGCTTCTTTTACGTCAAGCTCAAGTGCACAGTTTTGTTTGCAGCCTGAAACAACGACCTGTGCCTGAAGCCTTTGTGTCTATAAATGGGCATCTATCCAAAGGTGGTAATTATTATGCTGCTCAGCCTATGTGGGCAGAAGAGGCATCACAAGCAGTTAACACCTCTGCTGCTGAAAATGATTTTTAAAACATGAGTCAGTACCTTGACTTTGTAACTTCTCATAATAATATGTAGTTAAACCAAAACAGGTTTGCACATTCCTAACCTCAGTCAGCAGTGATACTTCACAAGACAATGACAGAAATGCTGTTTTGGAACAGAACATCAACAGGTATTGTTTGTTCTCGTAATTTGTTCATGTGTGCTTCTAGGCTTGAAGAACAGGAGAAACTAGTAACAGCAGAGGGATTGTACCGGAGAGCTCTGTCTCTCGATGATTTGAACCCTGAGGCACAGGAGGCCCTGCGCAAGATCACAGACACTATACAGGTGAGCGGGCCACAACACACACACACACACACACACACACACACACACACACACACACACACACACACACACACACACACACACACACACACACACACACACACCAGGGGATCTGGAAAGTTGGCAGGCAACAATAACAAGCATATCAAAGCTAAAGGTATGCTTTGCAGGATTTTTTTCTTAATAACAATGCATAGACTCATACAAAAAATAATCTCATTCAGTCATCACTTATGACCTGCTAGAAGTGTGTGGTGGTGTCTACAGAGATCATGCCTTCCGCCTGTATTTTCTTATTATTTTGGGTGTTTCTGGGCATCAGCGATTCTGCAGAAAGATAGTTGATTGTTGTGTCTCATTCCCGGGTCATCAAATACCGAGCCACAAATCCAAAGTGTCTGTGTTTGACTACCTTAAAATGAGACTCAACAATCAATTTTGAATGTTGTGTTCACCCTCTAACTGACAGATCCTGCATAGTATGCCCTTAAGCCTAAATTGGAATGCGTTGACAGAAAAACAAAACCGGTAAGACAAAGCGAATGAATAAATATCATTCAAGGGTTTTTCAGACTGCACTTAGCTGAGGGCCAAATGTGTCCTGAGAAATCTTTTTAGCCAGGCTGAGAAAGCGTGCACACTGGCACATTCCAAAGAGGGCTCACCCAGACTTTAGCCTAGCCCTAGAGCTTGCTGTTCCCTGCTCCAGTGCAGAGTTAGCCCTGAGTTTGTGGGTTTATTTCATGAAAATTGACCAAACGCAGGGCTAAAAGATGTCAGTGTGAAACAAGGCTAAAGTAAACAGACTAATCACACACATGTAACCCAGGACTAGTAGAAATAAAAGGTGACGTGCATAGGCCTGTGCATCAGATTCAGATATCGAGCAGCCACTTATTAAGACAACAGACTATGGTGGAGAGTGTGTCTGATTAATTTGTCATCAAGACAGCGGAGATCTCCCCTGGTGTCTGAAATGGGTGTAAAAATGTTTTGTTTTTTTCCATCTTTGTGACATAAACAAAAAGTGCCGATTATCAATATTTTTATATTAACAATGGATCACATGACTACTCATGTTAAAGGGGTCACTGATAGAGAATTATCCCGAGCTCTGCAGTTCCCCTCAGCTCTACGGAGCATTTGAGCATCTGCCAGCTCATTTTTCCAGTCCTCAGTCTCATTAGTGTTGGTTTCAGCTAAAGCCAGCAGCAGTATTCAGCCCAGCACCAAATGGCATAGTTCATGACTAGGTTGTGAACACAGTAAACAAGTGAGCAGCTAAAGAAGCAGATATTTCCCTTAGGAGTTCATGGAGACGAGGAACAAAGTTCTAAGGAGAGTGCATATTGGACTTGAAAGACAACTCCAAATGTATACTAATATTACTCTGTATCTACTGGGTGTGTAGATAGGCAGCTGTTTACTAGCAACACGTACTAACATGTCGGTTTGTGTTCACAGCTTGTTCCCGCTGCCCCTAATGGCCAAAAAAAATCAGTTGTAGCAGATTAAAATGTCAAATATAGAGAGGCGTACAATCAAACAAAGCAGACTCACTTACTTCAGTGTTTTATTTGTGGCATTAAAGTGAAGCAGCGCCTCTCACATGAAGGCCTGTGAAACCTGACCAAACATATATTATATAGACTCAGTGTTTGATTCAAGCAGGGAGGGTGTAACATCTGAAGCAGCTGTACTGGCTGCCAAGTATGTCAGAGGACAGTTAAGATCCGAGGACAGGTTTTATTTCATTTATGCATTTAAAACCAGTTCTCTGTTGGTTACTCGGCACTCTGATCATCAACCAGTTATTGGAAAAAATGTCTAGGAATTAAACAGGTAGAATTAAAACCTCTGTGTCTCTTAGCAAGCTTAATATTAGTTAAAGATTTATATGCTAAAGTCAGTGTTGTGTTTTTGGCGATTAATTTAATAGTTGACTAATTGATTAATCATTGCACCTCTAATCAACTACAGCTGCTCTACTTTGACAGGAAAGTTTCTGTGAACATCCTCTCACACTGTGAATAAAAATGTTTGCATTAACACGTTCATGTTCCTGACGCTGTGGTTTGTAATACTGATGAAGTGTTTTGGTGTATGTGTGTGTCTGTGACCCTGGGACTCCGCCCTTTGACCCTCCAACTGCCATGGTCTTGTCACCTGCCTTGCGGGGGCGGAAAAAAAAATTCGACTGACTGACGACGTCTCCTCCACTGGACACTGTTGTCCCACACCGTGTCCCCGGTCTGAATATGGTAACGTTGAAACCTTCTCTGTCTCAATGGGGAACAAATACTGTTTGTTTTCTCTACACATCTCTGCCTCCGTCCATCCCTCTGCTTCTATGCAAACTAACATGCTCTTGGATCACACCACTTCTTCTGTGGTAAATAAATGACTCTCCATTTGTTTCTTCTTCATCTGTGGTTTGTGATTTTGACGTTCTTCTGTCCATCTCAAAACGTTAACTTCCCTTTTCCTCCCCATACTTTTTAATCCAACACGAATGAATGAAAAATGAATGAATGGCCGATTACCATTTTTGGGGTCTCTGCTGCATGTCTTGGGGTCGTGGTGTGTATGTGTTTGAATATGTCGCTGTGCACTCTTGCCTGCCAATGTCATGTCTTGCCTTGCCTCGTCCGGCGTCTGTAAAGAAATCAATTCGCCTGCGAGAAGAAGCGCTGGCTAAGGAGGAGAAAGCTACGAGCAGCCAGACCAGCGCTGAGAAATTGCGTAAGATCTTAAAAGAGGAGAAGAGGTGAGTTGGCTCTGATCTTTTAAAGGTATGGCAGGTAAATACACTGCATATAGAGGCATGTAGGGCATCTCATAACTTCAAAGCATCTCCTGTTCGATGAGAAAAAAAATTCAGCGAATGTCTTTTCTACAGGATGAAGAAAAAACGGAAGAGATCATCCTCTTCTACTTCGTCATCCTCCACTTCCTCCAGGAGGAACTCCTCCTCTTCATTGTCTTCCTCCTCTCGCAGGAGGTCCAAAAAGAAGAAAAAGAAGAAGAGGAGGTCTGAGCGGGGAAGTAAGCGCCATCGCAGGATCTCCTCGAGGGAGAGTAGGAGGAGTGAGGAGGGTAAGAGTGAGAAAGACAGGAAGGAGGAAGAGGAGGACGAGCTGGAATGGTATCCGGCTCCTCCCAACACCTCCGCCACCTTTCTCAACCAGAAGGGAGGCCCAGGGTTTGGAGAGAGGGATGAGGAGGAGGCAGAGGAGAAGGATGCTGAAGAGAGGAGGATCAGTCAGCTGTATTCTTTGTCTGCAGCTTCAGATGATGACGAGTCCGACTCCTCACGCAAAGATAGGAAGAGGAGGGACAGGGAGGAGGGCAGGACAAGGAGAGGGAAAAACAGTCTGAACAGAAGCCCAGAAAGAGCAGAGAGGAGAAGCAGGAGTAAAGAAAAGAGGGATAAGAGCAGGGAGAGAGGGAAGGAAGATAACAGGAAAGACAGTAGAGACAGCGCTTCCAGGAGGAGAAGCAGCTTAGACGAGAACCGAAAGCGGAAAGTGTCCTGCTCGTCGGCTGAGTCTGAGTATTCACGGAAATCCAGTTTCAAATCTGAATATTTTGGGAACTCTGGTTCTGCGTCCAAACACTTGGAGAGTAGAATGAGACATGACTCCTCTAAGAGGAACTCGTTTGATGGTGGTAGGTATGAGAACAGAGGACGGGAGGTAGAAGAGGCACAGAGAGAGAAGGACAGAAAGGGGAAAGTAGAGGAAGAGAGCAGCAGGTCAGAGATAGGAAACAGTAGAAGGTCAGAGGTTGCTGGAAATCACAAACAGAGTGGTTTGACATCACTGTCAGGAGGAGGTCCTAAAAAAGACCTCCCTTCTAACCTGATGGATATTTTCAATCAGATCGCCCAGTTTGAGAAGGAGAAAAAAGTCAAGCCAAAATAATAACTTGAAACCAAAAGTCCAGAATGAGCCAGATACTCGTGAAACAAGACTTTGAAACAGATGTTTGTACCATGTTGTCATTTATTCTGGACTGGACATCAAGATAATCCTGCTGAAACAATGGCCAAGTGTTGTTGATTGACTGTCCCCAGTTGTTGTGAGTTGCCGTCAGTGTTCGAGAAAACCCTCGAGTTGTTTTACTTTGAAATGTCTTGTTCTTTCTGGTAGATTTAAGGCCTGTGAACAACTAGCTGGGTATTAAAATGTTCATGTAAATTGGTTGAAAGTATCATTTAAATGAAATCAACACTAGATAACATGTTATTATTGTAACTGGGACATGAGGACATTTTGTGTACATTTTGACAAGTTATTACGTTCATCAGAACTCAGTTTCCACAGGCTTTGCCATCTCTTGTTTTGTGTCCGTCTTAAGTCGAGACTGTTTTCTGCTAAAGAAGATAACTGCCTTATGTTGACTACCTTGTGCCATTTTGTGCATTCCTTCTGTGGCTTCTTAAATCTTTTTCCGCAACAACCCGACTGTTAGTACTGCAGTGCTTTTTCAAGCTTTACACAACACAGATGTTAGTCGGATTCCAACACGTTTTCTCCTGTTGTAAAACAAACTCTGTTGAGTAAATAAAGCATTTTTAAATGTCAAAAGTGCATGTTGTATCAAGTCCTCTTGATTAAGTGGAGTTAAATTTTTTGTTAGACGCAGCACGACTGTCTGAAGGCAAAGGTGTTCTTTTGTTAACGTCTACCTAATGATAAACGAGTATAAATATTTCTCTAATTAAATTAAGGCGGAATGAAGGCTTCAGGAATGAAGCATCCTTGTCCTTAATTCCGTCAAGGCAGCAATATGAACATTTCATTGCCTCTTTCAGGAAAGACAATGTGGCTCATAAAGCACGAACCCATGAGAAAAAGATATTTTATCAAAAAAGAATTCAATTATTGACTTGGATCGTACTTCTTAGTCAACACTGCATTATTTAGAACTGATTTAAAATTCAAGAAATGATTCATAACTTTAAGAAATTACTCTGTTATACCATCTGAATATCTTGTTTACATACCGTTTACTCAGGTATTCTACTTGTCAACATTTAATTAAAATATTTAGGCTCATTTATGCTTCTAATAAGTGTTTTATAGTTTTTCTAAACAACTCATGCCAAACATTGACTGAATGTTACCCTCTATGTTACCGTCACAAGCAGTGTTGTAGTCTTGACCACCTAAACTGAGACCCAAGTCATGATTAAGACCAGTGTGAGTCCCACACTGCATGCCACACAATGTGGAACCTGCAAACCATGGGCACTCCTAAAATTGATCCGAAAAGATCCACAATCGCTTGAAAACCCCCACAGAAGAGAAATGAATATCTATATTCACCTCTCTTCTTGCCATAGATTTTAGAGCCAGTCAATATTACCTGATCACAGATGTATCAGTGTGTGTTTTCTCATATCGGCCAGTATAAGACCTTTTGTTTTTACAAAACATGATGCAGAAAATGATGCTTGGGGTGATTCATAATTTTAAAATTTCAAGTGAAGTTTTCTGTTTCAGTGCACTGATGTCATTTTAGACGAGACTTGGACTTGATTTTTTATCCCAAGGGGAAATTCCTTTTCACAACAGCGTACCCATCAGACAGACAGTACATACAGCAGACAGTTTACAAAAACAGTACATACAACAACAACACAATACCAAACTGCAATTACAAACCACACGCGGGTCTGTTCAGCTAGGCCCATTTTTTAGGGCAGTTATGGCTGAGGGGATCAGACTCTTCCCAAAAACGAGCCCTTCTGCACCTCAGTGCCCTGTACCTCTGCCTTGAAGGCAGTGGGGTGAGGTGGATGCGTGATGTCCTGTTAGATTGAGGTTGCAATGTGTGTAATAGCCGTGTTGTTCAGCTCTTTAGGGCTGGGTGTGGGAAGACCAATTATCCCGGCAGCTGTGTTGTTTATGCATGCAAGTTTGGCCGGTTTTAACAGATAGCATGTTGAAGAAGCAGGTGGAACAGTACAGAAGGATGGGCTGGATGATGCTCTGGTGCAACAGCAGGAGGAGACAGTGGGGCCACAAATAGTCCTTCTAGTTTTTGGATGACTGATGGTCTTTGATGGCTCCTTTTTTGGATGTTGATGGTGTGCTGGTCAAAGCTGAGTTGATTTTCCCGAGGTGTTTGAAGCTCTCAACAGTTTCAATATATTTTATCGTTAAACTTTAAAATCTCTGTTACATGTCTTTGTCACAAGTGTTTGAATTGATAACCACGTTAGAGGGATTATTGTGAAGGACTGAGAGGGAACTGTATATTCACAAAAACAAAGACCAGAACAAATGTGAAACAAAGATATGGATCAGTATATGGAGTAAATTTGTGGAAAGATTTAGAAATGGAAATGAAAGAGTGTAATACACACAATAGATTAAAAAAAAAATTTAAACAAGATAATTAACAGAGGTATGAAAACCATAGTGTACATAAAATTTATATATTCTTAGTTGCTGTTACTTTTTTTATTGCTGTGTGTAATTTAAAAGCAGCTGATAAAATATAATTGATGTTAAAGGGGTAGGTGTAATATATATATATATATATTTAATTGTTTATTTGTTTTTGTTTGTTTTATTTTTTATTCGTTTGATTTGTTTTCTGAAGCTTGAAAAGCATGAAGTTAATGTTGTATTTATTGTCTATTTACCAGTGTGTTTGAGTTTTATAAGTTGGAAAATGACCAGAATAAACTAAAATAATACATGTCTATCGGCCGATATATCAATATTAGAATTCTGTACTCCCTATATGAGCATTGGCCCCCCCAAAAATCATGTAATCGTTGGGTCCTGATTTATGTGTACATGCGTAAGTGTACCTTTTAGATATGTCTTGATATAATAATCAAAATCATTGTAGAGGAGCTGAAATGAACTTAACCATTTTTACTCAGCACCCCATTCCATGTTTTACCATCCACCTAACAAAGTGCAATTTATTGTGTGAGCTAGGTTACTCTTGTCTAGAAACCATCATGAATTACAGAAGTTATCAAACAGTTATTAATTCCACTGATATCCCTGCAGGCAAGGTCTTGACTAGTCTTGAAATAAAATCCAGAGTCCTCTTTTTAAGAGACCGAGTAAAAACAAGTCCCTTCAAAATGTGGTCTTGAGACCAAGACCGATCTAGAGCACCACAACACTAATCTATAGTGCAGAGTACAGGAAGCTGCAGTCACATTGTTCTTAACGTGTGTTCTTAAAAGTGCATTTTGGCAGCTGTGCGATGCACTCCTGAGAGAATTTCACAAACTTTATTCATTTCCATCCAAATCACGACCAAAGCGGACCTAACATGCATGAAATTGTCATTGTACCGTGAAAAGAGTCAAAGTTTTAACTTGACGGTTGCGAAGAGCTTGCATATTCAAGGCCTCGGTCAGTGATGATGTAAATGCAACAGCGCTGAAAAACCTCCAGTCAAACTGGATGGTGGAAATATTGAGCTGTGGGGCTGTTTCATGTGACTCAGCTACACACCTGCCAGAGAGAAATACCACTGTACTCTGCAGAGGCATGCGATCCCTTCTGGCCCAGTAATATGTGTGGAAGAGGATTCATTTTCCAGCAGGATATTGATCCTGAACATGCATGGAAGCTACTGTGTACCAGGCCTGTTTGATGTCCAGGGAAGAGCCAGCACTGCTCCACAATCACTTAACTTTGCTGAAGAAAATTGGGGAAAGTCCAAAAGTTAAAAGAGGAAACGGTAACATCACAAGTCACTGATCTGGGATACTGTCAAAGGGTTGCTTCACCCAAATGACAAAATCTCCATATTTTCACATGTTTCTGTGGTGGTTTCCAGCCAGGCAGGTACTTCTGGTTTTATCCTTCTTTGTTGGAGATGCTTGTGATTTTTGTTTCCTTTCATATAATTTCTTTGTTAGAAAGTAGTTCCACTGAAAATGTTGAAAGCGTGTCGTGCGGATCATAACTTTGATATTGTCTCTGAAATAACATGTTACTGTTTTGAGCCGTGCTAACTGTATGCTTCTGTGTCGAGTATTTTTGTAAGCAGTGTTTTAAAACACTAAACGGTCTCCATCCAGACAAGCTTTTTAGCTTTTTAACGGATCTAAATGAGCGTATATGTGCTGTTGGAATTATCCAAAAAAAAAAAAAAATTCCAACTGGGAAAATTCGCTTCAATGCCCTCTGTTGACGTCACATGACGCTGAAAGATGGCGGACAAAGGTAAACATTGGGTTGATGGCAAGAAACTTTACCTGTGCAGTCATTGTATTGTTTTATTTACTCTGCCTTGTCACTCAAATACTGGAACAGTTGTCAACGTGTTTTTGAAACGCTCTGAGCGATAAAATGCAAAACAACTCCTTTTTGGCGTCCATGTTGCTCCCACATTGCGACATAACGCACATGAACACACAGGCGTTGAGAGAATGACTTCCCAACTCAGGAAGTGTGACCATCAGAGATTGCCTTAAAAATTTGGTGCAGACATTCATGGTTTACAGAGGATGATGATCAAATCCTTGCAAATCTAATGACATTCTCCTCACCCTCACCTGTACTTTGGGTTTAGTGTCAATTAGCAAACCTAGACAATCTGGACCCAGAAAACTAAAGCTGTTTAGCTGGCTTCGTACTGCGCAAGGGATAAGTGAGAAACCTGTGATTGACAATTCATTTTTGAGCTTAGTAACAAAACAATCTCCACTGAAAGTCTTATCACATGGTCCTTGTCAACAGATGAAGTCTGTTTAGTTATCACAACACTGAAGATTTTCAAGCTTTTCATTATTTTGAGCAGCTTTGGAAAGCAAGTGAGTGTGAGGACGTTGACAGGAGATGTGAAGTAAGAAAGTGTTTTTTTTTATGATTTGGGCTATCTGACCCTTTTAGTTTAGCTGGAATAGTGTTGAAGCTATAATGAAGGCCAACTGTAGATGTCAGATATTAGGAGCCAACTCTTTACTTCCATCTTGTTATTCTGTAGATGCCTAAACACTTTTAGTTGTCTCTCATCCTTTAACTTTAGCCAATTAAACCCAAAGTGGCATTATGGCTTATTGGTGCTTTAAGCTACTTGGTGTCACACACATTTGATTAAATATCTGGACACACACACACAGCAGAGGCTATGCGACCAGCCGTGCGTCGCCCCGTGCCAAAGTAGCTTACTTCAGGCTTAGCTGCCAACCTCTCTTTCCTCCTCCATCATTACTGGTTCCATCATCAGTGATGCAGTGGAGAGGCTGCATGTCCCAGTCTATCTTGTTAGGGCAGATTAACCACTAATATACAGAAGCCTCTTCATCTTATACTGTACACACTGATCCTGTCCTTCCTGTCTCACACGCCTGACATCTTAATCTATATAAATACTGACTACAGGAGACACTGCAGACGTTCTGCTCTGGTCTCACTGAGTGCTCACTCACACTGTGGGTCATCATAAAGAGGCACGGCGGGAGTTTTTGGTCCCGAGCAAGACGCATCACTGAGCACATGGATTATCCCGGTGCCATTATGCGTCCTAAAAATGACTGGTATATGGATGCAGTCTGATTTTGCTGCACACTTTCAATTATAGTTGTCAAACATCAACATGGGTAAAACGATGCCTCTTCCTGTTTTGGTCGCTCAATGGCAGAGGTGCTTCCTTTGTGGCGTAATGCTGCCTGCATTTTTTGTGGGACAAATGGAGCCCAGTGGGCAGGCTGCGTATAGATTGGTTCTCGATAAACATCACTTTCACTATGCTCTTCAGATGATGTCTTGTTTCTACAGCCATTACACTATGCAATGACGCAAAAACATTGTAAAAAAGTTGGTAGCTAATTAAAAGCAAAGCTAGCCTTTTTGAATTATAAATTAGGCTTAGTTTAGTTTGGTAAGCAAATATCAAGAAATCAAGTGTTTTCTAAGAACGCAGTTATTGTTTCTAGGGCCAGGGTTAAATTTAACTGTGACTATGTTCTGTTTAATTCATTCAAAAACACAACTTTAATCTCACTAGACAAACGACTGCCAGATTCATTCAGTCAGATTTAAATCAGTCAATCACAAACCTTTATCTGGCTTTCCTTTTATTCCATCTCCAATTTTCTCTTCTTCAGTTCCATTTGTGTTACAGTTCATTGAGTTAAGCCACAAATGGAGATTTATTGCAACGGTAACAAGCAGACTCAACAGGATGACAACAAAATGTTGATCCAAGGTTACCAACAGTGCTGCTGCTGAGCGAGTCAAATATAACATAGTGTCCACGAGTTTCCTCGGGAAGTCACTGGGGAAATGATTATGGGTGATATTTGTGGTGTTTGGCAGAACTAAACAAGTCATTATAATGACAGAGAAAGTCTGACATCAACCTTTTGTTAGGATGTTGATGAAAACAGACCTGTACCATCAAGAGCAGAAAATAATATATAATATTAAGTTTCTTTAGTCACCACAAATTCAACTTTCTCAGTGAAAAGGTTGCACATCACCAGAATCAGCTGATAAAGGTTTAAAAATGAAATGTTGACATTGGCCTGATGACGCTTTAATTATGCGCCAGCATTGTGAACCGTTGACAGTCATTTTCTTATTTTACCCAGTGAATGTGTAGATTTTGACAAGCACTGTACGTAAATTAGGTGGAAAAAATATCTGCATATATCTGAATTTGAATCTCAAAATCGGCTTAAATGATTTGGAAAATATCAGCATGTCAGATATTGGCTAAAATCCAATATTGTGCAAGTAAAACTATGTTGTCGCTGTGCCCTTAGCAGCAGTAAGGCCAATATCACAAGTGGGAGTACGACCGCAGATCTTCCAGAGGGCCACAAATCTCTCCACAAAAGGTTATGACCTCTGCAGGGAGGTTCGTCAGCTTTGTACGTGTTGCTGTTGCTCATTTATTTCAACATAGACAACAAAGCACAGGTGTTTCATCTTTCTTCAGTTAGACATCCTTTTAGTATTCGTAAATATATTCACAGGGTTACCTTAAAAAATATATTACGATACAATTACTAATTACCTCTTTAGAAAATGTAGTCAGTAACATAATCCAAGTATCACAATATTTATAAGTAATGCAACTTAATTACTATCCCTTACTTTTGGATTACCTCAATATCAACCATGCAAATAAAGACAAGAGAAAATAAATATCAATAAGATGACTTTTATTTAATCTTAATAATGAGTGTGTCTTCTGTAAGAATACACACTTGTGTATTCAGTTTCTCAGACCTTTTTTTTTTAAATGTAGCTTTACTGGAATACAGTCCCTTTGTTTGTATCCTTATTACTTAATCCCGTTATATGTATTCCGCTATTCCCCAGTCCGATATATTCACGATACTGACAATAAATATTATGAACTTACTGGAATTGTTACCAAACTGAGTGACCGGTATTTGGCTCCAGTGTGATGATGTTTTAACATGCTGTGTGCATCAGAGGCTCTGAGATTTATTTTACCATCGTAGTTAGAATCTCAGTTTTCTATGGTCCTGAGAGAGACATTGACTCTCACTTGCTTCTGAGAAAAATCTACCTTCTCCGATTCATGAGTGAGCACACCTAAATGTTTAAAAGTGCCATTGAAGAAGAAACACTCACCACCCTCGAGATGCTTCAGATCTGCAGTTCTGCAACTCTCCACTGGAGGGCAGTGGTGCACTGTGTCTGGACACCAGCAGTAGATTTTAGGAAAGAGGACAGAACACAGAAGTCTCTTCCTTGTCCATACTGATGGAGCTGCCTGCCTTTGTTTAAGTAACAAAGTGTATCGTACATAAATGTATGATTTGAGCCACCTGTGAGTGATTCTGTAACAGACAGTCTGGCTCATTGTAGTGGCTTTAATAAAGATGCAGCATCTTATTAGCAGGGCTGCTGCTAGAAAATCTGTCTTCCTGAAACATATTTCACTCTGGACCCTGAATCAGTGATAATAAATAGTATTTTTAAAATATTTTAATATAATCCTTAATGTATTCCTGGCGCCTGTCCAGGTCTGAAACCCCTTTTTACCTCTACAAAACACATCACACCGGCTCGTGATAGTTGTTTTCTTAACTTTTCGGTGCAACAAGAACGGCAAAATTGAGGTATTGGTGTATTACAACAACAACAACGACGACAGAAGAAATGTATTATTCCCTAAGTTTAAAAATAATAATAAAAGAAAATAAGGAGAAATGTTTAAATCATACATATGGCAAACCAAGGAACATGATGTAAGAATGTAAAGAGACGTAGATAGGAAGAAAACGAAAATCCACCAGAGCTGCAACTAATAATTATTTTCCTGATTAATTAATTAATGTTTTGTCAGTAAAATGTCAGAGGATAGAAAAAATGCTCATCACAATTTCCCAGAACCAAATGTGTCATATTTGATTTACTTTTCTTGTCCGACTAACAGGCCAGGACACAAAGTTTACACAAATTCAGTTTACAACAATGTAAGACAAAGAAAAGAAAAAAACTTCACTGATGGGAACATTTTATAATCAAATGCTGAAATCAAATGCTGAAATTAGACAAAACAGAACAGTGATGGTTTTTCAAGATTCAAGATCAATTACATGATTGTCATACAATACGGATTTTAGTTGTATTCCCAAAACAAAAATGTAATGAATGGATAATTGAATAATACATAAATCCTAAGAAATAAAACTCACATTTTTTAGGTTAGGGTGCTGGGGATGAGTTCAGGAGTCTCCCAGGCAGAGGAAAGAAGCTCTGTAGTCTGTTTGGTGAACAGACTGTTGCTTGATGTCTTTTAGGGTCCTGACACACCAGGCTGATGGTCAGCCTTTGGCCACCGTCATGGCCGTTGGATCTAGTTTGCCCTTTTCTCAGCCGACTGAACAAGCAGATCCTGTCACAGAGTGCATTGGTGTGATGGTTTAGTTATTTCCTGTTTTATTTTGTAGTTCTCTCCTCATGTGTCATGTTTTGCTTTTCACTTCCTCTCTTTGTCCTTTTCCCTCTTTTTTTCTGTTCATTTGTCAATTAGTCCCTGTCTATTTAAGCCTGTGTGTTACGTACTCTTTGTCAGTTTGTCTGTTCTGTTTTCCCTGCGGCAGTCCTGTGTCTCCTGTGTCTCCTGTGTTCCTCATGTTCTCGCCTGTGTTCTCAGTACTTCTTTAGTTAGTACTTTATTATGTTTTTTTATTCTTTGTACTTAGATTTGTCTACCTGCTCCCTCTGTTTTTGTTGCCTTCTGTTTGCCAGCTTTTTTGTGCTTGGACTTTGTACTTTTTATTTATTGGACTTTGGTTTATAGCTTTTTGTTCTTTACCCTGCCTGTCTGTTTGTTTTGACTAACACCCATTTAGTGAGGTTTCTCTTTAATTTGGATTCCACCTGTTCCCCAGTGCCATTTCCAACTTTTTATCAGATATGTTTTTGATTTAAAGTGGCTGTTTTAGCGAGAGTGGTGCAAAATTTGCTAGGCAAACGCTGCTTTACCATAACAACCATTTGTGTATCCACAGTCTGTAGTCTTTCCCTTGTTGAGTGATGAACGGCACCTTGTGGTATGGAGTGTATCTCTTCTTGTACAAGCTAGTTGGCCATCAGCTGTAGTATTTGAGCTGTGTTCGAGTGCAGCTTTTTGGTGCTGCTAGATTTTTGATGATGTCGGTGTGTCTGTGCCTGCCTGCCTCCCTGATATCTTAGATGCTCTTAGATGGGTACCAGTTTCTGGGTGGTTTTAATCACCTGCTTTTCTGAGGACAGACCAACTATGTTAGTGTCTGTAGCTGTTTCTTCGCCTCATGAAGAAGGGCGAAGTTATCTTTCATTCATTCGTTTAGATAAGGTTTTAACTCACTCATGGACAAGCGTAAACACATGTTCACGTATACTATATTTCAGGCACAGAGGCACCTCCTCACTGTCCTTTTCTGCAGGCCTGAAGGACTTTATTTCTCTGGGAGGTTAAGTCCTAACCCTGCAATAAGCTGAGAGTGAAAAAGTGGTGGAGAAAGAAAAGAAAGAGCGACAGAAGCAGGGAGAGCGCTGTGACTGCTGGAGGGAAACTAATAAGCAGACCTTTAGTCGTCGGAGGTGCGGGTCTCTGCACTAGTTCGGGGGGTCAGCAGCAGCAGCTGTCCTGCTTGACCGACTCTGATGAAGCTGCAGATTCTCACCTCCATGAATCATCCCGCCCTATTCTCCACCTCCTCCTCCTCGGCTCCCACCTGGACTCCTTTTCACAAAGAGAGGGGATTCCTCCTCTTAGGCCTCTTTCTTCAGCACTGAGGCAATCAGACTGTTGAACACGCAGAAGGAGATGAGACATTTTAAATTAGTGTTAGGAGAGGGGGAGAGAGAGAAGAGGAAAATGACATTTTTCATTTTCTACAATAAAAGGCACTACATTGAATTCTCGGAGCATGACAATACGGAGGAGTAAGTAATGGAATAGGAGCAGACGTGGGTGCCTGTGTGTTAGTGGATAATGAGGAATTTAAAGATGTACGGTCCTCTGCTGCCATTCAATCAGACTCTCACCCTGCCGCTGTCACTGGCCCTCGTCTCAGCGCTGTCACAATACGGCATGGAGACTCGAACTTCTTCCACGGGGAGATATGTTTTTAAAATAATTTCTGTAGTCATCCAGAACTGGTCTGAAGGAGATTTTGGGCATCAGCTCATCCAGTGATGGAGGAAGTATTCAGATCCTTTACTTGAGTAAAAGTAGGAATACCATACTGTAAAGCTAGAAGGTATGCATTAAAATGTTACAAAAAACGACTAGAGCTTTGTTATATAGTTTGTTGAGTAGTGCACTTATATGATCCCAAATGTTTCCTACAATGTTTAAACCTGAGAAATCCACAAGTTCACTCAAGCTAAAGGTGCGTCGCAGTAGGTCGCTGACGTGATAGGGAGGTTGACGAACAAGACTACATTTAAGGTGAAAACTTTTTAAACTTTAAAAATTGCCTTATTCAGCCATGCATGCACGCTGCTTATGCAGGCAGTGTGTTCAGCCCCCCTGGTGTCAGCCCAGTCTTGATACGTTCATTGTTACAGTACATAAAACAGAGCTCAGTTTCAGTTTTAGGCCACGTTAACATGACAACAGTCTTGCTCAAAACGGAGTTGTTTTTCCTTTGCATTTAAAAAAAGTTATGCGTTGAGATGACATCCTTTTAAAGACGATCCCCGTGCACACAGCTGCGTTAATGACACTGTGGTGCTGTAGAAAATGCTGCAGTATGTAACCAGGCCAGTAGTTGGCGGTGTAACTTTGTAACAAAGCTCGGTAGTCCGCCGCTGTTGTAATTGTTGTTCGCCTACTTGCACATAGCTAATTGACTGAAAGCATAATAAGCATGCGCGAAGTTGGGTTGGAGCTGCGTATTTTCCAGTTTACACTGCGACAGTAGGAATGGCGTTTTCAAAAGATTACACTCCAGAACCTGGTTTCAAAAGTTCCTCAAACATCTTTTATGTTGATAGAGAGCCACCTAGTGACAAGGTTAGAAGCTACAAGGTGTGCGTTTAAGTAAAAGTATGTAACTTAAATCAGGAAAATTTGCTAAAAGAAAAAGTAGTTTAAACGTTAACTGTTATATTATCGTATATGATATCGTTAGATTATTATTACTCATGCAGTAATGTAAAAGGGTTTTGTACCATCCGAAAGTCTTTTGACTGTTTTATAATCAGGGTGTGTTGGAGCCGATGTGTCAAATAGCTTGTAGTAATTTGATTAATTGCAAAGCACAATATCAAACTATCAGATGACATTACATTGCAAAATGTAATGGCTATATATTAATGACACCATCCCTGTTTAGATTGGTTCTGTATAAACCTCTGTTCTGTCTGCCACTGAACACGAAATCTGTCGGGAAAATGAAGGCTGACCGCACATTCAGTCAGGCTGGCAGTCTGGCACCTTTTCTATCTGCTTTCACGTCTCCATTATAGACTAAATGAAAGACTAATGTCACGTTTTGTTCTGTGTTGTTGGACGTTGCTACTCTGAGGAAAATGAAACATAGTAGCTGTGATATGGTAAAATAAGTTAAAAGCATATGTGAAGTGCTTTATAACCCAACGTGCACACTTGGTTTCACATGGTCATGTTGTTGGACAACACTGTCTCTGTGTGAAGTGTCCAGGAGAAGGAGGTACTCAGTATGTTTTAGAGAAATTTCTTTTTTTCAACAACCTGAGGGCAATCTAAACACAGACAGTGAGTCATTAAAGGTACAGTGTGTAGGATTTAAAGTGGCATCTAGTGGCGAGGTTGCAGTCACCCATCATTGTATTCTGTACGATAAGGTTGGGTGGTCCTCTCTCAAAGAAAGATGTTCTAAGGGTGTCTTTTTATCGATAAAGCCCTTAATGTTAAATGATCTGTCAGAGCTGCTTAATCTTTCAGATGGACTTCATCAGACCTGTTGGCTTTTGCTTCAGTTTCCACAATTTAAGTCTGAACTTGAGAAGAATGCTTATAGATTTCAGTGCTTCTGACTCCTGGAGCAAAACACAGCATCGCCTTAAAAATCAATAACTCTTTAGAAATTTGATCTTAAAACTTCCAACCTCTACTTGTAATTGTTTTGAATAACGATTTTATTAACATTCAATTGTAGCTATTTTACATAACTTTATTTTAATTTCATTTTTTTATTATGTGGAATCCATAGGTGTTCCTTTGGAGGAACTGTGGTGAACTTTTTGAGTTTTTGCTTGAATATATTATAACCTTGCCCATTCATACTGTTGTAGGCAGACAAGATGATGCTCGTTTTCTGTTAGTTACCAGTTTACTCTTTATTGAAAGGTCCTGAGTCAACTTGTACACACGTGAACAAATACTTTAAGGGTTGTTTGTTCGGGTCGGCTGCCATCCCGGTGCATTTTTCTTGATTGGGAAATGAGACTCAAATATAAACTTTTCCTAGAAATAGGACCTTTAAATTGTAAATAAATACTAAAATACTTTACTTTTTGCGCCTAGTTTTTATTTTCCTCTTGTTTTACCCCGGTTTTAAATGGGTTCTGTGGAACTTGAGTGTTGTGTTAGAAGCCAGTCATTATTTACCTGTTTCTAGACTAATGTTAGCTAGTGTTGCTCTCTGTTAGTGTAGCGGAGAGAGGCACTGAGACGAGGCACTCAAGAATTTGCTTAAAGTCACGTAAAATCTGACTTGAGTCGCATAGGCTTGTATGGGGCAGGAGTTCCCAACATTTTTGACAACACAGACCAGACATGACCAGACCAGAATTTTTGTGGTGGCCTGGGGGGAACTTTTGACCGATACGTGACATAAACAAAAAAATGTTTTCATTGTCATATCAAGAAATGAAATCTTTTTTTTTTTTTTTTTTTTTTTTTTTTACTGAAAATGATTTGCCTTGTGATATGTAATAAATAGGTTGCCATTTCCAGGGAAATAAATAACAAACACAATGTAGTACATAAATGGTAATTTAATCACCCCCTTAGTTCCTACTGGGTCTGCCCGGTACTGAACTACTACTGAGTACTGAGACGGGGAAGGTCTTGTTTTTCGCATCACGCTACAATCAAAAAAGTGAATAATAAATTGCTACCATTGTGACATAGAGCCCCTTTAAATTCAACTTGTAACCCCCCCGTTTCAGGGACGTAACACCTGGCTCTCACCTCATTACACCCACAAATGTCATCATCTGTTTATAGTTACCACAAAATGTTTTTGAGACCTCTACTGTACAGTAAAACAGATGTGCACCTGCTCTTGCATTAAATCCACTGTAGGTTGCTACACAGTAAAATACTGATCGTAACATTACCAGTGCACATACAGAATAAACATTATTCCTTCTTTAACTACATGCTGCAGGCATCATACAGTGAAGCGTGTCAACACAATAGTATGTCTTCAGGGTTTTTGTTCAGTCTTCAAGCTCTGTAATAATAATAACCACAGTATTTGTAAACTATAGCATATCATTTAGAAACATTGCGTGGTGACATCATCACAAAGCGGCACCGTAATTTCAACTTCAGCCTTCAAGCAGAAAGAAAAACCTGTCAAGCACAGGAGGAAACGTTTTCACCGGACAGAAATATTCTTTACTGTTGCAACTATAAACACTGTTTTGACATAATTGCTGCCCTGAGAGTGCACGAAGTGGAGAGTGAACCCTTATTTATTAGAGCCCTAACACCCCCCACTGGGCCGTTTTCCTCCCATTGAGCAGTCATTAGAAAGCACGCACACAGCAGGACGCCCCAAGACAAAATGCAAACATCATTGTTCCAGTGTATCCTCGGAGTTATTCCTCGCAGCCTAATGGCATAATGTGTCTTTTATTTCTTTCATTTCGTTTGAGGCATTCAGTGTTCAGCATTCTTCCCCACACACGGCTGTTTTTTTCAATATAAAATGCGCAAAGCTGAAAACATTGTTTTTGCAGCACAGTCCTGTGCTGGCAGGTGAACGCTCTCTTCTGTCTTTCCTCGCAGCCAGGCAGTTTTTAATTTCACACGATGTCAGAATATCACCTTCGAGTATTCAATTCAGTTACAATTTAGATTTTTTTTTCTCTTTGCACCTAATGAGTTCCAGTTTGGATGTTGTTTTTTTTCACTCTCATTATTGAATCAGAGCAATGAAGAGAGGCAGGAGTTCAGGTTGGAGAGAGAGCCATCAGAACATCCTTCAGCTGGCATGGATAAAAAGGCTGAATGTTCTGGAAGTGTTCAAGGCCAAAGTGAGAGATGAGAGGAATCTGTTGATTTGCTAATGGAGCAGAGGTGGCAGAGCATATACAGCACCCCGTGTACAAAAACACGCCTGCTCTGACCTCTTTTTTTACTCTTTTTACACCCGGCCTATGTTCTCTCCCTTCATTTCCCAGTTTTGCTTTTTTCCCCCTCCCTCTTTATCCATGCATAGATAAATATTCTAGTCACCACTTATGACTGATATTTTCCAAGCCTTCAGCATTCAATTGCTACATCCTCAGCTACTCTGAAGATGCAGGGACAAGCACATTGTACACCCGAAGGAAATTTCCCTCCAACAACAAAATTACACTCAGATACAAAACAAGCACGCACGTCCAAGTATACAAATGCACGCTGGAGCACACACGCGCATACTCCCACCGCTACACGAGTGCATATTAGCATACACAGATAGACACACATACAAATAGATGTTCTCACAAAGCTTGCAAATTCCATTACACTTCAAAAACTCTCCCCCTAAAAAGGATTTGGGTTAATTTAGTAAACACAGGGTCAGAGCTGCCATAAGAGCTGAGAGGAGGTGTGGCATGTGTGCACAAGCTTCAGTCTATGTGTGTCTGTGTTTGTGCACGTGCATGTGTGTGAGGAAGAAACGCTGACTGTGTGAAGCAGAGAGTCCTGGCAGCAGCAGCAGCAGCAGCAGCAGTCTAAACCCAGCCACTCTCTGCAGAGATAGCGCTTCTTTCTCATTTGCTCTGGCCCTATTTTAATAATAGCTGTGCATAAGTAATTTCTAAAAGGCCAGGCAGGCACATGGGCGTGGGTGGGGGGAAATTAAACTCATTTTATCTGTGAGCAGGTGGATTCCTATTTATCATTAACATGCATAGAATTTGCACAATGTTATTTCTTGCTGCTGCTACTGATGGAACGTCATCCAAATAATGTCGGAGGAGGGTCTGCCTTTTTTTTTCTTTTTTTTTTTCTCCGCTTATGCTGGAGTGAAATTCATAGATAAAAGTACCAGGGGTTTTTTTTTCTCGCAATTTTCTGCAAACGGAAACTAATTCTGGGAAGCTTCTTATTACAGTGCCGGCTCATTTGGTTTGCATTAAAAGGGGGACAGGAGCGACATTAGGATTTCTGCCAGATTTCCAGGAGATGCTCCAACATTTTCTCTTATATCATTAGTAACGCCCCTCTCCCCTCCATACCTCCTCCTCCTCCTCCCCCCTCTACTTACAGAAGCCCTTTTCCTCTTTTAACTTGCATTAAACAATCTCTACTCATTATTGGCCCAATAATAAAACTGGAATATATTTGACTTCCTGATTTAGATCCTATCAAAATATTGGAATGTAAATGTGTAATTTTGAACGCATGATATGGAGGTTTATAATTGCTGGATAATCTCTGTGTTATTTTAGCATAATTCAACAGCAGGATTATTTGTCATTTAAAAAAAAAAAAAAATTAGGATTGTGCTTTTTAATTTGTTTTGGATTGTTAATCTTTTTTTGTTACAGCATGATTAAAGCTGTTTCTATTTTATCCAATTCTGTCCTCAAAACCCACTAAAATCTGCCATTAGTCTGACTGTTTCCGTCATTCGTATAAATATATATATTTTACTCTCATTTTATGTGTGTATTCGGGCTACAACTGAGGATAATTTTCATATATCAATAAGTTGATGGATTGTTTGATGTGAAAAAGGTCCATTCAAGGTAGGGTTTCAACGATATGATATTTTCACAATTTGATCTCAGAAAATATCAGGATATTAAGCAATTATTATTATTATTATTTTCATTATCAGTTACAGTGGTCCATAAAGGAATGAAAACAGAGTTAAAACAAACGCTTTATTATAATTTCACAAAATATTGTCCTGAAAGACGTTAAACTTGAAATAAAATAAACACTGATATGGTAAAATTCAATACCGTAAATAAGCTAATGTGCACGTTATGATAACCATTGATTTTAATATCTTGAAACTGGTATACTGCTGCAACCCTAGACCAATGGGACATCTAGAAAACTGACCAACAATCCAAAACTCAAAGATAGCCTCCAATCTTCACTTTTAAGAAGCTGTTACCAGAAAATGTAAAAAAAACAGTATTAGCATTGTTTAAAATTACTTCAACAATTCATCAAAATGGTTGCAGATTAACTGACTAATTGCTGTAGTGTTGATATATAATCATCTATTTTACAGCTGATTGGCGATATTGTCTTAAAAATATTGCAGTATTTTTAGGCTATATCACGATACACGATATATATCTCGATATTTTGAAATCTCCTCAAAAGCCCTTCATAAATGCTACAACTGGGCAAAAAAACCAAATCAAAAACCTAATGATTTAGGTTTTTAGGTATGAGAACAAGTAATACAGTCTGGTAAATACAGAAAATGACATCAATTTACTTTAACGCAGCCTTGAAAACCAGGAAAAGAACACGTATGTCATATCACAGTATCCAAAATCTAAGCCAATAATTAGTCTGATATCATGATAACGATATATGTCCTATATATTGCCCAGCCCTCATCTATCTTCTTGTACTTGCGAGCGTTATCTCATTGTAGCCTATCTGTTTTTAAAGCACTCTTTAAACTTAACAATGCAACGACCAAACCGCATCTAACTGCCACTTTTACATCCCCTCCTGTCATCTCTGCATCCACGGCCATGTTGTTGTCATGTAGTGGAACAACATCACACGCCACACTTTGCAGAGGGGGATCATGGGAGATCCGTCTGCAGGCGGGATTAGACTCGCCGTTACGGGCGATGAGGAGCGAGATGATGATGTGTGTCTCTGTCTCCTTTTCTCTTCCCCTGACAAATAACAGCATGGCAGCTCATGGCAGCCCCGCAGCTCCTGACAGCCATCCAAGCAGCCAAGCAGGCAGGCAGTCAGCCATTGTTTTGTAATGTGTTTCACTCTGCCAGCGCTGATCCTTGCTAAGGTACTTACCACGCCATTGTTGTCTAAGTATGCTATTTTCTGGCTGGGCACCTCCACTATAGAATAGGGTGCTTTTTCCCCCCTTTTCTTTCTTTCTTTTTTTTTTTTTTTTTCAAAAGAGAGGTTTGTTACAGTCACCGTCATGCTAATCCCGGTGTGTGATATGTATATGTGTCAACACGGAGAAAGAGAGAGGGAGAGAGGAGAGTCTTAACCCGACAGACAAATGGTGTGAATGGCAGAGAGGCAGATAGACAGACAAGTCCCATTCACTCCGTACTGTCCTCCATGACACCAAATTACTGTTTATCAAAATAAGACGAGCGGTATAATAAGGATACTTTAGGAGTGTGTCGTCTAATACGTCTTGAATGTGTACAGGCCTCATGCTATTTCTACAGTAACATTCACCCGGCAGTCAGATTAACAGCGCAGGTCAGAGGAGGACTTTCAGCTGCTGCAGTGATTGATTATTCATTTATATACAGACAGAACAGTGATGTTGAGGACAAGTACGACTCTTCTGCAATGCAATATGAATCACGTGTTAATTCGCCAGAATAGATGTTGGCAAAGTATGTTTCTGCAAAACCACAGATACTAAAGTTAAAACTTTACACTTTTATGTTGCATCTTTGCCAGTGGCGGACTCAGGATGTTTGAGGGGCGGGGTGAAAAATAAAAGGGTACCATATGTATGAGGGGGGCGCACCAGTGCACAGAAAGTCGTAATATATTTATAGTGAACAGAGGGCACTTCCACACATTTTGTCCACTGGAAGGGGCAACCCAGAGGGCACTTAATCATGTTTTATCTACCATAGGGCCAACCAAGAGCTTAATTTTGCGGTGTCTTTTCAAACATTCGGGCACCAAGCAGGGGACACCAACAAATTTGGACATATCTGTGGTTTGCAAAAACATTAACTGCCGACATTTTATCTTGGTGACTGTTGGCGCACTCCTTGTGGTTTACAGTTGTCATTGGACATTTTGGTAAATATGCTTTTTCGCGTTCTTGCTGAGAGTTAGGTGAGAAGATCCATACCACTCGTGTCTTTAAGGTAAATATAGAGCTGCAACTAGAATCCTGTTAGCTTAGCATAGCATAAAGACAGCTAGCCCTGCTCCTACTTAAGAAATCCACCTGCCAGCATCTGTAGAGCACCTGGAGAGAAATTGTCCATAAAACCATGTTTTCATTTTTTCACTTTATTTGTTGTAGGGATTAAACAAAAGTATAAAAAGTCTGTTTATTGTGGTTTTAAAGGACAGGTACAACATACAGTACATTATAATGGCAGCACTGACTAAACATGGAGGCAAGATAAAGTAGTGTCCAAAGCATAAGAATTCAAATATATACGCAACAATTGTAGTAGACCAATCAACAAACAAAAAGGAAAAATAGAATTCAGAATATAGCAGAAACAAACTGAAAACAACAACAAAAAAAAGAAAACAAAAACTAGCATTGGCAACAACAGTGATTCCAACATCTTGTCACATCCTGTCAAGCACATAAGATGTTTGAGTCGGTTCACTTCTGCTGGGTTGTCGAACATTTGTCAAGAAGTAGTTTTCAATTTTTCATGACGACATTTCTCTTATTGACAAGTTCATTGAAGATCTTCTACATGAATCACCTTTCCAAGCTCCTTCAGCCATTGGTGGAATGTGGGGCAGATTTCCATTGTTGGAGAATGAGGCGTTCTGCCTCTTTGACAGTTCACATGTAACCCGAACAAGGCTAGGAAAGGGTACAGTGTTATCAGTTTGCGATAAGTCTTTGATAAATAGTCAAATAAGAAAGACCAGAAGCAGTGGGGCTTGGGTCATAGCTAGCTGGAGAAAAATAAGAGGGATATAACATATTGAATAGTGAGCTGGCTATCACGAGACTGGTCTCATCTAACTCTCACCAAGAAACAAATAAGCACTTCCACCAAAATGTTGAAAAATAGCTTTCAGTTGCTCCCAAAACATATTTTTCTAACCCAACCAAGTGGTATTTGTGCCTAAACCCAACCAGAGTATAAGTACAGCATTGTGATGAAAGAAAAATAGAAAATGTAACTAAAGAAAAGCAAAAAGATGCATAATAAAAATGTAATGTTTTAACTTACATATTAAAGTACTTTGCCAATATGTATTCTGGCAATTTGGTTGCACAAACTCATGCTGTGCAGTCAAACATTGTTCAAACCCACAGAACTTTGTTTTAAATTGTTGTCAAGGTCTTTCCAAAAAATATCATAAATCAGGCTAAATTTCAAGTGAATGTGAATTAAATGGAGCCCAAGAGTAGGGGTGTCACGATATACCAATACTGACGATAACCGTGATATAAAAAAAGGAAATATTGATATTGTGTTAATAATGCAAATATGATAATATCATCTGAATAATCTGAAGTGTAACTGTAACTTGCTAGGCTCATATTTTTGTAATTCATTTGCCAAAAAAAGAGACAAAACACACAGCAGACAACTTCACCATGCAGAATATTTCCATTTGATGTAATAGTGTAAAGTCTTGAATTTTTATATTAAACACCAGATTCATTAATGAGGTGGTGAATACAGACTACATATAATGCTGCCAAAAAGTGGAATATTCCAACCTTAAAGAGGAAATAAGTGGAAAATTGTATGCCAAGGTGTTAGCCACCGTGTCAATAAAGACCTGCTTGTTTCCTGTTTGTTGAGAAAAAATGAGGTTTGACTCACCCATCGCAACCCCACGTCGACCAGACATGTAAAACATTTGTGTAACATTCTTTGCATTTCATGTATTGATTTAAATGTCGAAGTATATTTTCAGCATATTTGATCCCCCCTTCATGATTATCCAAATGTTACTTTAAAGCAGAAATACAGAAACTCAATTTATTGTTCTTATTTTATTTACCTCAAAACAGCCAAAAGTATGAATGTTGACTTTATATTGGACCTTTAAAACAACTGATCATGTGGAATTTATATGAAACAGTAGAATATGAACTCCTCCGGTTGGTCAAGCCCCTTAATTCTCAGAAACAATACCAGAGACGGTGTCCGTCCTAGTGGTTCTGTCTGATGCAGCGTTGACCACACTTTAACTGCAGCACTTCTCTCTGTCGTGTGATGTATCACTGCACAATCTCCACTTTAATTAATCATCCCTCTGAGACCTTTTATTTTCCCGTTTCTGGCAAAGTGTGCATATTTCACTCGGTGGAACAGAAAATCTGTGGGAGCATTAATAAGCCTAATATAGAAACATATTTGAACCCTGGTCCTCCACTAAGTAGATTATAAACATTTATTATAGCATGTTATCATAATATCCTGCACAGCATATTGCAAAACTTCTGTGGGCCAGTTTTTCTCCCGGTGCAGTGGAAGATCATAGTTAATTCAGCAGCGTTATGGTAATGTAGAGGTCCCTATCGGTCCCGGCATCACACATACTAACAAGCTTAGGATAAGCCCAGCCTGGAATGGTATGAGGTTTGAATTTCTGGAACCACCGCGGTCTCTGCAGCCAAATCTCACTTCAGCAGAAACCAGTGGGGTGATTCCTCTGCTTAAAAAATTAGTGCTAGTGCATATATATTTTTTTGCAAGGAAAGGCGGTTTGGTACCTTGCGAGGAGAAAAATGCACTGTATGTAGAAAAAAAAATATTTTAAGGATGGCAAAAATCGTCTTGAGAGGGCTAATCAGCCGGCAACTCTGAAAAGCCTGTAATGTGCATTAAGAGATTTATACACAGCGCAGAGGTAAAGCCTCACAACATTATTGACTCATTTAAAGATGCCAACATCTCAACTTTGTGCACTGTTAACAAATGCACACATGTTAAGTTGGTGTACTCTGCACTTCTCCTGTCTCTGTAAATCGCAGTGTATCTGCCATAAGCATGTTATGCCCTAGGGCTCATCAGTACCATGTGATCCCAGGCAGGGCTGCCACTGTGAGACAACATGCTAAATCCTGTTTGTGAGACTTGGCTGCTCTCAGCTCTTAGACTAATCTAACCACCCTCAACCTCGAGCGCAGGAGAAGAGCGTCTGTCGATCCGAGCTGAGAGGAGAGGAGAGGAAGAAAGGAGCTGGGGCGCTGGGCCATATGCATTACTCTACACTCAGATTTTTACCACCAGGTTAAGAAAACAGGGTAGTTTGCAAGTGAAGTGCAAAGTTAGTTTTCGTTGTAGCAAACAGCAACTTACTGGAAGTGGCCAGAAATTTGTACTGGTGTTGAGGTGCAGTAAAATTAGAAATAAAGCAGCTTTTCCTGAACAGGATGCAAATTACAACTATGAAGCTCTTTCATGGAGCTGCAACACATTTATCAGAGTTTTCAGTACTGGTAGTGATGGTGACTCAGGTGTGTCTTGCAGAAAATTGACTAATGCACTTAAGTCCTTCATGAGGAAGAAATGAAATGTGTGAATTTACAATCAGCCCAGTCGCCAGGATAAAATGTAAGCAGTAAAGTTTCTGCAAACCACAGATACAATCAGACTTGTACATTTCATAGGCTGCTTAACAATTTTCACCAAACTTGTCATATCACATTCACATTACATGTTTACAACTTGTTTTTTTTACGTCCGGAGGTGGAGGGGACTATGTTGGAGTTGCAGGCAACAAGGCTGCCAAGCCAGTGACCGCAGTTCGAGTCTGCGTCTCAACAATTGTACGTGTGAAACCACTGGATATTTTTTTAAGGAGACCTCAGGACTATTTCCAACCGTGTTTGTGGCAACAAAACTGATGTTTTTAACGACACCTCTGGACATCTCCAGCTGTGTTTGTGGTGACCAAAAAGACATTATGTTTTCTTCACCCGAACCAAGTGGTTATTGTGCCTAAACCTAACCAGAGTATAAGTACAGCGCTGTGACAAGAGAAAAATTGAAAATTGATCCAAAAGAAAACGCTGACTTCTGTGATAATTGCAAGTGTCAGAACCTGCTCCTGAAAATCCTTTTCAATGACTCTTTTAATGTTATTAACACCGAAGAGTTGCTCGAAAAACTGACAGAAATGACTGCTTTTTGATGTTTTTTGAGCCTCAAAGGATCGGTAAGGACTGCATAAAGCATCATGCAGAGCTTCATGTCACCTTTTCAAGACTGAAATGATCAAAAACTTGTTATAGGATGTAATAAAAATGCCAAAAAGCCCAAGTTGACGTCTCCAAAGTTTTGTGTTGGCTGTCCAACAGTCCGAAACCCATCAATATTCAATCAACAATGTTAAAAAAACAAAAATGAGCAATTCTTCACATTTGAGTTGCTGAAAATAGAGGAAATGTGCCATTTTTGCATTGTTTCAACTCTGTTCAGATCAGAGGATTATATGTTTAGTTTGACTCAGTTGTTTTAAAACAGCTTCAATGTACAAAACACAAAATGCTATGCTGCAAAATATGCCAAAAAATAACAACTATCTCTGGTCATTTCCTCAAAGTTGATACAGATGTCAAGGAGAAAAAAAGGGCTACATAGACAGACCTAAGCATAAGGCAGAAATGATTATTGTTACTGCACTTCCTCTCATCTGTTTACTTTTTGTTCTCTTAAAAACATTTCGTTTTTATTCAAGACACCAGATATTAAAAAGGTTGCTCACTTGTAACATAACTTCTCTTAACTAGAAGACAGAGAAGGAGCAGATGAAGAAGAAGAGAGTTAGCAGGGTGGAGTTTAAGTCACGTCAAGAATAAAAACGTAACATTAAGCTAAATATTGGCAAGTTTCTTTTTTAATCTCCATCCAAAAATATCCAATTAACATTGCTATGAAACAGGTAAAATGAGCAATTCTTTACATCTGAAAAGCTTTGGCATTGTTTCAGCTTACAGTATTGTCTGATTGCTTTGGCTTTGTGCAAAACTCAGAGCACAAGATGCAGATACAGATCTATCAAATAAAGTAATCCATCATGCATTGCAATGTTAACATGTTCATCGCTGAATCTTAATTGGTGTTGAAAAGAGATGGACATTGCCAAATGGGTTAGAGTTAGTATGCAATGGTTACTTCCTCAAAGATGATTGCAGTGAAAAAAATAGTTTAGTATGAAAAGAGTGTGGACTTCAGCTTAATACTACAGTAAATCTGATGTCCACACAAGGTAAAATGAGGATTGTATGCTGTTACTGCATCTGTTTACTTTTTATTCAAGACATTAACAAACATTAAATATTTCACTCACTTGTAGCAGGACTGTAACTTATAACTAGAAGACAAAGAAGGAGAAGATGAAGAAGAACTGAATTAAAGCAGAGCAGAGTTAAAGTTAGTTTGTCTCAGTTTTATTCTCCTTCAGCTGTCTGTCTTTCTCTGTTCCTCTCTGTCTGTCTGTCTGCCTGTCTGTCCCTTCTTTCTCTCTAAATGATAATTCAGAACATCACAGATTTGGCACTTGTAGCAGGTCTCGCAGAAAAATTAATTAATGCAAACTCCAAGTGCTATCAAAATTATACATTTGGAGCGCGGGCAGATACAGATACAGAGAGAGAGAGAGATGTGAGGACGTTCTGGTCTCATTAAGAGAGCAGGCAGAGTGGAATTAGTCTGAATATAATGACAGGCCACACTATCTCATGTAAAAACAGCCCTGTTTTCCTCTCTCATTCATTGGCACTAGTAATTAGTTTTGGCCCTAAAACTGTCACCCTTTACTCTAGAAAAGGCAGATGTGATTTGAGGTGCAATTTAATCTTGCTTTAATGAAGAACTAATGGACGCATTGCAAATTACTTTTTTCCCCCGCCAACCCCCTGTGTGATTGAACAGGGGCTTGGGAAAAAAAAAAAAATCTATTTCCTGCTTTTGAAAAGATCAAGAGTATCTTTGATAATGGTGAGAGCGTCACCGCCAGCTTCATTGCATCAAGCCAACAAGCTCTTTTACCCGAATAACAATTCAGTGGAGAGGAGGCCACAATTAGTGACAAAGCAGAGAGAGCGCTGCGGGGCCTGGGCAAGCAGAAAGCCTCTCGGTGCTCCAGGCTCCTTGTTAGAAACAGGCCCTGGAGGTGTCACTCAGGAACAATGAAGCCTGATAAATTACTCGCCGAAAAAAAAGAAAGGATGTACTTCTAATTTTCAATTACACCTATAATGCATTCCCGATTGGAGGGAGAAATTGGACATGTGTGGAGGAGAACAAACAGTCATAGGCTCAATACACCTGCCTGTGTTTGTGAGACTAAGAGTGTGTGATATCCAGAGTATATTAGCAATAAATTACATGCTGTTTAATGTAGCAGCTCGCTGGTGATAGAAAATGAGAGAGAAGGGGAGTGAATATCGGTGCAAAAATAATGTCTCGTCATTACATTTGATTTTTGTCAGAGGATAATCACACCCAGAAAAGACAAAATTGCATTCTTATCTAATTTAGCCCCATTTCAAAAATGATGTTGTTGTTTGGAAAAAGAACATTTGTGTAGGCCTTTTGAAGAAGAAGGGAGAGAAGAGGAGGGGAGAGTTTTGAAGTGTGTGTGTGTGGGTGTGGGTGTGGGTGGGAGAGCTGCCTGTCTGCAGCTCTCTAAACCACTTAAGGGACACTGTGTTTCAAACTGGCATCACTAACGGATGATGTTGTAGAGAATATATCAAGGCCAAATAATAGTCCTTGAAACGGGTGAAAGGGGATGTGAGAACTGAGGAGGGTCAGACATGTGGAACATGTGTATCTGTCTTCCTGTGTGTGTCTGCGTGTGTGTGTGTTTGTGTGTGTATGTGCATGTATTTGACTACGGCAGGAGCAAGGCAGAAAGCCTAATGGGAGTGGGCTTAACTCTTGCACACAGCCTTGCTACATATCTGATTACTGGGACCAGTAATTTTCTTTCCTTAAATAAGGAAGAAATTGGATAGGATGAATGAAATTTGGCTGTCATATTGCAATGATGGTGCAGCAGGGAGATTATGTGTTTCACATAATCGTTCATCATTTCCCAACCAGTGTTCGGGCTTAGCATAATGGAATTGGTAAACTGGTTTAAATCAGAACGTGAGAACAGACTATCAGGCAGACTGTGAGGGTCTGTGGTAATGTCTTCAGACCAAGCAGAATATTTTCACCACAGAGCTGCACACACACACAGACACACACACTGAATCACACACAGTGCAAACACTACAGGAACACGCTGTCTTCATCTCTGCCTCATCACACAGTCAGAATACATCAAAACATACCTTAAAATATCCCTAAAGATGTTTATTTCCTATTATTTATGTGTAATAATTTGTCTTTATTTCATTGTGCAATAATTTCTCTGCCTGTGTAAGCTTTTTACATACACTGACATATTACTGAAGTACTTGTTACATTTTTCATGTATTTACTAGAAGAGTGAAATCACTATGTCTTGTTCTCACTATAAATATTAAAAACAGGGAGCCAAAAACAGCAAAACCTGAAAATGTTTTAAATGTCAGTTTATATCAACAATTTCTTTTCAGACGTCTAAATCCGCATGATTAAGTGACTTTGTCATGTGCTTTTGGTGTCATATGAGATGATGTTCATCGTAGCAGAATAAAGAAAAGTATTATAATAGATACTTTTTTTTGGAAAAGATTGGCTGTTATGTTTTAACATGACAATTATGAAAATGTTTTTGGGATGTTATGTGCCTCCTTTGTAGCAAATGATTTCTGTCCTCATATTAACAGAAAGGACAAAACATGTACCTGTTGAATGTGACGCCTCCAGAGAATGTTAAACTTCCCAAAAGGCTGACTCAGTAGTTTTTGCCTATATGAATAACTGAGAGGGAGTTTGCGTTATATTAAATAAGCGCGTTTTTCATTTGATCATAACTGAAAATGTGTTACTTAATATGAAAAAATCTAATTTCATGTTATTTGCATGACGGTGAGCAAATTAAACTTCATATTCATGATGAAGAAATGATAATAAAGTTCTTCGACATGTTAGATATTCTGATTGCAATACGTTCACTAAATCTCTGTGATTCTTGGGAAAATTAGAGGTTTTGAACACAATAAATGCTTATAAACATTCCTATATTATTGTTTCATTTATCCATTTTGAACATGCTGACATATTGTATGGGTGAGTACTTTTCCAACTTATCTGTACAATCTGCTTAGATTAGTGACCTTTTCCAACATTGTTACACCAAGTGCACCTCTCTTTTTTAAGTTGCAGTTGTTGGCTATTTTTGACAGTTTTAGATATTATTTGTATTAATAACTCCTAGACAGGCTCAGAATCTTCATCTTCCTCTGTATAAAAAATCCTGTGGTCAGTTTCCTATGAAATACTGTGGAATTAAATGTTAATCAAATGGATTCTTCTGTGTTTTTGTCTTTATACAAAAAGAGACAGTTAGAAATGTTCGGCTGTCAAAATCATTTGATGTGGAGCAATAATGCTCACTCTGAGGAGCTGATGTTCAAACTGTTTATATAACAGTTTACTCTGCATTTAAATTCTCACTCTACACTTATATTGTGACATTTCTGAATACTATTTAAAATGTATTAAGTGATCTTGAATGTTTGTATTTTTTCCATTTTTATGACATCTGGGTGTGGTTACAATATAAGCCAGTATACGTTTCTACCACCCCCTCACATGTACTTTATTATTTTCATATTCCCTCTTGGTTTTGTAATTATGTATGTGAAACAAATAAAAGGACAAATACACAGAATAAAGAAATATAATCCTAAAATGTTTTACAGCATCAGCAAGCAAGACATTACTCTAAAATCATTTTAAAGATTATTTAAAGGTGCACTGTGTAGTTTTGGGGAAGAAACTTTAATCTGAAGAGACAGATCTTCATTGATTGACTTTCACACATAAACATACTAAATAAACAAACTCTCTTCGTTTTCATGACTGACAAAACAAACAACACAATTTCATGCTGTTACTTAGGGCCGTACTTTATTTATATGTGGCGGACCCTGCCACCTTTCTAGCTTCAAACTGTTCTGGGACCTTATTTTCCTCTGAGAACAGCTTGTTTATCAGTTATGGAAAAAAATAAAATTTTTCTGAGTTTGTATTATTACCTCATTAATATTGTAAATATTACAATTCTGAGTTTGAATTTCTTCTTCAAAACTACACAGTGCACCTTTGAGTGGTTTTGTCATTTTGTTGTAAGTGATCATTTTGATTTTATGACCAGGCAGAAGTCAGTGACTTTTCCGACATCTTAAAACAGATCAGCTTTTGTATCTCAACCTGACCTAAAACAACTTGTCAAGTCACACTGAGAATCCAAAATCGTTCAAATTATTTCCTGTGATAAATTTCTATATTTTCAAACCAGGGTTTGGCTTGATTTGACACTGATATGACCCATTGAAATTCGTTTTACCATTGAGCTTGTATCTCATGTTGGTACCAAATCAGAATAAGTATCTGATGCAGAAGAGTATCGGTCCCCAGGAGGATAACTGTTGGCCACTAGGTGTCACAGTGGTTGTTTCTGAAAGATGAGCCAGCGTCTGCTCTCTGTTTGACTCACTCCTGCGCTCAGTGTGTCTTTACCTCAAAGTAGCCCTCCAATAATTTGTGAATGTGAATGAACAATACACTAAAAAGTCTAAATCTGACAAACACCTACCTCTACCTAGCTATTCATGAGCAGCACAGACGAGTGAATATGGGACTGAGTGATGCTGGAATCACAAGACATCAGCTGGAGTTATTTTCAGTGAAGTACTTGTGGTCTAAAAATGTCTTATTTGGCACGTTTGAGCCTTGAAGGTGGTTGCTTTGTATTTCACAGCTTTCACACTGGATTATTCCTCTGTGGAGAACAAGTGAAGATCTGATGTGAAATGAGCCAAATGTGATAAATTTGACAGATGATCATTTTATCCATTAGTAAACTGGTCCTCATTTTGCTCGAGGGAAATAGAAAATAAAAATGAGTGTGAAATGGATTAATATTCAGTTGCAACAGTAGATTTTACTGGTTTTAACGCATCAGATCAACAATGGTGAGTGCAGTGATTCTATATCTTATACTGCATTAGTGCATCCAAATGCATAATAACATAATAACAGGATCATCAAAATTAAGTGTCTCAATATGAGAACATTGTTTTCCACATGGTGCAACAACATCTCAAGTAAGCTGAGATGCTACAATAAGAGGTGGCAAAAGTCCACACATTCCTTACTCAAGTAATTACATGAGTACAGATAGTTGTGTAAAAAAAAGACTGGTAAAAGTACAAGCACTGATTCAACTTTACTGAAATAAAAGAAATAAAGTACAGGCTCTGAAATGTGCTCAGAGTAACAAGTTTTCCTCTGAAAGACTTTTCTACTGGCCATGTTAACAAAGCTAACTGAACCTCCCTTCATATCAATAAAATTCAAAGACCAATAATCTTAAAGCTAGAATCAGCTGTATTTGTCCGAGCTGATCCTAAACGCACCACGAAGATAGTTGATTGTTGAGTCTCATTCCCAGGACGTCAAATACCAACATTGGTAAATGTTTGTCAAGCTTCCTGAGCAGCAACAAAGTGAGAAAACAAGAGAATCCAGGCAGAGGGCTGCAGGGTCTCTGCAGATACAAGACACCAACACACCTTTTCTCCCCATTCCAGTCTCCCTCTCTGTCTGTTTAAGTCTTCTTATGTGTCCAGTGCGTGACGTGCACTGATAGGTTGAAATCAGTCTTGTGAGGCTGCGATCGATAATTCTCCTCAAATGCATTAAAACTAATGTAAACTAAACTACTAGTTTGGGATTTCTAGGCCTTGGGAGACTTTGATTGGATGAACTGTATGGAGCCATTTTTTCAGTTGCTTTCTATGTTTTAAAACCAGTCCCCATTTACGCAAATTGTTTAGGAGAACGCTGCAATGCTTGTTTGTTGTCACGCTTCAAAAAATGTTTTGTGGACTACAAAATTTCACCCGACTTTCCAGATAATTACTGAATTTTTATTTTTGGGTGAACTTATCCTTTAGTCTATAATAATACACCATACACTTGTTTGTTTTAGTTTTATTTATTAATCTGAATCTGCAAAGTAAGGGTCATCGTGTATTTGCCTCTGCATTTTAGTTGATCAGAAATATGAAATAGAAAATGTAAATAGGTACAACAAAAGTAAATGTACTTAGTTACTTTCCACGACTGTCAGATACAGATACTGTGTGATACTAGTGTAGCAGGCAGTGTTGTAAAAAGAACCCAAAAGTCATACTTAAGTAATAAAAAAGATATTGTGTGTTTTACTTTGTAAAACTAACAACA
Organism: Pagrus major; assembly: GCF_040436345.1. Classification (NCBI taxonomy): domain Eukaryota; kingdom Metazoa; phylum Chordata; class Actinopteri; order Spariformes; family Sparidae; genus Pagrus; species Pagrus major. Next base: position 28,617,040 of record NC_133225.1, on the reverse strand, counting down.
AATAGCTCCAACACTAGATGTCGACTGATGATCGACTTAGTTGATTTTTTACATCGGATATTCTGCATTTTTGTGATTATTGGAATGTTTTTTGTTTTTTTTAAAAATCAGATTGCTGCAGCATGTAATCTGAAAAGTAACTAGTAACTAAAGTTATCAGATAAATATAGAGGAGTAAAAGTCGAATTTGGCCTCTAAAATGTAGTGAAGTGGAAGTATACAGTAGCAGATAATGGAAATACTCAAGTAAAGTACAAGTATGACAAAATTGTACTTAAGTAAATATACTTGTAAATGTCCACCCCTGTCAGTTACAGATTTGGTACTAGCAGGCAGTGTTGTATAAGCTACTGTGTTAAAATATTACTCTGGTAAAAGTGAAAGTCACCTTTCAGAATAGTACTTGAGTAAATGTCTTAAAATATCTGATATTAACTGTACTTAAGTATCAATAATACAAGTAGAAGTAATTCATTCATATATTAACATGTATGTATACACTGTATACTTGGTGTCGACTGATTATCCACTTGGTCTATTATTAGATCAGATATTCAGCATTTTTGTCGTAATTGAAGTCAGTATTCAGTCTGAAAAGTAACTAGTAACTAAAGTTATCAGATAAATCTAGTGGAGTAAAGTTAAATATTTGCCTCTATGTAGTGAGGTGGAAGTAGGCTATACAGTAACGGAAAATGGAAATACTCAAGTAAACTACAAGTGCCTAAAAGTGTACTTAAGTACAGTACTAGAGTAAATCTACATTCCATCACTGTTAGCAGGCTGTGAACTGATGAATATGATTGTTTGTTGGAGTTAACCTGTATTACATGCTCTATGACAACCAAAAAACGACAATAAGATGTAAGATGAAGCTTCAGTTTGTTTAACTGTCGTCGTGAGGAAACATAATTAAACGTTGAAGTGAGTTACATTTGTACACATCGAGGTACAACAGTCAATGAGCAGTAAACACACCGCTGCCGTGCAGCAGTCACCTCTCCACTCTGCAAACTTCACCGCTGATGCTTTCAGGAGCACCTGTCGTCCCAACATCCTTTGCGTGTCCAATATGGAAGAACTGGCGGTGGAGGTCCGTGGCTCCAACGGGGCTTATTACAAGGTAAATACCAGCTTATCAATCCAGCAACAAACATCATATCACGCTACACGACACAGTATTTTAGCTAAACTGTCATGGTCCACAGCAACAGTTTCCGACTCGCTCCGAACCCACCAACTGCTCGCTATTAGCTTGTACTAGCAATGCTAGCCAACATTAGCATACTGAGCTAGCATCGCTCGCAAGTCGTCGCCAACTGTCACTTTTTAGCAACCTCTTTTTATACTCAGAGTGGAACAAACATGATAATGTCCGCGGCAGTGGGACTATATCGCCGATAAAGGCTTTTATTCGTTTTACTTGAGGTTCGGTTGAAGCTTCCTCAAGCTAAAAGTTAGCTAACTTGCTAGTTGTCTAACTGTTGACGTCAAAAGATGTGGCTCAAGTAAAATGTGGTCGGACGTCATTCTAACTCTGTATGATTTATTCGGTTAATGGAGTTGTGTAACTGTTATTAGAGCTGTTTTACATCGCTTATAATGTGACCATATGTCTTATTAACGTATGTGATATTTTGTAGACAACACGGCTAGTTCTGACAGTGATTTTCAGCTCTCTGCATCAACTCAACGGCTGTCTATTATTTGATACTTCATCATGCCCAAGCTATTTTTTTCTATGTGTATGTGTGAGCCAGCTGTTCCTTGTCAATCTGGACCAGCTGGCATGTCAGCAGTGGGTCACTGATACCGTAGACTTAAAAGCTATTTCTGGACTTGCTGCCTGTAACAGTCCCGTCTCCTTTCCTTCAACCTCGTCTGTGTGTTTCCTCTCTCCTTCTCTCGTCTCCTCTGCCACAGGGACCCCTTTCCTTCTTCTTCTTCTTCTTCTTCCCCCACCCCCAAGGCCTCATTCCTCAGATGACTCCTTTACAACTATATGATACTGTCCTCACTGCTCTCTCAGTCTACCCAGCCCTGGTTTCATGAGTCACTGTGCCTACTGGTGGATCTTGAAGTCTAGAGTTAAATTGGTTTTGTGATTCTGTGTTTCTGTTAAAATGTTATTTAACTTCACACAAGATGGCTTTAATTCCATAGATTTGAGTACCTGAACACCAAGGAAATGTTCAGTTCAGGTGTTTCTTTGTGGCCAATCATAAGGTTATGTACAGCTGATCTCTGAATTTCATTTATGATGTGGAAAAGAAGTTAGCTAGGGCTGCATGTAATGTTTTTATTTTAATGTTGATTAATTTGCAATTTGTTTTATTTAAAATTTTAAAATATTTTTCTATAAAATAGTATGATATGCCCTTTATAATTTCTTAGATATAATCATATGTTTTGTCTGACCAAGTTAGTCCAAAACCCAAAGAAATTGAGTTTAGTATTATTTACGTAGTATCGTGACAAATCCTCACATTTTAGAAGCTGTAACCAGATAATGTTTGGTACATTTGTTTGAAAAATGATAAATAATTGATAGCTAAAAGAGCATCTAATCGCTTCAGCTCCTCACACACACTGCATTGGAAGCATTGTTCATGTCACTTTGTGACAAATTGACATCGTGGCTTTTATGTATTTCTGTACTATAGTTATGAAGATACTTAAACAGGAATTTTGCTGGTTTTCAACCAGTTTTGTAATACTTCAGTATTGGTAGTTTATGCAACTGAATGATGGTAAACTTCTCTCGATTTTGCGTACGCCCAGAGCCTCTCACTGTTTTGCTTGCAAAAATCCACCAAAGGATGCAAAAGGCGTCATCTGGCAGATTTTAGGACTGTTGTATCAACAACAGATTGTACTTCCTTTTTTTTATGCCTGCATCCACAGACACAAAGAGTGTAGTCGGATCAAGAGAGAGAGGGAAAGCTGCCTCTCTCTCTGTTTCTCTTTCTCTCTCTCGGATCAAGTGAGGGGCATCTCAACAAACTGCTCATCAAACTAGACAGTTCTGATAAACTATAAACCAAGAATTTGTTACTACACTGCCTATATCTCTCCTAAAATGTTATCAGAAACATATTTTAGCATGCAATAGAGAAAGTTTGTAAACCTGAAATGGCCGCTTTATTGTTCCTGTGTTGTGAAAAGAGAGGCTAAAACAACTCGACTCCTAAGTCAAATACCAAACACCACCCAGCTCGCAGCATTGTTAGTCGGTCCTGTGCGGTGCAGTGCATTCTAGTTGATGTAGGTTTTTTACCTTTTGATCAAATGGGAATACTTCAGCCCCTTTTCTGTAGTCTCTCTGGTGATGTAACACAAATTTCAAAAATATTTGCCCAGTTTTGTTCAAGGGCCATCTTTCCAGCGGTTAAACACTTTCTTACAGGTTTTATTTGCGTAGCTTTTAAGATGTCTGCCACTGACAATCTTGCTGCTAAACCAAAAACAATACGGTTGAAAGGAGTTTTATGTTTGATTCCCAAAAGCATTAAAAAGTCATGTGAAAACTCTTTAGCAAAAGTCTCTGTTACTCTAGATAACCAGCAGAACTGAAAGGAGAGCGCTTGCTTGAAGACTCACATGTTTACTCTTATCTGTGTGTCTTTCTGTTCCGCAGGGCTTGGTCAAAGATATCCACGATGACTCTCTCACCATTGCCTTTGAGAACAAGTGAGTCTCTCTTTCTCCTGTATTCCAGTTGCTTTCATAAAATATGCCAAGTTCAAAATTTTGAAGAAAAATTACTTGTTTGCAGTTGGCAGCCAGAGCGCCAGGTGCCCTTCAGTGATGTCAGGATGCTACCGCCCACTGAAGGGAAGAAGGACATTGGAGAGGGCGAGGAGGTCGAGGTAAGCAGTAAACATGCATAAAGACTTTTACTTTTTTCTTTCCTGGTTTCCTCTTTTATCCGTTTCTGTATGTCTCACTCTGTCTTGGTCTTACTCTCCCGTCAGATCTTCTCCAGAGCCAATGATCAGGAGCCTGGTGGTTGGTGGCTGGCTAAAGTTCGCATGATGAAGGGAGATGTGAGTACAGTTTGTCATGAAGACTTCATTTCTGTATTATACTCTTTATATTTACATAAAAATGAATAAAATTACAAATGTTCTGTTACATTTTTTTATATGGCTAATGTGGCTAGAATACCTTATTTTTGTTGTTTTATTAAAGCGCTAGTTAAAACCTGCTATTTTGAAAATACTTTAGATCAACATGCCCATTTTTTTATGTTGATGTTTGTAGCTTTTATTTTACACATTGTGCCTGTCTTTCTTTTCAGTTCTATGTGATAGAATATGCTGCCTGCGACGCCACTTACAATGAGATTGTGACCTTTGACCGTCTGCGTCCAGTCAACCCTAACAAGGCCATCACCAAGAACTCCTTTCACAAGTGCACTGTCCCCGTTCCTCAGGATCTACAGGAAGCGTATGTACAGCAGTGTTACACTACCAGCCTTAGGGAGAGACAAATCTCCTTCCAAATTTGTGAATTTGTTTACAAAGGGAAGTTTAAAGTCATTTTTCTCATAAAACAGGTGCCAGAATGAGAATGCCCATAAGGAGTTCAAGAAAGCAGTCGGAGCCTGTCGCATCTCATACTGCCCTGAGACCAGCCAACTAGTGATTGTGGTAACTGGCCTGTGGTGACATTTTTATGATAACATTTGGTCTACTACATGAGATGTCTCAACTTTGTCCTGCTCACTATGTTGTGCAATGGATAACACAACTGAACACATGTTAACTCTTTCTTTTATTTCCTCTATGTGTGTTTGTGCGTTTGTAGTCCACCAATGAGGCGACAGTGAAGCGTGTGTCGTTGCTGAGTGACATGCACCTGCGCAGCATCAGGACCAAGCTGTTGCTGATGTCACGCAACCATGAGGCCACAAAGCACCTGGAGGTCAGTTGGTAACAAGAACGCCATGGTTCAGTTACGGTGGTGATGGGGAGGTCACACGGGCAGCTTAGCAATGTCAGTGGGGGGACTCTTTGTAACCTCTTAATTTAGAAATCAGATGGTCACCATGTTGACATGAAGGGCAGTTAGTAAACATATACCATGCCATATGAAATTACCTAAAACAAAAGTCAAACTCTTTTTAGGAGCGCCTATGGTGTCGCTTTTACATAGCCTGTAAAATTTAGATAATAAAAAAGATAATTTCAGTTCATGTTGCACTAATAATACTGTCTGCTGAGTGCAGAGTGTAATGTTTAGACCTCAGACGAATGAAGAAAAGGTAAAGGTGAAGGCGTTGGTAAGAAAGAATATTTGCAGAGGCTACATTGACTTTGTTGAGGATTTTTACATGAATACCACCAATACTCCCTTATAATAGGAGTTAAATAGAAAGAGGGTTAGGGTTAGGGTTATGTCATATTGGTACTTGACTTTTCTTTTGAGATGAATAACATATTTGACACTTTCAACTAACTTATGACTTAAATGTATTTCAGTTTTGGCTGTAAAATGATTTAATGAAAACAAAAAGATGAACTTCTTGAAAATGTTAACTAATAAATCAAACTCGGCTCTTGGGTTTGTGTAGAGCTCCAGGCAGCTGGTGTCATCCTTCCAGGAGGAGTTTATGGTGAGACTGGATCTGATGGGCCTGGCCATCGGCAGCCATGGCAGCAACATCCAGCAAGCACGAAAAGTGGCAGGTGTCACTGCTATCGAGCTTGATGAGGAAACAGGCACTTTCCGGATTTATGGAGAGGTAGGGATTTGTCTGGAGGACTGAATATTTTCCATTATGTGGGAAAAAAATAAATGAACATATGATGAATGTTGAGAGAAACAGTGTACACATATTTGAAATCTTTAGTTTATACTGAAACAAGGACTGCGTATGTGTGCATGTTGCATTCTTCTAATTTTTTTTACTTTGGTTGTGTTTGTTGTTATTTTAAGTGGATTTGAACATCATCCTTTTATGATTAATTGACTGTATTCAGAAGCTGACTGACCTAAATGTATGTAGAAAATACAGATGCATACTGTTGTCTGTCTGTGTTTTAAAAAGACCATTAGGTTTGACTGTTGGGTCTTCATCAGGGGTCCAAGACCTCGTGGTCAAAACAGGTTGCCTTTTTTTAATGATTTAGCTATTACAATAAAGGCTTTTAAATATTTCCTTCCTCCTTTTTTGATATTTTCTTTTTTGGAGTGCCTGGATTGTTTTCTAATCTCCCGTGTAAAGAGCATTGTTCACATTTTTGCCTACATTGTGTTAAATAGAGCAACCAGTCATCTTCTCTTCAATCCTGTGTTGTCTTTCAGTCAGCAGAGGCAGTGAAGAAGGCCAGGGGCTACCTGGAGTTTCTGGAAGACTCTGTTCAGGTGCCCAGAAACCTTGTTGGTATGTAGACACATACATTTACTGTCTATGCAGGGAAATTGTCACAACTTTTACGATTAACGTTTACGAAGGTACCACATGACAGACAATTACAGCATCTGTGATGCATTGAAAGACTTTTAAGTCTGTTTGACTTGCAACTCTGTTTCATTGTTACAAGTTGCCATTTCAACTTTTACCTGCTCTCTGTCTCCAGGCAAAGTGATTGGTAAGAACGGTAAGGTCATCCAGGAGATTGTGGACAAGTCCGGTGTGGTGAGAGTCAGGATAGAAGGAGACAATGACAACAAGCAGCCCCGACAGGAAGTAAGCCTGCTACTGCCACGTCTTAACTCTTTTTGATAAAGCTGCTGTAGAGTACTGATATAGTGTCACAAGTTTATTTTAAATTTTTTTTGCTCCATACAAATGATGTAGACACTTTTGTTTCTTAATCAGTCCCATACTAACATGTGTGTTGTGTTTTTGTGTTTTGTTGACACAGGGAATGGTCCCATTCACCTTTGTCGGTACTAAGGAGAGTATTGGCAACGTCCAGGTCTTGCTGGAGTACCACATCTCCTACCTCAATGTAAGCATGCCTATGAATATGCGTGTGTGTGTTTGTTGAGTCGGGTGGGGGGGGGCCTTGTTTTTGATGCCTGTTTTTGCCAATTCTTTCACTCTATGCCACAGCTTCAGTTTACCACCATTTCAGGCAGCCTGCTAATGCGTCTCTTGGCTAAACAGTGTTTCATTCAGGTGGCAGCATGAAGTGAAACAATGACCACATGATGGAATAATTTCCATACATACTAACTGGCATTAATGTGGCCACTAGCATGTCTACAACGCTTTGTAAGCTTTGCTAAAATCTAAACAGTAACACTTTGATTTTGTGCTAGGCATGGACTCTAATAAAGTAATACCTGATGGGAAAGTATTAAAAAACAATCAGTAATTATAAATGATTTAATATGAATAATAAACAACTTAGGGAACTATATACATAAAAAATGCAAGAAAACTAACTTGTACAGCTGTCTTATCGAAATAAGACAAGTGCAATATCCAAATCAAAGGAGGTGCAGTTTTTTGATAAAGGTAAATTGTGCCAACATACCATTTTAACTAAAGCATTGTGATGCTACTGAGATGCCCCAGCATACAAATTATATTTCCCAGAAAAAGTCACACCATCATTTTTGTAATTGATTTATATTAAATGAATTATGGAAATTAATTAGATGTTCTGACTAAATTGGGACTCCTTGTAATGGCTATATCTATTCAAACAATCGCAGTGTGAGTTTTTTGTTTTTCCCTTGGCATATCGTGCAGCATTACTTACTTGTATATACTTTAGTATTAAGGTCCAAACTATTCTTGCATCACACCAATCCAAAATTTTGTAGAAGTACAAAATACAAGCGCCTCAACATTGTATTTAAATACAGTACTTGATTAAATGGAATTTAATGACATCCATTCTGGTTATGCTACATTTTTATTTTTACTGCAAATATATATTGGTTATCAGTCTGCTTTATTACTAATAATCAGTATCAGTATTGGCCCTGAATAAAATGTAAAACAGTCGATCCCTATTACTTCTGTTTGTTGCAGTGATTACAAGGTTTATCGAGGTTCCCCATACAGTAGTACTTTATTGTGGAGGCTTACTGGAAGTAAAACCTCTGCTAACATCATAAAAGATTTGTACACTTTTATGATGAAATGCTGAAAAATGTCAGGATCTGTCAGACTCACAGGGGGAGACTGATTTATTGATCACATTGTAGGTTCTGTGGTAAATAAATCAAATCAGTATCAGAGAAAGCGTCTTTGAGTTTATCCCATTTTGAGGCTAACAGCTCAATCAGTCACAGTTAGGTAGCTTGTAGTTTCAATTATAGGCCGGTCATTAGGGCTGCATGATATGGTCAAAAAGTGATATTGCGATTATTTTGACAGATATTGCGATATAATTCATGATTATTATGGATGATTACATTTTGAATCACAGTTTTCATTGTCATTGAAAAACTAGTAAAATCAGGATAATGTGGCATTTCTCCCGGTCTCTGCCAAACAAACATGTTTTATTACATTTGGAGAACAAGCTTTGCAGGCCGCAGCATCTCTGCAGAACTATAAAATTTAATAACAACACTGTTTTGTGACACATTTTACCTTTTTATTTGGATATTGTACTTTGTCATATAGCGATTTCGATTATTTTGTGATTAATTGTGCAGCCCTACCGGGCAGTTTATTACCATCTCTAATAAACAACTTCCTGGCAGGAATACCTGATTGTTATTATTTTTTTTTCAGTTGACAGTTAATTATGAAAGCCATACAGATTTTTCAAACCTATGATAATCTTCATTGATAATCACTTTGCTGTTCTGTGTTGTGTGTTTCACTTCCTATACAAATTGCACTTTGCATGTATCAATGTTTACCCTGTGCTGTTTGCATGTTTGCGTGCTGTGTTGGTGCTTTGTTTGTGTTTGTTTTGCACTGTGTGTGTGTGCATGTGTGTCCGTCCATAGGACATGGAGGAGCTTCTTGTGGAGGGCCAGCAGCTAGAGGAAGAGCTTAGGCAGATTGTGGCTGTTAAACAGGGAAACCGCCTAGGAAGACTCAGAATGAGCAACACAAGTCACACTGGATATGATGTAGATGTGTGTATGATGATTATGCATATGCATCCAGACAAACACAGAAAGAATCTCACGTTTTCAGCTACTTGCTGTTCCTTTGGTCTTTTTTTGTTTCTCTTTAATCTTACCATTACCCCTGGTTTCTTTTTCCCTTCCAGGAGGTTGAGCAGCTTCGTCTGGAGAGGATGCAGATTGATGAACAGTTACGTCAGATCACTCAGGGTCACCGACCAGCTGACAGAGAGAGAGGGGAAAGAGGAGATGGCAATGCCAATGCTTCCTCGTCCTCTTCACATATCACTCGCTCCTACAATAGTCGGGGGCGTGGGCGCAGAGGCCACAGCTACAGCACTGGATATGGTAGGCACCTTGTAAAAGCAAATACTAAAAAAACAAAAGATCTTGTTTGCTGCCAGATATTGTGGCGTTACAAGTTGTCTGTGTAAGATTGTACAAGAAATTAGAAACAAAACCGTTATTGAATGAAACTGGCTGGACAAAAGAAGATTTTTGCATCTGTCTGGACCTTTCTGTGTGACCGTCTCTGTCCTCTTGTTTGATGTTTCCAGGCACCAACTCAGAGCAGTCCAATGCCTCTGAGACAGATTCAGAGCGCAGGGATGAGCTCAGTGACTGGTCCCTTGCTGGAGAGGACCAGGACAGGTAATTTGTGTTTTTATCAAACTGTAGCTGGTGTTTTTAGTCGATGACATGCGCAAGACAGCATCTCTTTTATTGAATTTTATAGCGTTGAGCGCGCCTAGGTTTAAAGGCATAACTTGCAGGATTTGTCGGTTGCTATTAGTAAACACACCATTCAAACATGCCGAAGTATCCTTGAGCAAGATACTGAACCCCAAAACTGCTCCTGGCGCGCAGTTGGCACCTTGTGTGGCAGCCTCTGCCGTCAGAGGGCCCTGCGATGAGCTGGCGACTCATCCAGGGATATACCCTGGCCTCCGCCCTATGTGAACTGGATTTGGCCCCAGTAACCCGCAACCCGCAATCCCCTGAAAGGGGCGATAAAGCGGCAACATCTCCGCGACCCTCACGGAAAAGCCGTAGATAATGAACTGAACTGAACTGAACCATTCAAAGTTTGCCACTTCCTCCCCGGCTCAACCTTCAAGACAGAGAGAGCGGGAGCAGGGGTGGCAGAGCAATTCAGAGAGTGAATGAAGAATGGGAGTGGCGTTGGTGAAAACAAAGCAAGGAACCAGAGAAATAAAATATTATTTCCTGATTTATTTCATGCCAGTTATATTCTAAAGCACAAATAAACACACCCACACCTTTGGCGTAACCCTCTAGATTTTGTGTGAATGCAGCCAAAGCGCACACTTAATCCTGTCCACTCTTTGACTGTCTACTCTGTGAGGGTGTGTGTGTAGCTCACGCCGCCCTCAGTTTAGCAAACACACACACTTGCAGCTCTTTATGACAGCCTGTTAGCAACGAAGACAGCAACATAACCTGAGAGATTACTTTTGTATGAGTCTATACATTGTTTATTTTTAGTTTTTTTAGGAAAGTCCTGCATATTATGCCTATAAACATTTAGATTTTTTTTTATGAATGATTGACTGATTTATCGACTGACTGACTTGAAGGGAGAGGGAGAGAGGCTCGCGCCCACAAAGAGATGGTCGCAGGAGGCTTGGACCCGGCAGAGGCCGAGGAGGGACTGGAGGACGGGGAAGAGGAGGAAGGGGAGGATACCACAACAGCTCTGGTAAAATTCCCTCTTGAGGGGGGGATAAAGAGAGGGACACAAAAACATTTTTGTCTTATAAAAGCCATATGGTAGTTTGACTTAACTGTAACCTATTTTCTGTGAATCGTATGAAACTGCAGCAGGACCTCGGGACCATGAGGACAACCATGCCTATGGAGCCGTGGAGACAAACACAGAGACAGACCAGACAGCCGATACAGACGCCAGTGAGTCCAACCTGCCTGCCAACCGACGAAGAAGATCTCGACGACGCAGAACAGACGAGGACGCCACTCTGATGGACGGCATGAGCGAGTCGGACAACGCCTCATTGAGTGAAAATGGAACAGGTATGGAAGTCTCATTTATCTGGATCAATCATTTTACTGGACACACCACACAAAGAGGGCATACAGGTAAAATATTGTTGTCAGAACACATTTGTCACAAAACATTCAGTGCTTTCGCAGCATGTCTTTATCAGAAAGTCCATCATACATTTCTTTGAGTAGGTGTAAAAGGTGCAGGTGCAGTTCAAAGACAGGTCTCTGGTTTAAAAGCATTTTAAGCCCCAAATCCCTCTCTTTGTGACAACCTCACACCCCTAGATGAGCCCGAGGCTAAACCTCAGCGTCGTAACCGTAGTCGACGTCGTCGCATCCGTCTGCCTGAGGAGAGGCAGCCAGGTAACCATAGCAACTGCCAGAATCCCCTCTCCTAAACTGCGCACCTAAAGGCTTGTCTAGAAAACTATGCACCAGGCCTGGCGTTTGTTTGTGTGCCACCAAAGACATACTAAACCAAAAAGTTGTTGAAATTGCTTGAATATCTTTCATTGCTTGGTAAGTGAGCGTGTCTGCCCTGTGATGTGGTTGTTGACTGGCTGTCAACAGTGGTTTGCTGTGCAAAGCAAAGTCTGCATCTTTTTATTTTTTGTTTACTAACATCTACACTACTAGGTTTGTTTTCATGTTGTCAGGCTGTCCATTACACTCACGGCAGTTCTGGTTGTGGTGTGTGTCATAGTAAGCCTTAACCTTTAACTTAACTTACCTTTAACTTTAACTTTTCTGTAATGTTGTGTTGGATGTCACATGTACAAGGACTCCAGTTAGGCAAGTGCACACCACAAAAAGAAGAGAGTCTGAAAGTGCTGAAAAGGTTCCTTTCAGACTACCAGACAGGGTCCAGACGGATGAACTGTTCGACTGGAATTATTTAAAGAAAACAGAAAATGTCGTGACCATTTTTTTCTTTGTTGTCTTCTTTGTACAGTGACCGTGGCTGACTACATATCCAGGGCTGAATCTCAGAGCAGACAGACCACCAAGGACACCAAGATAAACAAGGATGTGGTTAGTACCTAAATGTCCTGTTGGCAGACACCAGATCCAGAAGAAGGTCCATTAAAGTTCTTGATGCTTGACGATCACTTATTAAACTTTTGATTTTTAACCTTGATTTTATTTACCACTGAATGTAGTGATATCTCAAGAATGCCTTGAGGGAATTTCTTCAAATTTGGCACTAAATGTCCACTTATTTTGTTGGCAAAGGTCACTGTGACTTCATCATGTCCCATTCTCGTGAATGTGATATCTTAAGAGTCTTGAGGGAATTTCTTCAAATTTGGCCATTGCTCAACAATTTTATGATGATAATAATAATAATATTTAACACAATTGAAAAGGGGATAAAAGGTTGAAGTTATGACATTTAATAATTGGCCATTAATCAAAGCCATAGCTCAAGAACAGCGAGGTGGTAATCCTAGTTTGTTGTATGACTACCTATGGTGAATTGGTTTCATTTCATTAGTAGTTAACTATTTGTTTGTCCTATGTTTCTGTTCAGGGTCAGGTAGATGCCATCGCTGAGAACAGCCCGCCGTCCGCCCCAGCCACCACCAATGGCTCCAACAACAATGCTGGCGACAGTGAGGGCAGCAGTGCCACCAGAGCTCCTACGTCTTCCACTGAGAGGCCCGCCAAAGTCTCCTACAAAGAGGACTCTAACCCGGAACCCGTTGTAAACGGACTCTCCTAGTCAGACTGGAGCAAAGGAAATGGTTTCAAATATTTTAAATTCTTTGGCTGCACTCGATTGAATCTCCCTGTCTCTGGAGCAGCCTTAAGAACAAAACATTTAAATACAACAAGCACTGTTGCTTTTTTTTACTTTACAAATATTTGAAACCTGTTCCGCTATTTTAGAGGTCTGAACCTTAACCTCCCCTTTACACACGTGTTCTGTCCAACTATTCATTTTACTACCGTTTTTGTACAATAGTACTTCCTGTATGAGCTTGCCAAAGATAGTCAAAACACACACACACACTCACAGACATCTACTTAACTGTACTTTTCAGTCCACTCTTCATTGAGAGCTCAGGGAGAGGTCGGGCTGAACGCAGTATTTATAAAATGCAGACAGGGATTCCACTCAAACCCATACTGTGGTATGAATGCAGCAGTTCCTTTTTTATTGATATAAATAATATCATAGCAGGGTTTTAGAAAAAAAGTCAGCCTTTTACTTGGTGGACTTAGAAAGATGCTTCCACAACCTTTTTCAGGATGTTTTGTGCATCTGAAGTAGTTTGTAAATTAAATGTTCTGCATGAGCAGTACCACAGTGCAGATAGGTTTTGTTGGAAACCCACGTATGTCTGACATACATGTGATCAGCTGTTGTGCCTTGAGAGTAGATTCAACATGTTGTTGCCTGGCTCTGCACACCATCTGAAATCTTTTCACTTATTTCTGTGTTACTTGGTGACCATGGCCTGCCACAGATGAACCAGATGAGTTGTCTCCTTGGTCTACACATACCCTTATGGCACCACAGGCAGGTGAAGGCAAACACTGAAAGGATTTCAGAGGCATATCTTTTTAAAATCAGGTGTGTTTATTCTTAATGTTTGTGGGGAAAATGAGTCCAGTTATCCTTTATATATGTATCTGTTGAAGAGTTTGACAATAGCTGCTTTCTGTTTTTCAATATGCAACCACTTCAGTCAGAGAGGAAATGTAATTACAGCGTGTCTGGAAAAGAAAAACAATAGAAGAGTTGTTTTCTTTGCACTGAAACATACACTTTTTCTGTTAAAAAGTTGATTGTAGTTGAGTCTGGAAACTGGCCTGTTACTGTTTATTGCTGGACAGAGATGTAGCCATTAGCGCTGGGTTTCCTTGAAACGTCTCGTTGCTAAACATCAGGTAGTTCATAATATCAAATATGATAAGAGTAATCCAATTACTTCAAAAGAGACTCAAAGCATGTTTGCTGTGTCTGAGGTTAAAATCTCCTTTAACATATTGCAAAGATCCTGTTTGAGCTGTAAGAACCAGACTACCCTGTCGATGAGATGTTTCTGGGAAACCAAGCCCAGGTGACAATGATGTCATTTTCATGGTTCTTCCACAGACTGGCTGGCTGGAAACTGGTCATGACTGTTCCACTAAGGAAGGAGATTTATTTGGTTTATTTATTTAAGAAATGTACAGTATTTAAAAGAAAAAAACAAAAACAAGAGAAGCTCTCCTTTTTCTTGACACTAAAACATGCGTTACCTAGGGTTTTCTTTTAAAACAAATGACAATTTGGACTACTGAGAGTTGTCACATCCCAAGTGTTTTTGTTGGGTCAACTACAGTATGTTTTTTTTTTTTAATGGATCGTTCTGGTTGGTTGATGTGCAATATGTTTTGTATGCAGGTAGTTCTTAAATAAACTTGATCTTCCATGTAGATCTAAAACCTGACTGTTTGTCTCTCTGATGAAAAATAATATGACAGAAGTTGTACAAATATGGTGCACTGTTGCCATCTGCTGTTATTTGTACAGGGTTCATACAACATCTCATGAGTCAAATTCAGGCACTTTCAAGGTACCTAAACCAGACTCAAAGTCTTTATCATCACATCTAAAGTGTTACTATGAACGCTATAGCATAAAACAAAGTTTACAGAATGCCTGTACCCACTGAAATCAATGCATATTGTCACCTTGTTTATTTTACCAGCTCTTAACTTTATATGTTTTGATCAGGATTATTAAATGCTAATTTCCACAGTAAGGGATCAACAGAGTACTTTCAAGTATGATGACTGGATAGTTTGATTTCAAATGTCAGACTTTTGGTTTACATGACTGATTGTAGATGAAAAAGCAGATTATTCTGAAAACCAACCTTTTTTTCAAAGAGTATATTCAAATTCAAGCATATTCCTAACCCTGAAAACATACGGTTAAAATTCCTTTTTTTCTTTTTTACCTGTGTGAACTCAAACCCCTCACCATTACACTGACACACAGGTGGCTGTTACACCAAAAGGCTGCAAAAAGTTCCCATCTTGTGTAAAACTCCCTCAGAAAAACAAAGAAAATGAAAACAAAGTAAACTTAAAATACAGCATAATAAACCAGAGACAGTCCCATTAATTACAGAGTGATTTTATTTGATAATCAGTTAGAAAAATCTGGTAATCGCTCAAGTGGGTCAGTGCAATGTCATAGATGAGATCAGTGTGGAATCACATTTACTGTATGTCATAATCCGCGTCTTCACTTCTATTTCTTTATCTGGCCGTCCATCAAATCCTTTGCTTCATTTATCTTTGCTGCGAGGTAGGGAGATCCACCTGTGACACACACAAACAGCCCACGATTAAATTGCACATGTATACCTTATATTTTTGCTCTAGGAGGCTGGAATTTGGCCTCAATTTAAAGCCTCACCTACCTCTGTCTGGATGGTTCAGGATCATTAATTTTCTATGGGCTTCTCTGATCTTATTCTTGTTGGCTGTTGGACTGAAAGAACAGTAACAACAACAGTGAATTATTATTAATAATCAGTGTAAATACTACTGATAAGCAAATTGAGCTGGGAAAAAAAGCTGGTGGCTGAGTTACTGGTGTGAGTGTTTTACATACCTGACACCTAAAACCAGGGACGCCTCTCTCTTGTTCATCTTTGGATCAAATCCACCTCTGTAGTACCCTCCTCCAAAAGTCTGCAACAACATATACAGTTAACAGCTCACCGTGGCAGGTCTGCTAACTGATCCTTACTCGCAAAAAAACACCTGTTCTTACCGTCGTGGGGAAACTCTGAAGGGCCTGTTTCACCTGAGGCTCCATCTGCTTCATGGCCTGCATGGCATAGCGACCTGGGAGACAAAGAAGAGGGGAAGAAAATATCACCTGCATGATATGGTCAAAGAATCATATTGTGATGATTTCTGACAACAATTTTATATTTTCCTTGAAAAAATGATTAAAATCATGATGTTACCTGCCTCTCACGGCCAATACCAATAAAATATAGTATAACCAATACTTTCACATTTAGTATTTGAAAAGCAGTTTGACTTGATAAAATCATCTCTATTTATCCATATCAATAAAAAGCCAGTGTTATACATTTCCCAATGTATATGTGTCCCTGGTGTTTTGTGTACACATCCAGGGAATTTGACAATGGTTTTAAATTGATCTCAGTGTACTTGCACAAATAAAAATGTACAGGAAGACAGAGATGGACACAAATAGGACAACAAAGCTTGACAAAGACAGGTTAAACTTCGACTGCTATGTACATACACGTGGATGAAAATAAGTGTATACATGGGTATATACAAAGCAAAAATTACCAACAACTTAAGTGCACAAGTGTTTATGTAAACTAATACAATGAGTGAAAGTGAATAAACACTGAATGGGAAGAGATTAGCCTGACACTTAACTTTGAACTTGTAGTTGTGTCAAGGTGATTGGTCACACCACTGAATAGCTGAAGCTCAGTTTCACATATACACATTCTCAATTGGGGCAATTAACATATGTGTCAGGCTGACAGCAACATCCCGTCCTTCCTTAGTAAACGTAATAGCTTTCACAGGAGTAACTGACCTGCAAATCCAGCTGCTGCCAGAGCCAGTCCCACTGCCACCATGGAACTGGCCTGCAGAGAGAGAGAGAGAGAGACAGAGGAGGTGAAGAGCACAAAAACATTGTGAAAACACACAGAAAACCACTAATAATGAGCTGTCCTGAGGCTACAAACACATGGTTCATGACCAAGCTGTGGCATCTTATGAAGCCTGAGCAATCAACGCTTCCTCCGTTTATTTTGACTTCCAGCAGTAAATCAAACGTTTGGTTACATCGTGTTGGGTCATACACGAGTAAGCTAACGTTAGCTTAGCCGTTCAGAAAGAGCGTTGTCGGACTTATCGACTGATAACTGATCACGCGACCGTTTCCAGATCGTCGTTACAGTTTGTAAATAACGAGTCCGACCTACCATGTCTGTGTGTTACGTTCCGTTTCTGTTAAAAGTCAGGACCATAACTTTTGACCTCTCATGTTTTCCTCGCTCTGGTGTTCATATGTTTTGCCGGAAATGGCGTAGAACTGTCGTAAAACCTCGACACGCGCTGGTCCCGCCTCCCACGGTCAAACTGTCCAATCGGAGCCCGACTTGACTGCAGCCTCGCGCGGAGGCGGAGTGAACATCCAGATACACCTGTGAGAATGTTGAATTCCCCTCACCTGCCCAGCATAAAACAACTGTTTTTAGTCCTCCTCATGAACAAGAAGGTGGAGGTTGATGGTAATTAAAACCTGATTTCTATTTATTTTATTTTAATGTTGAGGACTTGAGAGATGATAAAGCTAGCTAAGCCAGCGGTGGATTACTGGGTGTTCAAGCTAAATACTACTGTTACAAAACTATCTAATTTTAGCTTATGTTAATAAAAGAATACAAACATTTACAGACTGTCTGTGAATGTTTATTTGCAATTTAGCAGTAAACACTTTAAATGTGCTGTAAAATCCAGCTAGAACCAGCTTCAAAACTTAGCTGGTCATTAGCTGGTCTTGCTGGATTTATCTGGTTGGCCAGCTTCCTCAAGCTGGTTTAGTTAACTGGTGATCAGCTGATCGACCAACTTTCTGGTTGAAAGGCCAGCAGCCAGGTTGGTACTGCTGGTGTAATTGGACAGTTAATGGTGGACCAGCTTGGCCATGCTGGTGTACCTGCTCAGGTCTGAGATGACAGATCAGGTGGTGATGAAAGAGTGGTACTTAAGTACTTAGTTCTTAGCTGGTAGCTAGTACGATTAGGAGCTGGTAGCCTGTGTTACCAGTAGTAGCTGATTAGAATAGGAGCTGGTAGCTGGTACGATTAGGTGCTGGTAGCCTGTGTTACCAGAAGTAGGTATGAATAGGAGCTGATATCTGGTACGATTAGGTGCTGGTAGCCTGTGTTACCAGTAGTAGCTGGTACGAATAGGAGCTGGTAGCTGGTACGATTAGGTGCTGGTAGCCTGTGTTACCAGTAGTAGCTGGTACGAATAGGAGCTGGTAGCTGGTACGATTAGGTGCTGGTAG
This sequence comes from Pagrus major, assembly GCF_040436345.1. Lineage (NCBI taxonomy): Eukaryota > Metazoa > Chordata > Actinopteri > Spariformes > Sparidae > Pagrus > Pagrus major. Next base: position 28,598,889 of record NC_133225.1, on the reverse strand, counting down.
CTGGTACGTGTAGGAGCTGGTAGCTGGTACGATTAGGTGCTGGTAGCCTGTGTTACCAGTAGTAGCTGGTACGAATAGGAGCTGGTAGCTGGTACGATTAGGTGCTGGTAGCCTGTGTTACCAGTAGTAGCTGGTATGAATAGGAGCTGGTAGCTGGTATGATTAGGTGCTGGTAGCTGGTACGTGTAGGAGCTGGTAGCTGGTACGATTAGGTGCTGGTAGCCTGTGTTACCAGTAGTAGCTGGTACGAATAGGAGCTGGTAGCTGGTACGATTAGGTGCTGGTAGCCTGTGTTACCAGTAGTAGCTGGTAGTTGGCTTAACAGCTTTCAAAAGTCCATGCTCAAACTGGTTAAGCTGGTTACTAGCTACTACCATCCTCATGTTTTGTGGCTGGTTAATGCTAGCTTACTAATTAGATAAATTCTAAACCATTCACACATCACACCTGTACACTATTATATATGATGTAAGTTATATATATACTGTATGAGGGCCTATTCTTCTTCTTCTTCTTCTTCTTCTTCTTCTTCTTCTTCTTCTTCTTATATCGTATGAGACTATTTGTCCTCACCTGCCTCACATGAAATAACTGTTTTTCAAGTCCTCTTCAAGAATTCTACTGAAGCAGAAGTTTGAAGAGCTAGGGTTTCTGTGTGTTAGCTATATGCTACTTTTAGCTAAGCTAGTTAATGTTAGCAAAAAATTACATTGGCTAAAAAATGTAGAGATTGTCCGTAAATGCTTATTTGCAAATTAATGTCAGCTGTAAACACCCTAAAAATGTGCTACGCTTTAATTTGCTAGAATGCTAATGTTTATTGTGGCTAGTTAACACTAGCTTACTGCTAGCTGGAAATTATGCTCTGCTATCTTGTGCACATGGTGCACATTTAAATTCCATATTTTATCTTCTTACAGAACATAATGCAGTAAAAGAGGCTTAGGGTAGTTTTTAATAATTAAATTCCAATGTGAAGTTTACTGTTTCAGTGCACTGATGTCATTTTGGACAATAAGGTTATTTGTAAAACTGTAATATGACTTGCCAATATTACATATCTTTGTTACAAGTGTTTGATAACCACATACTGTGCATATATGTATGAATATGAATATTGACCAATATATCAATAACAGAATGTTGTACTTCTTATAGGAAAAATATTATTTTTTATTTCAAAAGTTATATTCTTGCTCTAAGTCAGCTCAAAAATAAGTCACCTAATGTTAATTTAACTGTTGTGTAATGCTTTTGTTTTGTTATCCACAGGAAGAAGAGGGGAGCTGCAGGGAATACACTGAATTCACATCCAGGCCACTGCAGTCAATATGGGTTGTGAAGGTAAATTATCATTATGGAATACAAGATTGTTTAAAGAAAGTGAGAAAGTGAGAAAAATAAAAAAATCATGGTATAGACATCTCACTTCACCGATGTCAGTGTTGATCTAGATGGGTACCAGTGATGTTCTGAGGACTGCAGGCCTTCCTGTCCTGGGGTCCCCTTTTATAACACTTTGCGTAGGATCCATACCAAAAGTGTACGTGCGCCCAAAAGCCGAAAATGGTGTGCGCCAAAAAATATTCTGTTCATTCTTACAAATGACACCGCTAGTTTGATTGTTTATGATAACGTGGATCTGTAAATAATGTTTGATATGAAGTGAAATCAGTTGAGAGATGTATTAATATGCACAGAATAATGCCTCTCACGTTTAATTTCTACAATCTGCTTCAGTCCACCACCTCAACTTTTGTGTCGCCAGTTCCCCTTGCCTCCAAAATGTTCAGAGCTTGCTTATAGGTGCGCACATTCTCCCGTCAAGTTTGTTTTTATAGATCACAACTTTTGCGTGGAAAGTGGCGTACGCCTCTTTCAGGCCCCATTTTGTGCGTACGCAATGTTTATAAATGAGACCCCTGGGCTGTGCACGAACCATGCCAGATTGTGATGTTTCCAGTCAGGATGCTGTCTATTACTCTTGTGTAAAAGTTGACCAAAACTTGGCACAGGAATTTAAGTTTCCTTCAGAAGAGCCTTTTCTATGCTTTTTTGAACAGGGTGGTGATGTGTGGTGACCATGACAGGTTCTCTGTAATGTTGATGCAAAGGAACCCAAAACAGTTCACCTGCTCCACCTCAGCTCCACTGATGTAGACAGGGGTGTGTCTTTGCCTCTTTTTCTTCCTAAAATCAACAATCAGCTCCTTTTTGTTTTGCTGACGTTGAGCAATAGATCGTTCTCTGTGCACCACTCTGCAAGATTGTTCATTTCCTCCCGTTATGAACTCATTGTTGTTTGTAATGCAGGTGATGATGGTGATCCTACACATACAATGGGTCAACTGATATGGTTTTTCACAGCCGACACCGATTATTAGTAATCAAGGAGACTTATAACCACTATTTGGAACCAATATACACATTGCAGGAAAAATAACAATCTTAGTGTAAAAGTTAAGAATAGCTAGTGATGTAATGTAACTAAAATTTACTCAAGTACTGTACTTAAGTACAATCTACAATAAATTAGGTACTTTACATCAATATTTCTATTCCTTCTATTCCATCTGTTACTTTATACTTCCACTCCTAAATTTATTTGGTTACTTTGCAGATCAGGTTTATTCGGTGCTGATATCCTATAACGTGTAGCGTGAAACCAATCAGAGTAGTGTTGTGGGCAGGACATTGAGCGAGACCACAGATTGGTGACTACAGATGGAGAGAGGATGCGATTGTATTTTTAAATTAATTTATTTTATCAGCATTCCGACACAAAAAACACTGATACCGATAGTTGCAAAAATGCTGATTATCGGCCCTGATAGTTGGCTGGGCCAATAATCGGTCTAGCCCTAATACATAGAGGACAGACAGGTTGTCGGGCTTATTCGTAAAACAGGGAGTGAAGGCAACGGAGTGTATCACATCCCACCAGGCCGCTGGCTTATAAAGCTGTATGTTGCAGTGACAGTCTCAGGCAGTTCTCCCACAGCTAAACCAGAGTCTGCTGCAACAGTATGCAGAGGCACCCTGGCTCGGATTGATGGCTAGTTATAGGAGCGAAGATGCTGTGAACATCTGCAGGCTGTCTGTAAGGAGCAATTTCAACCCGAACGTGCCCTGCTGCGTCTCTCCTACCATTGGACTGAAACGCGACAGCAGCTAACACAATGGGACAGCGAAGGGCCTAATTATTGCCCCTATCATTTGCATAATTACAATGTTTTTCTGAGGCAGGGGCAGTATAGAAATTGTAAATTGTAGTGGACCTGCTGTCTCTCCTTAGTGGAAGTCATATTTGAATGGAGAGAGCCTGTTCTGCTAGCCAGGCAGCCAGGCAGCCAGGCAGCCAGGCTCAGGCAAGAGGTCCCAATCAGCCAGCCTCACAGACTGCTCATTCAATAGGATTTAAAAAGCCAACTGTGTGGAGAAATGAGAGTTTTGCCCCCCAAATCATATGGAATTACAGTGCTGGTTGCATATGGGGGGAGCCAGTGGCAAGCACAAAAGCCCACAGGAAGCAGCTATTTCTGTGTGTTTTATTAACCCAACCAAGCAATTTAATTCTTTTGTTCGGGGGAGTTCTACTTCATTGATTAACAAAAGCGGGGATATAATTTTTTCAGCCCCTTTTGAAAAGCCTGAAATGTCAAGCCTTTTAAAGGAGATTATTCTGCCTGTGTGCGATGAATAGAGCCCAGAGTAACCTTTTGTCTACAATTAAATATTCCAGCATAAATATAAAAGAAAATCAGAGATGGGGAAGATTGAGTCAGGAGAGATTGGAGAGGTAGATCCTCTGCCCGATAGTGGCAACAGCCTGGCTCTAATTAGATATGCCAGGCGGGCTGTGAGCAGTCACTCTCCACAGCACGCCGAGAGAGGAGGCAGCCTGAGAGAGGAGGACAGAGGAAACCTATCTGCTCATCTGTCTGTCCAGCGCCTTCCTCTGGGCATCCACAAGGTATTTCAGGAGACTTTGTTTTGTTTTGTTTTCCGCCGCTATTTGTTTTCCTGACGTCTTTGCCGCCGGAGAGGGAGAGTCTAAAAGGCAATGCCTTCTGGGAACTGCATAAACAGAGAGGGCTGAATAAAAAAAAAAAAAAAAGTTGTGAGATTGTTTATGATTCTGAGGAGTGATTAGGAATAACAATAAGATACTTTAGGGACAGAGAGGGTGTTTTTTTCCCCACTCAGGAGGTAGACTGTGAGGCTGCCGGAGGAGATGAAGAAGGATGATATTAAGTTTTGATTCATGAAGGGCTGCATTTGATTGTGTTTTGTGAGTTAGACTTTTGCATTGTGCCCCGAGGAGGCTGAAATGTATGTGGACCGAGGTGACCTGCATCCTTTGATACAAAAGTGAGCTTTGCACTGTCGTCTTTATTCCTTAAGGGCACATGTTGATAAAAGTTTGTCATGTGGTGGATCAGAAGTTCTCGAGACTCCGTTGCAGAAGATACTCGTGCGCAGTTTGGTGAAGCTGTCAATGATTTTTTTTTTTTAAAAACATGAAACATTTTCTAATTTCTTTCCCTTTTAAAGAAATCAAGTAAAGGAAGTAATTCCTTTGCTACTGTCCTACTAGTTTGCTCAAATGAAGTTCGATGGTTGGTGCTGTGACCTCTTGTGAGGAGATTATTTTCCTGACCAATCATTTTCTGGAGTGGCTTCATGTGAACGACTCATTTCTACGAGTAGGCGTGGTGCTCCTGTTGGCTTTTTGACACGATGCATTTGAACATGGCTTTTTAACACGTGTATACTTTATTCTCCACCGTTAACATGTTAACTAGAGAGTTGTTTTCATTCTGGAGCCTGTTATTGCTGCTTTTTTTAATTATGATTGAATATTATAATATCTATTGATTTGTTAAAGAGGAAGCTTTATGATGTACTGTTTTGATTTTGAATCCAGTGGAAAATGCATTTCAACATCAGTGAGGAAAAGAAAAGAAGATGTTTCTGAGAAAAATCTCAAAACTGTTATTTAACAGTTATTAGAGGCAACTGTATTAAAAACAGTCTCACATAACTGATGGCTTGTAAAACTCAATTTGAAATTCTTTCTGGAACCACTCAAGGGCTTCAGTTTATTTTGTCAGAGCCTTCAGCAGCCTTGTCAGTCATGTTAGTCAAATCACTTTTTCCCCCCAAATTATGTGCAAGTTCCTCAACTAAGACTAGATTTAGTATTTGAGCATGAAGACAAAAACAACATATCTTCATTAGAGAACCTCGGTTAAAAAAAGGATACCGGATACATCTGTCAATACCACAGCTAAAAGAAGACAAAAGTCAGAGACACACATAATAGGATCATTCTTTTCTTTTCTTTTTTTTAAATTAACACCACAGTGCTGATACAGAGGAAGTCACTCAATACATACCAACACGTTTTTAATAATATAATCTGTGCAGACGTGTTGAAAATCTGATTAAAGATCTGCTTTTTTTAATAGCTTTTGTACTTTTGATACCATCAAATGCAAATATTATATTGTTTTAAACACGTGGTATCGAAAATGTACAGAAGTATCGATACTTCAACAACTTCATTAAACATTTAGCATGATGTAACTGAAGGAAAATCATTGGTTTATTCATCTGCTTTCTAAATTTATGTCGCAAATCAACATATCTAAATTTGTCAAATCAGATTAGCCCTTTTCATTGTCTGATATATCAAGTTTACAGGGGTAGTTTAAGCATGCAGTACATGTCAGAAGTATTTCTGCGTGACCTATACATGAATGAAAAAAGTATTTTTGCAAACCTTACGAGGAACATTACGAGGACAGACGGTAACTTGCAGACTCTGTATTGACAGTGGATGCAACAGGCCCTCCAAACAAGCTAAATTACTGACTCTATTCAGACGCCTATTTTCCTTCAGATCTCCAATTTTTCTCTTAACAATGGCATCCTATATCATCCTATATTAACCTGCACTGCAAGAGAGGATGTTTGAAAAATGTATTAATAGAGCATTGCATACACCAAGCTGTTAGCTTATTTGCTTTTATGCTAACTTCCTGTGAGACACAGTCTTGTCACTTTGCAGCCATCTTGGCAATGCCCCCCTGGGGCAGTTATTTCAGGCTAACAAGACCAGACTATCAAATGTATAGGGAGAGGGCCATAACTTTACTTTCAGTTGTCACTGGGACATGAAAACTGCATGTATAGAATCATCAGTCAAATCTGATTTTTTTTAAAAATGCTGAAAATGTTCAGTGACTTTGCCTTTTCTCTCTTTTTTTTTTTTTGACTTTGCTTTTTCCCCACAGGTTGTACTTCTACTGCGTATGTTCACGGTTTCACAACATCACCTTCTTTTACGGTTCAATCCAGAGGTGTAGGGGTCAGCTCATCTCATCAAGAGCACTTGATCAAATGCAAGTTTAATGTCTAATGTTTGAATATCCTCTTCTTTCTTGGTAATCCTGTGCATTAGTGTGATACCGTCCACTTCCTTGCTTCTAATAATTCAATCTGCAGTTGCACCTAATTGGTTGAACCTGTCGTGAATCTCAACTGTGCGCTTGCGTCAATGTTTGCCTGGGATAAAGCACACAACTGGCCTTTGGGAGAAAAGGACAGGATAAGTGTCATACAACCACCACCTCTGGCTTTAACAGACTTTTCTATTCAAAATGCTTTAAGTAGTAGTAGAACTTACTTGTGGCATATCCCAGACTGAACAATAGAGAAACAGAGCTTCACAAACACATCAGAGGTTGCAATAGGAATGAATTGACTTCTGGTTGACTCGTATGCGTACACAGAACTATCTGGAACCAAGGCATACAACACTTTCTAGTTCAAGTAGTGTCTGGTCTCTCACCACTGTGAGCTGATAAGGAAGAGGCAGCCGGGTCTTACGGGGACGTGATGATGTGTTAGGCCTTGTATGCTGATCTCCCTTCGAGGGGAGCCAAGTGAATCATGTTAATCTTTGAGTTCTGTCTGAATGTGACTGAATACTCTAGACAAAAGGGAGTGAAATCATGCATTTTTTCCTGACTGTATACAAGACAAATATGCATCAAAAATGTGAGTTTTAAATAAAAAAGATTACTCAGAAATGGAAAAACAGCAGTGTGGCTGCAATCCACTGCACTTGGACCTCCGACATGGAAAAGTGCAGTTATAGATGTTGTAACAACAACTTTGTAGTTGCCATTTTCATTTCCATTCAGTGGATTTATGTTTGATAGAAGTCTTACTGACTGTGCAGTATAAGACTGACGTTATTACCCTAATCTGTTAAATCAGCTGCTGTAGTTGCTTGTGAAGTCACAGATTTGCCATGCAAACATCTATTTGCTGCTGGCTTCCATGTTTTCCAGAGCAAACGCACTGGGATGCATTTAGATTGGAAGTCAGGAAGACAGACTCAGAAATATCGACCTCCGACTTGCAATGGATTGATGCATATGGGGTCAAAATTTCTCCCCCCTTGAGGATGATTACCACCTAATCCAAGTCTCTGGTTCTAATCCAGACAGGGATGTTTGTTTCATGTCACTGCCCCTGCTGCTCCTTCCTCTCATTTTCTGTCAACTCTCTACCAGATTTTTTTCAATTAAATGCAAAAAATGTCCCCAAAGTAGCTTATTTAAATCCCAAACAGATTCATGTTTGTTCAAATTGATTTATGTGGCATTTTTAGGAAATATCTTTATTTGACATTAAATCCATCAGAATATAACGATGTACATTGCTTTAACCCTAAATTGTCAATCCCAAACCCTCCCACCAGTCTGTCTGTCAACCTAACCGTTAACGTAAACCCAAGTTAAAACACCAAACTATTCTAATTTTAACCCCATTCCTCACCTGTACTTCATCTTAATTCTGATCTTAACCCTGAAGCAAAGAGCTAATCCTAAACTAAGCCCTTAAGGAGGTGAGCAGCATCAAAATATGGTGGGTTTTCCTCATCTTTCTATTACTGGGACAATGTCTTGGTCCTTATAAGTATGGGAGCATGATAGAAAACACACACACACAGAAGTGTGCATGCACAGTAACATTACTGACACACACGCATACATAAATCTAATGTCACCTCTATTCCGACAGCCTGTTTTCTCCCAGAGGGCGTTATCAGAGCTTTGGAGGGCTGATTGGAGGAGGCAGCAGTAATGACTGCGGGTCATGAGGTCACAACCCTGTTATGATAACTAAACTCTGAGGTCAAGCGCCTCTACGACAGTGCGCCCCGCCTGGTGATGATGCTTGATAATAGCAGATGAACATTGCTTTGTTATTTTAACGGTTTAAATCAAAATTCATCCATGAATGGAATTTGATTTAGCCTCATTTTCCCATGCCGAACACCAGCCAACCTATCCCTACCTGGTAACAATGAATGACCAAAAATGTTTTGGGCGTTGTGTTCCTTCTAGCAGTGAATTTATAGTGTTTCAGTTGAGTTTTCAGTTGTGAATGTCTTGTGCGGTATATTACAAACAATAAATGATGTTACATGTTTACAAAATATTGTCATAAGCTCTGAAAGTAGTCAGAAATGGTCTGATTTTAAATAGATTTGCAATTTTACCCTGCACATAAAGAAAAAACCTACAAGATATTAATGTATTATTTTAAAACTTATGTGAATGCTCACTTTTTTGTTAGTGTTGTTTTTTTATTTAATTTTCAGCACTTCATTTTTCCTCAAGGTAATGATAAAAACCTTCATACTGCAGACTTTCCATGAGATTCATGGTAGTATTGAAGTAGATTAACACAGTTTATGAAATGGCTGAGACACTTGACGGTGAAAGTGGTGAAAGTTTATTTTTATTTTTAATTTTTTCCACAGTATTGGACCGACTTGCAGAGTGATATCTGGGCCAGTTTTACAGGGCTAGGTACAAATTAACAGCGTGACCATTGTTGGAGTTTCCAGTTTGTGTGTTTCATATCTAATCTAAGTGCAGGTTCCTTTCCTGGTTCTTCTGGTTTCAAACAACAAATCCTCATAAATCCCCAAATATCCAGATTACCAATGGCTTCCAAGACGACATTGTATGACCGTTCCTAAAACAACACAAAACCAATGACATGATTGTTGAACTGGACTTCACCTTCATTGTCACGTGGTAAATGTAGTCAAATGGTCGCACTTTGGTTAGGTTTTGGCACAAACACTATTGGTTAGGTTGAGGAAAAGAATGTGGTTTGGGTTAAAATTAGTAAGCTATGTTAGTAACATTAAAAATATGTTACATCGTTTACCTCTTTATCTCCCCTCATAATTACTATGGCCACTAGAGATCATCGCCATAAGATAAATGTCAGTATGGACGGTACATTTACATACTCCGATGGTCCCATTTCCCAGAGTTGAGAAGTCGTTCTTCCGACTTTGGTATGTTAATGTGCATCATGTTGGAATATGGGAGCAACATGGACGCCAAAAAGGAGTTATTTTCCAATTTATCACTCAGAGTCTTTAAACAACACGTTTGCAGTATTTGAGTGGCAAGGAAGCACAAAGGAAAAGAAACAATGAAAATACAATATATGATTCTGGAAAAAGTTTCTTACCATCAACCCAATGTTTACTTTTCATCCGCCATGTTTCAGCATCATATGACGTCAACTTGGCAACTTGTGTAAAAAAAAATTCCAAGACTTTCCCAGTTAATGTTCCGACTTGAGAGGGCATTCGTGTGATTGTATTCCCAGTCGGGAACTTTATTCCTATTATTCCGACAGCACATGAACTGCACAGACGAACTATACAGCTGTTTTTCTGGTGAGGAAGGGCTGGTTTCAGAACATGCTTAGGGAAATGATTACTTTGGAGCCCCCTAGAGTCATGAAAGATTGCTTTTCTTATCTTGTGGCTAAGATAAAACTGTTACTCTTGATGTTAAGAAAAATAATGTATGATCTTTGTTCTGTCATGTGCATGTTCTCTTGAACCTACCTGGTTACTGGAGAGAAAAGGAACACTTCGTTTTTTTCCATTGTTCCATTTCAACATTTGTTGGACTGTCCAGTCTGACATTACGTAACGGTGCTTGTTTAAAATGTCATCAGCAGCCAGAAATACAGAATAAATATGTTTATTGTAACATGTGTTTCTACATCTTCCCAGACACAGACATGCAAACAGTCAAACATGCAGACAGTCAGACATACAGCACAGGCAGAGAGACTTCTACAGACAGTCAGAGCACATGTGTAAATCTGGCATAATGCTGATTTTTTACTTTTCCCAAAGAGGACTGCTAGCTTGGCAGAAAGGAAACAAGAATTATTCAATCAAACAGCTCTCCTTCCATATCCAGATTTGACTCCAGCAGCATAAAGCTTGCCACATAATCCTTTTATCAAACCCTCCGATGGAATACTCTTATTGGAAATGCCCAGAGTAAGAAATAATATTAAGGTCATTTCTATCTCTAGTTTATTTTCTCCCCCTTTAAAAAAAAAAAAATCTCCCCTGCTTTCCGTTTTTATCTTGAGACAATAATTACTTCAGGTTTGCGGATGGAGACCTAACTGCTGATTATGAATGTTCTCTGACCACGGAGGGAATCTCTGCCCTCATCTGTAATAACAGAATCAAATTGTCCTCATTTAAAAAAAAAATCACCATTTCTTGGAAAGTGTTTTCCTATGTGCTGTGTTGAACCTCAGTCAGGCAGGTTGGAGGAGAAAATGTAATGTGGGTCGGCCGGTGATGACGACTGGTAGCACTAATATCTCTAAAGTGGTAGATGTGGAAGCTGTGAGAGCTGCTGTTCGGCCCTGTCAGCATTTTACAGCTTTATATCTCTGCTCTCCGAAGCTGTGTGTGTGTGTGTGTGTGTGTGTCAGAGTGTGTGTGAGGGTTTATGCAGCCCAGGGTTTTGTTTTGTTAAAACAATATTCCACAGTGGACGGATATTATTTCAGTTTACCAAGCTGTTTCAAGACCTGCAGTAACTTCAGGTGTAACGTTTATTAGTGTGGAACGTCCACATTGTGTATGTACATAGATTAGATTTTTAAAGAAAAATAGGGGGTTTGGTAACTAAAGCTGTATGTGTGTGATACTGACAGATACTGATGTGTGTAAGCCAGCATTTTTAAGCACAAAAAATGAAACTCACTTTAGGCACATTTGGTTTTAGGACTCACCATGTGAAATATTGCCATAATGCAGAAGCAATTTTGACTGTGGTGAAATTAATTACCTTGTTTCCTACCAAGAAATCTAAAATAAAACCTTTCTTAAAATAATATTTTTTAAAAAATGTTTGACTAGTTGGTAAATATACTGTAGCAAATATGATACTTTTTTATGTCCACTACATTTGGACTGAAATGCACTCTGTGGAGATTCTTAGTCAAACTTCTTAAATAAATGTATGCCAAACTCATTTTCTTGCACCATGTTGTGTGACATAATTGAATGGGAGTGAATTTCGTGGCAAGAGTTTGTAATGTCAGGACGAATTCATTATGATAGTGATGAAAGTGACATAAAGGAAATGGTTAAGGAAATGCAAGGCTCAAGGATACATTTGTTTTGTCAGTTTTCGGTGTCTTTAGAGAGAAAGGTTCATAATTAAAGGGGCGGTGTACTGATTTTAGTTCACCTAGGAGTACAGTACTACTCAGCCTGTGACAGCAGTTGAATAATGTCTTCTATGGCTCTGGAGAAAGTGCTTCAAAGTGTTTCAGGCCTAGCGCCCATGCTGGTAAGTACTTGCTCCCCTCTGTGCACCCATGGGTGAGGTCTTAAAATGAGGTGTGGTCAGGTTTGGTCACCATTGATGGTGAATTGCTATCTTGAGGCAGCAGAAAGCAATTGTGCCACAGACTAGCAAAAAGATGGTCTTAAGTCAATGGGGCAGTATTTCTATTGTGACATGTGGCCACTGCTTTAATGGTTAGAGAGGCTGCATTTAATCATTTTAAACATTTACACGCACGCAGTAATGTCTGTGCAGAAAATATCATGGCATATTTAAGCTAAAAGCTGTAGTTATAAACTTGACAGGACAAAGTGTAAATCAATTTTAGACAGCTCTGATGGAGCTCAGGATTTATCAGGAGGATGGCTGCTTTACTCTAAACAGTTTCACTGTATGAACCTGTGTAGAGAAACACAACATTAGTTAAAATGATATCCCGACCGATTCTATCGATGTGTTGGCAATTAAGTTGCTGTGCTTGTGTGTAAGTGAACACAGCATCTCTCTTAATGGAGAGACACACTTATCTGCTGGACCTTGGCTGCAGGTAATGTCAAGATACTATATCACCCATCTGCTACTAATCAGAATGATCATTTTTATGAGCAAGACCACCCGAGATCAATGTGGCTTGCCAAGAAATTTGACATTTATTTCCCCGCCGGGGTGAATTGTTACCACTTTGGTGATCCCCGAACGTTTCATATAGTGCCATCACCTAGTTAAGTTGGGTTTGGTTTATGACTAAATACCTGCAAATTCATGATACTCCCATCTGCCTCACCTGTACTTAATGTATTCCTGGTAACACACTAAACTAAGATAGTGAACCTGTTATTACTGTCTTCGTCAGCAGGTTAGCGTTCTGACTTTGTCATTTAGCCCGAAGCACTGCTGTGCCTGAGTACAGCTGCACAGTGCTGCTACCATAGCTGCAGGCTTTTCTCGGAGGTCTTGGAATTGTATAAAAGGTTTAATTACAGCTCAGATAAATAAATTGAAGCAATTCCTGATGTAGAAAAGTGTCACCATGTTAAGATCCTGTTCTTTCTACTTATTGCAAGATCAGTTTGGTTGCTGTTCAGTTGCTCAGTGTGTGAATCTGATCCTCTTTACATCCGGAAGACAAAGACTGACAACGACTGAATCTCTGTTTGTAAAAGATGTCCAGTTGTTTTGGCCGATTGACCTCAGCGATGGATACCATTTTATCACACTGATGGAATGACACAGTTTGCGACCTGCACTCTGATGTCTGGTCAGAGGATCCATGAAGTAACTGACCCCTGTCCATTAGTCTCTCCGATCCAGAGTGGCCGTGCCAGGTCCCAGACCATCACTTCATCCTACATTCTGTGGTGTGTGATGATATGGTAATGGCGTGAAAAGTCATAGTTCACTCTGTAGTGGCAAGTCCTCCGCTGCAAGTGTGTGTGTTAGCGAGAAAGCATGGGAGCTCTAAAGCTGTGTGTGTGTGTGTGTGTGTGTGTGTGTGTGTGTGTGTGTGTGTGTGTGTGTGTGTGTGTGTGTGTGTGTGTGTGTGTGTGTGACTACAGACCTATAATTATCCTCCTGAGGAAAACAAGTGCAGAGTGAGTGGTCCATTGTGGAAACAGGATTATAGCCTGTGAGAGAACAGAACGCTCTGCGCTTTGTGTTGGCTAGTGTTTTTGAGTTCAGTCTGAGCTGTTTGATTTGAGCTGGGTGTGTGTGTGTGTGTGTGTGTGTTTGTGTGCTATCAGATCTGGTGGTCAGAGTGTGTCTCATTTTAATAATTTCCTTCCTGTCCATTCTTGCTGAATGTGCGACTTTGTTGTCTTGGAATGTGGCTTCGTGTAGGGCCGAGGCAGGTGGTTATTAATATGACAACACACACACACTCACACAGGCAAACACGCTCTTTCTCTCACAATCAAACACCTCGTTTAGTTTGTTTTGATGAAGGTGTACGACCCAGAGAGAGCGTGAGGTGCAGAGACAAGGAGAGCAAAAGAAAGAAAGAGAAAGAGAAGGCAGGCTTTTCTTTCTCAGAGTTCCCCGTGTCAGTCGTGTAAGAAAGCCGCCAAACCAATAATTTTGTCAAGTTCTTTTTTTAGTGGAGCGGCTGAAGCGTCTTTGGATTGCCACATGTATAAAGGCAGCCCATATAAAGCCATTCACAGCACTGAATGAACACGCCATCTGTGGGGCTTTCTTATTTCCTCTTCTCTTTTCTTCCTCTCCTTTTTCAAGCCTTGTAATCAAATTTGAGCAAAATCAAATGGCGGGAGGATAGAGAGAGAGCAGTGGGGGGGGAGGGAGGGTTCAATGAAAGTACCTTTTGTTGGTCTGAAACGAGCAAGTAATTTACAAAATGCCCTCCCTTTGTGCAGGGGGCTAAGGGAAGAAAGAAATCAGTAGCTTTTAGAAGCTAGGCCTTGCGCTGCGACGGGCAAGATAATGAAAGCCGTCTTGTGTTTGTGGGCTAGAGAGCATCTCAAAGGCAGACCGGGCCCCGGCTCAGGGTTAGCTCGGCTGCTGAAAAAAAAAAAACACAACACTCTCCTCTGTGTATGTGCGTGTATGTGTGTGTGTTTGTGTGTTTGGCAAAGAGCGGCAAAACAGGACGGCTGTGCCCGGCTACTCTTGGCAGAGACACTCCGAGGAACAGACAGAGTTGTCGATGCTGAGGAGAGAAGAGGGATGAAAGAATGGTTTCACCGGCACTAAAGGCTGCTGATCTCCTCTTACCTGTTGTCCTGCTGCAGGTGCGTCCGGCCAGCCACTACATTCAGAGGTGCAACACCTCCGTAGAGGAGTCTGGAGGAGAGATGAAGATGCAGAGGAGGAGATGAAACATCCTGCAGGGATCATTGTGCTGAAGGATTACGAGGGGGCAGGAAGAGGATTTCAGCTGACTGTTTTCATCCTCTGCTCCTCTGCTTGGGCGTCTCGGAGGAGAGCACCTGACTGCTGAAGGACACTTTACCTGCATGGATCGGCTGGATTATTACCTGAGTGACACCTGGGCAGGCTGCTGTTGTGGATTATTACAGGTCAGACCATTTGGAATAACATTGCATTTATCTTTCATTTGTGCAAACTGAACTTAGCCTCACTTGTTGACTCAGTAAGGATAAAAGATAAGCAGATGCAAGCAGGTCGTTCACCCCGCTCACCTGAGATGTAGTCAAAGCAGTGATAATCGATTTTCTTGACAGCCTAAACCGTCATTTACCTTATTTAGGTTAGTGGCAGTCGTTCTTGAAGTTACAACGATGAAATTATTCCTAATGACACGTCATTCAGGTGCGTTTAATGTTTGCTGTCTCTGGCCTACAGATTAGTTCCTGATTTAATGAGGCTGTCACCTGAAGTGTCTTCCTGCGTTTTGGAGACTGGTGAGTTCTGACAATTTATGTGTCACAGATGTTTATTATTTCTTCTGTCGTTCATTTGTTTTTGTCTTTATCTCTTACTCACTGTCTGTTGTTTTCACCCTTTTCCTTAACTTAGTTCTCTGTGTATCTCTCAGACCTCTCTCCTCTTTTCTAATTGTCTCTATATTTCATGTGCCATCTGACGTGCCTACAAGGTTTTTTCCTGTAGTCTTGTCTTTATACATTTATATAATCCATATTTAGATTGTTGTCTTATATACGTACGTGTATAATAGTTGCTTCTCTTACTTGGTAGTGTTTAACTTACAGACTAAACAAAAAACTATTCCTGCACTGCAAGAAAATCTTGTCTCACCTGTCTTTTTACTGCATGTTCTGTTTTTCTTAAATTCAGAGATTTTAGTGCAACAGGAATGCTAATGTCTGACTTTTGTCTTGGTAGATTTTTTGTTACCACAGCCAAAGGTGATACATTTAATTAAAACTTGGCAAATGATGACATACGTCATGATGCTTTAATCAGTATTTCTTCTTCAGTAAGTTGTCAGTCACAGATGGCAGCATAATGCAGAGCTGATTGGATCGTTTGTTTGTTTTTTTAGATATTTTATATTCTGGTACAGTTCAGTAGATGAAAATGAACTTGTTGTGGCTTGTTGTGCCACATGCGGCCATGATGAAACAGAATGCAATTAGAGCACCGTGTTTACTTTGCCGTTCCTCACAAAATTCAAAATGAAAATGAAAGTGTCTTAAAAGTTCTCAATTGGATGCCACTCATGACAAACTGTAAGTCAGTGATGTTGTTCCTGAGATGGAGTTACTGGTAAGTTAAGGAAAACAAAACATTTAATACAGTAGAAATTAAATTATGGACATTTTAAAAAAATCTTTGGATTAGATATTGAGGAAGTTGTTCTGGTTCTGGAGATTTTTTTTTTAAAGTAATGTCATCAAATAACTAGTGACATGTAGATGATATGATGCTACAGTTGATTGTGATGGCCAAACAGTTCTAGCACAAGTCCAGTTATTTTGGGGTTGTGGATGAACATTCAGAGATGTGGAGTGAATCTCTAATTAAAGCAGACAACAAAGGTTGCAGGGATGCAGGTACACTCGAACAGTAAATGACAACAACTCATCACAAAATCACTCCCAATGTCTCCTGAACATTACATGATTATAGGAGCGAAAACTGATTTTTATTCAGTGATAAATCTACATCTTGTCTAATGATTCTGCCTCAAAGTCTTGTACTTCCTCTCATATAATTTCATTGTTACAAAGAAATATCCACCATATAACAGAACTTAACTGTACTTTGAAATAAGTATTTATAATAAGTATTCAAGTACAATATCAAGATGGGAAACACAAAATGTGCCAGATCTCATGTAAAATCACAATGGTCTTATTCAACAATTCAGAGGCAAATATTGTACTTTTTGCTACATTGCATTGACGTTATTTAGTAACTAGTTCCTTAGTAAATTCTGAGCATAATATATAATCAACAAATAAATGATGATGTATGATTATAGGTTGATATGGCTGTATTGATCCTGTGGACGTATTTAAGTAATTAAAAGTTGCCCCCACTTTACCAGCTGCAACATTAAAGTGGGGTGCATATTAATGCATCAATAATAATATTATCTGATAATACAATATATTATTCTGCAAAACAACTACTTTTTGTACAAGTAGTATTTCTCAAATGTGGTAGGATCTGAGTATTTCTCCCACCACTGCTTACTTTTCCAGCTGTTTTTTCATAATTGTATTATTTACATTTTGTGCAACTTCAGGATTTGCATTTAGGTGATGTCATCACAATAGTGGGTTTCTGTGCTTTTCAGATTAGGGCTGCTTCACAAATTTAAAGCAACCTTACAGCTTCCAAATCATGTTGATGCTACAGTGTCTTGTAATAGGGTGAATGGTGTCTCTGTCTCAGCCACTCTGCCCCCCCATCACTTGTTTCTGCACTATGTAACTTCAGTGAGAGGGTAGGATCATAGTGTTACATACATGTTTACTTCAACATGCACGTTTTTAAAACATAACATGCAACAGACCTGGGATTTGTATTTAGGACAGTGGTGTTTCTCTCAAAAACTGTGTGGGGCACCAAACCGCACAAAATGACAGTTTCTACATAATGTTGCTTTAAATATAGCTGTACCAGATTTAAGCAGAAATGCACCTGATTTAGTCATATCTTATCAATCAATCTAAGAAGAAGAATCTTTATTTTGTCAGTTGTCTTTTTACATGCAACCACACCCGAAATTAGTCCTCTGCATTTAACCCATCACTAGCTACACATTGTAAGTACACACACTGCAAACTAGGAGCAGTGGGCTGCCGTGTCAGTAACCCAGGAAGTGAACTGGCACCTCTTCAGCTACCAGTCCACTTCCATATTGTGGTCTGTGGCTGGACTTGAACCGGCCACCCTCCGTTCCCTAGGCCAAGTCTCTACCAACTGAGCTACTGCCACCCATATCATATCATATCATGACTATTAACAAAGGAAAAAACAGCTGTGTTTAAATCTTAGCTGTGTTGCATATGCCATGACCAATGAAAATCAAATGTTTCCTCCCCTTCCACCAAGGAGGTTATCTTTTCAGTGGTGTTTGTTTGTTTGTTTGTTTGTTGGTTGGTTGGTTGGTTTGTCAGCAGTATTATACAAAAACTAGTGAACATTTCATGAACATTTCAATGAAACTTGGATGGAGGATGGGTCTCAGCTCAGAATAGACCACATTAACTTTTGGTGTGGTCTGGTTAAAGGGACGGATCCAGGAATTATTTTCTTACTTTTGTTAACTTTACAACATAGGGCATTTTTCAACATTTGGGTTACTCAGGGAATAATGAATGGATTTTGATGAAGAAATCAGGTGTATTTAGATGGCTTGTACTATTATCACACAATAGAGATGTGTCTTGTTTTGTTATCTTAGTGGTTGGCTGGTCCAGGTCTGGTGATATTAAATTATGGTTGAGCAGTTATGGAAGGTAAAAAATTTAGAGTGATACAGGGCTATGAAGTTTGATATTGGAATAGCCTTGATTGAACTAAAGGGGACTGTTGGGCCTTGGCTTAGGTATGCACTCTACTTTGTACCATTCTAGTTGACTTTTAGGTGTCTGTTTATATCACAACAGGACACCTCATGCAGAGATCTGGGACTGACTGATACTCCTTATTTACTGCCTGGTGAATTACATTTACTTTGTATGTCCGAAGTTTTAGTCTGAGCTTTAAACTCTAAATGACCTCAGTCAAACAAAAAAGTAGTGTCAGTGTCAGTGGCAAATATGCTGGTTTTTTTTTCCTGACATTGCCACAATGCAATGTGTCACATTTGTTGAATCCAGAAATCGTCACACTTGACTTTATAGTAATAACATAAAGTGACATTGATTTATAAATGTCCAAAATCACCAATGTATTGCTTACCATGAAGTGAACTAATGAGTGTCTATTGTATGAGGAGTAGTGAATAACTAAACAAGTTAGTCATTTTGAACATCGGCTGATCAACAGTCAACCACCGTTCAACCACCAGGTCACCATAGCAACAGTCTTGATGTTACCACATCATGACTTTAACCGAAACTTACTCAGTCATGAGTTAAACTTACCACAAACAAACCTTTTAAGATGTATTATTATTTGAACACAGGCCTCTTTGCTTTCTTTTGATCCCTGGCCGTGGAGTAAACATGACAATCCACTCAGAGACGTCTGTTATAAACAATAAAAAAAGACAGAGTGGAGGAAACACATTCAGCTTTGTGTCAGTATCTTCCTCACCTCCATCTTTTATGTTGTGTTTTTTATGAAATCGAGACATCTGACTGTATTACCACTCAAACTTTTCTGTTGGAGGGTGAAAACTGAATACTATTGTATTGTATTATGCGAATACTTCTGTATCTTTTGCCAGACGGCAGCAGGGTGGACAGACTGCTCTGTAGATGGTACCAGTGATGTTCTGGGCGGTTTTAATCCCCACTGTAGAGCCTTCCTGTCCTGGGCTGTGATGAACCATGCCAGTTTGTGAGCACAGAAATTTAACCTTCTTAAGTTTCCTTAAGAAGTTGAACCTTTTCTGCTTTTTTTTTTCTTTTTACCAGGCAGTGATGTGTGAAGACGATGAGATAAGGGAAATTCACTCTTTTCACCTTTCACAATTGTACAGGATTACTGCATCCATAATTGTAATATACACGGTGCAGTGCAGTGCAGTGAAAAAAAAAAAAAAAGTTAATAATTGAGGAACCTACATATTTAAAGAGCATTATTGCCTCACAAAATACAGAACTGCATGAAAATTATTATATATAACATATTTCTAACAAACATTATATAGAAACATCTGGTGGGCCAAATTAACCCTCACAGTGGACCAACTTTGGCCCTACTTTAGGCAGCCCTGCCTTAGAGGCTATTAACAAGTCTTGACGGAGCTATGTCTTCATTTAAGATTTCTCCACCTGGCCAAATTTACAAAGGTCTTGGATATTGTTTTTTCTTCTGTAGACTGGAACACATGTTGAGACTGGTGCAGCAGTGGATTATGCAGGCAAGAGACTGTTGAATCTGTTTTTGTGGAGTTTCAGTCAGCGCTATGGAAAATAATGGAAACACTTTATAATAACCATAATTTATTTATTTAAAGTTATTTTACTGTTAACAAACAATGAAATGCTTTATAAACCAATTATTAAGCAATTGTTTATTGGAAAGTTGCAGCTGGTGTTTATAAACCTTTACAATTACTAATAAATAGTTTATACAGCATTTCATTGTTTGTTACTATAAATTAAAGTTTAGTTAATGTTACATTTACCATTTATTAATGATTGTTATCATAAAGTGTTAAAGTGTAACTCTCACCAAAATGCAACCTAAGCTTTTTTTGTGAATGTACCCGAGTCAAACCTTCGTATAAAAGCATAATTACGACGAAAAAGCCACTTTTAAGATTTACCGTAGTTTCGTTTTCGGGTCAAAATCATTTTCAATTGCGTGCTAGGGGCAGCTTTATGGTAGCATCAAAATCAATATTTTTAAAACACTAAGATGACTCGACACAACATGAAACTTTGCTCGTAGAATCACCAGGGTCTCTATGAACACGAGCATTGAGAACATTGTTTGTTTGACTGGCAGGACGGCTACTGCTTCTGCTAACGTGAGTTGTTCAAAAACCTTCTTTTTAGTAAACTCTGTGTACACAAACAATGTTCGTGTTCATGTGTAGAGACCCTGGTGATGCTACAAGCAAAGTTTCATGTTGTGTCGAGTCTTCTTAGTGTTTTAAAAATAGCGATTTTGATGCTACCATAAAGCTGCCCCTAGCACGCTACTGAAAACATATGGTAAATCTTAAAAGTGGCTTTTTCGTCGTAATTATGCTTTTACACGAAGGTTTGACCCGGGTACATTCACAACAAAAAGCCTAGGTTGCATTTTGGCGAGAGTTACACTTATCTTATTACTTACTTAACTTATTAACTTAAGTTATATTTAATTTGTCAATCCATCCAGTTTGCCATGTCACTTTTCAAGGTTCAGGTTGTGATAATTAATGAAGTATATTACTGTGTCTTCTTTGTTAAATACAGCTGGAAAGTACTAATATAAATTCCTTACATTTAACTGGGGAACGCTGCATAAACCCTGTTAAAGTTGAATTTGTTTTACCTTCGACTCACCGTATCAATAAAGTTTCACACTTTCCCTCCCCCCGTATTTTCTTCAGGGAACAATAAACGAGCAAGCCACATTCAAATGAGCTGATTTCTCTGTTGGCATATTAAAATGTCAGAATTTGCACTGGAACAAAAACTCTGGTTAAGATCCAACTGGAACAGAATGGGTAATGAGCTATCTTGGTGTTGCCACACACTAACAGGCAGAGTCCTGGTCTGTCTGGAGGGTTATAGTCACTTAGTCACACGGCATGCATCGCTGCTTTGATTGTTACCAACAAACGGCTCAACCCCTCGCTCCCCAGCACAGGTGTGTGTATTTGTGTGTGTGTGTGTGTGTGTGTGTGTGTGTGTGTGCGTGCGTGCGTGTGTGGGTGTGTGTGTTTGTGTGTGTGTAGAGAGAGAGAGAGAGAGACACACACACACACACCAGCTTTTCATTTTCTTGTTTCTTTAAATTAAATACAGTCGCAGGCCAGAGCATTTCAACCCTCACAGTATTTTTAGGCCTATTTTCTCGATGCATTTGACCAAAAAACCTTAGTTTGGTGCACTGTTCACCAGTAGGTCGTGTTATTTACAAGTGCATAATTGTAATGCACATACAAGTGCCCAGGCCCACATAGAAACCAAGCATTTGCAATAGTGAGACATTTGTAAGACATTTGTGATATGGTGTCTTGTAAAAACATTACATTGCAAGCAAAAATATTTTTAGACATTTTACCATGAAAGTGAAGCCCTTAAATGATCATATTACATACAGAAAATGGACCTGAAATAGATCGTTAATCTCACCTAAATCCCTGAGACAAAGAAAGACTTTTCTCTTCAGGGAGACACATGAATACAAGTTTCTGTAGATCAACATAATGATGCACTCAGATCTTTGATTTTGAGCTACATGAGACAGTATCTTCATAATTTAGGTTTGTACCAACACACCATTTTCCTTTTACATCATCAAATGTCCTGAATACACTGGTAGTGTGTGCTGATCTTCTTCATCGTCATCTTCATCTTCTTCGTCTTTTGTTGTCTTTTTTCCTCTTCTTCTATTTCTTCATCTTTTTCTTCTTTCTTTATTTTGTTTTTTAATCAAGATATTGATCCCTCTGAAATTCATGCATTAAGAAACACTGCAAGCCTTCTTTCTAACAACACTTGATTATTTATAGAAACAGTATCAATAGAAGAAAAAGTTGAAAAAGACATCCATGCAGCTATGTGACCAGTATACAACAAAGATGACTGGAAGTGTAAAAACAAATATTTAATATTAAATTCTAGGTTCCTCCGATCAGCCTTTCACCCTCTTCAGAGTCACACATTATTTAGAATTTGTCTCTTCTATTAAATCTCATGGGTTATTAATCTCTGCTCGGTTAGCAGTGTGTTGTGACCCTTACAGCTCCCTGAGGACCCTCTAATAACTGTTAATGGGCTGTTAAAGTAGTGAGCGGGGCCTCCGCCGCTCAGGACTCCAGGATGGTCGGGTCTCACCACCAATTACAGCTCATCGAACAGGAGAGGCAGAGGGCTGGATTCATCTGTAATCTGTCAGTGTGTTTGTCAGAGTGCACCTGCATGTGTGTGTGTGTGTGTGTGTGTGCATCTGTCAGTCAGGCTCCTCTTCCACCCAGCTAGCTGTGCACAGGCAGTCATTAGCAGCAGCAGCAGCCAGTCATTAAGCCCGTCATTTCCTCTGTCTGCCAGCTGACCTACTGATTTGGACAGCTTCTGTACTTAACCTATGAACTCCCATGACTCCCCTGCTCACTACACATGGCGATTGTGTGTGTGAGTGTGTTTTCAGAAGCGATGGAGGGCTGTGTATACAGAGTTTTACAAAATAGAGTATAATATGTTGTATAATATGTTGATAATAAAGAAGGCAGATGTGATGGGCTGCACTAATGTGCATGTGTGTTTTTAGTTGGAGTGTTGTAGACAGATGCCACTGACGCAGATTAATTAGAAAGCAACGGTAAATCAGTGTTTGTAAAACAGGGTTCTCCCCAGTGTCTGAAAGTCTGCTGCCAAAACTGAACTACCCTTTTCCTCCTGTGCTTCATTTTTTAAGAACAAAATTGTGCAGAACTTATTCTCCTAGACATTTTTCTGTATCAAGTGTATTTTTTAAAATAAGTTCAGTCTATGGGTTAGTTTTGTTTATTATCTTACCAACAGTAAAGAATTTAATATACCAAAATGCAAGTGACACACCTTAATTCAGTTGAGACTAGCCTCTTACTGGATGATGGCTGTAATGCAGAAACAGAGTCTGACAGTGGAGAGAAGAATAAATGTAACATTTTTTGCACAATCCTTATTTACTGACCAAACACTCTCTAGCAGTGATCACTGTTGGATTATAGAGCTATTTAACACCTATTATAAAAAAAAACAAATATAACTTACAGCAGCTTTAATGGTGTCTCTTCTGGGCCGAGACCCATCCTCCATTCAAATTTGGTTGAAATCCACTTAATAGTTTTTGTGTAACCCTGCTGACCAACCAACCAACCAACCAACAGACACCGGTGAAAACATAATCTCAATGGCATTAATAATTAGTGATGATGTTAGTTAAGGGCAAAATATGTATTTCATTAAAATGTCTAAGAGTTGTCGGAATAACACCACAACAGAAGCACACTGTTAGATGGCATTCAGCTACAGATAGAGTATAGAAATAGAGTAAGCAGGTATACATAACATTGTGACTTTAGCAGGGCTTGTTTCTTTGGTCCTCTTTAATTTCTCCTCAGTCTTGTTCTCATAAATATATCCAAATTTGATTTAAACATTTACTGTACTTCGCAGTTCCTTTGTAACTAAATTTCATGTCTGTTTGCATTTATCACATTTAAAAAGCTGCTGTAGAAATAATGTATGTTCACCCACACTGAGGTTTTAAACAGGTGTGCTCTGTTCCCTTCATTTAAATATCCACTAATATCTTCTGACTTCACCACTGTTGGGATTAACCTCGCTCTACTTTGTCTTAGCTGCCGCTCACTGTGGCTCTCGGGAAGCCCCCTGAAGCGCTGCTTGCAGCGATAAAAGCTGAAATTAGGCAGCTTTCTGACCCAAAGCTGCTGCATTAAGACAGACCTCACCTTGGCCTGCGGGAGCTGCGTTAGCCGTACAGCTAATCCAAAAGCTAGCAAAGTCAATCAGTCAGACCTTAAGCTAACTAAAGCTACCTCTGCTCTGCCTTGTCTTCCCAAGATAAGGTAATGAGGATACAGAAAGGTGAAGGTGAAGTTTGGTGGTGTTGTATTTGAGTCTCGGGTGCCATGTGTAATGGATGACCAGAGTATATCTGAGTAAATACACCGACTCTCAGGTAGAAGGTGGGGAATCAGAGGGGTATTGTCTTAAGATGATAAGGCAACGAGAGGCTTAGAGGGTTGTATCACTGGACGAGGATGTGGAAACTCAGAGTAATACCTGCTATCTAGATGTGACACCACAGCTTGGCCCCTGAGCGGGCTAGGTGGTGTTAGTATTCCCTTTTGTCTTGTCCCGATAAGCTAATGAGAGTTATAGCGAGGGGTGATGAGAGCGTTATGAGCTGCATTAGTGGACGGAGAGGAACAAGGGACAGTCAAGCTGTTAAACCTTCTGTGGAGATATTGTAGGACAGCTCTCAGCTCCAAGTGTTGATCAAAAATCAAGGGTTGTCTCTTGCCGATAAGGAGGAGAGGTGAGAGGAGAGGGCAGGGTTAAAGTTAGAGGCCCTGGAGGAAAAGATTCATTCCATGAGGACTGTTGAAAAATGTTATCCTGATCCCATGCATATCTGCCCACTCTTTATATCAGCATCTACCAAATAGAGATCTCTTCATTGTACTAATAACAAATATATTTTGTATGCAGTGTATTGCTTTGAATTAAAGAGCACTCAGTTTTTTTTAAAGAACCAGAGAGACTTTTTGAGGTATATAATAAGTGAGAAAATTTTTTGTTGCCTCAACAACTGGCATTTGCATTTTATGAGGTGCACCTGAATGCACCATGAAGTCCCTGTAAGTGTGTTAAACTTCGGCATGGACAGACAGCAGAAGGGAAAGGACAGAGTAAATATTGGAGTTACATTCAAGTTGTCCCTCTGAAACTCCAGAGACTCTTAGCTTTCATAACATTGATTTTAAAGGTCGTAACATGACCTTGACACTACATTCACATGCTGTTAAACCACAATTTTTTATGTGATCTGTCAGGAGAACCAACAATATCTCCTGACTGGTAGCAACTTGTCCTTGGTCGGTGTCTTGATGCGTAGGAAACAGAAGTGAGAGGTCATACAAGTTAGAAATTGTATGAAACAAGAAGAACATACTATAAACCATTAGTTTATTCATTTTTGAACCATAAATTATCTTATTTCAGTGACTTTGTGGAGATTTTGTCAAAAAAACAAAAAACAATTGTGAACCTTTTCTTGAAGTAGACGTATTAACATTTAAGGACATGCTTTTTCAAACTGAAGTTGTCAAAATTTACAGAATCTTAATCAGTTATGAAATTTTCTGAAATATGATACTTTCATCTATCTTTTTAAAAATCCCCCTTTTTTGTTTGTTGTTTCCATTTGCATATTTCAAACACTAATGTTCTTGATTTCGAAATGATTCTATCAAAATTAATTTTTTCTGACAGCTATGGTGTTGTGTTACTGGTCCGTCTGTCTCCTCTCTGATAGTTATTTTTATCAGTTTATTCACTTGTGTCTTGTCAGTGTTAAACTATTTTGGCTTTATAGAGGTTCTGGTATCTGAGTTGAAATCAGAGTAAAATTTTGGTCAGTGAGGACACACGCACACACACATACTGATATTGTCATCCATCCCCACTCTCTCTCTTTACTGTTGCATATTATTGAAACCACACTGCGGGAAACAGAGTGCTGCAGCACTCGACACTGAAACTACAATGTGGATAGTGGATTACCCATAATAGGCACACATTTAATCTGAGAGTGGTGGAGTGGATGGGAGATAGAGGAAAAGAGGAGGACAGGAAGGTAAAGGAGACATAAAACTTTACAGTATATTCATTACCCCCGCCAAGGATGTTATGTTTTTGCCTGAGTCAGTTTGTTGGTTGGTTTGTGAGCAGAATTACACAAAAGCTACTGAACAGATTTCCGTGAAACTTGGATGGAGGATGGATTTCGGCCCAGAATAGACCCCATTAACTTTTGGTGCAGATCCGGACAAAGTGTCGGATCCAGGAATCTTTAACTTTGTGAGATAGGGCGTTTTCAGACATTTTCCTCAATTTGACAGAGAATGATGCATGGATCTTTATTTTAAAAAGCAGATGTATTTAGAATCTTAATGAATTTGGATCTAGTGGCTTTAATTATAGACCTGATTGAAGTAAAGGTATGTGATTAGAGGTATGTGCTCTACTGATGTATTAGTAGTACTGACTGGCACCCTGCTCTACTCTAGTGTTACTGTTTATTTTTGCTCTACCTGCTATTGCACTTTGTTCTACCTTTTTAGATTTAAATTGTCTACTTTAGGTCCCTTTTTTAAAATTAGCTATGTTCTTGTTTGTTCACTTTTTCTTAATGTATCTTAACCATTGTAGCACCTTTATTAGTAGTTTAAGCACTATAGAAATAAAATATAACTTGCCAGGAGCTGCCAGGAACCTTCACAAAAACGGTATGAGCACCACTGCCTCCTGTCAGAAAGATCTTCATCTGACTAGCATGTTATTTTTGAAAACAAGTGAAAGAAAGACACATGTTTTTACGGTTTTAGTCCTGTACTGTACCACCAGACTACAGCGCTGCTTCTTTTTCCGGCTGGCATAAAAAAGCAAATAGAAACAGCCATAGTCTTGCTGATGGTCTCATTTGCTCATGTAGGCCATAAAGAGGTATTGGTATTAACTTTGGAGGTCAAGTTCCTTGTACTTTTAAGGAGGACAGGTCGATAGAGACAGTGTGTGGCTTTTAAATGAAGATCAGAGAAGGAACATTGCTGACCAACAGAGACAAAGACAGCGAACGATGAATGAAGATAGAGAGAAGTCAAACAAACACATCACTGTGTCTTTGTGTGTGTGCTGCCTGTAAGATTGGCTGGATAAGCGGCTGCAGGAGTCGGTGTGTGTGTGTGTGTGTGTGTGTGTGTGTGTGTGTGTGTGTGTGGATCTATAACTAATGGTGCAGATGATGAGCCAGAGGATGAGGCGTCTTGTAATCGTCTGCCATCCATCAAACAGCAAGCTGACAGCATCACAATACACAGCCCAGGGAGCAGAGGGACAAATGACTGGTGGTGAACGTGCACAAATACACAAAATGTAGACACACACATGCATGCATAAAGTGATGTAAACACAATTTAATGTCACAGAGAAGTTGTGATTTTTACATTTTTGCCGCTAATAAAGGGTTTCTGATTTAAGTGTTAGCTTGGTGTGTGACAGTGTTGATTTCTTAACCGCTGAGAGACATGTGACTGTGTACAAAACAGTCCTCTGCTGACCAAAAACTGCTTACACACACACACACACACACACACACACACACACACACACACACACACACACACACACACACACACACACACGCTTCATGCATTTCAGTTTTCAGCTCTGGTCCTTCATCTGAGAGCAATTACAGTGATGCTTCAGAAACATATTGATAGTGCAATAAATAGTTTTTCTTGCCTTTTTATATGAGAGAACATTTTTCATAATTTCTACCAAAAAATAGTACTTGCAATGACATGGCAGCTGTGAGGTTCAATAGACCTACAACTAATATTGATTGGACTCTGTGTGTGTGTGTGTGTGCGCATGTGTGAGCGTACAGGTGTCTGCATGTGTGTTTGAGCCATCAGTTGTCGTTGATGGCAGTGTGTGCAAGCCTCTTCAGGCCTCAAGGCCTCTCGGCAATTTTATACACACATGCACACACACACACACACACACACACACACACACACACACACACACACACACACACACACACACACACACACACACACACACACACACACACACATCGACTGGCACCCTGCTCTGCTTTTAGAGCCATTACTGTCAAACAGCTGTTAGCACGTCAAGAGAAGTGGTGTTGATGGGATAGAGCGAAGGAGGGAGAGAGACTGAGGGATAAATGGTCAGGGCCAATAGATAGATAGATAGATGGACGGATAATTGGGTGTAGAGGAAAGAGGGAGGGGTACGAGGGATGAGGTGGTGGATGGATGAATGGTCGAGTGGAGGGAGGGGAGGGGGGCGGGCCAGGCCTTCTCTAAGTGAAGACAGATTGATGTGGGTGTCAGAGAGGACTCCAGAGAGGAACAGCCCTTTATTTGACAGTCAATTATCAGATAGACCCAGTGGCCTCGCAGTCCATGGCCGTCACCCTCATACACCACGTAAGTGGGTTTCAAACACTGGCTTGTCACCCAGAGGTGGACAACTGGAATATTAAATGAGGCCCGAAGAGACAAAATGGTGGTTTTAAATGCTGAAGGTGTGTCAGTGAACTAAGTGTTTGTTAGCATGCTCTGTATCATGTTGTTAGCCCTTTGTTATGTCATTCTGTCAGATAGATACACTGGGTAATATAGCAAAGTTGTGTAAAAATTAAAATGTTCCACCAAATGGATGTTTGGCACACAAGTTGTTATTGAGCTCGGATGTTAAAACAGGAGGATGCACTTTGTGTAGAAGCTGAGTTATCTGTGCTCATAGTGCAAGACAAACCGGACATCATTCTACACTGCATACCAATGAATAGGGATGCATTATATGTATTTTGCAGCAATACTGTCACTGTGCTATTGAATAGATGTGCCCGGCTCAATTTACAGCCCCAATTATGAGTGAGCATGAGTGAGATGGGTGAATGAAAGGATGGTTTGAGAAATTAACTAAAAACTGAGCTGGTGAAAGATTACTCTACCTGTCTGAACTTTCGCTCAAGCTTCATTAGTTCAGCAGAGATGTTTTACCTCCTCTTGTGGAGCATGTGTTGCAGGTTGCAGTCATGTTGTCTTCGTCTGAAACTGTAAGAAACATCGAGACACCAGCGACGATATGTTTGGCCCACCAGTCTACACCGCATGGTTCTACCCAGCTGCAGCAGTATCAGAGTGTAAATGCTACAACTGTTGAGTCAATGAAAGAAATTTGGCTTCGTATTATCAGCTATATTTATTGGCTATAATTTCACTATCGGTTGGTAGCCAATAATATAAATTTCCCATTATCAAGGGGAGAATTTCTCTGTCTGATACATATAGTATATAAAGCACTTATAATGCCTTATTTTCCATGAGCAACACTGGTCTGAGCATATGATGTCCTCTGTCTCTTTTTATTTATTTATTTTTTCATAATTTTAAAGACTACAGTTTTTCTTTGAAGGATTTCCCTTTTTGATAAGTGATTATTAACAAGTCAAAGTCAAGTCTAACGTCAGGAAAGTTAAGTCTCGTCTTTTCTGGTGCCACTCAAGTCGTTGACTCAAGTGTCTCTCCCAGTGCCTCTGCAATTACAAGTGTTTTATTATTCTATGTTAGGAATTTGATTCAACATTTCATTTTAATATCGTCAGATGATTTTATCTTTGTGTGTTTGCCATCAGCAGTGGGCTTTTTCTCTTAACCTGTGCACCACCTTGTTCACATAACATCAAGAATTTCCCTCTTTGAGGGGTTTTACTGTCGGATTCTATCTAAGTTTGCAAGTTGGAAGTGTGTTAGTGTTGATAAAGTGTCACTGTTAGACAGAACCGACATGTTATAAACAAAACATCTCACTCCACTTTTACCAATAACCTCACTAAATATACAACAACATAAGGAATGAAATCAACAGGCATCATTCATTTAGTTTACAT
Source organism: Pagrus major (assembly GCF_040436345.1). NCBI lineage: Eukaryota > Metazoa > Chordata > Actinopteri > Spariformes > Sparidae > Pagrus > Pagrus major. The sequence continues at coordinate 28,569,175 of NC_133225.1, read as the reverse complement.
AACCGGTAGACGACTACCAAATTAAGTTCATATGTAAAAAAATGACTAAAATAATCAACTTAATAACAGTTTTGATGTTATGTCAAAGACGTCTATGTATTGTGTTGAGGAGATATCTACTGAGCTAAGCGTTCTAACTAGCTAGCCCCCGGCCTGAAAACTTCTTTCTCCCAGCGGTTTAAAGTTCCTGTGCTAGTGACGTAAACACCAACATTCCCCTAGTAGTAGCTACAGTCATGAATGTATAAACACAATACAGTCAGCAGCAGTTAGCAGTTACTCTGGTTATATGCTGCCCCTATTTGTTGAGAGTATGAATTCAAAGTGGCCAATTCATACATACTTCACTTTTAAAGAAGAAGAAGAAGAAGAAGGAGTATGCAGCTCAGATTAAAATGTTGCTGATGCACATCTGATAGTATTCAATAGGTGTGTAAATCACCACTTTCACCACGATGTAATATCGTTCGTTAATGTTAACGTTATGTTAATATCGTTAATCTTTGGACGATGATACGATATTTGCCGATATCATGAAGTCTGCTGTGATCAGACTTCGATTCGATTCAAATCAGGGGCCTGTTTTCACTCTGATACGATATCATCTGCATATTTAACAGACTTAGTTACAAAAGAAGCTGCCATTGAAAAACAGCACATAGGTAACTGTAAATAATTGCTAGCAGTTGAATGCAGTAAATCTGACTTCAAACTGACACCCAACCATTATTATGATTATTAGATACATCTGCATTTTAAATTGCATAAATTAGCCTAGCCTAAATACATATACTATTCAAACCTTTCCGTACTCACTGCTGGTTTAAGTCACTGCCTCCCCCAACAGAATATCATGGTTGAATTTGAGCTGGCATGCACATTTTTTCAGCCTAATATTGTTGTAAGTCGGCTGATCTTACTGCAGCAAGAGCAACAAGTTAGCCAACTGCTGAGTGTGATGCTCAGTTTGTCTGTTGACCCATCTTTTCTCCGAAGTCCAAAAAACATTTCCACACTGCTGATTTATTCTTGTGAGGGTAGTAAATATCCTTATCATCTTGTTCTTGGCTGCTTGACATTACCTATTGTTTAACTACGTCCATGGTACGACATTATACTCTCTGCTAAAAAGCAACTGCTAGTGCAAAAATAGATTTATCAGAGCACGTATATCGGAGTTGTTAAAAGCCCCAGTATGTTTAATGTCACATTAGTAATTTCAGTTTGGCAGTTCTGCCAAAAAGTAATGACCAAATTGAGTATTTTTCACCACCAGCCCGAGTCGCATTCGATGAAGCCACGCCAATGCAGAAAGCAGTATTTCCCTTTTCATAATCTCTAAAAGTGATGCTGTCAGTGTAGCAGGTCCTTTCAGAGAAGCAGATTATAAGGTACACTTGCTGGGGATGGGGGCGTTTTTGAAGGGACCTCAGAGTGTGCAGTGGCCTTTCAGACAAGGTCACCTGAGTTGTGTTGCTATTGGCTAGCTGTGGCGCTTGACGATGAAGCCTCATGTGTGCTATTCAGCGTTTAGCCTTGAGCAGGGATACCACAGGCACGTGTTGTCGGAAAACACACACATATGCTCACAAACTGACATGATTGCCGACCACAGGAACAGACACATGAATAGATATCCTGTACAGCTCTGTAATTTCTCTATCACTGACAGTGGCGGTTGTTGGCCACTTTGAAGCACTGTTTTCCTGTAGAAGAATACAACAAACCACTTTTAAAGCATAGGATGACATTTAGACTCCCTGTTGATGGTCACATGGAGAAGAAAATCTGCATTTGTCATACAAATACACCACCTACATACACGTGTGACAAATTAAAGGGAAAAGACAGCATAAATGGATTAAGCAAGATGTTTGATCTGTTCCTGTAAGTTGGAGTTAAATCTCTGAACTTAAACGGAGTGTTGCACCACCAACCTCTTCTAGAGTTTTTATACTCATCAAAATCATTCAGTGCACGGACACGAACGAACTGGCATATGACGATGTTCGCAGTGAAACATGGACGATGACATCCTTGTTGGGGGATGATTTCTATGGGTTTCTCAATTTGAGGTAGTGTGTTCCCTCAGAGTTGCTAACCATTAGCAATGTTGGCTAGCCACATGCTAATGTTAGGTTGTTTTGGCTCCTTTTTTGCACTTGGTGCTTGGAAGAGCTGCCAAAAATAAAACTGATGTCCATTGTGAAGCGAGCAGTAAAGCTCTGACCTCGTTGCTGGATAAGGGATTTAAATAACAAATCAGAGAGAAGGGTGACTGGTTCTAACCCTAACCCTCTAAACCGCACCACATGTCTGTACTACAGCTGTGTTCAGCCTCAGAAGCTTAAAACAAAGTTAGTCAGCTAGCTGTACTGAGAAAGCTAAGAAAATGCAAATTATGACAGCACGATTGAAAGAATTATAAATGGGACAGGAAGACATAACATTAGTGCATTAATCTCCAACAAACTACTTCTCATTTTCTCTCCTACATGTTGCATGAGTCAACAGCTCCTGCCTTTTGGTAATTCTGAGGGGACAGCCTACTTTTTTGTGCTCTCTGGTGGCCGCTTTTTAAATCATGGTGTTCACGGCTCAGAGGAGCATCGCCCATCAGCCCAACCTTAATCTATCTATCTTCTTAACATAAAGAAACATAAACAGCTGATTACCTACTAGGATATATGTGTATAAGATATATGTGACACAATGTAACTGTGTGTCATATCAAGACACTGTAGGTGATTTGACTAAAGAAAAATTGGCAGAATTTCCAACAGCTCTCGTAGACTCTGTCCGTGGTGCTGAACAAGAGGCAGCTACAGTTTATGGAGGCAACCTGGACAACGCTGTAACCTCCGTAAACACCTGCAGCTGCACAAAGCAAATGAAAAGCTACAGAAGGAGGAATTTTCCCATCAGTGAATCCGTGAGTGAGCATAGTGTGTTTGACTCATGCTGATCGAAGGAGAAAGGCATTGCTCTGTCTTTAATGAATGGATAGTTGTCTGTATTGTGTGGTGAGCCACTGCACTTGAAAAAGAAAGAAAGAATGTGATCTGACAAAAGTAGCTGACATTTGGTTTGTTGGTCTTGTTTGTTTGGTGTCAGGCAGAATGTATATGGCCTTGGTTTGACTGATTTTCCCACTGTACTTTGGCTTCTTGACTACACAATACTGACATTTACTGCATTTTAAAAGACTTCAGATGTGCGCTGTGGAAGAAGTGGTCATGTAAGTGTGATGCATATACAGTAACTATAAGGTGACAAAGAAAACAATATTATATAATACAAAACATGTCTGGAGCTTCACAGCAAAATGCCGTCACAGCATTCTCCTAAACAACTGAAGTACATGGGGACTTTATTTAAAATGTGAAAAAAAGAGACCAAACATGGAATAGCTCCATACAGCTCGTCTTGAGTTATCCAAGAAGCCCAGAGGTTCCAGATTGATTTTAAAAGATGCAGTCGAGCTCTTGCACCCACTTCAGACAAGGTGTGCGCTAACACTTTTAGCTTACTAGCTACAGTGAAAATTCTGGCTTAAAAAAATGTGTAAATAACATCTTTTCAAAACAATTGTGGATCTCGGGGCTTCTGGAGACTTGGATTTTTCCAAATGAGCTGTAAGGAGTCATTTAATGTTTTCATTCAGTTATATTTTACGTTTTAAAACAAGTCTTCATCTACTTCTGTTGAATAGGAGAATCCTGCAATGTTGTTTTGTTGTGAAGCTCCTGAAATGTTTTGTGGACCATGCAACTTCACTGACTTTCCATCGGCATGAGGCTGATTAGATAATGACTGAAACGTCATTTTTACACTTCAAATCCACAAAATAATTTCCATATTGACACATTATTTCCAAAACATGACCTCTTATGAAATATTTGGACTTAATTCTGGATTTTCATCTAACAAGGACCATCAGTAAAACACAGGAAATGGAGTCATCTCACATTGATCATCATCAGACTGAAAACATTTACAAGCAGCTCATCTTGAGAAGGAGATCTAATCAACACCATCAAGAAACAAGACCAAATGAGATCAGAAACGCAGCGATACAGCCTGCTTTGTCTGTGCAGCTCGGCAGGGTTAATGTTGGTTCACAGAAAAAAAGTCAAATCAGCCGCTTCTATACATCAAACCTTTTAATGAGTCTTGATTGATCTCAGTTCATCCTCTCTTCTCTTTATCCCTGTTTTGTTCCTGTGAAAAATGCAGTGCTTTTAATCTTTATCAGGTTTTGGTGCTCATTTTCACAGCCTGAACATCTTAAATCTGTAAAGTGCACTATCGTTTTTAATATCGGAGCCATTATTCTCAGTGTTGACTGCAGACTCTCCCCAGGATTTATCATGCTTAGGTCAATTTCTTTTTCTTCTTTTGCGACATGTTTTGCTGGAAATGTATGTAGTAGAGGAGCAGTATTCCCATAGTGTGGAGGAAACATGTAGATGGAAACCAAATGGATCAAGCTTTTATTATCGCATCTGCATGATATATTTCTATATTTCTCTCCTTACTGTTCTGATGCATCTAACATCTGTAGCTTACTTTTTCAGGTCTTTTTTTTTTTTTTAGAATTTGTTTGTTTGTGCCAAATGTGTGTGTGTGTGTGTGTGTGTGTGTGTCAGCAGTGTGCTATCAGTGCCCCCTGCAGTAAAACCAAAGGGAATAAAGAGACGAGGGAGCGAGAGAGGCAGCGTAGAGGAAAGATAGCGAGAGAGAGGGAGAGAGAGAGAGAACAAGAGGATCGTTTTCATTATCTCCAGCACACAGAGGAACTTAATCACACTCATACAACAGAGAGGTCTTATAGCCAAAGACTGGATCCATGTGTGCTGAGGTATCTGTAATGTACAAACCACGCTGCACTCTGTGGAAATTCACACCGCTCGCACAAAAACATTTTGAGATTTTTGTCCTCTCTCTCTCTTTTTTGAACCAGTAATGTGCTGTACTGTATGTGCAGTCAGATACAAACCAGTATAAACCGTACGCAGCGTGAATGTTGCACATCACCTAAAAATAGTCAAGCTTTGATGTAGGAGTCCTTCATCAGCAGCTGCATGAGATTGGTGGATTATTAGTGAGAGAAAGTATTGTTTATGTTGATACCAGATGTCAGCGAGTTAATGTTTGGGTTATTTCCTAAACGCAATTTAAAAAGAAAAAGAACAATGTGTAGCCTTGTGCCTGTGTAGACTTCTCATTCATTTGATATTTTCCCAATGACATCTTTGTGAATTAATCCTTAAAATATAAGCCTAATGTCTGTGAATTTGTGCCTTGTGAAGGTGTGAATGCTGTTTCACAGCCTTCACCACATTTTACCCACACGAAATGTCTCTTTTTGTATTATTGTATGATGTTTTTACTGCAGATTTTGCAAGTAGACCGTGGGCAGAGCATACGATCAATTCTACTTAAGACATTTTTCCTTGAGTGTAAAATGTTGAGCATTGAAATTAGATTCTCATGTGAAAACATTTCTTTTGGGTTTATATGCCTTACCTGGAAGAGATGAGGACATCTGGCACAGCTGGTAAATTATGTGTAAAAGTGCAATGACTTAGTGTATATGCTTATATTTAATGTCTGTAAAACAATTAATGCAGTAGCTGTCACCTTCTTGTTGAAAGCAGGATCACAAACTGATAGCCTGCTGCTGTTCATGGCTCATTTTTATTTTGCTTTAAATCCAGCAGGTAAAATCTTTTTTTTTAATCCATTATCTGGCGTTGTCTCATGACCCGGCTTCGCAAAACAAAAGATCAATTTGTATTTGCTGCCATTTGAATAAGAAAAAAAAATTAAAATCCCACCGTTTTTTGAAAGAAATCAATCTCAGCTGTTGTTTTATTAATCAGTTTTAATGTAGAATAAAGATACATCCTGTTCTTGCTTCCTCTTGCTATTTATGAATGATTTGAGTTTATAAACTTAATGTCACATTTGCAATATTCATTCAACATGCAATGATTTATTTTTCAAAAAATTCTGCAAAGAAAATATTCAATAGAAGCGTTAGCATTCGTCATTCCAGCTTTATTTACATTTTACAAATTCTGTCAAATCTGTCAAAATATGCCATCAGTTTTATTTACTCACCTTTTATTTGCACAGCTACAACTGACCCATTATGCGTTCATAATTCCCTTTTCCTTTTAAACCGGACGAGGGCTTTGGAGCTGCTTTTTTCTGGGTCTCTGGCTCTGTGTGGTTGTCTCTTTGAAGAGGGTCTCCTCTCGGTCTCCATCCTGTTAATAGAGGCAGCCGGCGTTCCAATAGATGGCATCACAGCACTAGACTTCAGACTCTCTGCTCTGCTCCGTTCTGCACCGCTGGGCTGAGATGCTGCTCATGAGCCTCGAGCCAAGCAGGGATGTGGACTGCATTAAAAAACTAAAACAATCACTGTTTTGATTTAAAATCACAATAAAATTTCCTGGTACTGTTATTTCTTGAAAGCCAAAAAAATAAAAAATAAAAAATTAAAGTCTGAAAAATGTTTAAGCTGATCTGATTTTAGATACCAAGTACAGCTGCTTTGGTTGTGATTTTATGGTGTCAGGAAAAATCACTCCTCGGACTGCTGGTCTTTTGGTACAAAGACAATTTCAAGACAAAAAATAACACATTTGATTAATACATCTGCTTATACTGAATGTTTTCTTATTGTGTCTTAAGATATTTTTTATATTTTCTGAATTGTTCTGAAAATGTTACACAATCCTTTATGGGAATTTTAGGTTTTTCAAATACTCATTTTTCATAAATAAAATTGCAGAATTAATTGGATATGACACAAACACAATGACTCTGTGTCATGTCTAATTTCCTTTGCTAATTTGAGTATTATTTTATTATTGAGTGGCCTGTTGAAGCCAGTCAGTCCTGTAACTCAGTGTGATCCACTATACGGTCGACAGTTATGACTCAGGATTATAACCTATGTGTGTGTATGTGTGTGTCAGTGCGCTCATGTCACCGCACCATGTCTCTGTAATGTGATTAATCACACTCCATTATACCGCCCTCATTTGTCCCACAATGCACAGTTTTATAGGGAATTAACCCACGTTTTTATTGGCTCGTGCTATAAATCAACACCAGCACCTTGCTGCTCACATAAAAATAATATTATTTGGCCGAAGTGAAAAAGCGTTTTCTGTCGGTTTGGCTTTGGAGCAGCCATCCTTAAATCTGCCGCTCTCGCTTTCAACTGAAGATATGTGTGTGTCGGTGGACCGTAATGTGTTTTTGTGTGTGTGAATCCCCTGCTGGTCTGTTTCGTGCAGACACTTCAGACAGGAGAAAAGATAGTCAGCTCGGATAATGGAGCGTTTCTCTACAGCAAATGTATGAAAAGGGCTCCTGAAATGACAAATGATTGTGGCCTAAAACAGGCAGAGACAGAGAGAGAGAGGGAGAGAGAGAGAGAAATGTATTCATTAGAAATTACATGTGGATGGCACGGAGTGGCGCGTTGGCTTTCAGTGCGGCTGAATGTCGTGATGTGAATTTGTGTTTGGTGCATCGAGAGAATGCAAGTGAACGTACAGAGAGAGAAAAACAAACACAAGCAAAACATCTATTTCGCCTTTTTTTTTCTCTTATAGCCACACAGAATCACTGATTTTCAGTTATCCTCAAAGGCCGTCCGAGAGACGGGAATTCTCATTTTCTTGTGAGTATAAAAACATCCTGTTTGATCAAACAATTTGTGTTGTCTTGTAAATATTTTTACATGTACGAGAAAAGAAAATATGATAGGAATTATAAATGTACTGCTGTAACTAATTATTATTTAGCTTCAATTGTTTTTTTTATTTTGAACATGATTTTATCTTCCTATACAACAGCCCTGCACTAATATTGCAGGAGAACAAAAAATACTCTCAAGACACATTTTCTTTTAAATACTGACTACAGTTGGCTGTAATTTGCCTCTCTGATGTTGGTATCACATAGCGGCACTGTATTATTGAAAAGGTAAAAGCTCCTCGCTGGATTTTGTCTTTTTTCCTCCGATAGAGGTATCATATCAAAATGACAGCCGCTCCGTTTTAATGTCCTTTAATGTCATTTAAATCTCTAACTGTTGTGTGCAGACTGATAATCTTCCTCTTTGTGATCTGTGGACTAATGAGACCTCTCCTCTCTGCCTCTCTGCGCTGAAGTCTCCATCCTAATTTCTTAATGCTGAAACACAAAGACTTGGCTGCAGTGTGGCCTCAGTGGAAATCCGCGCTGACCACGATTTGATTGAATAAGAGAACACAAGAAAAAAAAAAAGAGGAGAAAAGGGAGGAGGTGGGGAGAGGGGAAAAATAGAGACGGGGAGAGAAATAGCTGCATTTTTAAGGCAGTATTGATGAAAGGCTATTATTTTAGCCAATTAAAGGGGTGTGTGGAGGGAGAGAGGCTTGATTTTAACAGATCGCACCTTTGCATGCATGGAGGGGGAAAAAAAACACACCAATCTTCTCTTTGCTCCACAGCAATGTCACATCCCTGATTAGTACAGAGAAGAAAATCTGGAATAATGTGTAATACCAGACAAGAGGAGGGAGACCTTTAGAGGAGAGTGTGGAGAAGAGTGTCATCTGCTATCCTGCTAACATCGCCGCTCAGCCTAAAGGTTAAGGCACGGCCTCGGCTGCTAGGCATGAATACAGAAATGAATATATATGTAGTAGTAGTCTCACTGTGGAGATAAAGACCATCTGCCAGAATCACATTTGTTCATTTCTTCTGTCATTTTTATAGTTAAGCTATGGGAAAATGCCAGATAATATATGTTCTTGCTGCTATTTTTGTCTCAATGTGTTTTTTGTTTTTGTTGTAGTTTAAGGAGCCAAATAGAAGAAAACAAACAGTTTCATGAACATAACATAAAACAAAAGGGAAAGGGAGACAGCAGAATGAAGATTTGTCAATGCAGCAGCGCAAAAAAAACAAACCCAAACAGAACAATTTCATATGATTAATTCAAACTTGTCTTGGAGAACTTTTCATCGTCAACAAACATCCAAAAAGTCCTTCAGAACATTGACACTGTTCAGCAGAATAATTCACTTGGCTGGCACGTAGGCCATTCTGTAAGAGTGTACATTTTTACACCATGTAAAGAAACTATTGGATTCCTCACAGTATGTATATTAAAGCCACATAGAAGGCTTTCAAATATATCAGAGCAAAATCTCCATACTGGCGGAACAATGCAGGAAGTGCTGTAGCGTTCCCTCCATATTGTAACCATACCAACAGCTGTTTGATACTGTGCATTGTTCCAAGTTGATAACGTTCAAGTGTTTTTAATTTAATCGATTCCAGGAAAACACAATTTGAATGAAAGAGTTAGAACAAGGAGAAGAATCAAGCTGTTTGCACTTTCTTCATCATCAGGCCTGACGTGCTCTCACCGCCCTCTTTCTATCTGTCTTATCTTATCAATCCTGTTTGATTCCATCTCTGCATTTCTCTTATTTTTTTTTTCATCAATCCATTCATCCTGAGAGGTCTGAGATTTTTGACTTGTCCCTCAGTTTTGACTCTCATTCTTTTCATTCCGTCCTGTTCAGGCCGTGAATTGCTTGCCGATAATGTCGACACGCGGACTGTCAAGGTTGACTTTTACAGCAACTCAAAAATCTGCACTTTTACTTGTTGTAACTCTCAAATAGTCCTCCTTTTTGTTTTATTTTGTTTTATATGAAGCATTCAAATATTGTTTTATATTCTATATTTATCCTAAAACAATCAGATGAAAAAGACCAAAACAGCAATAAAGGTATCCTACTAACTTACTAAGTATTCAGTGCATAGCCAAAGCCTCATACTGTATACTGTATTCTAGTCCTCCGTTTAGGCGTGGGACAATAAAAAAATGTAATCTCACTATTATTCTGGCAAAATAAATTGCGATTCACGATATTATCCCGATAATCACCAAAATATTTTTCAAACTCTTAAAATTGAGTCACTTTACCTTTACATTTTGTTCAATAACAACTATTTTTTTTTTGCATCCCAGATAGGACACACATCTTATTTTAGATTATTTTTCGCATCCTTTTTGTGAAAAACAACGGGGGAGCCTTCAGCCATGATGACAGGTTTAGGATTTTGGAATGACTGGAATGATACAGGCTCCCCCTTGTGGCAATTCAAAATAAATTGAGGGAATCAATACAGCACTGTGCGTTATTGAGCAGACAACTTTCACAAGTCAGCCGTGAGAATATTCAAGATTATCCCGACCATCACCACCATCAACTTGTGTTTTTTTTTTGGGATGCGCGATAAACTCAATTGTTCAATTGCTCTGTTGTTATCAAAACACTATGAATGAGCCACACTTTTCATACTGACATCTTCCTTCATTACTATGAACATGGGTTGCTGATTTTGATTTAATCCCACATACACCATCCAAATGCGTATTACAGACAAATAATTCCTTGTTTCCTTGTGTTTGAGTATCATTTACTAAAAACAGCAATGCACAGCTGTTTTAATAAATGTCTTAGCCTTTATAGAGATTCAATATGTAACATTGTTATATACAGACTCTATGTAGAGTTGTGTACTTACAGTATCCCAAATGTTTCAACAATGTTCAAACCCAGAGAAATCCTACATTAGCTGAAGGTAATGGTGCATTTCATTTGGTCGCCTGTCATTGTAACATCTGAGGGAAACATCAGATGATATGTCAGAGAGTGAGGAAGGATGGCCAATGTGACTAAATGATGCGATAGAAAGTTTAATACATTGTTCGTGAGCATTTCCGCCTGATAGATTTTAATTGCCAATGGTGGTTGTTTAACAATAAAGACAACTGCCATGGTCCCATGCTACTTCACGCCATCATCAAACTACTTTTTTTGTTTTAATTGTTTTGATTGAATGACTCATAGGAGCAGGAATTACATACTTTGTGTTTAAAGATGAAACTATGTACCTGTGAGGTGTTTTTATAGATTTACTCCTTCAGCAGGAACCAGTGATCTTGAGGCCACAAAGTGATGAGAAACTGACCAACACATTGTTGGTTTTGGTCTTTTCACTGGATTTTTCCACAACATAAAAAAATATAGAATAACATGTCCCTTATCCTTTAAAAGAAGTGAGGGAGGTGAGTTAAATATTTCTGGAGTTGACATGGCAACAGGAGAGCCATTTTAGAATGACATAATAATGTTATGCCAACGTTAGATAATTGGATTAACCTGAGCTACATGCAGGTAAAGTGTATTAAATGTTTTCTGATTTCCATCTGCTTGGTGATTTACTTATGTAAGAAAACACTGCTTCAAACTAGGCCTGTAAACACATACACACACACACACACACACACACACACACACACACGCGCGCGCACACGCAGACTACACGAGTGTGTGCTCATACACATTTAATGTATTACTCGCAGATCAAATACAGGCTTCCCACCTACTTCCCTCCCCAGAGAGACTGAGTGTGTGTGTTATTAACCCCAACACCACTGCAGCTTGTCTGCCGGCATTAACCCCATTATCCCCCCCCCCCCCCCCCGCTCTCTTCTCCTCTTTTCTCCTCCCTCTCTCTCCCACAGCAGTAATGAAGTTCAATAGGTGCAGTTTTCCTCTCCTCTCTCATGCGCTTATTCTTTCCTCGTTTTCTCTCTCCCTCTATCCTCTCTACAGTTGGCAGTGGCAGAGGTTAGACAAGCACACTCTGTCTCTCCATCCTCCCCTCCTTCCCCTCCTCCCTCCCTCACCAGGTCCCAGAGGTGCTTTCTGCTTAACGAGGCTGGATATCTGTTTCCTAAAATCAATCGTCTGTCTTAAACGAACATCCCTGACCATCTGCTTCAGGGGTTTACACACACACGCGCGCGCACACACACACACACACACACACACACACACACACACACACACACACACACACACACACACACACACACACACACACACACACACTGCTCTGCCTTTGCCTTTGCCTAGCTGGAGCTCCAATCCCAATATTTGTTGAGTGTGTGATCCAGCAGGCTCCTCGAGGGCCCCAGAGAGCCAATGTCGGGGTCCTCCCGGGGCCCCTCAAAGTGCCTGGACGGGGGCCTTGCACTTGGCGCCGCTCCCTCCTTCTTTTCTTCTCCCCTTCTCCCTCTGTCGCTTTTCTGTTTGATTAATCTCTAAATCTGTGTGACACATGGACGAGGCTCGGAGACTCTGCCAGGGAACTGTGTATGCCTGTAAGTGTGTGTGTGTGTGTGTGTGTGAATATGTGCGTGTCAGGAAAAAAAAGTGAAATGCAAAGCTAATCCCTTTAGCAAGCTGTTAGCTGTTGCCTTGTGTTTGGGTGGTAACAGTGGCTCGAGAAGACCCGACAGTGATAATCTCACATCTCTATAAGACACTCTCACCCAGGTTGACCTCGTGACCTTCCAGCTCAGTGATCCTCGAACCTCAAAGGAATCCTCCTCACAATCCAAAACTCACATTTCCCATCGTACTCGGTCGGATCATTTCTGGAAACCCGGCTTGTTTTTTGAGGATTCCTGCTGGCCAAAGCATTGGATTTGACCTATTTCAAAATGTCTTATGATTTAATTTCAGACGGACAGCAGTTAACCTTGACTGACGCTGAGGTGTTTAAACATTTTTTAAAACACTGCAGTTGAGTCAGATATCATTTCAGACACATCATTTTAGCACTTCTCATGATCATCAGCTCATTTCTTGAGTGCTTCAACATTGCATTTTCAAAACAGTTGGGCGTTGAGCAATATGTTGAAATTCTCCAAGGCCAACAACCTTTGATTGCCGATATATTTGTGCAGGTCTTTTGTGCAGCTGCACTCACTCATTTTTCAGAGGCAGACCATTAAAAGCTGGCAAAATAAAATAACAAAAATCCCCCCACATCAGCTAACAAACAACGGACGATGGCTGATCGCTGATAGCCTTTACATTCGTCCAACCTCACTGTTTTGGGCACCCAGAAACATTCACTCATTCAGTAATCACCATATACTGTATAGCTCAAACACTGCTTAGGTAGTTCCTAACCTTATCACGTCACCACTGCTCCAGAAAACAATTTTAACCACCCCAAACTGAATGTAAACAATCCCAAAATCAAAATGTTGTATCTTTATCTATAGTTGTTAGGTAAAAGTATTAGCATTCAACGTGCTTTACCTCTGTACTCAGCTGAAGTACTTCAGTACATTTATGTCCTGTAAACTTGTCACACTTGTGCTGTCACATTAAACAGCAGGTCACTGTTTAACACATCAAGTTTCTCTGAACACAAACGCTCAGTCCTGCTGTGTGTTTAGCTCCGTTAGCTGTTAGCGCTGTTAGTTCTTTGAGCTTCTTAAGCTGTAAGCTATTAGCTCCGTTAGAGAGTCTCAGACAAGGCTGAGATCTTTGCCGCTTTTACAGCTGAATGAACGACTCCAGTAATGAAGTTTGTTCGTTATTTATTGATGATAAGTCTTGTTTATGTGTCACCCTGACTACCGTAGATTAGCTTGTCTGCTCATTGTTCCAGCAAAGGAAACATGTTTGGATCTTTAGTGATGCCACTATTCTCATACAGGCCTTCTGTTGTTGGACTCTATCAGACTAAAATTGAACTGATAATAATATTCCTGCACCAGCCAGTCAACGGCCTACATTTTCAGGAGTTGACAATAGAAAGGAAAATATTTATTATGAGTTTTTTTCTAAAAATGTATGAAAAATAATCAAATTCCAAGATACTTAATGTGGACTCTTAACCCCAAACAGTTGGCATCGCCCTTTAAATCTCATATCGGTTAAACCCCAGATTCCTCCCCCTCCTCCCTCAAGTCTCTATTGTATTCCCGTATTCCCTCATCCCAAACCCCCACCGTCCCCCCTTCAGTAATTACACCCAAAGTCAAAAGACGGTCCTGTCAATCAAACACTCAACTGTCACTTTCTCTGCTTTGTCTCTCACATCTCTGTCTGTCTCTGTCTCTGCTGATTTCAGGCTGGGCCGTCAGCGCAGTGCAGGGCTGTTCTGCGTGCATTCAGCAATGTTTCGTGTGTGTATGTGTGTGTGCTGTATATGTGCATGTGTATTCCTCCTCTGGAATCAGTCTTGTTATTTTAGCTTTCTCTATAGCTTGTCGCACATGCCTAGATCTCTTTTGCATTCAGCTAAATGAGGAAGCCTTGCTATGGACCGTCAGTGCATGTGTATGTCAGTAAAAATTACCTGGACGGACACAGTAGTGAAACCTTTTACACTGATAAAGCCGCCCGCAATCTTCTCCTCCTCTCTCTCATTGTGGTTTTGCATCGCCACGATTAACCTGAGGAAGTCAGGATTTCACGCAGGCTGTAGAATGAATGATTGACAGTTATTTCCTGCACTTAGATATAAACATGAATCATTCCTGTACTCATCCAGACAATCACACCACTCGTTCAAAATCTATCCTTCCATTATTTATAACTCACCACTTAAAAGGTGGCTTGAAAAGTCTGTAGCCTCCTCCTTAGCTTCTGTATTCAGGTTGGATTCACAGCAATTATTATTTATTTAAAATCCATATTTTATAAAATATCCAAAGTCTTTGCTGTATGTCCTAAACAATAGTCCAAATCACCGTGACATCACGCTGACGACAACAACGGTCACTACCGGGTAGAAACCTAGCAGTGGATTTGCATTGTGGAGATATGAGAAATCTGCAAACTTGTTTATTTCTGTTTGCATTTTCAGCCTTTAATGTAACATGTAAAGATACGTAGTTAAACATGTTGGTCCGACCCATTTGAAGTTTCTGCTGTGTTTATTTCATGTAATGTATTGCTATGCTAGCATCTTTGCTGTCTACACAACAGAGACATGGCAGACTAACTGCTGGTTTGGGGTCAACTTAAGCTGTCATTTTTGTGACGAGACATTTTGACCTGTTTATTTCTCGAGGACCTGTCTTACAACAGTGATTAAGAACAACATAATGTTTCACAAATTGCAGATAAATCCTGGAGTCCTGGAGGGCTCTCGCATGGTCATGCACAGGCCGCAAGTCTGGTAAAAAATTAGGAAAGAATCCCATGCTGTAGGTTTGGTAAAAAATGGGCTAAACTTGGTGTCAAATAACTGACACCAAGCTGACAAGAGGAAGGATCGAGCTACAGACTTTTGTGTGGTCTGTGTAGTTGCAGAATCAGGCTTCATTTAATATCGGCAAGGCTTATGATCATCATTTAAACATTCACTAATTCGTCAAAATGGCCATTAATTCTCCGGTGTCAGGACGAGTATCTTCAAGCAAAAATGAAGCTTGTGAGATGAAGTCTGGCTCATGAGGCTACTTCTATATATCAGGTACACACACACACACACACACACACGAACCACACACACATACTTTCAGTGAGCGCGGGGCTAATAGGGTTAATTGTTATGTAAAACCATCACTGCAGTCAACTTCACGGCCAATCACTCAAAATCTCGCAAACACACACACACATACACACACACACATATTTACACACCCTCCCATGGGATTTTGCCTTGCCCAGATGGCTTTTTTCCCGGTGGCTGTGTGCTCTAGCATGTGCGTGTGTTGGTGTGTGTGTGTGTGAGACCCTGGCAGGCCACAAGGGGCTTTGCGGTGAACAAGGCGCATCTTCTCCGTCTAATTAATTTACTATTATATAGCACCTGTTTCAGGCTAGATAGAGCTGGGGGCACACACACACACACACACACACACACACACACACATACTGAACACACACATAAGCTGATGAAATGGAGAGGTAGTGGGGGAGGTAGGGAAGGGAGGCAGGGATGGACAGATGAGGAGAAAAGAGAAAGAGGTGAGGAAAGGAAGGAGGGTGAATGAAAAGGCAGCAAGAGAAGGGAGGGAGGAGGAGGGGGAGAAGGGATAGAGGGAGACACTAATAAATGGGGTTTGAACTGATTATATTAAGCCGATCCTTTGATCATGTTTAAGGCCTTAAAATGGAAATATGTTTTCTCTGATGGAGGGGGGAGGGGGAGCGAGGGGGAGCGGAGGGGGCCAGCTCATTACATGTCTACACTGAAAACAAATCACACAACACACATCAATTTTAAATAATAATATCCTCATCTATCATATGATTGTAGATCAACTCTTCATCTTCATGACATCAAAGCTTTGGTATCTACTGAACTTTCTTTGTCTTATTTCCTGTTAACTGTACTCCCCTCTGTGCTGCTGCCTTGTAACTACAGTATGGAAAAGTGCATTATAACTTATTACTCTGCTCTGACTGTGTGAAGGTCTACTCCCACAGTTGAACTTGGAGAAAGTAGTTTCATCCTGAATGAAACATTGTAAGTTGATTTGTCACATATTTGTTGTGTAAAATCTGCCCTTCCGACACCAGCGGATGGTTTCAGTTCAACATCTGTTGCTAGTGGCAACCACTGCTGGCACAGTTCCATCACAGTTTAACTGACATTGTATCGTCCTCCATTTTGTCAGATCTGTGACCAAGCAAATATTAACAGGTGTCTTTAATCTACTCAACATGTGCCCTAATTGGAACATTATCCGTAGGTAATGTTTTGGTGTAGCTGGTTTGTGATTGCTTATTTGTGATTTGTTAATTTAGTTTTTCTCTGATCAGTTTAGTGCTAACCAAGGTAGCCGCTATGCTAGCTGTCTGAGGCTAAAGCCCATATATTCAGGATGATTGAAACCATCTTAGAACATTGCAGGGAAAAGTTACAGTTGTGTAAACTTCTTGTATGTGACTCATAGTCACTTACAGATGCAGTATATGATTTTTTTAAAAACTTTTATAATTTCTCAAAACTGACTTACTCCAAGCAGCACTAAATTATTACACATTTTGCTATCTCTCCCAGCACAGTATTAAGTTAACCTCAGTCTCTTTCATCTCATTAGTTGCATTTACATGGACATAATCTCTTCAATCAGATTGAAATAATTCTGGTTAAAGATTCGGATTTAACTGTTTACATGGACTCTAAAAAAAATAATCCAATAAAGATGTTTACATGTCCCCAACTTTTAATCAGAAGTTGTTCTGCCCGCTGTGAAGCATCTAATCTGAAGATTTTTTTTCCCAACTATATTGAGAATATTCCATTTATTCATTCATTTGTGCCGTCTGTCAGTACACTTCTGATGTTCATGTTAATTGAGATAATGTTAGCTAACATTGTGATGTTAGCGATGTGCCATATTTAACTTACTAGTAATGCTGCTGTCCTCTTGAGTAGGAACAGGAGCCTCAGACGAGTTATCCTCAAACCCCATATCCACACCGTAGCAAGTCATGCTCACCAATTGTCGCCCTCCCATTAGATCATCCATAAGTCTGTCTGGGTCGGAATCACTTTTGCCATCTGCTGCGGCTTCTAGCTTTGTAACATTAGTAACATCAAACACTTTGAACACAATCTCTAACTTCTTTAAGTCCTCCAATAAATAAGCTGTGTTGGCCACAGACCTGTTTTGTTTTGCTCCCACCATGTTTTTGTGCCTCCTGAAAGCAACGTCACCTATGATGTTAGCATGCGCCGAAAGAATATCTTTATTCCAACTAGAGAGAAATGATCAGAATAAGCGTTTACATGGTTAATAATTTCCTATTGACCCGAATATCAAAGATTTACACCACTCCTCTCAATCTGAATGAAAATTCCTTCAGATCAGGCCGGATTGGATTGGTGTCTTATTTTTTAAATATTATGGTCCATGTAAAGGCAGCTACTGGCCTTCTGGCAGTTAGAAGCCTTCTTCATACCCTCAGACCAATTTTAGACTGCCTATGACATTCAAATATAGGTCTTCAGAGATCACATGATACAAATCATGTGCAAAACAATAATAAACAATCAATAAAAAATCTATTTAATATAATGGAGCAGCCAACACAGTATAAAAATACTGTATTCAGCCACCTTTACATGCAGATATAAAATGTGTTTTGTGATGTAGTAGAGCAACATTGAAAAGATGGTTTATCTAACTTTGAAGCTGCTTAAGTGGAAATTTAAATGGTTAAATAGTGTTGCTACCAGTACATCAGTTCCCTGGCATTATTTCTCACATCAAACCCACATCATCTGTCAGTCAGTCAGGCGATCACTCGGAGTAACACATCATCCCAGAGCTGAATGCACTTTAATTAAGCACAATGCGAGTTCTTTCCATCTGTGGGAACAAGTAAAATAAAGCATCAATGATACAAGAACAACTCCGCTCCCAATACTGCGATACACCGCCACCTCATCTCTCTCCCTCTTTCTCTTTCTGAGTTCATTAGTTTCCAGACCGGTGCTCCTCCCGGATTACCATAACCTGTCAGCCGTGAAACACCACAAAACAATTTTCAGCTTGTAAAAAAAAAAGAGAGAGAGAAAAAAGAAAAAAAAAAAAAGCAGCAGCAGCCCACCTCGCTCTGCTGCCTCCCACAGCCTCAGAGAGGAGAGAGGGCGGGGAGGTTACGCTACCTGTATGTTTTTCTAATGAACACCGCACTGAACTAATAAAAACATGTCAGATGCTTGGAGCAAAGGGGTGGATGGAAATACTAGAAAGTGGAATTAATGCAGACAAATACCTGTGTTTCCAACAGGTGATAACTAGTTAAATATGACTTACATGATTTCCAGCTGTGAACAGGCTGTGTAATGAAATGTGCCGCTAACACTGTAATTGAACATGCTTGAAGGAAAATTACATTTGAATACAACTTGGCTCTTATTTGTGTAGTTTTGTCCATCATTTTTGTTGGTTACGATTACATTGTACCCACCAAACTAATTGTTCAGACCTGTCAACATCACTTACAAGTCAAAAGGGGACAGAAACATCTAGATTATATTATAATCATCATATTCTATTCTTATTATTCTTAGGCCAGGACTATCATTAGCCCTGGGCTAAGACTTTCCCTGGGCTAAGGGAACTTTTAACCCCTAGGCTAAGAAAGCTTTTACACTAGCATATTCCAAAGTGGGCTAACCCAGACTTTAGCCAAGGGCTTGCTGGCCCTGCTCCCATTTAAGATTAGCTGTGAGTTTGTGGGATTATCCCCTGAAAATAAACTGAATGCAGGGTTTAAAGGTACCAGCATGGAAGGAGGCTAAACAGAGTTGTTATTTAACCCAGGACCAGTAAAAATGTAATGAATTGTACAGCCCCTGGGCTTAAGTTAACCCTGGGGTAACAATGTGTGCATGAAAATGGGCGATGTTATCCCAGGGTCAACTCTTACGCCTTGGTTCTTCTGGGCCTGGTGAGTGTGACACTATTTGTTTCCATCCTCCGCATGGCTTCATACCCCACCGGGAGCGTTCAGTGTCATGCCTGCCTGATGTTGTTGACTTGCTCAGATTGTGTTTACTTAGTAGCATAGTTGAGTAAGTCTCTGAATTGAATCGTTTCGTTGTTTGTCTGTTTTAAGTGTGTTTACTGTTAATATTTCCGACTATATTGTGCTGTAAATCCAGTCCACACAGGGTGTTTTATTTTCAAAAACTGACCAGACACTTTATGCCGTTCAGCTGTCTAACTTCCTGTCTGGCTCGATCTGCTCTGTGCAGCTTGACGTGACTACGGTCCTCTTTCGTCAAAAGTAGACTTGGCATGTATTCTCCACAAAGCAAAGAGCTGCTTCTGGGATGCTGCTGAAATGTGCCAGGGACCACAAACATTGTCTAAAACAGCTGCGATTGGCTCCGGTGGCCGTAATGTGACATAGATGTGCCCAGTGGAATCTGCCTGTTGGCCCATGGCTAAGGATAGTCCTGAGCTAAGAATATGCAGTATGAAAAAAGCTTTAAAAACTTGGGCACATATGCACTAATATCTTTGTAAAAGTGGTATAAAAGAGTGCCCCAAAAAGACATAATTCACATCAAATGACAAAGCCCTTTCGATGAGTACGACAGGAGCACATGGAGGAGTTCCTTATCACAGAGCCACCAAGTCAAACAAAAGCATAAGACTTTCACATGGGAGACTGCTGTTTGTCTCCAGCTGATGGTCAACATTTTTCAAAACTATCTCACCTTTCCGTGTCATTAAAATTTGGCTTTCCCGCTGTCCCATGATGCTTTGCACTTTGATGTTTGATTTCCAGACAACCGGTTGCTGCAGATAACGCGTCTTGCTCCGTTTCAGGTGGACTCTCACCTCAAACGCCTCACTGTTTCAACACCGTCAGTTTACCTTGCAGTCGGCTCTCTGTATTTGTTCTGATAGAATATCTCTCCCTGCAAATTAAAAATCAGAATCCTCCATGTTGACAGCTGAGACCACTGAAGGTGCTTTCCTGTGAATGTTGACCTATTAGTTTTGGTTGGGTGGCTCTTTTCTTCTGAAACATGGAAGGTACTTTCAAAACTGGACATGTTTACTCTCAAACAAACATCACCAGGTACTTAAACATGGAAAACGAACTAAAATCTAAAAACATCTCTTTAATATGTGTCCTTTCAGGAGTTATTACTAAATTAATTTGACAAAAGTTGTTTTATTTTATTGCATCCACTCAATAAGCACCAGTCGACCTAATGCCCACTACTTTTCCTTTCCCTAGTTTCTTTTTATTTTCTTGCTCATTTCTAAAAAAAAGAAGGGAAAAAAAAGAAAATTGCTTTATTTAGTCTGTTTTAGGAGCTTTATTTCTAATTCAGTTCAGCTTCAGGTAACATTAAACAGGTCAGTTGCTTCCTTATACAACACTTGCTGTGTGTGTGTGTGTGTGTTTGAAATGTGCTATAGATCCTTTGGAGATTGTGTCTGCCTGTTTATCCTGTCTGATCCCTCTCTCTTTTGTCAGGCTATAGGGGATCTGTCACATGCGAACAGACTCAGTTGGTCTGTAACTCTGTTTTCACTTGGGTTTTCCAGCCGGATGGTGTCCACATCTAGACAATCACACTGGGAGCTGACCAGTAGAACCTCCATCTCTTACTGGTTGAGAAAGAGAGGATTTTAAAATGATTTCGTTAATTTTGTATTTACTTAGAAGGAATCTTGCACTGATACTAGAGTTTTGAGGCCAAAGCACATTTTTGCAACTCATCCTCATACCTATACAACTAGGTTGACCGCCAGTGAATCTTAAAACAACATGACAGCTGCACCAGGGACAGTCGTCGAACACTCACAGTTTGGTTAGAAGGCACTAATACTACTTGGTTTGGTTTCAGAAAACATCATGTCACTCTTTATACTACATCACTTGACTTCCTCCTTTGCTCCTGTCATAATTGCTACGGCCATTAGATGTCGTCATCAAACAAGAAATGTAAATACAGGTCGTAATATGTTTGCACTGATCACCTATTGCATATGATCATTTTTGTTTTGATGATTGGCTGCATTTTTGAGAATTTGAAAAGTCTGATAAAATACTGTATCTAACAATGCTCCTTTTTAAATCATAAACCTAATACATTAAAAAAAAACATTCTTTATGGGAATTCCTGTAATTTGGTCCAAAACTCCCAGGGACTCCCTGTAGTTTGGCAAGAGTCAATTTGTTCTTGATACATTTTACTTTTTTTCTAATGCAACAACATAGAATGTTCAAACTGAGCATTTGACACTGTAGAGGCAGAGGCAGAGATCAGGAATAAAGACT
This sequence comes from Pagrus major, assembly GCF_040436345.1. NCBI lineage: Eukaryota > Metazoa > Chordata > Actinopteri > Spariformes > Sparidae > Pagrus > Pagrus major. The sequence goes on along the minus strand of NC_133225.1, from coordinate 28,547,504 downwards.
TGTAACCAAGACTTTTATTGAGTGGGTCACTTTACACCTGAAAAACAAACTTGTCAGTGCTTTGTAGTGGGAAAACTACTGAATGACTTCAAACATATCTTTGGCAATTCTATACTGACATTTTCTTTTATTTATTCATTGAAATACTCTCCACATATATAGCTTTATCTCTGCTATAAGCTAATAGTAGCAAAAAATATTTGGCCGCTTATTTTTTGTGTTGGGCTCCTGCCCTCATGTCCTCTCTTCTTAGTTGTGTTCTAGGTTCTGTGTTGCTGTGAATCTTGGGTCTGTATGTTTAATGCCAAAGTGGTATTCGCTGGAGATGTTCTGATACCATTTTTCCTTCCCGATACAGATTCTGAAATGTGAACTTGTGTATCAGCTGATACTGAGTGCTGATCTGATACCAGTTCTTTATATATTTGCTTTATTATATAAACTAAACTATCTAAACTAAGCTGAATTAAATCAGTGCATTCACTGGTGTACTGGTGTAGCGATACTGATTCCAGCATTTTAGGCAGAATCAGACCTATTTCCAACACTGGTATCAGAACAACCCCAGTATTTGCTGTCAGCTCTCAGGCGTTGTGTCATACACATCACAGGAGAATAATGTGTATATATTTAGGCAAACTGTGATGTTGATCAATAAGACATGTGATGTTGCTCTTTTCAACAGTTGCTGCTTGTTAATTGCTGCTACTGCTGCCAACTGCATTTCTGATGGCATCTAATTATCCTCTGGTCCCTTTCAAATCACTTGCCTCTTTTTGAAAATGTATTCATGCATTTCAGATTCGGGTAGGTTTCTCTGGGTCGTGTGTGGATGTGCATGAACATAACAAATGGATAAAAGGTGTTTTAATGCTCCTATAAATAAGAATTGTGTTTTGGTGAAAATGAAAAGAAAACAAAAACACATACAGGTAGTCATGTACATGCACAGTACATATCATGAGAGCGTTGGTTTGGCTCTTTGGTAGCAAATCTAATTTTTTTTTTTACAAAAATACAAACACATACACACCTAACAAGCATCTGTTTTCCATCCTAATATTTATTTTCTCACTTTCTCCTTCCTCTGATTTCCACATCAATGTGTGTGTGTGCGTGTATGTGTGTGTGTGCGCGCGCATGTGTGTGTGTGTGTGTGCGTGCAGGTGGTTACAGTCTGAAGGCTCCCCTACTTACCTCAGTCTGAACAATAGAGAGCTTTGAATAGGAGCAGCTCACGTGGTTTACTATAATGGCCTTGCAGGGCCAGACGCTCACACTGTGTGTGTGAGTGTGTGTGTGTGTGTGTGTGTGTCTGTGTGTGTGTGTGTGTGTGTGTGTGTGTGTGTGTGTGTGTGTGTGTGTGTTTGAGACATATAGAGACAATGCATGTGCTGTTGGCTGTATAATTACAGGCGTAATCTTACTATGCAGATGGTTTCATTCACCAGAGCGGAGGAGTGGGGGAGCGATGTAATGACATAAAGAGTATAGGTTGCAATATATTAAGAATAATATAGGCTTACTCTGGTTTATGCGGTTGTAATGGCAGCCTGTGACACATGGCATGGACTGAGAAAGGTGAAATTACAGTGTATCAGTGGGTGTGGAAATGATGAAGAATAATGGCCATGTAGTTCAGCAGGCACATGTAGACACACCACCAACAGGGTAAGAAGGGAGATTTGACCGAATCTGTCATTCACATACTGCTGCTGAATCAGAGCCATGTTTGTATGTCTTATTGGTGTCATGTTTTTGAATACACTCAGAAGATGCATTAGTTAGATGCATGCTTGTTTTTGACTTTTATATACAAGCATGTGACTTGAATGAAAAAGAGAATTCTGGCTGTGACTGAATAAATCCCTAATTTTTCTGGTTGAAAATAGCTGTAATGTGATCACAATTGAAGTGGGCTTCAGCAAGAAATGTTTACTTCTACAGTTTGTTTTCTTTTTATCTGCACAAGAACTCTTGGTTGCATGACATGTTGTTTTTCACGGTGAAATGTATGAAATGTGTAGTTTGATACTGCATGTCCCGTTAATACATGTATTACATGTGTCTTACTTTGCTGTAGCATCCATAATATGCTTATTTCTAACTTGTTTGTCAGTTAAGCTCTTTCACAGAAAGCATTGTGACTTGTGGTTAAACCATTTAGTACATTAGATGAATGTGTACATACATATTGGATTGTTGTCAAGAGGAACGCCATCATAAAAGAAATTTGGTGATAAAGATGCAGAAAGATACTTCAATTGTTGCAGTTTGTATAGATTTTTATATCTGAATGGCTTTACAGTAATGTGCTATGTGCACCAATGGAAAATAGGGCTGAACAATGAAGCGAAATATTATCAAAATCACAGTCTGGAGCTGCAATCTTTTAGTTTTATTTAATTATTTTTTCTGAAAATTAATATATGTTATATATGTGGCACTACAGAGATTCCCTAGCCTACAAGTCATATTCTCCAGACCTAAGGGAACATGCTTGTTTGGCACAGACCACATCATCATTTTTTTTTCATTGAAAAATGAAATGAAAAATGACCCTTCCCACTAAAATCATGATCTGTCAAATCAATCAGCCCTAAGGACAACATTTTTTTAATACAGATATGCAGTATGCAACTTACAATAAGTCCAACTGAAACAGGTTAGGGCGGGAAATAAAAATGACACCTGATCATGGTCAGATTGAACAGAAACAGAGAAAATCACCACAGCACGTTTTGTGAAGTAAAAAAAAACATTTCCTTTGCATAATGTCTCATTTATTAGTACATTAACAGAATATTAATTTTGATAATAGTTTAAGTCAGTTTATTAAACCAAAGTTCCCCAAATTCTTTGATTCCACTTTCTTAAATCTGAACATTTCCAGGCTTTTGTTGTCATCTATGATAGTGAACTGAGGTTTGGAATGAATACGAGTATGTTAACTTGGTTATGGGGAAGTTATGATGGGCTTGTTTCACCATCTTCTGACATTTTATAGACCAAAAACATAATCAACAAACCAAACAAAACAACCAAAAACAAAAAAGAAGTGGGAAACCCCTATTGATGGAGGTAGTCAGAACACTAGCATACTGGAGTAGGTCTGTAGATGGTCCACACAAAAAACAAGTATTTTTGTAAACAGTGTTTTAAAACAAATACAACAACACCTGGAAAACACATATCTCACACTGGGAATTCGCGTGCACTGGAAACCAAAAGCAGATTTACTGAAAAATACTCTGAACAATGCAGGGAAATGTGACTGCTCTTCACAGAATCGTTCTTGATAATCTGACAGCAAAACATTGCAAGCAGTCATTTTTGTGTCTCTCTTTGATCATTGTATTCTCAGTGTCCGTTTGTATCTCTTTAGATATAACGTCAAACAATATGACATCCATTCCATCCCCGTACAAACTCAAATACTCTAATATTTTAACACATATATAGCTCACATTTGCGTCATGACACTGCGTCAGCGTTTCCTTTCAAATATTCATTTACCTAAAATGCTGCGTACATGTGTACAAAAGGCCAAAACGCATATAAATAGCTTAATTTTAAAGAAATACCCGTGTATGTGTGGAAAGGGATTGACACCCCTGGTAATGTCTGTTATATTTTTGTCTCTGTCAGTCGTGGCTGCTTTTAGGTGATCAGTGGCGAACTCCAGTGATTATTTATACGAAAAATGAACAGTCTTTATTCGTGGGCTCATTTTGTCGACACTGTATTTGCTTTCTAATAATAAACTCTCCTCTCATGTGGGTTAAGATCAGTGTCTAGCCCACAGTGTTAGATGGAGATAAACCCAACTCTCCTAACAGACTTCCTACTGTAGTTCTCTGTGGCTCTCTCTCTCCTCCTCGCTGTATATCTCGTCCCTCTCTCGCCCATTGTCTAGAAAAGATTACAGAGGGGGGAGACACTTTGAGAGGGATAGACGAAGGAGAGGGGGGGAGCTGGAATCCTCAAGCTAAGTATTTAGCAGCCAGTTAATGTACTGAGGGATAATACGACGTGTCCACAGGCAGCGTCTTTATGTCCGATGTGTTTTTACCAGCTTCTCAGCAGCTTGGCAGTGTTTACACACTCTAATAACAAGTGGCATCTTTCAGGGACCCTTCGGTTCATTCACCATTCAACCGCCAGTCCAGCTTTAGCCTAATCCCCTCCCCCCCTCGGCACACCACTCCCATACAAAACACAAGATTTCAATTTTTTCACTGTAATTGCCTGGTTTTTAATTCCACGCACCCCATCAAGCCAAGATTGGAGCTCTAGCCAGATTTCAGGGAGGGGAGGTCATCCAGGGACTGTTGGGCAGTGAAGATTTTTGGGGCGGGAGAGACGCAGATTTGGGCGGCTTGGAAGTGGAACTGGGCGAAAGGGAAGTAGTTTGAAAGTGGTCTGCGTGGCTACGATAAAAAGTAAGAAATTAAAATGTCTTAGTGTTTGAGCGGCGGCGGCGGCTGAAGCTCGCCGTTGTCCGTAATCTGCTCTGTGCCGTGAGAGAGGCCTGCTGGGGCGAGGATGGAGGGATGGATGGAGGGAGACGTGGCAGAAGATGAAAAAAAAATAGTTTGTGGGCGACATTAAATGTAAACTTTCATCTTTGGTATGGGGCTGCTGTGTGGTCATTGAGCAGTTAACACACACACACACACACACACACACACACACACACACACACACACACACACACACACACACACACACACACACACACAGATTAAAGTACTTGAAGCATTGTTGAACTACAGTCCTGTCTTGGTTGGATTATGATGGACCATCTATATTTTTACTTGCACACTTGTCTTATTTTTAGTTTTTATTCCATCCAGGATGTTCACATGGTTCAGAGTACCTCGGTTCTTCCTCTTCCTTTTGTACATGAGTCACATTATCAAGGTTTCTGAGTCTCTCACTTCTCACCACCTGTCTCAGCCTCTGTCATTTTTGAACAGATTGAATTATCTGAAGAGTGAAGAGTGTCTCCACTTTGGTTTATGTCCTGCACTCTGCTGCACAACATTCTAAGTCTTCATAATGTTCATTTTTGTTGTCATTGTCATACAGTTGTTTTCTCACAGGTTAGACAGCTTAGTCAGAATATTAGAACAGCTTTGAATATGATGCAGTCCAGTTCAACACCACCACTAAATGTGACCTTAGTGCTCAGTCATAGAATCGAATTAGCAACTATGACAGTGTCCGCACAAACCCCTGAAAATAGGGGTTACAAAAATAGTAACACACAGTAAGATTTGCTATATGTTGTTGACAATGAGGGTACAATGATACAGCAATTCTACGATACATCACTGCGATTCTACGATTCATCAAAGTGATTCTACGGTACATTACAATGTCTGTGATTGTGATTCCACCAGTTTACACCAGGCACGTCTGCGTTGCATTTCAGCTGCGACTCAGCCGCCAGAACTGTATAGAATAGATATACTCGTGGCCGTTTTGGACAACATTTTTTGATCGAGCTGTTACACCTCTCTGTGCATATTACCTGCTTCTGGGACGCAGAGTCTATTTTTGACAGAAGTGGACTTCACAGAGCAGATTGAGCCAGGCAGGCAATTAGATAAAGGAAAGCGATTGTGCATCCGGTCAGTTTCCAAATAAAACACCCCGTGCAGACTTGGGATCAACAGTACAACGTCAGAAATATTAAGAATAAACACAATTAAAGCAGACAAACGAGAAAACCATTTAACTACGTAGCCTACTCACCCATTGTCACAAAAATCAAGAAAAAGTGACAAAATAAACACAATCTGAGAAGGTCAACAGCATCAGGCAGGGTCTGTTTCTGAAACACTCCTGGTGGGATATGAAGCTGCTCGGAGGACAGAACAAAACAGCATTGCACAGGTGAAGTTGCAGAGATGTGTGGAATCAAGGTGTAACTGAAGAAGCAACAATACCCCAAAAAGGCAAAGAGCAGGAATTATGTACTTATTTACTGGTGTGAGTTTGAGAAAATTGATGACGGAGATGAAACAATGTACAAAAAAAGTGAGAAAAAGAGAAAAAAAGGAGTCTTAGCAAAGAGTCTCTTTAACACACACACACACACACACCGAATGCAACTTGTCCATGTCCATATGTGCCATCATTCCAATGTAAAATAGCCACAAACTGGAAAAAAGCCGAACTGCTGTGACAGATAGTAGTATAAATACAACTATCTCTCATTAACGTCTTTTCAATCTGTGTAAATTGAGTTAACAGAAGCTTTCACCACAAGGAGTTGTGAAGTTGTAACTTCGGTGAGGTGAATTGTCAGGGGATATGCTAAGAGCACATGCTTGTTTTCATAAAATGAATGATAATTGGCAAGTGTATCGATAATAATAATAAAATATATACATATACACAAACATGTACAAGCAATACAACATATTGCCATATCAGTGTTTTTCGTCCCACCCCTACTGAGGATTATAGAGTGGTAAAAATAGTGTAGTTTCGGGGCTGTTCCTCATGGGCTTTTTTTGTTTTAATTTAGGGAATTCATAATGCTGCAACATGCAATGAGACAACTGACAGTTGTTCTCTGACTTTACTGAACTCTACTGGCCTGCACTGACCTCAGCGCCATCCTACACCTTTGGGATGAATGAGAGCAAATCTCTGCAGCCAGCGTGCAAAATCTGATGGAAAGCCTGAAACCAGAGGAGAGGATGCTAGCAGCACATTGTTTTGGAACGAGATGCTCAACAAGCACAAATCGACATAATGTTAGGGTGTACACTGTCCACATATGTTTAGCCGTGTATTTCGGATAAATAGTCTGATTTACGTCTGTAAACATGACCAGGATTGTGTATTTCCCAACCTTCACCATCTGATCTTCCTGCTGTGATGACCTGATTGTGGCTCCTCTAAACTGTATGGGTCCATATTTTGCTGATCTAAACACAGCTGTTATAATGCAGAATCACACTTTGCCTCTCTGTCTCTCTCAGCGCTATCATCTTCAATTGGACAGGAAAAAGGCTTTGATTTTCTTTTTAATTTGGCTTCTGCTTGGCGCTGGGATGGTTTCCAAAACTCACTTTCTCTCTGTGCGTGTGTGTGTGTGTCTCACACCATCTCTCCTCTTGTCTCCTCCACACCTGTTAGTGCCCCACAGATGTGCTCTTGCTGCGCTGTATATTTGTTCGAACAAACAACACCGTCTCCATCATCAAACCCAGGATGAGCTAAAACAATCAGGCAGCATTTAAGCTGAGCGCAGGCCAGCTGTACTGCCCATTACCTCCATTCACACTCAAACGCACTCGCACTCACACAAACGCTCTTTTGTAGCTCACAGACACACAACGACAGCCAATATGAATATACTGAATATATCCACAAGAGAGTAGTTATTCTTCGTTCCCCGTCACTCATTAAGGTTTGAGCCGTCCCTCGTTTATCTTCCTCTGCTCATCATTAAGCTGCTTTGATCGCACCTTAACGAACGACGCGGTGGCCTCAAACAAAAGAGCGATATTGTGACAGTCACAGTGTTTGTCTCTCGCCTCGTCACAGTCTTTGATTTATTGCTAATGAGGATGAGGGAAGCGTTGATTGTCTAGGAGGAGGACAGCCTCACCTGACAGACACGATCACTGCTGTTTATTTTATTTAACGTGTGGTGAGGGAAGGCTGCAGCTCTGCTGTCTGATTGTTACACAAAACTTCTTCTCGTAACAAGATGGATTTAGCAACAAAAATGAGTTTCTGTACACGTGAAAAACTGGAGGCTGTCGACAATGTCAGCCTTCTTAGTTTAACAGTGTCATCAGGTTTTTACTTATATTAGTTGTTTTAATTCAGAGGTCATGTAGGTTGATTTGCACGATGCTGGCAAGAGATTTCTTTTGTTTTAATGTTCTTATGAGGACTTGTTAAGTCTCTGGGTAGTTGGCCGTTGCTCAACTTTTTGGGGGGTACGTCATACCCTAACTCGTTAGCTTTGAGTGATACTAAACCAGAAGTATTACCTATAGATTTGTTTATAATCATGACATGTAATTAATTTAGTCGTTACTGGACTATTACATTTCTAACTCAGCTGAGGTTGCAATTTGGGATAATTTTATCATCAATTATTCTACTTAATATTCTCTATTAATCATTTAGTCAAAAAAATGTGAAAAAATGCTTGTCACAATGACTTAAGGCCTACATTGATGGCTTCATTTTTTTTTGTCCAACCAGTGCTTGACAACCAGAAGATATTCTTATATCTTAGAAAAAAAAAACAAGAAACAAAAAACAAATTGTCACTATTTAGAGGTGAATTTTTGGCATTTTTGCCTAAATTCAACCTAGACTATTGATCAGTTATCAAAGTTGATTCCTTTTCTGGTGATTGACAATTCAGATAACCATTTCAACTCCATATATCATCATATTCGTAACTATTTTTAGTGTGTGTAAAATCCTATGCAGACCAGGATAGCCGACTTTATTAGTTCATCAGTCTTTATGTTTATGGTGATTTCCCACTCAGCTTGGAGCTAAACTGCACATCATAAGACTTATTACCATTTAGCTTTACTGCTTAGTTTTTGGATGAAAACGTAATTCTCACCTGAAATAATCTCTCTTCCATTTTATATTATACTAGAGTTGATAGTAAACAGATCCAGCACATTTAAGGAGATTATTCCACAAACAGAAAATGAAGAGAAAAATGGGTAGAGAGTGCAGTGCTGCTGATTAGCTGCAGATCAGCCAGAGTCTGTTGAAGAAACCGTGTTGTTAATGTTAAAACCATCTGCTCTGCAGACCAATTTTTTGATATTTAAAAAATACTGAGAAATGTCTGGATATTTCTGCGACAATGAAAACTAAAATCAAGAGTAATAATGCTTAAACAGACTAGCTACCGAGGCTTACCTATCAGACCTACTGGACACGTGGTTGTAGGTGAATTTACCAACTGGAGACCAGGCTAATTTTTTCTGATATGAGGTTGACTTGGTGTTACAGACCTGCAGGCATCCGCTGGCAGTGGGAACTCTTCTAAATTAGATATTGGTGTATTTAAAGGAAAAAAAAAACTGGCTGTATGTGTTACAGCGGTGTGGAGATGTGGACAGCATGACACGGTGTACTTCATCAATTACCTGCAGGTCCTAACCTGTGGTGCTAAGATGACCTACAGGCCTGAGAGGTTAATAAACTATCTCAGCTCTGTGAGACTGACAACTGCAGGCACACACACACGCACGAATGCACACAGGCGCACAAACACACACGCAGAAATAGGCAGACTGATGGTTTTCTCTCTTCAGCCACTCCTCTCTTTTCCCTCTTTTTTCTGTTTTTGTCCTTGGATTCCAGCATCTCCGTCTATCTCTGCTCCTACATCACATTTCATACTGGAGGAGGTAGAAAACTGTGTGTGTGTCTGTTGTGTATCATTCCTCATGCGAAGCCTTGGCGAAACTATCAGTGTTATCTGCTAACTTTACCACCTGTATTAAATTGAAGGCAGTGATGTGGAAGAGTCTCCCCTCCTTCTCTCTCTCTCCCCCTTCCATTCATTATTCTCTACCCTCCCCTTTTCCCCCCTCTTTTTGTCTATTTCCCTCATCCCATTTACCCCACCCTTTGCCTCTCTCTTTCACTCTCCTTCTGTATCATCCTCCTATTAAAGAGTATGTGTGTGTGTGTGTGTGTGTGTGTGTGTGTGTGTGTGTGAGGCAGTCAGCGAGGTTCGGGGGTTATAGATGCCCATGAATGAGGAGATCTGCTGTCCATGCAGCCCATCTGGGTGGTCACCGAAGATTTAACAGTACAGCGTACACCATTTTTCTAGGTTTTACAGGCTGCAGGCCATTCATTTACTGCTAACAAAGTCTTGAATTCATGTGATTAGTCATACTGTGTAACAGGGGTCATCAACTTAAATATATAATATGAAGAGTTGTGTACTTAGATTATCCCAAATATTTCCAGCAATGCTCAAAATCAGAGAAATCCACAAGTTTCCTCAAGGTAACATAAGGTAAGAGTGAGAGAGTGAAGAGGGAAGTTGTTGAATAAGACGAAACGTAACATCACTAAAACTTTAAATCATTACCTCATCTGTGAACATTTCTGCCTGAGTCACGTTAAATAGATTTTCATCAGCACCACCAGCAAAGCGAACTTTCACCTCTGTTGCTCGCACAAGTTTAACGACAGGTGTCGGATCATTTCCATTTATATGTGTTACCTGTGTGTTTATTCACCCCAAACAGCCGGATTACATTACTGTAATCTGCGGTTCTACGTTCATGAAGTAAAGTGCAGTCAACGTTACAGAGCATAAAGTACCCGCAATGCAGTCGGGTTTTGTGTCTACTATTAATCTCTACATTAAAAAGTCATCTCTGAGCTCTCCTCCCTTCGGTAAATGGCTCCAGATCAGAGCAGGAGACGATGTGACTTCGGGTGTTAATTCCTCCAGAAGGTCTGGCTCTGCACTTGACTCTGTCCTCCAGAGCTGGCCGGCTCTGAACCACAACAATCAGCGAACGTCTTTTGTTCCGTTTTAATAGAGAGAACCCTAGTGGCAAAAGTTACATGCTGTCTGTTTAAGCAAAATCTCTTTACACCCTGTGAATAGAAAGCAGAACAAAGTGACTGATACTTGATAAGATATTACAGTATCACTTGGTCAGTGCTATCAAATATTAGTCACCAATACTGCCCTGATTTCTCGATATTCAAAATAGATTTTTTGCAGTTTTCTCAATGTTGTTTTCTCCATTTGCATCCACTGACAAACTTCCTGCGAAATCCTAGCCAAAAGTGTAAAAGGAAGATATAAAGACAATAATATAAAACCCACAGAAGTCAACAAGTGTGTGTGTGTGTTTGTGTGTGTGTGTGTAGTCATCTATTTAGCTACAACACTGTAAGTAAACACGTTTATTAACATAGTCGTGCATATACACTCTCTCTCTCTCTCTCTCTCTCTCTCTCTCACACACCCACACACACACACACTAGTTGAGCGTGTTGTTCCCATGCAACAGTGCAGAGTGGATCAGTAGCAGAGCAGAAAGATTTGATTTGGGTGTGTGTGTGTGTGTGTGTTGCGCCTGCTGTGATAGAGCATGTACCATGACTCTATAGAAATCTATCTCCCTCAGTAGATTTCACCCCTCACTTCATTTCCTTAATGACTAAAACAGCACCCCTCCTCTCTCTTTTTGTGTGTAAGCCAGAGCTGTGGAGCGCGCACACACACACACACACACACACACACACTCACACACACACACACACAGGAGCATGCATGCTTCTGTTTCTTAGAGAGTCGAATATGGAAGCACGTTAGCCCAGATTTGAAAAACGCCATTAAACATTTGGGTGGAATATAAAATGTCATATGGATAAATGCTCATGGTAGACGTTCTTCTAGTTCTATTTTGAGGAGTACAAAGGCTCGACTCTTGTGTATTGCTGCCACCCACTGTATGTATGTCTGTCACTATACATTGTTAAATTTAAGATTCAGGTTCAGAGGGTTGCAGAAAGCTGCTCAGTTCCTTAACTTGTAAGAGGGAAGCTTTGACACATCCAAAAGAGCATTGTTCAGCTGCATTTGTGTTATTTGGAAAGAGCAGACTCACCAAATGTAGACTGTGGGTATAAGTCAGCCGTTGACCGCCTATTTCAGTCAGCATTCTCCTCCCATCTACTATCTGTGTGTAACGATTTTCAAAATCCCCATCCGTACCCAAATCAACAACAACCACTGAGCTAGAAAACTGCGCTGAGAATGGCAGGTTACCCTAACACTAACCTAGTCCCGAATGGTGCAAGGCTAAACAAGCTAGCAACCGTTGCCTTTACTTTTGCTGGGTTCGATCAATTTCAATGCCAGGGCTCACCTCACCACATACAAATCGCTCCCCCCGACACTATTTTGCAGGGACGCTGGCTCATTTGTAATTCTTTAAACCAATCGCAATCAGAGCATTTTGACATGATAATGTGTGTATACTGGCCCAACATACTAGAGCAGACTTTCATGTCTTTGTACAACCAATATCCAATCAATAGTCATCAATAGTCTTCAATAGTCATCAATTTCTCCCAAATGTCACATTCAATCTGTGCACTGTACTGTACGTCCTAATCAGGTGTTTGACCTAAAGTGTCACAACAGCAACGGGGCTAATACAAGCAGGGAATCCTCATCTTTCTTCCTCTGCTGAGGTTTCAGCTTCTTTTTCTTTTTTTTTCTCTTTGAAATACACATAACTAATAGGTGAATCTTCAGTGGAAACACTTGAGAAAGTTTCTCTTTAGTCTTTAAAATAGCTTTTGTCAAGGAGCTCCTTGATCGAGTTTCCTCCCATTACAGCTGTCTGCATGTATCTGCCCTCTATACGTAGAGTGTGTATGTGGCTTTTTGGGAGGGTGGGGGTAGGTAGGTGGTATTTGGGCTGCATATATAGATATATACCCACAGTCACCACACAGAGAGGGAGAGAAGGAGCGATAGGGGTGAAATCTATTGAAGTGGTTCTGTAAAATAGACTTTGTTCAGGTAGTCACTTTGTTTTCATGCTGATAATATTCATTTAGGGAGGGAGATCCCTTTTCCTTTTCTTCTCTGCTCCTCTTCCTCATCTTGCTCTCCCTGGTTTAGCTCCTGGCCGCGGGATTAGCTGCCAGAGAAAATGCAGGGTAAAATTAGCCTCCGGCTGTCCTCGAGGGCCGCGACCATTGATTTTCTGCCACAGATGGAGAGAAAACGCCGGTGCTTAATGTTCTTAATACCACCACAGAGGAGGATTTTTTTTTTATTGCTTTGGTTTTTGTTTAGCTGCTTTCTTTTTAGATTCCTATGGCCTTGTATGGAGCTATACATAAATTATTCCTTTTATTTTGAGACAAATTCAAATGTATTGTAACACACTATTGAGAAATATCCCTAATTATATTCATAGGTTAGTTTGCCCCCAAAGTTAGTTGAAACAGTAAAAAGTGCAATCAAAATGTTCCTAACTCCGTTCCCACATTAGACATGTATAAGTAGGACGAGTTTGCTAATGCTACATAACTGAAATTGTGTTCAGCAACAGTTTGGACTCACAGTTAAATAATTTTCCCAGAAAGTGCTTGGATGATCCTTCCCAAGACCTGGTGCAGCAGAAAGCTGGAACAACAGGAGCTCTCCTGCTGTGTGTTTGTGGGTCACATTGGACTTCCCATTCACACTTGGTAGAGCAGATAATTGTCATCTTAAGGTGAACGTCTTGCTTAGATGCACTAAGATTTCATGTGTCAATGGTTTGCCAGTGTGTTGGAGGTCCAGCTGATTGTCAAACTTCAATACTTTTTGGCACCCTCCAAAATGTGTCCATCACATTGAGTACTAACAATGCAAAAAAACGAAACCTGGCACTGAGGATTTGTCAGATTTGTAATGTTCTTCAACACAAATACCAGAATAAACCACTGATAGGATGAGCATCTCTCTATGTTGCAATTTTGCTTTTCTTTAGGTTCAATTCTTTTTCAAATAAATCATTCAAATCATTTTCAATTTTGTCTTGTGACAACGCTGTGTTTATTCTCTAGGTTAAGGCACAAAACACACTTGGGTTAGGAAAAGATCATATTTCTGCTTTAAACACTTGTTTTGGTTGCCACAGACACAGCTGGACTTTCCATCAAAAATACCTTTTTTTTTGTCACAGCAAACTCAGTGTCACACGAAGGATCATGCTGCGTTCCTTCATCAAACATATCCAGTGGTTTCACACTTACAAATGTTGAATTGCTGTCTCGGTGTGCAGTCACCAGCTTGCCAGCCTTGTTGCATTTAACCACCATGCCCTCCACCTCCAACCATGAAATTGAAATTTAGATCATAAACATGAAATGTGAACATGATATGACATGTTCTGTTAAAATGTCAATATGGTATGTAGCCTGTGACACATACAAAGGTTATGTATCTGTGGTTTGCAGAAATGTTCGACTGATGAAATTCTTGCTTAATCTTTGATCAGACAGATTTCGATTCAAGCAGAATTTGAGTGAATTTCACTCTGGGATTGTGGCACTTCAAAAGCAGTCACACACCAAGAAAATCTTCGACTACCTACCTAGTAGTTGAAGGTATTAATGTCGACTACATGCACCCCTGATTCTCACATATACACACAACACCACAACTAGTTTTTCTTCATATTAAGATTATCTCTCCACACATTTTCCATATTACTGACCTATGGGAGTAATGTTATGTGAATAATTGCTTTGAGACAAACCACCTGATTTTCTCCTGCCTAGTCTTGGAGCATCTGTAGCTTATGTGAAAACCAGTGCATATGTCTGTTTGTTTCAGTTTCTTGCGAGCAGCTTAATTATTCCGGTGTTGGGCTTGTGAAGGCATACCTGGTTTATTACTCTCACCAGACATACATGCGCCGCAGAATGGGAGGCTTCAGTTAAAACTATCGATTACTGATTAATGTCTTGAAGGTATTGAACTCCTTCACAGTTAAGCTCAGTTATGAGGACAGTTTAGTGACTCTGTGGTCTCCTGGGAGCGGTAGATTACTCATCTGGCTTCCTATGTGAATTGGCTTGTTAGGTGACCAATATGGCCACCACCGTAGAAGGTTAGTTTAGAGAGCTGTGGACCCTACAGTGGGTCATGCACCTCATACTTTGATGAGGGGATGGGTGACATTAAGCCTAATTTCGATGGCCCAAAGCAAGGAGTATGGACAAGCGCTAGACATCCAAATGTAGCATCACTTTTAACAGAAATTCCAATAAGTCAGCTAAAAGAAATACAAATTAAAGTGTGTTTCCATACTCCTCTACTATTATGCAAATATTAGGAATTGAATGCATCGCGATAAACAGCTGGTGGCTCTAATACTCTGGTCCAGGCTGTTCTCATCAGAAAAATAAAGGTTGACTTTTACAACACATATTTACATCTCGTTAGGTGGGGGCCTCTAAAGGAGGAATTCAAGCAAAGTAGTTTGTAAAGTAGCAAGTCTGCATAGAAAGGAGGATGGTTGGGTCAAACAAGCAGAGGACGTTTACCCAGTAGTCAGCTGTTCATGTCCAGTATGAAAGCATCAGTCATTGTTGGATATGTCACGTACGTTACATAACTGAAGTTATGTATGTTCATAACTCAAGTAACATAGCTATTTTCAGCCAAGCCACAACGTTTCCCTAAAGCTTACCGAGTAGTTTCTTGCCTAAAAACTGTGATCTCTACAATTGTCCTTTAAAGTAGATTGGGGGCGATTTTAGATTGTTACTGATCAGATCGCCCACCCCTAAGGGGAAGCTTGAGTGACAAATAAGTCACATGGTTTGTAATGATTTATTAAGCGTTTCTATTGCATATTGGTGCATTTTCTTCTCGGTGATACACCAGTTTTCCAACTCAGCCAAACATTTTTACAATTCCTGTCTTGTGGTAAAAGGTCCCAGTCAGTGTGCAAAATACCCGTCAATATTCGGGGGGTCCCCATCTCCCGATTGCTGGCAATACCGATCTAAATTTTCTCAACATGCAGTAGGCCTATAACATTACAATATTTCATGGATGCAAGCCAAGACAATCAGTCTATAGCCTACATGACAACACACACACGCACACACTTAACAATTTTTGACAATCCAATATGCTATAGTATTCGTAAAGCAACACTGAGATAGGAGGTTGCATTGGCTAAAGTTGTTTGGATGCACGTTGTTTTATAACAAGGAGAGGAAGTTGTGCATTACAATGCAGACACGACAGTAATTGGCACCAATCTGGCTCGATTACAAGAGCAATCAACTGAATAAATGCCAGGTATAGCCTATCGGAGACTGACACGCAATCAGTGCACTTGCAAATGAGAGCCTGCAGTATGACCGATCGTGTGACATTATTTAACCATCCATCTACAGCAAATACGATCAGACAGATACATCATTGAACACACACACAAAGCACATTTGCCTAACCTTGCAAACAGGCCATCTCTCAAATTGAAAAAAGCACCACGGCGGATGCTGACAGACAGCCTACAACAAGCCAAACAGCACCACGGCGGGTGCTGACAGACAGACAGCCTACAACAAGCCAAACAGCACCACGGCGGGTGCTCTCTCTAAGACCACAACCAACCACAAGGCCTACATAACTTGCGGTCTTTCCATTCGCCCACCTGCTTGTTGTCCAACCAGCCGGCAGGTCACCTGTGCTAGCAGCAGTAGCAGCTAACGTTACCTCAGCACCTGCTGCGTCTTCGGAGCACTCGGCCTCAACTTCACGTTGTTCTTCTGGGGAGTCACTGGGTGGGAGAGGACCCTCTGTTCTGGTAGCGAGTGGGCCCACTGTGCTAGCTGCACCGGCATCGTCTTTCGGTGCCTCTTCATCTCTGAGTGCTGCCTTTTTGGATGTGAGCCCAAAGTGTGTGAGTGATACACTCTGGTTTAGCTTTCGCTTGTTAGCCATTTTTAGCATGACTTCTCAGCGTTATGTCTTTCTTCTGTTTGGCGCACATGGCTGGCTCCGCTTGGCAACAAATACAACATATTTGTGAATAAATGTTTTGGATTCTGAATACTGGACATGGTGAGCTTAAAAACATTTTAGTGACCATTAGTGACAATAAAATATTTTATTTTTTTGACAAAATTTGAGACCCCCTTCAAATTTTGGCTTTCAGGGGGTCTCATGGGTTAATCAGGGGGGTCGAGCCCCCCCGGACCCCTCCGTATTTCGCACACTGGTCCCAGTACATTTGTAACGGGGTACTGATAGTCTTCTTAAACTACAACAAAGAGCAAAGATCTGTATGATCTTGTGGTTCTCTGAGTGAAGATACCATGGAAACACTCAGAGGTAGTCTCCTCAAGAACCACTGTTACATACTTTATGTACCTTCCT
The DNA here is from genome assembly GCF_040436345.1 of Pagrus major. Lineage (NCBI taxonomy): Eukaryota > Metazoa > Chordata > Actinopteri > Spariformes > Sparidae > Pagrus > Pagrus major. The sequence goes on along the minus strand of NC_133225.1, from coordinate 28,530,559 downwards.
CTCAGTATGGGAAGAAAATAAGAAAGCGAATGAAATAAAAATGTTGACAGGACATTTTTTCCTTTTGTGTTACGTGAAATTATACATTTTCTCATTAATTTTACATGGATTTGTTTGCACATCCTGAGTAAACAAGACCATTATGATTACAAAAAGCAGTTAAATTCTGTCAATTGACTTGAGGAATGAACACAATTCAAACTTATGTCATTAATTAAACTTGTGCTGAATGGTCTATACAAATATTTAGGATGTAAACAGCCTGCATTTGTGCTTATATTCATGTCATTGAAAAGATGTTTAGGACCGACATATGCCTGCTTCAAGATTGTGTGTGTGCCAGGGTCTGAAACTATTAGATGGGAGAATAGTTATTTGTTCTCACTTCAACAAATTACGGTGGTTAGATGACGGTTTGTCCTTGCATAATAAATGTATTTCTTTGTATACCGCTGGTTACATTATGTTTTCTGAAGTCCAACATTAATTAGACTTGTACCACAACAGTGTAGAAGTGAGACTTATTGATATTTATAAAGCAAATGCAATAGTTATTGATCAAGTCTTTGTTTGTTTATGTCCATCATTTTATATTCAGCTTGGCAGAATCTGAATGCAAGGAGGACAAAGTCATAACAAGTAAAAGCTTTTGTATTTAATTGGGTCCAGACGAACTTTTCTCATTGGTATCGGTACATTCATTAGTGTTGTAAGTACATGCACACGCTGTATGTAAAACTCTGTCTGAGTCAGAGAGGTTTAAATCTCTTTCTTTTTTCCTCTCAGTCTTCCAGTTTTCCACTTTGGATAATCTCTGCTCTTTCTCTCCCTCTCCAGCCCTTACCATCACCCACCCCTCCTCTCCCTCCAGTCGTGTCATCCTGTCCGTACCCCACCTATCTGTTCGGCTACATCTCCAAGATGCTGTAATTTCCTTGGCCCGGCTTGATGTTTATTGTGAGGCTGAAATTGAAAATGGCCTGTAATGGAGCGAGCCTCGCAGCCCCGGGACCAATTCACAATCTAAATGACTTGCTCCTTTTCAATGGCATCGACTGGAGGGCTCTTTGTGCTGCCTCGTACCTAATCAACCTCCGGTGTGACCCCCAGCTCTCGGGGGCCGCTGTCGGATTAATGATAAAATCATTGGTTCAAACAATTATTCGACCTGAAATGGCTGGCCATTTTATTCTGAAAATTAAAGAATGTGAAATTAATTTTTTTTCGGCACCGTGTTGTAGCAGCGCCACTTATGGCTGAACTCTGCCCCCTAAACTCTTGATTTCATATGAAAGAGTGCTTTTACTTTATCTAGTTTCTCTTTTAGCTTTTTTTCATATCCCGTTTCTGCGTGCGTTGTTGCAAATAGCTTCCCCGGTGTCAGAGTGGCAAGGCTTCTGCTATGTGCTTGTCTTTCTGTCCTTCCATCCGCCTGTCGGTCTAATTTTCTTTTTATCTGTCTGCTAACCAATCTGTCTGCCTGCCTGTCTGCCTGCATGTTGGACTGTGTGTTATGCTCAATAAATAATTGCATTTGTTTTTTATTCAACAAAAATATCAGATACAATGCATTGAAACAGGGAGTCTTGAAAAGTCTTAAAATGTCTTAAAAATTCTTCATTGCCACAAACATTTTATATTATTTCATTAATCCATCTTTTCATTTCCAAATTTCTAATGTTGCAAATCTTTTAAACCAACCACTGAACCTCACACTGTCTTTCACTGCAGTGCTTCAATTTTGAAAAGATGATTTGCCCAAAAACAGTTCTTAAATTTGGTTAAAAAATATCTTCATAAAAAGCACAATGACATGACATAAAAAATAATAAAATCATTCAGTTTAAGTGTCACCATTAGACACCATATACAAATATCAATAAGAATAAATTAAACGTATTCAAATAAAGAAAAATATATATTCATTATATTGTTACCAGGTCAAAGACAACCACAGTGAGGTATTTCAAACTGTTTAATATATATAATATTTTTCTCTTTTTCACTAGCCTCCAGGTGCTGCTCATACACTTGCTGCCATTAGATATAGTTCTACTGCTCACTGAACCAACAGCCTTATTCTGCTCATCCAAATACCTGCCTTTACAGGCTGTTGTCTTGCACCTCAACCTCTTGGGGGCACTCTGTCCGGGTCCAGTTTTGCTAAAGAAGTCTCCCTCCCTTCAGTAGAATAAGGAGGAGTGTTGCTGGGGGTCTGAGGTGAGGAGTTATTAAAATCAGTATATTAACCTATAGAATAGTATCATAATGTACAAAACCTGCCATTGAACAAAAAACCTGTTTGTTACTCTAATCGTACCTGCCTTTGCCTCCCAGCTTCAACCTAACTTTATTGTCTCTGAGGGGAAATTTGTCTGGGAACCATATGAAACATAGAACACACAGCAACTTTTAAAGATACAATAAAAATCTGTAAAATAAATTATTAAACTGGTGGCTGTAAGTTGTTGTTTGAGTCCAGACTTGTTGGAAACAATGACCTGAAAATAGGAGGGTTAGGGTTAGTAATATTTATCTCCATCAGTGAAGCAGTCTGTCCGTCCATTCTCTGGATCAGATTTGTCTAAATTTTCTTGGGCCTTTCCCATCAGTTAGTGTTACTCTAAAAATATTAATTTATGCTACAATAACTGCTATAAAATGGGACACCACTCATGACACATACACACATTCAGAGGCTCAATAGAAACCATGTTTAAAGCCTGCTGTTAAGGAATAGATGACCTTAATTTTTCTGTATCTTATTTTCTTTAATGGTGGATTTCATCTAAGTAAATGCCCCCCAGTGTCTGTCTTTCTTTCCTGAGCTATTCCCAAGGTGTTAAGTTGATGCTGAAAACTCTCCTTTTGGATGGAGAAGAAAGGCTTAAAGGTCCAGTGTGTAGGATTAGGGGGAAGCTATTGGAAGAAATGGAATACAATATTTATAATTATGTTTTATTAGTGTATAATAACCTGAAAGTAAGAATGTGAATTGTGTTTTTATTAGCTTAGAATGAGTCTTTCATATCTACAGAGGGAGAAGGTCCTCTTCTACAGAGTCTGCCATGTTTCTACAAAGGGTGTAACAGTACAAGATTTTCACAGTACGATTAACATCTCAGGAAATATCACAGTTTTGCTGTATCACAGTATACGGTATGACACAGTTATTATAATTATTATGATCAGCTACAATGACCCTGAATGGAATACATAATCTGAAGGTTTTTGGGTTGAACAAACACCTTATATGAAACTGGATATAAACTTGATATTTATTTATTTTTTGTTTGTAATACTTACATGTTAGAAACATACTTGTTAGATTTCAATACTGTAGATAAGCAAATGTACACGGCATAATAACTGGCAATTGTCATTCTAAAGTATACCTTGAAAACTGTATACAACCGTTTCTCCAGTATAGCCGAGAACAGACAAACCAGAACAATGGCTCTAGAGAGGGATATTTTTATGTTACCTGAAGGCCACAGTCGGTTCGCCTACACGCTTAAGGGGTGGAGTATTCAGTTGAGCATGTCCTCATTATAAAAATGACCATATAGTTGAAAATGGAACCAGATTATTACGTCCCATATTTATGTTTTCAGATGGCGACCTCTAGTGGCACTAGTGATTACACAGCTGCAAAGGAGGAAGTGAGGAGAAGTAGTATAAAGAGTGAAAAGTCCTTATAGGGAGGAGGTCAGGGAAACAAGAAATGGACTTTCACCCAGAAGACTGCTGCTCGTGTCCAGTGTGAAACCAGGAATCAACAGTGAGTTAATTTAACCTACAAATGTAGTTAAGTTATGTCACATACATAAAGTAACCAAAGTTACAGAGGTACCATTGTTATTTTAACCCATACCGCACTGTTTTCTAACCCTAACCAAGTAGTTATGTTGCCCAAATCTAACCAAACTGTGACCATATGATAAAGGTTTGGCACGTGTGTCACTGTCGTGTCCAGTAGTATTTGGTATGAAGATGTGTTGATTCAGTTAGTTGCAGTTTGGACACTCACCTTTAGATGCCTCTAAATCCTAAACACTGGTCCTTTAAGTGTGAGTATTGAGTGTGAAGCTATTATTTGGACCACGATGACATTTCACTTGACAAGGTTAACAAAGGTTGAAGATGGGGGTGAAGAAATGGGTTTCAGCATGAATGCATTCACCTGTTATCCCTGTGTCTGCCTGGAGATCTGTCCTGGGCGTTTCCCCTCCTTTTAGTGACTCCAAACACGGTAAGCAAGTCCCCAAGATGGATGGATTATAGATCGGCTGCCCGTGTGCGTCTCTGATGAGCCCTGCTGTGTGCCTGTGTCCATCAAACACCACTTGATTACTGGCTGTGTATTTATCATCATCATCGTCATCATCATCATTATCATTATCAGCCTGCACCCCTCTCTTAAGTCTGAGACAATGGGCTCTCCTAAAAGGCTCTTATTGAACTGGAGCTCAGTAGCCTTTGCAGCCTCAGTCGGTCCTACTGTAGTCCTCCTCAGCAGCCTGCAGTGTGGCTAGGTAATTACCCAGGGATTGATTCCTCTAACAGAGACCATTTCTTCACCTCCCGCAGAATCACTAAGAGGCTTATAATAAGCCCTGCTCACCTCCATAGCTTCCTAGCTAATGTCTTGGCGAGCCAGAGCCTCTATTGACTTGTTGATGGAGATGCTGGAGCTGTGCTAAAGGCAGCAGAGCGAGGGGTGGAGACTCTCTTCACTGTAGAGACTTGATTTCATCACACCTAAGATCATATATATATGTGCCAGGGAGATTTCTCTCAGAGACATCAATGGAAGATTTTTCTGGACTTAAAACAATCCTGGACCTTTGGCCCTGATGCTCAGAATTAGCTTATGATGTTGGTGGCTGTGGGACAGTGGTGAGAAATAACTCTGTTTTTGTGTTTGAAATGGCAGCTGAACTCAAAAAGTTTGAATCCTGTGTTGTTTGTGAAGTTTCAGGGTATCAGAAGTCAGTCAGATGACCATAAAGACCAGAAAGTTTGGCTCACATCATGCTCCTTTAAACAAAACCGCCTTCATGGCTTTGCTAATTATCATTCTGAGGACGCAGCAATTTGTTACTTCCAATCTGCCAGTCAGCAGCGGGGCATGAAGAGGGCCGAGAGCCAGAGAACAGAGGCTTTCATTCATTCAGTGGAAGCAGGAGCCACTAACAGAGGAGAGAGTGTTGGTGTGTGTGTGTGTGTGTGTGTGTGTGTGTGAGTGTCCACTAGAGATAAAGGTATCTTCTTGTAAATCTTCATCACTCATATTATTCAGTTGTTAGTCATTCAACTATTGTAACACAGTTCAAGGCTGCAACCAATGTTGTTTTCCTCATAATTTTGCTAATTTGAATAATAAATTAATTGATACACTGTTTGGTCTATGAACAACCACAAAATAGTAAAATAATGTCCTTCACAGTCTCCTAAAGCCCAAGTTGAAGTCGTCAGATTATTTGCTTTTCTGGCCAACACTTCATTCTCTTTTTGAACCAAACTGTACACTGTGGGGCAGTAAAATGCCATGTCAGGCTAGTAAATCTAGCAACCCACTTGCCCGATCAGGCAACTGTGAAAAAAGAAAAAACACATTGTTTTTTTTTTTTCCAGAAATGATGATTGAAGTAGCAAAGGAGTGAGCCATCTTGCCTCCTCCTCATGTCTATTGAGAGTTTCACATGCGTACATTTCTTTCTTTCTTTCTTTCTTTGCTTGCTTGCTTTCATCTCTTTAAGGAAGAGCAGAACATGTGCTGACCTACATTTCTTTTTTTATGACGTCAACAAACACCTGAACTACTACTATCTCCATAAAAAAAATGAACACTCAGGAAAAATTCTTCTGTTTAATTTCTCACTCTTAGATTGCTAAATGTAAATGTTCGGCACATCCATACAAGCTCTTTTCAAGTGTGTTTTCATTCGTGCCTTTGCTGCCCTGCCATCTCCTGAAAGGTAGACATTTTTGCCAACATGCCCAATTTTGTGGACACAGTGCAAACTGCTGACCATCAGTTTGTTTGTGTGTGTTGTGATGAATATGACTGAGCACAAACATACTCTCCCACAGGAAAAAAAAGACCTGTTAACTGCAATAAGAGTTTTCCAATTGGATGGGACTCACATTTTCAAGAGAATTTCTCTCACTACTTAAGAGTTTGCGAACCCTTTGTGGAAGCTTTAAGTGACAAACTTTGGCAAGAAGGTAGTCGACTGCAATTAGTCACTGAAGTCTCTCAGACATCCTCACTTTCTGTAACGACTGCTCCGTCCCCTCCCTCCCTGTTTTTCTTCGCTGTTTCTCACCCGTCCCACCTACCCAACTGGGACAAACATTTCCCTAATGAGGGGGTCGGTTGGGAAAGCTGTGGGGAGTGGAGCGTGGATGTGACCTCTGGCATAGTTGGACACTTATTATTCATGGGAAGGGGCCCTGTCTGTGTAAATGTGTGTGTTTGTACTAACACACATTTAAAAGTCTTGCTGTGATGCTGCATTTACTGTGTGACAAAATTGAGTCATATTCATGTTTAGGTTTATTGATGCTTGGATGCAGGAGTGCTACTCAGCTGTTTTTTGAGTGGGTTGAAACTGGCAGGGAGCGTGTGTGTGTGTGTGTGTGTGTGTGTGTGTGTGTGTGTGTGTGTGTATGTGTGTGCGTGCAGTTTCTAAGGCAGCTCTGTCTCTCTCTCTGACTGAAGCACATTGTTCCAGATCAAGGGATGGGAATGGGGCCTTTGGCAGCAGGAAAAGATGTACACACACACACCAAACACACACAGACACACACTAAAGACTCACATATACAGTATGAACAAGAGGAACAACTCATCGTGACACATCCCTGCATCTATTAATAGTACGTGACAGTCCAGTCAGCAGCAGTGTTTGTAGAAAACCCCAGATTTTCTGACTCACACTCTCTGTGCTCCACTGTCTGCTGTTAAAATGTAAGTGTCTTGTGGCTCAGGAGCACTTGGGTAGATCCCAAAGGCCCCAACTCTTCACCATGGATTCAATTAATTTTCACTTGATGTTTTTATAGGTTTCCTATTCATATATAATATTGCAGTTATAATTCAGAATGTATACAAATATGCTACTGTGCAAGATTGTAATTGTAATGTACTTACAGTGTTTCCCACAGAATGGCTGTGTACCTGTGGCATGGGTTGTGGTCAGTATGTGATGACCTGAGAATGAGGCTCAAAAATCGACTATCTTTCTTCAGAATTGAAGTTTGCCTACGATGTGTTTTGGATGTTTCACCCCTGATTCCCTTTTTTATGAGATGGAAGTATTTTGGCTTTGGTTTCCCCAATCTTCAGTCGTCACTGACAGGTGCAGTGTTGCTATGGACACCACAATCATTAAGTCTTAGGCACTGTAGAGATTTTAAAGCTGTCAAGCAATAATGGCTGGAGTTGGGGTTTCTGTGTGTGTGTGTGTGTGTGTGTGTGTGTGTGTGTGTGTGTGTGTGTGTGTGTGTGTGTGTGTGGAGCCATGGGACAGTAGTAGTTTCGGCCTCCCACCTCGTCACATGGTGGAGGACGGGTCAGCTGTGGGTGGCCTGTGTAAAGGTCAGCTGGCTTAGCAAGCAACCAGGAGGTCTGAGTGTGTGTGTGTCGGTGTGTGTGTGTGTGTGTGTGTGTGTGTGTGTGTGTGTGTGTGTGCGCGTTTGATCAGACCATTCTCTATGTGTGTTTATGTGTATGTGTCAGACTTGGAAGACAGTGCTTCCTTTCTACTCCTGAGGCTGCAGTGGCTTCTGGGTAATGGCTGACTCAACTTTGTGTCCCAGACACCATTGAATAACACACATACATACACACACACACACACACACACACACTTCCCTTCCCGTAAACCTTCTCCCGCGACTACCACGACCACCGCCATGGCAGAACATTCGGCGTTTCCACGGAGATTTCTCTGTGTTTTAATGGCAGCCCCGCTGACCTGTGACATCATCAGGGGAGCTGACAGTTGATTGGTGCTCCGGTTAGCATGACGCATGATGAGACGGGCGGCCGTTAACTAGCAGGGGCAGGGCTGGGTCATTAACTGTGGGGATGACAAAGTAAAGTGGAATGACAGGAAATTAAAGACGACAAAGAAAAGAAAAAACAAAAAGTCAGGAGAAACCTCCACTTGTTAAAGATCTGAAATTTAAGAATCAACATAAAATGAAAAATAATTGGCTGTAATGTTCATGCAGCTTCTAAAATCATTGTTAATCATAAGTTAATTGGTTTATTCCATTTTAATCAGTGCTACTTAGATAAGAGTGAAACATCAATAACATTACAGTCCTTCAACAGAAGCCAAACAAAGTGGTTGTTAAATGATACAGACATTTAACGACTGTGTGGATGGTTTTATGGGTCACACATTAATATTGTTAATTAGTGGTCATAGATTTATGTTGCAGCAGCATCATATAGAACTACTTCCTTCACACATAAAAACACCCAATGCAAGAAATGACATTTCCACAGTTTTATGCCACAGACTAAAACCTTCCCTCCGTCTTCTCCCATTGTTTGCTGCTTACCTCACACCAGTCCTTGATTTTGCTGGGCTGAAGTGGAGCTGCAGTAGAGGCATGTGTTTGAACTGGTGAGCTGAAGCAGCCTGAAGTGTTCCTTTTTAAAGTTATTTTGAAAAAGTGGCGTTCAAGTGATGCTGCCGAGGTAGAGGTTGTAAGAGACATGGAAATCTACACTTTACATGAGTTTGAAGAGCCAAGATGCACTTACAGTGTAGTTTGATATTTTGGACAGCTGTGAGAAGGTCAGAGCTGTGCCTCAGCAGGTTAACAGTTCTCTTTTTTTTTTTTTTATCTGTGCTCAGATAAAATGAACCTGTGACTTCCTGTAAGCTGAACTGGTCAAACGAGTCCCCACACATCCTGGGAAACCTTCACTATAGGTTTTTGGTTACTGAAAAGACCTCAACAGTGACGAATAACTGGAACTGGAAAATGATTAGATTTTTCTCAATATATACAATATACACTACACAGACCAGCACATCCTCATACCTGAATGACTTAAAAGCTCGATTGCCAGTGATGACATGTATCACCATTACCAAAGCTGCATGACCCCTGCTGCGTACCACCAACACATGTACCGAAACTTTGTCGTATAGTCGCACTTTGGTTAGGTTTAGAAAATATTGTGGTTTGGCTTAATTTATAACATTAACCATATGTCACACATGTCACTTCAGTTAAATAACATTCATGATGTAACGTAACAACGTTAGTAAGTTAAAGTAACTCACCGTTGACTTTTGGTTTCACACTGGATACAAACACCCGTCTCCTGGGTGAAGTCCTACGCTTGTTTGACCCAACCATCCATCCTGGACCTCCTTCCTATGCAGACTTGTCGCTCTTTATACTACTTTGCATACCTTCCTCCTTTGCTGTTGTAGTAATTACTTCAGTCAGCAGAGGGCACCACCTAACAACATGTGTAAATATGAGTTGTAATAAGCTGCTTTCACAGTCAACCTATAAGGTTGTGTGTTTCATTTTTTGGGCTGAGTTTACCCCAAAAAATGAAAACACACAAGCTAAACTCAACTTCAGTATTTTCATATCTGATCAACTTAAATGAAATATGTCAAATATAAACATACATCATACACAACTTGAATACCATTGCTCTCGATCGAGTCCCTTTATTGCGTTTATCTTTTATCTATAGTATATATCTATCTATATTCCCAACTGAAACTTCCACTGGGTACAATACAATCCTTTACACTCTGACCACACCGATTGTTTAGTCTTATGTCACATAATTGTCCAACTGTCCTACTCTCAGTCAAGATTGGTTTGTAAGCAGGATTACACAAAAACTACTGAATGGATTACCAGGAAACTTGAATGGAGGATGGGCCTTGGTCGGACCCCATAAAATTTTGGTGCGGATCTGGGAGTCTTATCTCACTTTCTTTAACATTGCGAGATAGGACGTTTTAAAAAATATATATTTTCATTAATTTCTCAGAGAATAAGGCTGGATCTTGATGAAAAAATCAGCCATATTTAGGTGGCTATAGAATTTGATGCAGATCCTTGGGGGGGTTTTTGAAGTTTCACTTGATATACTATTGGGCCTTGGCGTAGGTATGCACTCTAATGAGTGCCATTCTATTTGTCATTGTGTTATTTTTAAACCATTTTCACAGTTCACCATGTGTTTGAGTTGCATTAGGCCAACATTAGGTCATTAAAAAAACGTGAAAAAAATATTTATCAGATGGGTTTCACATTGATAACACATTCAAAACAGGGATTGGTCACATCGTCATCCTCACTGTCATCTTCATCACCTTAATTTTCATCCCGATTGTCATCTTCACCCAAACCAGATCAACATGGCTGAGCCTTCCGTCTCTGAGTCTGTTTGTCTGACTCTGCCGTGTTGATGGCGACAGGAGACAGTGGCGTGCTGGCAGGTGCATGCCACCAAATTACCATCCTCACACGCACGCACGCACGCACGCACGCACGCACGCACGCACGCACGCACGCACGCACGCACACACACACACACACACACACACACACACACACAAAGCAGGCCTCTCCTGTGCTGAGAAGGCTGCCATTATCATATCAAAGCGTCTCTCACAGAGACGTGGCAGCGCTTCAATTTAAGCAATTAATGCAGAGAGAGACTCTGTCACACAGCCCAGCATCCCCCCCATCCCTCACCCCTCACCCCCACACTCTCTCTCACACTCACACACACAGACACACTCACAAACACACACACACAAATACACATGCAGGGCTCTCTTGTGGCACTCTGAGACAAACAAAGGTGTTGGGAAGCGAGGATCCATATTCTCAAGGCCATCGTGCTGTTTTTCTCTCTCCTGGTCCTGCCCCACCACCCACCCACCCACCCCCCGATTCTGCTTTAAAATGAAACAGCTGTTATTCACAATTTGTTCCAGGTTTTTCCTCAGTTTATCCACCTAAAATGGTAAAACACGTTTGCTTAGGTGGGCTTGATTTCAGCAGGTACTTTATGCAGAGTTTTTCTTGGATATTTGGTCGTAACAGCTCATGAGGTTGGAACACATCCTACTTGAATATGAATAATAACTGGTATTATATATATTATTATGATATCCAGTCCGGTTCTAGAGCTGCACGATTACAGCAGGTAACTTAGGACAGCACGTAAATGCTTTCTTCTTGGTTTTTAACGATGAAATCAATGGTGGAGCCCTGAGAGATTTGTCTGCTGTGTAACAGATCTCCACACTTTGAGTCTGAAGGGTGTGACAGCTTACACAAACCTTTCTAACCTACATATCTGTATATTGTGATTTTTTACAGTTGTACTGTTGTCTTGTTTTCAACCCAATTGTAAGAATACATTTTAGCAAAGTACATTTCTGCAAAACCACATTTAAGACTTTACGTTTCTTAATTTTCCAACTTTACATTTAGGTTAAAAATTGTATTTCTCTTCCATGGCCCTGGCACGGTTTGAAGAGGTGTGCTTTGTCAAGGTACGGTTGCACGAGCACAAGCACGTCAAGAAATCCAGGAATGTGAGAGGGCCGTCTATGACCAAAACAACAAGCTACGATGTGATGATGTTTGTACAGGAAGTAACCGTGCTCAGGCACGGTTGCGGCTGGAGCAAAGTGAGTGCACGGCATGAGGGGGACTCAGGTTATAAACATGTCATTTTAACATGATATGACTTTTGTACAAATCCCAGCATGGTTCATCGCCTATGACACATATATATAGACATACCTGTAGTTTGCTGAAAATGTTCAAACTTCAAAGTTTGGTCTAGAGTAAATAAAATCTAATCAGTACTTTATCTTCCCACATGATTTCTGGGAGACAAAGCTGCATTGTTTCCATTTCCCCCTCTGAAAGCTGCGGTCCTGAAGCAGTGCAGGATGGAAGGACTTTCGACGTGCTATCGATCTAAACTGGCACAGAAGGATCCTCTTGGAGCCAATCAGTCAGCTTTTAAACCTGAGTATCCACCAATCAGTAGACTCTTTGTACCTTTTCCTCCTGGTTAGGAGAAATTGGCTCCTGTCATTTAAGCTTTTCAACAAAATCTCCCCATCATTCATCCCCCTCTTCCTCCTCTGCTGCCTTTCTCTTTGCGCTGGATTGTTGTGAAGTACTCCATTTTTTTTTTTTTTCCGAGGCGAGACACTTTATTAGACACAGCTGTTCAGCTGAACCCAGCAAGGCCTGGATTCACTGCCAAGAGCCTTTCTCTCTCTCTACTGGTCTGTCTGTCTCTCTCTCTCTGTCAGGTGGGATGCAGAGGGATGAATAGGCAGTGATGGGGAGCAGCTATGTGAGGCTGTTTGCTCTGGAAACCTTGGCACTGGGCCCCCAGTTCTCTGCACAGTAAGCTCACTGAAGGGCCATGATTTGATCGTCTGGCTTGAATAGATGCAAACTCAATGTGTGGGCATATCATGGTCAACTTCACTGCTCCAAAATGGCTGCTACATAATGACAAAACCAATAGGTAACACTACTTAAATGTGAAAAGACTTCCAGTGTCCTTGACTTTGTCTTTGCCGATTGCTCATTGCTGTAAGATTTTGACAAAACACTTGTCACTCAGGCAGGATTTCTTGTTCATTTTTTGGGTTTGTTGCTTGATGAACTTAAAATTTTATTTTATTAATTTATTTTTACTCCTGATGACTGTGACTGCGGCTGCGACTGCTAATTATCCTTTTTTTTGTGTGAAATTGTAATCAGGCATTAGGTTTTAACAACAAGAACGCAAAAAGGCTTTGAATAATCACACTTCTAATCTTTAATCTTTAAAATAACTTCGGTAAAAATGTAATTAATGCTGGTAATACATGCTTAATAATACGTTATCCATCATTTACTGTTCATCCGTTTTGAGGTATAAGTAAAACAAAACCTGGACTCATACAGCCTAAGCAGCACACACGGATGTGCACCTCCTCCACAGAGTGTAACTGTGGGCTAGTTATTGAGATATTAGTCATCCTAGGCTTCAAGTTTCTGATACCCATCAAGATAGTTGAAAGTGAAGACATCATCAAGGAATTTGAAGAAAGACTCATTTTCCCCTTTTCTGTAACACCAGATTTATGTTGTGATCTGACAAAGACACAAAGTGAATGAAAGAATGAAAACATGATTACTTCATCTATACTCAGCAGTAGTTTTGTTTACAGTAGTTGGCTATATGGAAAAGTGGTTGGCTGTGTATAATTAAAGCACAATAGGGCCTAATAATGCAACACACATGCGTCACTCATCAAAGCAGGTTTAATGCTCAATTATGGTTTGATGTACAGTAACAAACCACAATTATCATCATTAGACAACTGTCGTGGACACATTTCAAAGTGCTGGATGTGCAAACACATCTGTTAAAGGTTATAAGAAGACAGATGTATGGATCATTTCATTGTTTAAAATATGATAGGAGTAACTTCTTACAATAAAAATGAAATTCAATACAAAAACATTAAACATATTAATTGATGTCATAATTATCAGATTGTACATGACCCTACTTCTCACTTAAAATTATTACTTCAGAACACAGTTTGTGTAATGAGTTTATGGTTTCAATCACTAGTTTCAAGTCTTTTTCCACACGGCATAATGTTCATTTTGTAAAATATGATCCCAATTAGAGGGAAATAGTTGATAAAACAGGGTATGCTTTAGAGTTACCTTGTTGTTGATAAGTCACTACCATGGCATGTCCTCGGGTTCTCAGCCGGGTCCAATCAGGATAGCCTTCCAGCTGCACCCTCTCGGCCAAATGTAAATCACTCCTGGCTCCAAAAAAGCCCAAGATGACGATGGCCATAATGCCAAACTCAAGGCTTCAAAACCAAACCGATGGGTGATGTCACAGCTGGTGTAGACTTTACCCAAACCTGCGACGCTCAGCATACAAATGCACAAAAAACAACTCTTAAAAATGATGGATGTAATTGTAGTCTGGATGTTAAAATTGACAACTACAGCTGGGAGATATGAAAAAGACTGTGTTTAAACTGTTTCTTTTCCTCCTGTTCATTTACTCTGCTCACTTCTGAATGTTTTACCTATGCAACTTTGGGTTTTCTGACTGTAAGGTGGACAAACAAAATAATCTGAAGACGTCACTTACGGCTCATGACAACAGCTGACAAGCTCTCAATTTCAGTTTGGATTTTTTTATCATAACTTAGCATTATCAGGGAAAATGTCCCGGATTGATAGGGAGTTTACGGCATCTTTTTAGGATTTTAATGCATCATATTGTATAGGTCTCACACTGAGTAGCCAGTCAGTGATCATTACTAATTATGATGAGCATTTTTCACAATGTTATCCATTAAACAGATTGCAGATTAATCAATAAAGAAAATAATTGTTAGTTGCAGTCTTAGAGGCATATCAATTACACCCAGAGAATAAAAAATAACAAATCATGTTTTAAAACTAAAATAATTTAACAATGCTTGCAGGAGTTTAAGAAGGACTGGTGAGGACGTGACATCAGCTGCAGGGATATCAGTGACTGAAACACCCTGGATACCTCTGATGACTTGACCTTTCTGACCCCGTCAACCTCTCTGTCTCTTTATTTTTCGACCATTAAAATAACACATTAGTTATTTCTCCCTTTATCTCTGTCTTCCGTTGTCTGTCTCTCTTTCTTCTTTACCTGTCTCTCTCTGTCTGTTCGTATCTCTCTATAAGTCGCTCTCTGGTTGCAACAGCTGCTTGATGTTTGTGACAGGCGGTGCGATAGCGCTGACAGGCTTGAGACGGTTATCAGTGAGGGCTGCCGCGAGAGGCTCCGCCTGGCTAAATTGAAAATTGCAAATGAAAATCCTGCTCAGAACGTTTTTTTTTTAATTCATCAGCTATTATGTCAGATGACCTTTAGGGCATCAGGCTCTGCTGATAAAACTCCAAACGACAACACCGGCTCCGATCCAATTTTCGACACTGTCCCCTTCCTCCCTCCTCCTCCTCCTCTCCGTCACCGTTCGACCTGGTGCCAGTGAAAATGATAGGCTTTCAGGAGAGCCTCCATTGTGCTGCAGATGAAGAGGTTTTGTTTGGAGGAGATGGCCCTGCGGTGTGTGTGTACGCCGAAGGAAGTGTGAGGGGTGTGAGAGTTTGGGGCCACCGAGCGTGGCCTGGCCTGGCCTCGTCTTGGTTCCGCCGTTGTTGTCCAATCACAGCGAGGATCAGAGGCCAGGAACGTGCGAGCATTTGGAAATACAGCGGGGGCATGGGAGCAGAGAGAGAGGTGTAAGGGTATAATAAACACTAAGAGTAGATGTCACTCTAAATGGCTTTTCCTGGGTGGGTCAGAGTGTGCTAACATTGACTGACGTGTGTGTGTGTGTGTGTGTGTGTGTGTGTAAGCCTGAGTATCATCTCAGGAGAGGAAAAGGGAAAAGAAGCAGCAGAGCTGATCCTCTCAGTCTATCAGAAGCTCCATCCGCCTGTAATTGAATTCTCTCCCTCTCCCATTGTTGTTGTCTTTGTGGGGACTGGATGGTCAGTTTTTTTTCCTCAGGTGGAGGTGTGTTACACCGTCTATGTTCTACCCTACAAATACATCATGAAAATGACTTTGTCCAATAGACATGTTTTGTATGAGGGATTGGTTCAAAGGTCAAGTGACCCGAATAATCCAGTGCTCCATGCAGACAGTTAAAAGATGGCTAAGGATTTTTCTCAAGTCTATCTTAAAGTCCTTATCGCATGTACATCTTAAGAGCGATGTGCTGCTGTGATCATTCCTAAAAAAAAAAAAAAATACATTCTGAAGTTCAGCCAATGCTAAAAAGTTTTGGTCTTCATCACACAAAGTCTGGACAGCGGACAGGAAGAATAGGTCCCATTTTTGCTGACCAGACACCAGACCGAATATACCCTCTTGCTTTTGCTAACTCAGGCTGTTGAGCATCATGTTCGCTTCGGCTGAATTTACAGGTCCAGTGTGTAGGATTTAGTGGCATCTAGCTGTAAGGTTGTGGATTGCAACCAGCTGACTACCTCTGAGACCAGAAAAGTGTAATTTTCTCATGGCTGTTGGCCATCCACAAGCAGTTAAAGGAGCACTCTAGTTTTGTGGGAGAAATTTTAATCAGAAGAGAAAGATCTTCATTGACTGATTTTTGTAATGTCTAAACAAACTAAATAAACAAACTCTCTTTGTTTTCATGACTGAATAAACTCATTAAACAAACTGACCTTAAAGGACAACACAGTTTATATTGTTTCACTTTGTTTATAGGTGGCGGACCCTGCCACCTTTCTAGCTTCAAACGGTGTTCTGGGACCTTATTTTCCTCTGAGAACAGCTTGTTTATTCAGTCATGGAAAAGATAACTATTTCTGAGTTTGTATGATTACCTCATTAATATTGTAAATATTAAAATTCTGAATTAGAATTTCTTCTCCAAAACTACATAATGCCACTTTAATACACATGCACTGCAAATACCCTTCATTTAACATGCCGTGTCAAAAGTAAATGTTCTCATTCAAAAAGGGTTCAAACAAGTCCCTATAATCATGCAAGAGGCTCTCTGTGAGATGCTACTTTTATCCATCCATCCATTGAAACATGTTAGCATCCCATCAAGGTATGACCTGCTTCAAATCTTTTTAAATTTATTTTGAAAGATTGCTAAGTTTGTGACAAATATTACGTTTTTTTGCATTTGGCAGTATGCTCCTATGAAAGGCTGTATATTAAAATGAATCTGCATATACGTGTGTGTGTTTGTACAGAGTGTCACTAGCTCATCAGCGTGTGTGCACATGTGCACGACAGCGGTGTGCCGGCTCTTTCTCTGTTTACAAGTGTGTCTCAGCGTGGGCCTGCATCTGCGTGTGAGTGTGTGTGTGTGCAGCTGTCCCAGGTGTGCGTTATTAATCAGTTATCAGGGCAGTTTATTTGCTGGGTGACAAGTTGCAATTTCCCCCCTGATTCGAGGCCTCTTTGTCAGGTGGGAATTACACTGAGAGCACATGACAAAACACTTCACCTCAGCTTCGTTCCTCACTTCTTCTCCCTCCGTCTGGATTCTGCCACCTCTCTCTTCCCTCCCCCTGATGTCCTGTTTTCCACTCCATGTTTTCTTGCCTCAACATCACGCTGATCTCCTCTCCTGCCCTGTTTCTTCACATTCTCTCCCTCTATCTTTCCCCCTCTTCTTCTTCTATATTTATTTTTCCTCCCATGAACAACATCATCCTCAGCCCTTGGAGTAAAAAAAAAAAAGGCGGACTGTATAATTAATCACACAGCTTGGTCTAATTAGAGATGAATACGCGTTGTCCCTCTTGTCACACACACACGCACACACACACAGACACACATGCACATACACACACACACACGCGTGCTCACCTCTCAGTTTCTCTGGCCTAATAGCAGTTGATGCTGTATTAACAGCAAATGGTGCAATCCCCGCAAGAGCCCCTCTTGCCTTGATGAATCTGATGAATGTGACAATAATTAGTGAAGACAGATGAGAGGTAAATTACCACTGACAATGTAATGCTGTCCTGTCTGCCACTGCAAAGAGAGAGAGAGAGAGACTGCCAGGACATATCAGAGAGAGAGAGAGAGAGAGAGAGAGAGAGCTACCAAAGTAGTTTGGTTTCATGCAAATTATTATTTTCATGCAAATTATGATGCATTGATTTATCTTAATGGAAACCCTAATGGAAAATTTTAATTTTTTCAACATTGAAACAAAAAAAAAGGGTTTCTAGATGTTTTCTTTCAGTAGATGCTAAAATGTTATGCAATAAAAATGAATGTGACACAGTGACCTCATTTACACCTGGCATTAACATGCTATGTATGTCTGGGTGGGCAAAAAACTGCTAGTTAATTGATGGTATTTATTATTATATTATTATTAAGTTATTGTATCCTATTTTTCTCTTATGTTTTAGATCTTATTGACTTTATTCTTTTTTAAGAGTTTTGAAAGGTGCTGAATGATAAAGTCACTATTATTATTATTATTATTATTATTATTATTATATTATATTGTACTGTAGCTCACATTGTGATTGGATCTCATGTAAATTATATGTGAACACAAATAGAACAACACACCCTCATACCAAAACGACTGAATAGTTCAGTTGCCTGCGTTGGGCGAACCAGACCTTCATCATATGGTCAGGTTTAACTACTTGCTTAAGTTAAGGAAAACATCATGGTTTGGGTTAAATTAAAAACGTCACTCATGTCATTTAAGTTAGGTATGTTATGTATCTAACTTAAATTACGTTATGTACGGGATGTCACTTAACTACGTGAGTAAGTTAAAATAAGTCATCGACTTTAGGTTTCACATTCGTCTGGAAAATAGGCTAACTTCCTCCTTTGCTCTAAGACCACTAGAGGTCACTGTGTAACAATAAACTGAAATATGGGTCGTAATGAGCTGCTTTCACAGTCGACCTATATGGCCCGAGTAGGGAGCTAACCCAGCACAACAGCAAAGAGAAAATGCTCAGAGCCCATTCAGCAGCACTGCTTCCCAAAGTCCAACGGTCAGTACTCCATATTCACCTTTTATTAGTGTGCAAACTGTGTCTGGATACATTATCTGAATGACGACTTCTGATCACAGCTGTTCGTTAAACTATGTCCGCATTGTGATCAGAAGACAAGCAAATGTAAGCAACATGGCACATGCAATGTCCAGCAGTGCTTGATATGTTGTGATAGTTATGAAGGCACTGCTAAGATGAGCAAGGCATGGATCAAGTGACGACGCCGTTGGGCAAAGCGCTGCATTGACTTACTTTGTAACATGAATGCAGTATTTCTACTCTTTATTTTGTGATGATGAAGCAAGATAAAACAGAGACCACATGATACTTTCTAGAGTTGTAAAATCCTGTCTCTGTGTATTACAAACCATTCTGATACTGTTTGTCTTTAAACTCTTTTAACCTGCCTCTCCAACTGGACCACACAAGGATCAAATCTCTCAAGTGTGGATGTTTTTGACCCTTTGGTTTATAACCAATAAAACAATTAAATTTACCTTAAGATATTGATTGAATCAGTTTTTATCACTTTTATGGATTTGAACTAATCAGTAAAAAAATATTTCTAATAATGCTTTATTTTACATGTCCCACAGATTCTCACAATTTCCTCAAAATAAGTTGACATACTATTTTATATTAGAAGGAGTGTTCTTTCCAGGAAATTATTAGAAACATTTACTGACAATAAAAATATATAGTTACTCCACGTTTTCTTTAGGGAATTAATTTGCTTCAACCAAGCAAACATAGTTAACTTTTAACTTTGCAAGTTTCCCAAAATGATCCTAATAGTTGGATGAACACATAAGCCATGCAGAGAGACAGACAGATAGTAAAGTGTAGTAGCAGCAACGCCTCAGGACTAATTACTGCTCTCTGCCAGAGGAGAAAGATCGAGGGATGATGAGGGAGGAGAGAGAGAGAGAGAGGTGGAGGGGGGAGATGGTAATTGTTTTCGTCAGAGGCAGTGGGGAGCTATCAGGGTAATAAAGTTAATTAGCAGAACAAACAAGGAATAGAGAGAGAGAGGGATGGAGAGAGAGGGAGAAGGACAGAGGGATAGATTTGATGATGATAAACGGCAGCAGATCTGACACCAGAAGAAAACAGTGAAATCAATTATTCTTATTTTCTCCCTCTGGTGGGGGAAAAACACACAAGAGCCACTGTAGAGCTCAAATGAATGGAACTAAAACTCCTCCTCCTCTCTTATCTGGAGCTCATTTACCCTTTATACTGCGTGTGTGTGTGTGTGTGATCAGCTTTCTTTGTTATATTAGTTTTTTTTTAGTGTGTTCACACCATCCTGGACTTTTTAAAAAATGTATTTTTGCATATATTGGGATGAAAACCTGATATCAACATGTTCTAATACTCATACGAATTTCTGGGGGGATTGTGGCTCTCAAAATTGAAAGAATCAATCCAAGCCTTGCCAAACTGAGACCTCCAAATTTTCTTAAAAATCATTGCTGGTAATCCACAAGCAGTGAGTACTCTGTCAAAAAATGTTCTCAGTCGAAAAGGTAGAAAATAAGTGTCTACGGTCATGCTAGAGGCTCTGTGAGGTGCTACAGGGAGCTAAATGCTAACATAAGTATGCTAACACACACCATGACAGTGCTAATAAGTTGATTTTTTTAGCAGGTATAATGTTCACCATGTTTGCCATCTTAGTTTAGCATGTTAGCATACTAACACTAGCTAATTATCACCAAACAAAATACACATGCAGGGATTTAGTGATGCATCAAAATATTGGACAAATACATTTTTGACCTGATGATGAAAAGTGCATGAAAAGCGTGCTAAAGTGATTACAATTCAACCTCTGGGAACCATGGATATCTGAAAAAATCTTATGGCAATCCATCTGACAGTCTGATAGTGATAGACCAGTATTGCCATCCCTTGAACTGTTTTGCTGTTGTGCCAAAGAAAAAAAAAATGCGACCAACAACAAAAGACTATCTTTGTTTGGTTGTAAGATTTAGCAGACCACAAACTGACGCTGTCAAATCAAGATTCCTCGCACAAATTTTCACTTTAAAACACCGCTGCGATTGATCTTCCATGCTTTCTTCCATGGTTTGGCAGCAAACTTTGACATTTAACTGATTTTTTCTGTTGATGGGAAACCTCCTCATCTATGTTTTTATGGTGTACACACAGAGCTGAAGGAATCTTTTTCTCTGGGATTTCCCATCGTTATCTCACCATTAGGTAGTGTTGTGAAATTTCGGCACGCTTGACCATTCAGGAGAGATGAAGAAATCTCAGGAGACACAGATGACTTACGATGAAGTAGTTTATATAACTTGATCGAGGAGTGTGCACAGTGCAATGCCAAGTCACTTCCTCCCGAACCTTCCCACTGTTCAGATTGTATCCACAGCTCAGGAAGCACCCCTCCCATACATGGTTATCTGTTTAACAACAAATAAGTGGAAAGTTACTGCAGAGCTTCTCACCTCTGACTTAGTGAGGAATAGAAAGAAAATGTGTAGAAGACTGCAGATAGATCGAAGGCCATCCTATGAGTTTACATGAACAACAGCCTTGGTTTGTCAGAGATCCGTTTGTAAGCACATCTGCAGCTGCTTCCAACTGCTAAGTTTGCAACAGGGTCGCCGTGCCCTCATCCATATATTATCGGGCCTGGTCTCCTGACCTTGATACAGGGATTTATCCCCCACAGGTAGGATCTAATCAAGCAGTAGTAGAACAATGCATTATTTAGTGATTGAATGAGAAGAATCTGGATGTGCAGATCTGGTGTGTGGAGATGTCTGTCTACGCACACACACACACACACACACACACACACACACACACACACACACACACACACACATCAAAGCCTTGCATTATTGAATCATGTGGATTTCAATGTGTCTAGCCATGGCAACCAAACAGTGTGTGACAGGCCATCAGCAGGGCGATGTGGTGACAGGCCAGGTAATGGAAGCTGTGTCACTGACATCACATGCATGGGAAACACTTCATTATTGGAGAGCTGCGTGTGTGCGTGTGTGTGTGTGTGTGTCTGTGTGTGTGTGAAAGAAAACAGCTCTCTACACTGCTAGCATGCCCCCTCTGTCATGTCTCATTTCCAAGATGCTGTAATTCTGTAATTGTACAAGGCATACTGAGGGTGTGTGTGTGTTTGTGTGTGTTTGTGTCTGTGTGTTTAGTTTTAGGTGTGAATTATTCTCTGCCCAGCTCTTTGATTATAGCGTTGAAGCACAAAGTAAATGTTGAACTCAGAGGAGATAACAGAGATGGTTGCTGACTGGGTTGCTTGGAGGACATGAAACAGAGCAACATTAAGCTTCGGAAAAATCTGTTTGAACCTGCCTGATTTTCATTATCTGAAGACAACAATTCAAATACGTTGATATTTTGCTGCTCTCTGTTCTTAGTACCGACCGTGATTCATACAAGATAATAAAAGCAGAAGCGAAGTTCATTATTTTTTAATACGACGATTTCTATTCTAAGTCAAAAATCGATTGAAGTGAGCTTTCAATATCGATTAATTTCAAAGGCAGTATCTGCAGCCAGGCTGTCAGGTTTTATTTGGAGGTAAAACCAAAGATGAGTGTCACAGTTGCCAACTGGAAGCCAACTCTGGGCTTGTTTCTCTGTAAAGTCGCTTGCAGATATTGGGTTGCGTTTTCTCAGGCTTGTTGTATGCCTCCCCTTTCTCTGTACCTGTCTAATAGGTTATTCAAACAAATGATAATTTGTCTTGTTGGGTCTGTCCACAACCATGTTCCCTTTGCTCCTGTAGATCACCTAGATCTGGCAACACTGGTCAAAGCTGAACCAGGAAGTCCGGCAGTAATCTGTAGTGGATGTTAACAAACACAGTTTTCTTTTAGAAATACATTTGGCTCACGTGATTTCTTTTTTCTTTGAGTCCAAATTCTTCTTGTCTCTCCCCCCCCCCCCCCCCCCCCCCCCCCCCCCCCCCCCCCCGCATTAATTTGGTGAGTTTTGTCTTTTTATAAATGGATAAAGCTGATGATCCATGCTTGGAAAGAACTCCAAGTTGTACTAAACTGTAGTTTTCCTGTGGTGACGGCCCTTTAGAGCTGTTGGAATAATGAAGAAATTGAATCTTATTTTCCCGTTTCATTGTCGGCCCTCACATCAAGGTTTAAAGTTACATACAGCATTTAATAATAAGTAAATACAGCAACGACTTAAGACAACAACCTGTTCTGCTTTCTGTACTCACAGCTTGCCCTGTGAAATTAAAAATGTTATAAAAACAGAGGAGGACAATGGTGAGAAGGGGCAGTAAAAAGAGGACCTCCTGAAGGATGGAAGAGAAACCGTCATAATGCTGAATATACTGTTTGATTGACAAGCGATCTTTACACAGAGCAGTGCAGAGAGCCTCACAGCTCACCCCCCTGTGGCCCTGCTGGCCAACATGGTGAACACATTAAAGTGAACCACCGGCGTGTCCCTAAAATACACTTTCTTATCAGGGTTGTTTCCTTTTTGGGTAACCAGTCACAAATAAAAGCCTTTCCTTTTTGTGAGTGTGTTTCAGGGAAATGTATGTATAATATATATATTGTCAGTTTGGGTTTGTTTGGCTTCGGGTTGCCAGGATGTCTGGTCTGGGTGCGTTTGATTCGGTTGTCAGGCAGTGGCTTTGGACTGATGTGCTGTTAGAGACCATCACCTGGGACATGTGATAGCTTATCAAAGTCTGAGCAGCCCTTCCGGCCACACACACACACACACACACACACACACACACACACACACACACACACACACACACACACACACACACACACACACTCTACACGCATATATACCTTTCACCTTCTGCAAGAGGATGGTGAGTTTGCTGCGTACGCCTTATGTGTCTTTGTGTGTGTGTGTGCCTTTTTTTTCCGTATGTGTGTGTTACTCTGGTCGTCAAGGGAACCCTGGTTGGAAGGACAGTTTGACGTCTCGCTTGGCATCATGGGATACGGCTGTCACCTGACGATGCTGCCACCACGGAGATAACCTTCAGGGTGACAGCCGAGACAAAGACACACACACACACACATAGGAGAATGTATACAGAGAAACACACACACACACACACACACACACACACACACACACACACACACACACACACACACACACACACACACACACACACACATATGGAGCCACAAACATGCATGACTGCCCAAACACACATCGCAGACTTCACCTGCTGAGCTGAACACAGTGGAATTGATCCTAATTAGTGCTAATCAATATGCTGATTGATAGTTTTGCCTGAAAGAAATCAACCGACCTCCAACAAAGAGAGGTCAGAACATCCTCTCTTAATTCTTTACAACAGAAGGGTAATCAGAGTACCATGAAACAACCTCTGGGGAATGTGTGTGTGTTTCCATCAATGAGAGGACGTATCTAATAATGGTAATCTCACAGTGAAGCTCTGTGAAGAAGTGGTTTATTTTATGAACACATCTTATTTTCTCTGATTTGGGTGATTAGACGAAAGGTGGCAACAAAACTTAAACGTGGCGGGAGTCTCTTCCTGTGCTGTGATGTCAGCAGGTATTTGCCTGGCTCTAGGTTCCAAGACTGTCCAGTGGGTTAAATACTATTTCACCAGAGTGATGTTCCACCACTACTTTGATCAAGTCACACCTTTTTTTTTTTTTTAAAACCCATTCCTTATTTTTTTTTTTATTGTCTGAGAAATAATGTAAGTTAAGTAAACTTCAGTAAGTGGCCTCTTTTTAAACTTCCATTGGTGTTCATAGCAGAGAGAGAAATGCAGTTTTTTCACCAGCATTTTTGGCCGCGTCGAGTCAAAGTGAGCCGATATGCCGGTGATGGACCTGCTCCGGAGCAGGGCCAAGCTGGGCCCAACTCACCGCTGTGACCCGTGACAAGCATCTGACTCCTGACTCCTCCTGACTATGTCCTGTTTGTACTTTCAAACATCTGCTGTGTTTTCCCCTTTCGTCGTGTTCGCTTTCAGCTGTCTCAGGAGTCATGTTTAGTTTCTACTGGTGAAAACACGTTTCCTGTAATGCTGCTTCATAATAAAAGCTTTTAACTGACTAAATGACGGGGCGCTTTTATTGTAGGAAATTATAGGAAATGTGTTTAACTGTATTAGTGGAGCCACTTTGTTAGCGGGGATTGTTCAATAGCACTGCGGGGATCGAGACGAGCATGTCATGTTGAAGACACACATTCAAGCAGGTAGCCCAGTTGTGGGTGAAAGATAAATCCGTGTCATGCGAGTCAAACTGAATAGAACCAGGCTGGCAGATGTCGGGAAAAATGGCAAAAGTTTTACATGTGAACAGTGAAATTAACCTTTTAACTCATCAGCCAAGTTGACTGGCCAATTAAAAAATCCACCTGACGTGCATATTTTTTACTGGACGAAATAACATGTCCAACCTTGTTAGTTAACTGCCCTCTGACTCTTTTTCTTTTTGGCGTCTCAAGCTTTGGTTTCTTCTTCTCTTCTCTGTATTACTGTCATGTGGATTTTCCCGTCATGGTGACAGGTTATCATTTGAATTTTTTTGTTCCCTAACTCAGATAATTTCACCTTTTCCACCGTTTTCTGACAGAGCGGATCAATACAGAGGGAGCACTCTAACTATTAGCTTTTATTTCTAAATTACTATGACTGTGAGGAGTTTTTAGAACATTAGAGAGACTAAAAATCTGACTTCTCTCTCCCTTTACTCTATTTTAAGATTCTAGATTTACACAGAGAATAAATATCTTCATGTTAAGGTCTTGAAAGGCTTATTTCACACTGGTCATTAAATAAATGAACATCAAAATATTTACTTTTAGAGGTTTAAGAGCTGTAAGCAGTTAATTTCAGGTTTTTTAACAGATGTTAAAGATTTACCAGCTGATAATGACAGTGATTTATGCAGCGTTAATATTAGCAGTAAAGGTAGTTAGAATTTTAAATTGTGTTTTTTCTTTAGCTAACACACACACACATGCATACACGCACACACACACACACACACACACACACACACACACACACACACACACACACACACACACACACACACACACACACTGTGAGAACACAGGCCTGAGGGCTAACAGTAGTCCTTCCAGGGGTTTAGGAAACCCCGTCGTTCTCCTGCGGTGCTGCACTGTCATGTAGATGTGACCCAACGATCATCTCCTCCATTCAGCACGCTGCCTTTGTTTTAAGTCCCCGCCCTTTATGTATGCGCGTGTGTGAGAGAGAGAGAGTGAGTCAGTGTGAGTGTGTGTGATGCATGTGTGTGAGTGAGTACATAATTCAGTAAGTAGGTAAGTATCCCTCCCAGCATTTCCTGTCTTACTGAGCTCAGGCGGTGTTAGCCAGGGTTAGCTGAGGCTTTAGCACCTGCTGTCACTGCTGCAGTCCCACTCACTTGTCCAGACACAACGGCTTTAGCTTGGAGATGAGGATTACTGCTAGTAATGTGTGTTAAGAGCATTAGCTAAGGCCCGGGTGGGTAATAGATTGTTAGAAAGTATCAGACAATAACCAGGAGCTGCCTTTTAATTGAATAAAGGTGGAAGAACCAAACTAAAGGCCTGAAAAGTTTGATTGATAAAACTTGTGTTCGTCAAGGGAAGTTTTATGTTGGGATAACACTTGTACGTTACAGGTATGTTTGAATGTTAGAGTCTGAGCCAGTGAAACAGCAGAGGAAAGTGGACTTTATCAGCTTATCCAAAATCCCGGAAACAGAAGTCATTAACAGACTCAGCTGAGATTTTGATGACTATCGTTTCTCTTTGTTGACCGGTGTTGCACGAACATGTGTTTCATCGTTTTTTTGAAAATGATATCTTTATCTGTGCACCCACTGACCCCAGAGATTGAAAGGAAGTTGTTCATTCCAAGAGATGCTTAAATATACAATATAGTACATAATACATGTTCACTATTTAATTTAAAGAATTTCAGTCAGGTAATAAAGACAGATGGCTATATACACATAAAAGACATGTCAGCAAGCTTATCAACATGCACAGACATGGCATAGCGCAGAGAGGACACACTCGGCAATGAAAGCAGCGAGCATCACCTTGATTTTCCAACACTACATTCAACTCTGACCCAAACTTTAATGAAAAAAAGGAGGTGGAATTTTTTTATGCCAAATATGACAGCAAATAACCGAGGAGAATTTAATTTTGTAGAAACCCAGAGTTAAAAATCTGCTCTCCAAGATCACACCAGGATGTACTCTGTAAAAGGTCGCAAGCAAATATCTGAGAATGTGGACACAGGTTAGAAAGTCTACATATTTTTCTTGCGTATTTCACATTGCGCTTTGATAACAGACTGGAGGATTCGGTGTGGTGATTAATTTTCTTCTTCGTATTTCTAAAATCAAATTTGACTATGCATGTTGTGTGTTTTTGCCTTATCTCCTTTTGGCTCTGGTTAAGACACAGTATGTGAGCTGTTGGCACTGTTAAGGGCTGCAAATGAATCAGTGTGTCTGCCTCTCTATACTCTAGTGTTTACAGAAACTCTGTGCTGTGTCAGTACTGGTATGAAACTCAAATTGTAAAACACATTGCTGTGGTGAACCTTTTGTCACATTTTGATTGAATCCTGAAGTTCATCATTACCCAACACTTTCAGCTGCCATTTGTTTGCTAGTTTGCTTTATGGTTATGTTGAGAGCATAAGACAGCATGAGAGCATGAGAAATTAACTTCTGTATAAAAGAGACAAAGGTGGAATGGAGGATCATTGTTGTTTCGCCTTTTAGCTGGCAGTGGAGGTAGTAAAAGTGTGGTATCGACGTCTTCATAAAAATTGTACGGGCGAGCTGGCAGGACGGGATAGGGACGTGATGTGTTCATGATGTGTTACATGTGCGATCAACAACTGGGAGATTTTAAAGGCGGATAGCAACAGTTATGCCCCTTTCACACTGGCCAAAAAACCCACTTAAACCCGTTAACATCTGGCTTTTGTGTGCAATGTCAATGTGTATTATCGAGATTTACTCCCGGGTCAATTAACCCTGCAGTATTCACTGGTATTGATCACCTCCGGCTCAGCTTGGCTGTGATGTGAACACAACACCTGGGTGAACACGCTAATATACTCTCCTTTTCAAGCGTGATGCTATGATGTGTTTTGAAGTTAAGGAAACTGGCTTGTTAAAATCATTGCATCCATCTCTGTCAAGCAGCACTTGAACAGCGTTCAGTCGGCACTGAGTTTGAGAAAGAGAGACTGAAGTGAAAGATATTTAAAGTAACCGCTGTTTGTGGCTTCTTTGTGGTCTGAGCCTGTCAGCTGCCCGATAGGTTCTGGGCATGTGCAACTCATCAGAGATCAGAAAGAAGCGAGATGTCTCACTCCATCCCAACTCCCATTACCAGCTCCTCAAGAAACAATGTGTTTAATTCCGAATATTATTGACTAAGACTTTTTAAAACAAGTTTAAACGTCTTCCAGGTGTATTCTGTTCAGATATATGATCTGCTGCTTTCTACTGTTCCCTGTTTTTCCGGCACGTTCGTGATGACGATATGGACACAACAGAGGAGTAAAACAGAAAGGCAAACTCATCCACTGACAATGTGAATAGATTTTAATTGCCGGTCTACCCGCGTTTAAAAAACCCGCGTATATAGGCTAATTGCGATTTAAAAGGCGTATTCACAACTAAATCAAAGAGGTAGAACAGATTTTAGGAGAATGCTGCAACGCTGTTTTGCTGCAAAGCTCCAGAAATGTTTTGTGGACTACAAAACTTCACCTGGCTTTCCATTCACATGAGGGTAAGTAGATAATGACTGAAATGCCATTTTTGGGTGATCTTATCCTTTAACCAGTTTGCTTTAGCTGCCTCAACCTAACCACATGTTGGATTCAGGATGTGAACCCCAATCTGTCCCACAATCTACCTCGAGTCCGTCCAGCCAGTGGTTACGTTTTCTTATAAAACAGCAGCATCTGTTTGACCTCGACTGCTGCCTGTCAATCAATGATTTTGTAGTGTCAGTGAGAAGATGAAAACCTTTACACTGATGGCAGCAGTGCAACCTTGAGTCACATATTTTAAAAGATGTAAAAACAATGCTGCACTCAGGAGTGCGTATGTGCTCCTGCCTGAGTCATCATATCACTCCTCTGCTGATTAGCATTCATCCTCCTCTGGTGAGAAATATTATGATCACTGGTATACTGGAGACCACTGGTTTGGCTGGCACACACACACACACACACACACACACACACACACACACACACACACTCTCTCTCTCTCTCTCTCTCTCTCTCTCTCTCTCTCTCTCTCTCTCTCTCTCTCTCACTCTCTCTCTCTCTCTCAGTTGGTGCCAGCAGCAGACCAGGTAATGATGGCTATTTCAGTTTCTCTACTCCTGATGTTCACATTGACTGGCAGCCCCACACTGAGACAGATAATCTCCCCTCCTCTCCTCTCTTGTCTTGTCGCCTTGTTTGGGAGAGGGGCAGATAGGAAGTGGGCAGAATACTCTCCTGTTGTGTGTCAGCGGCGTGCCACTCACTCTCACACTCCCCTTGGATCCTCACATGTGGATAAGCAAGTGCACGCACGCACAAACACACCTGCACAGAGAAAGAGCAGGAAAGGAGCAGAAGTGACGGAGAGGTAGAGGAAGAAACATCAGAGTCAGAGAAAACAGAGCAACAAATAGATGATCATTCATGAAGGGAAGGGAGGATAGACAGCAAACACACAGAAAGTGCAAAGAAGAAATAAATAAATACAAATGAAAGAGATACAGATCACAAGTTTCCAGAATAAAGTGAGAAAGATTCTAAATAAAGCTGCTACAAATCTCCACAGAGACATTAAAACCTCGTAGAAAAGGGAAGGAAAAGAAGGATCAGACACTGTGACTTGGTAATTGAAAAAGGTTGTCATAGAAACTGATGGTGAAAAGGAAGCATCTGAAAGTGTCTGTTGACTCTGCAAACAAAACAAAATTGAAGATGAAACTGATATCTTTATATGAAGCCACAAATATCTTCCTATCTGATGTTTCTTTGACAGGCTTCCCTGACCGATCAGATAAGGAAACGATAAAACAGACAACAGCTGAACAGCTGAAAAAATCGTTTCAAATATGACACAGATGCCCTTTTGTATTAATTCTCATTAATTCCCAAGAGGCAACCTAAGTATACTTACACTTACTATACTGCTATTAAAGCGACTGACTCTGAAAATACAATGTGCTGCAGATACACAGAGGAAACGAAGGAGGGTTTCCGTGTTTCCTGCTGAACTGCAAAGCGTCTTGGTGTGTAAAAGACACAAGACTAATCACTCTCATTGTGGCCTATTTCCATGGTAACTCTGCACCGAGCGGTAATTTAGCCTCGCTAGCTAAGGACACAGAGCGAGTCATTATCTTAGTGCCAGGCTAGGGCCTCCTATTTAAAGATTCACACCATGAATGAACAATTAGAGAACAGATTGCTGGCCTAAGTGGGGGAGAGACAGGAAAAGACAGAGGGAGAGAGGAGACGAGGCCAGTATGTGGCCACCCCTCTGTTTGTTTGTCTGTCCGTCCGTCCGTCCGTCCGTCCGTCCGTCCGTCCGTCCGTCCATCCATCCATCCATCCATCCATCCATCCATGATGTGCTCACCCTTTGAACTTTTAAAATGAACATTTTAATTCAAAGACAATTCATTATTCTAATTTACACCCTTAATCTTGCCCTTTTGTACTGGACAAAAAACCCCACTAACAACTTGCTTTTGGCTTAAAAGGGAAAGGGTCCAATCAGCATTCAGTCCTAAGTCCAATGACTCTGCAGTAGTCATGGGTCACGCTAATTTTTGCCCCTTTAACGACACAATGCTATGACGCACATTTAAGTCCCTGATAGATAGCAGTTAGCAGTCGAAGTCTTCCATCTGTCTTCGTTCAAGTTGTGCTCAAACATTGTTCAGTCCACATTGAGTTTCAAGACACAGATACAGTTCAGCCATGTGTAAAAAAAACCCTGCATTTATGTGCTAATTTTGTTTTAAAGGTGCAATATGTAAGAATTTTTTAGTTTAAAAGTTAAAAAACAACTACAATTATCAACAGCATGTGAAGAGATAAGAGTGTTGATATTATGTCAAAGAAATCTACATGTCCTGTTAAAGATTTCTACTGAAGTTAGCATGCTAAACAGCTAACCCCAGCCCTTCATTTCTCGCAGAACCACCCCGACCTGCCAGTCCGTACCACTAGCTGCACGGCTAACCGAGCTAACTAGCTAATGGCAGCCACAGGTAGCAGCAGTTTGCAGTTACTCTGGTGATGTACTACACCCCATTTTAATAAGAAGATTGTCCGTGTCAGTCGTGTTCACACATGTTGGAAATACTCCACTGGTTTGGGCAAGGGGCGGTGTCTGGGTAACAGGCTACAGACCTCTCTGTAATGATGACTGTTTTTGCTTTGATATCAATACGAAAGAGTGGAAAGTAATATATAGACCAGCAGAGAAGAGCATGAAGCAGCTACACACCATGTGCGAACATCCCACCGTTGAAAGACAGCTGTGGCATTTTGGATCTGTGTCCAGCAGCAGGGTGAACTGGCTGTATGGAGGCGCAAGAGAACGAGCAGGGAAATATTCCAAGCAGATGTTTGCACAATTTTCACAATGAGCAGTTTAAACGCCATTTTTAACATGTGCTGGTGTACGTTTGATGATGTGTTACAGCTGATTAATTACATGTCGGCGACACGCCCACTCGCTCGCTGTGAATTCACTCCAGACAAATGTCTGCTGTTCACACATGTGGCTCAGCCGGACTTAGAGCTAGGGAGCTGGCAGGGTAAAGTTCTGGGGCAAATAATGCAGACATACAGCTCCTCCAGGTAAACTCTAGATAAATCCAGAGATACAGTGCATGTGTGAAAGGGGCTTATGTTGCTAGCATGCTGGTCCTTCCATCTGCAATGACAGATGGAAAGAAACAATAAAAAAACAGGATGTGAGGCCTGTCGTTATGGGGCATGAGGCCACATTGAGTGACTTTATGTGAAACATTACATGATACTACATTAATTGTGTCTTTGGTTATTTATGGTGCTAGTCTGATCACCAACTCATGCGACTGGTGACTGCAACAACGTCAGGATGCATTTCTCCAAAGTTGATTCAGTTTCAGTTTACAGTCGGAGCATGCGACCCTAACTCAAATGAATGAGGGGTCTGGCCTTTTTGATGCAACGCCTGATTTGGTCTGAATAAAGCCTTGGAGCTGTCCACTTGTGATCGCATCCTCCAAGACACATGTTAATGTCAGGTGACAACAGAGCTCAACAGTCAATGTTGTCTCCATGTTACCGTGACCACAGTCTTTTCCTAACCTTAACCAAGTAGTTTTTATACATAAAGGGTTTGGCTGTGCTTCAAACAAACTCCTTCGTGCGAAGTGTTGACCATGACTGAAGGCTAAAATATGTTATCACTGTTTCGAAGGCCACGCTCGAAGGTGAGCGAAAAAGCTTGCCATTGTAGAGATCGACAAGACGTGATGAAGCGTACAAATATGGATAAAAGTGCACAGTTTTGGTGTTGCACGGTTCAGACGCTGTTTGAGAATCTGACAGGCACTTTGTTTGACGCCTTAAACCTTACCAAGCTGTTTCTGAAGGCACTAACAAACAATCTCGTCATGCTGAAAAAACACACTTCACCAACAATATTCCCTCTATTTACAGTTTACACCCCCAATGTGTCTCCCACTCCTCCCTGATCCCTGTTGTCCTTTGGTGTCGCTACTACCTGACACACACATGCGCGCGCACACACGCACACACACACACACATAGAGAGAGACATACCAAACCACACCACAGCAACCCTCCCAAGGTCAATGTCTTATTCAAATGGTACTCTGTGTGTGTGTGTGTGTGTGTGTGTCTCTCTCTCTCTCTGTCAGGCCTTTTATGTTTCTTCTTCAAAAGAAGCTGTCAAGTTGTACTGTTTAAGGGCTCACAGGAGGGACAAAAAGCATACTTTGTTTTGTTTTGTTTGCCTGCCGTGGCGTTCAGCTGAATGAGTGAGTGGAGGAGAGGGAGAGAGGTAAAGAGAAGAGAGAGAGCGAGAGAGGGGGGGAGTGGGGGGGGGGGGGGTAACATGTAATTTACTGTTTGCCCCACTCTACTGTACATCGCTTTAGTTATGCTAATGCCGCTCTTTGTCAGGCTGAGGAGATAGCCATCAATCAGCTGTCAATTGGTCAATTGGAAGAAAAAAGAGAGAGAGAGAGAGAAAGAGAAGGCCCCTGTCCCCTCCCTCCTCGTCCTCCTCTTCTTCTCCTCTGCTACCTAGCGGACTTGGGGGTCCTGGGAAAGCCTGGCAGCTGGATCCGAATCTGGATCTGGAGTCCAGGTGGAGGAGGAGGAGGATATCTGGGAAAGCAAAGTGAGAATGCAGAAAAATAATTCTGCTACAGTCTGTTTTTGTGTCTTCATGATAAGCCATTTGTGTGTCAAAAAGCCCTCAGACCCCTTGTTGTGGTTGTTGTTGTCAAAAAGCATTTTAAAAGAAGTATCTAATTGTAATATGACACCTCTGGAAACCCGCTGTGCCACTCACAGCCGTCAGCCGCTGTCAGCAGAGGAAGAACCTTTTATTATGCTAGCTAATGTTAGCGCAAAGATAAGCTAACAGGCCCATTAGTGCCAGTTCATTTAGCTCGTTAGCCAAAGCCTCGGGGCTGATGACATTCATTACATATCATTAGTGCACAATTAACATGTCTCACTCTGACACCGTCGCTCCCAATGTTACACGACACTTTTAATCATGTTTTATGAAATGTTTCTGCCGGCGTGACATGATTTATGAGTTTTACATGACATGGCGTTCATTACATTAAACAGCTGTAATCATAAAGGCTGCGGCAGAATGATTCCAGGTCCAAAGTCAGAATCTGGCACCGTCCTTGTGACTGAAAATTGGGAAACAGTTTATGTAAAATCTAATTTTCTTTTTTCTCCCAAACATTTCATTTCTCATTT
This sequence comes from Pagrus major, assembly GCF_040436345.1. NCBI lineage: Eukaryota > Metazoa > Chordata > Actinopteri > Spariformes > Sparidae > Pagrus > Pagrus major. The sequence continues at coordinate 28,496,859 of NC_133225.1, read as the reverse complement.
TAGTGCTTCGTCTGCTGTTAATATTCCAGGAATGCAATTTACATTCTGCAGTGCATTCCAGTAAGTCAAGGTACATTTTCTGAGGATGATTCAGTTCTCGTTTTTAGAAGATTGCAGACAACACAGCGGTGTGAAAAGACCTTCAGGTAATTTTAGAGATGAGGTGCTTTTTGTTTAGGTTAGTTGTGTGGCACATTGTTGGCAGCCTCTTTGTTTCATGATTGTTTTGGACTTGTACAGGTTATTATTCAGAGATGTGTCGTCAGAGATGTAGACAGTAACTGTGGCAGAAGCTGAGTACTTTTACTCAGGTACTCATTTACTCAGGTTTGAGGTACTTTACTTGAGTTTCCATGCTCCGTTACTAAACAGATTGACAGATTGAGATTGTACATATGAAAGATATGATCACTTTATAAAATATGATGAATGTAAGAAACTCCCCAACTATACATAAAGTATAGACCAGCTGTTGCTGCATTTTACTTTTACTTTACATGCTTTAGGTACATTTTGTTTTTATTACTGGACCTACATTTAGATTAGGGCAGGGCTGAAATTAATATCAAAATCTCTATATAATAAAATTATTCCTGAGAGGTTATAGTTTTTGTTCTATGCACACAAGAGTTTCACTTGGATGCAAAAACTATTATCTTGTGTGCATAAAATAAAAATTTCATCTCTCCAGACTTTGGGTTACCTTGCGAGGCCGCTGGATTTGATCATGTGATCATGTGATCATGTGCAATCCATCTTGCCAGGCTTCAAGCTATGCACTTGTGTCTGAACCACAGGAGTTGAACCAGTAAGCATCATTTGAAGAACTACCTGCAGCCATGGGCGTGGTTTACGTGTGACACCCAGCGACAGAAGTGACTGACAACAACAGCGGCCCCTCAAGAGGTTAGCGTAGCTGCTATAGAATGAGAGAGTAAAACATCGTTTTTGTTTTTCTCTCGACTGGCTTTTGTAGGAGTTTGATTTACCAACTGGCTCCACTGGTGGTAGCGCTCACAATCAGACTGTTGGTCTGATTGGTTAAAGTTAGCCCATGAAAGACAGTGATAGACAGATGGTTCGTCCAATCACCTGCCAAGTAATTTTTGAAAGTGCCTGCCCTTTTCCAAACAGTTTCTAGCGGCACCTTTCCAGATCGTCTGTGTAACAAACCATCTGGTGCATCAGGTTAGTTGGTCACTTCAACAACCGGGACTTTCTCCTTCATCTACATGAAATTCATAGTTTTACCAAAAAACAAAGTTTTCTTCTGTAGCTTTTTTGTTTGGACTAATGTTGTCCTGACGTCGCTTTAACCACTTCCTGTGACGGAGAACAGTAAGAAATCCTTGAGATACCAAGATCTAAGAACGCTTATGTGCCAAGACACCACACACACACACACACACACACACATGCACACACACACAGAGAGGTACAAACAGAACTATTTTCTTTTTTCTCCCTATCACACTCACCCACCCACCGATCCACACACAGACAGAGAGAGCAGTATTGATTTTGCTGTCTCCAGGCTGGTGAGTGTGTGCGTGTACTTGTGTGTACGTGTGTGTGTGTGTGTGTGTGTGTGTGCGCGCTGTATAAAAGGGATTAAGGCCCTCGCTCAGCTGAGATACCATCAGCCATCAACCCTGCTAGTCCGCTTCGGGCTTTCCCGGCTGCCGCATTGTCTATTCTGCTCCGCTATGTGAAAAATGTTGAATATCAACAATGGCTTTCAGTGGTGTATTGTTGAGTTTTTGTATGAACTAATCTTGCCTCAGTGAAAGAGACCTAGGGCTTGGACAAAACGTCTAGAGCCACAGCATTCCTAGCTGGCTCTCCCCTTGAACACTGAGCAGAAGGCTGGGGCTGAGGGAGGCAGAGTACAGGGGAAGGCAGGCTGGAGGAGAGGCAGGGACAGGGAGAGCCGGGGACGGGGTAGGAGCTCCGAGGCTGGGGGGTTATAGGGGGATGACAGGGCCAGGGGAGGCTGAGGAGGGGGAACGTGTGAAGGTGGGAGGGCGGGGTAGGATGCAGGCTAAGGTGGGAGAAAGGTGAGGCTGATGAGAGGCCGCGATTAAGGTGCCGAGTCCTAGGCTAAAGGAGGGATGAAGATGAGGGATAAGGTTTGGAGAAATGGAGGAGGAGAAGGCCAGGTAGGGAAGAAAAACTATGAGGCAAGTGGGGGGTTGAACTAGACAGAAATATGACTATCCTACATAGAAATGGTAGATGAATGTAGAGGAAGGCCATTTTTTAATCTGAAGAACATGTCCAAAACCAATTAAGGTGCAGGAACTAGACCAGGCAAGAAAACCAGAGATCAAAATATAGAGACAGCAATCCAGTATTCCAGCTTTAGGAGTGAGGAGTCTTGTTTTTCTTTTCCCTGGCCATGGATGTAACGCTGGTTTGGACAGCAGCCGACGTCCAATCAGACAACAGGATCGTAGGCCTTGTCATAATGACAACCATGACATCACTGCAAGGTAAGCTGACTGAAAGATTGGCTGAATGATTGACTGACTGTGTGACTGTATGACCAACATAGAAAAGTTTGATTAGCTGTCTGAATTTCTCTTTTTTCTGCCTCTTTCTCACCATCTTTTTCAAAACAAGCTCAACTAGGACAGAGTCCAGGTGTGGGTGCAGATGTTGGGTGTGTGAGGAATAACTGTCAGAGGCTGTAAGGAGTTCTCATGCAGGCTTTCCTGGCTGTGCTGGTGTTTTAATGCAGATTTATCTGGTAGTAAAGTACCTGTGGTGCTGCTCAGAGTGAGGTCTCTGTCTGTGTGTTGAGATCTCTGTGGTCTCCCTCTGTGTGTCTCCTTCCTGTCCTGCTGTGTCTGATGAGGCTGCTGCAGACAGGGGGAGAGAGATGGAGTCGACTCTCTGTTCAGATGATCTACGTTCATCTTGGAGTCATGGCAGACTGACACCGTGTTAAATTAACAGTTTTACCTGCACTGCGTTTTAAACATATTATAGAGCAAGTCACACATATTCACACAGGGAAGGGAACAGTATGAACACTGTTGAGCAGAGGAGGGTTCAACATGCCTTGCTTAAGGGCACACCAAAGTACTTTCCTTTATCCCAATTTCATACTGCATTGTGTGCAGTATTTACTCTAATAATAGTTTTTTTTATACTACTTTTAATTGTTTTATACTAACAGGAAATGATACAGTGCTTGAACTAGGGCTGCACAATTAATCGAAATACAATTGAAATAGGAATATGGCTAATTGCAGTATCCAGTTCACAATAAGCTGCATTTTTGATAAAAGCAAAATGTGTGATACAATTGGATAATAATAATAATAATAATAATAATAATAATAATAATAATAACAAAGTACTGTACCGCTGCAGAGGTGCTCTGGCCTACAAATGATGTTGTCCAGATGTAAGGAAACATGGTACAGACTGCAACAAATTTCACATCATCATGATTTTAATAGTTTTTTCAGTGAAAATGAAAATTGTGCTGCAGAAATGATCATTCCCACAAATCGTGACTCATATTGCAATCGCAATATCGGTCAAAAATAAAAATAATTGCAATATGATTAGCCATATTGTGCAGCACTAACTCAAACTTTAGCCTTCAACAATAACACTTTTTTCCAAAACATCTGTTTTTAATTTTTGAGGTGATCCTGTAGGCGTTCCACCACAATCCACATCAGGGCTGCAACTAACGATTGCTTTCTTTCAATTAATTTGTCAATTATTTTCGCGATTAATCAATAAGTTGTTTTGACTATAAAATGTCAGAAGATCAAAGATATTCGGTTAACTGTCACAGAGGAGTGAAGAAACAAGAAAATATTCACATTTAAGAAGCTGGAATCAGAGAACTCTGACTTTCTGTTTCCTAAAAAATGTTTCAAATCAATCAATCGATTATCAAAATAATTTGATAGTTGACAACTAATCAATTAGTCGTTGCAGCTCTAAGCTGCATATGATAAGATTTAAATATTTCCTCAGTTTCCTTTGCACTGTGAGAATAGTGAATATTAGCAGCACACTTAAAAGGCAATGAATTTCTAGTATAATATTCTGATGCTGATGCCTTAATATCTTGAGTTTATGTTCTCTTGCTCATATTTGCATAGTTTCAGCATCTATTAAGTTTCCATGCTCAGATTTTGTACTGGTGACCTCTGGGTTTATACTCACACCTCTACAGCCTCTCCTGACCCGGAGACTGCAGTTCTGTGGGACTTCTTATTTTACTTTGAATGTGTAAACTATCAAACATCAAGCTGTCAGATCAAGTTCAAATCTTATACATCTATATGTCTGTACATCCCCTTTCTTTTCACAACTCTCACAAGGTCAATATATGAGAAACTTTGTGGTATTTCTGGGTTCTAAACACTCAAACTGGAGTGGTGGTTATCTCTGTTGCACTGAAGCTAACACAAGTAGTTTCAGAAGCTGTTCTCATTGGGCCTGTAGGGGGTAACATGGTGTGTGTGTGTGTGTGTGTGTGTGTGTGTGTGTGTGTGTGTGTGTGTGTGTGTGGCAGTTTGGGGTCAGTGCCACGGAAACCTGGAATTGAGAGATGGTTGGCTTAACCCTTCACCCCCAATACACACACACACACACACACACACACACACACACACACACACACACACACACACACACACACACACTCTCTTTCTCTCTCTCTCTCACACACACACACACACACACACACACACACACACACACACACACGCACACACACACACACACAAACACACACACAGACGTGTGAACATTAGTGCAGTCTAATCGGCGGCCCCTGGTGATTTGTCCTCTCAGCTTGAAGCCCTGTCATTCCTCCCTGCTCTCCTCACAATTACAGCCCTGAACTGAACTAGAAAATCTGCTCCAATCTAGCAATTAGTCCTGAGGCCACTGGCTATGTGTGTGTGTGTGTGTGTGTGTGTGTGTGTGTGTGTGTGTATGCTCTTTGTGTTCCATTCCTTGTGAGGACCAAACAAGGGCTGTCAGTGTCAGTTTCATACTCTTACCTTCTTGTTATTATTATAAAGATATTAGTCCACAGTGCAGATGATTGTTAGCCTCACATCAATGACGCTGTTTCTCAAAATCAAGACCACTTTCATCCTGAGGATGCTAAAAAGTTATTGTCCTTCTGGAAGTCTGGCAGAGAGTTTTCTGTTTATTAACTTTAACTTCAGTCATTTAAACTTGAGGAAATACACGTTTTTAAGCAATACAGAGGATTTTGTGCTAAATTGAATGAAAATGAGGCTGATGAGTTCCCTCATCTTATACATATTAGTTTTGAACATGCATATACAGTATGGACATTTTTTACATCTTCATAAAACCTGATAATACTTTTTTCCTTTTTGAGTTACTTTTTACTCTTGTACTTAACTTGTCTTACTTCTACTGTTATTTATTAGCACTATTTTTTGCATTGAACTCCTGAAACACTATATTTTGTATGTTTTGTATATTTCACAAATATTAAATTCTTTACTGTCTTAAACTGGGCCCATGTGTGACCCTGACCCCGGGAACACACTGGTAGCAATCTTTGGCACAACAATTTCCTTCAGGATTAATGAAGTTCTATCTTATCTCATCTGAAGCACAGCATCTCCCTCCTACAGTGTCTTGTGCTGTAAAGCAATGCTAAAATTTGCACCAAATGCAAAATTGTTTGATCATAAAATCACATTTTTGTTTATGAAAATGTTTCTCCAAAGTGATATAAACTCTGCACTTTCAATCCTTTACCCTCCTGGATGCAAACTGCAACAGAAAACTTTCCTAAAAGTAGTTTCAACACTCAACACTTCAACTGCACAATTAATCGAAATATTATCGAAACCACACTATGGCCGTCGCAATATCCAAATCAACATAACAGCATTATAATGAAGCTCTATGGTGCTACAGAGATGTCCTGTAAAAATCTGCAGATGTAAGAAAATGCGTTTGTTTGGTACAGACCCCAACAAATGTCACATCATCATGATTTTAATAGAGTTGAAATTAAAAATGTGATGCCAAAATGATTTTTCCCACTAGTTGAGAATCATATTGCATTCCTCTCTGTAATTGCACTATGATTTTTTTTTCTTCATATCGTGCAGCTCCACTCACATGCCAAATGATGGCATTCCTGAGTAGCCTAACTTGTCCTCATTATAACAACATACGTCTTGCCTTGCAGAGACATGTAGTGACCATGCCATCTCTGTAAATAAAGAGAGTGAAAGACAGCCTCAGGTTCAATAGGTTTAAAAGTAATCCAATGGAGAGTCCCTACAAGTGCGGCAAATCCTAATGAAAGTGTGTGAGGATGAGAGGACGGAGTGGACAGGGGAGGAGAGGAGTGCAGCGTGGTCAGGACGGGATGTGGTGCGGGGGAGGAGGGAAGGTTTTCATGGCCAGGGGGAGAGCAGGCCTGACTGGGCAGCGACAGAGACGCTTAGTGCCGCCTGGCTTCCTCCTAAAGACTCGGCCTCCTTTTCCCCCCCGTGCATCTCGCTCCCGTGTCTCCTCGCTGTCCTCCGCCACCACTCTCTTCTTCACTTCCCTCTCTCCTCCTTTTGTCCCTTCCCTCCTTCACCCTCCAGTTCCTCCCGCTTGCTCTCTTTTTCTCGCTCCATTCCTCCATTTCTCTCACTTCCTTAGTTTTCTTCCCCCCCCTCCTCGTCTGGGCCATTACAGACACTCAGCAGCGGGCTGAGAGGTGGGGGTGGGTGGCTGCGGCGGTGGGATGGGGAGATTGAGGGGGGACAAAAGCCCTGAGATGCAGCGGTCCGACGAGAGTGGCTGGCTTTGAAAAGAAGCCGGACGGCATCTTAATGCAGGGAGTGGACGGACAGACTCGGATAGACAGACAGAGCAGACTCAGCCCTTTATCCTCTTCCTTTAGCTGATGCCTGTTTTGGCCAAAAAAAGCACATCATCCGCCTTGTGCCCTTCCCTCTATGCCCGATGTTTTATCAAACACATTAAGATGCGATGGAGGGATATGTGGAGGGGAGCAGGGAAGGAGGGTAATGTAGCTGAAGGGCAGACACTTAAGAGGCTGACAGAGAAAACTTTTCCGCTCCCTAAGAGGAGGAGAGGCAAACACATGGATGGGATAGAAGAGTGTGTGTGCGTGCATTTCTTTTCGAGGTTGCATCCCTTTTATTGCACATTAAGACATTATACATTAGTGTTTCACCACCCCTGCTGTGCGACTGTTGTTGGGGTTAATATCGAGGGAGAAAATATTGACAGTGAAGTTAGATGCAGCACATTAAGGGAGCTGAAAGTGCTGCTTACAGGTTTCAAAAAACTGCTTTTATAGATGCAGCTCGGCGAATAAACCCACCGCACTAAAACACAACGTGCAAAAACTTTTTTGGGTCAGAAGCCTAAATCTTTGTCGACTCTTTTCTTGCAGTTAAGAGATCAATAAAAAGTGAAGTAAAATAATTTAGCAAATCCATAACTCTTTGTGGCACTAATCTTTGTAACACAGCATCAAGGACAAACAACACTTGTCTTCAGAAGCTTCAATAGGAAACAGATGAGCTGAATGGATTTACTGTCCAACTCCCTTCTCTTATCAAACTAATTCTCCCACCAATTACGGCAGTTTGTATTCTGTGGTATTACTTTACTCAGATGGGAGGGGTTTTCAAATTATATTTTCTGCCTACGTTTATTTACTGGTGTCGGCTGTCTCTTTGTTGTGGGTGGTGTAAGAGTATTATTATGGATTTGGTTCTGAGAGCTTAGCTGGTCTACGATTCTGATATCAGCTGGACTTTGATCAAATGCAACAAGCTCTAAATCCACTTTAATCAGCGCAGAGTTAGTTTACCGACGAGCAGGCTTCACAACAGCCAGAGCTCAGGGACGTTTCTGAGAAGTCGGGGGAATAAAAAGACTTACTGACACTTAAGTAGTTGCGCTAATAAACTTTAATGAACTTTAATAAGTTGAATGGAAAACAATTTTAAAGATAAGTGTTTAAATCTGAAAACAAAGAGTTTAAATGACAATGATGTGAGAGCTGTGAGAGCTAAGTTTAGTTTTCTCTGAGTATTAAACATATGGACAACATTGCACTGTCAGTCAGAATAAGTTAAGATCCATATCCCAGAGTATTTGTGCACAGAGTTGAGTTGGTCTGACAGCTTTTCAGCTTTGGTATTGGAAGGTTGTAATTTTGTCAAGAACTATTGGATTAATTGTTTAATGAACGCTGCAGTAATCAATATTTCTATATGAACAATGGACCAAATAATTTGGTTATGTGAAGGTTGTAACTCATAGTAATGAACCCAGGTCAGACAAGCATGACAATAAGAAACATGACAACACTGTTTATTAGCCAACAGCAAAGACTGAAGGACACAATGGAAGAATATATCACAATGTGAAGTTTTATGAACGCTGCAAAATGACGCAAATTTAAGCCAAGTCCTTCCAGTCTCATGAGACAAGAGAAGCCTTGATCTTTTCTGGCTAACGATAATTCAAGTCAACTTAAAAATATGCCAGCAACCAACATATCTGTCCTTTTCCTAATCTGTCTGACACATCCACAGAAATACAGAGGAAGCAAACCTGGCTGATCTGACATTCGGCTAACTCCTCTTGATGTAACGTTAACTAACCATTACACATTAGCTAGCTAGTTTGTGTACAGTTGTGGTCAAAAGTTTACATGCACTTGTAAAGAACATGTATATCATGGCAGTCTTCAGTTCCAATGATTTCTGCAGCTCTCATTTGTCTGTGATGGAATGAAAGGAACACAAACTACTGTCATAAAAAAACCTTCATGAAGTTTGGGTCAATGATGAATTTATTATAGGTCTTAACCATGGAGATACCTGAACATGGTTTTATACAGTTAGTCATTTCATTACATGTTCAGGAGGTTACATAAAGACAAATGTATCTGACTTCTTCTGCTATTTAAGCCATGTTAGCTGTACACAGGAAAGCCCTGTCAATCTTTAATTTCAAAACACTCCCTCTCTACACTGAGTTTGAGCTGCTCCCCTCAGGGTGATGATACAAAGAAAAAGATTGTCAAGGGCTCATTTATCCCAAATGCAATTAATATCGTCAACCAATTACAGTAAACTTCAGTATGAGAGTGTACGTGTTTGTATTTTCCTGACAATAAAGTTATTCTAATCTTACCTAATGATGCTGATTTATTTGGCAAATACTTGTATATTAGAGAAGCTATTCACGCTGTAGTTTACAATAGCACACTTATAAAATGTTTAAATGTCACTAAGCCTTCAGCTGCTTTGTAAAATTAATTTCATGACTCTCCATCCCTAAAACCAAAGGAAAACCGAAACAAAATCGAGAAACTTGTTTTTTCTTGTTTTTAATACCTTATTTTTAAAAACTGGATGCATGGAAGCACTGCATTGTTCTGCATGCAGTGATGTATTATAGAGTATTAGACCTCAGTGTGGGTGGATATTAGCAGAAGCATGGATAGACTATCAAACAAAGAGGTTATAAGAGATGAGAGGATGGTTTTATTGTACAACAATAGGTTTATAAGGCTTAAACTGATCTGCAGCATACCTACAACAACGGCCAAACACACACACACATACATACACACACACACGGATGCAGGCAAGCACATGTATGCATACAGCAACCCAGATCAGTATGTGCCAACAAGTTACACACACACACAGTCAGAATAGCCAAATCCGGCTAGCCCTCTTCTAAGTCCGGCCAAGTCCATCTACTGTAGCCACACACACACACACACACACACACGCACACACACGCCCCCGCAGCCAAAACCCAGTGACACACAGGCCAACTCCCCACTTAACACGGACACACACACACATATGTTAAATGTGACCACACAGCTTAGCCCCCCAGTAAGACCCACAGAGCCGACCGCCACAGTGTGTGTGTGTGTGTGTGTGTGTGTGTGTGTGTGTGTGTGTGTGCTCACTGCGGTCAGTACTGAGGCCTCTCCCTGCGGTTGGGGAGTGCGGATGGAGGGATGGAGAGACAGAGAGAGAGAGGAAGAGGATTAGAGTGATATGGAGACAAAGAACAACAATAGTTTGTCACATTTTGTCAGAGAGGATTTTATGGAAAAGCTGATTTGGAGTCTGCCACCAACAAACAACGATCGGAAATATGGGATTTATTACTAAATCAGTTTGAGAATTTGCATGAAGTTTAACAACGCCTAAGTGTGTGTGATACTTTCGAAATGCATGTGTTCATGCAAACTCAATCAACATGTACATTTCACAAGTAAAGCATGATAGAAAAGTTGTTTCAGTTCAGATGTGTGAGCACTGTGTTGGTATGTTGGATACTAAACCAACAAAGTTGCACTAATCTCTGTTAGTGAATGTTTAATGTGATGTTTATACATTACATTATTAACGTTTCCTGCTGTGTAAACATGGTTTGCCATTAACACTTCTTCAGCTAGGGCTGGAGGTGCATCAACATGTGTCGTTCCTCACGGTGGACGTGCTGGAAATGACACATTTTTGTCAATCCTTTGTCAAGGATACACACACATATCTAAGTGTTCACACCATATAATCATCAGCATCTGGAGTCTTTTAGCTTTTAGTGATCATGATTCAAAGAGAACAGGTCAAATCAAGTAGTTTCAATTGTTGTGAGGTTTTAAAATCACAAATGTTCACCCAGTGGAGGCGTCCGATCATGGCGTTTATTCCAGCTGCCAATATCAACCTGCTTTGGAAAACAGTGCTTAGCATCATTCTTATACTTCATACTTTTTATACTTGATACTTTCTTTGATACATTAGTTTATATGTGCAATCCGACAGCTTAAAAAAGCAGTAAATTGTAGTGTTTTCTCCAGCTAATGATCACGATAAAGACGACCAAGACCAGTGTGAGCAATAGAAAGTACTCAGAGAACATATACCTGCAACTACACATGGAAACAATTTTAATCTAAATCAAAAGTGGGAATCATAGCATCCATATTCAAAATGTTTTAAACACAAGTTAGTGCAGTGGCTCATGGTAATACTTCGTGCACAACCTAATGTCAACTTCTTCATTTCATTAAAATGTTCGAGATATTTTGCAGATTAGAGTACAATTATATATTAGTATATTAATAACTGTATATATGTTCTGTAATTTGTGTAGCATGATGGTGTTTTCAAACTTTCATTTCATTATACAACCCTGTGTTGTATAATGACAAATAAATTACCTTGTACCTTGATTTATAATTGAGTTTTAGGGCAGATGCCAATGTGGATATTAGGGAATAAAGTGTCAAACACTTGTAACAAAGAGATAAGATAAGATAAGATAAGATAAGACAGAACTTTATTAATCCCAAAGGAAATTCTTGTGCCAGAGATTGTTACAAAAATGTATAGTACAAAAACCAGTAACAACCAGTGGGTTCCCGAGGTCATGGTCACACACTAGGCCCAGTTTATGACAGTAAGAGTATTAAATATTAGTGAACTTTGCAAAATATACAAAATATAAAGGGTTTAAGGAGTAAATGCATAAACCAGTGCCACAAGTATTTGTATCAGCACATATCAGACAACATATACTCTGTTTAATAATGTTTATTCTGCCCTCTTGGCCAGATCACTAGAGATTTTCATCTCAATGAGGTTGACTAAAGGACTTCTCTCGAACATCTCGGTATATATCTGTGACAGGCCAATATCAGCAGATCAATAAACCTGTATAGTTTGACTCAATACAAATACATGACAATGAAAATACATTGTTACTGTTGTATACATGAATTTAATTTAATGTTTAATGTTACTCTGCAAAGAAATGTGTTAAGCTTGAGTTGCTGTAAATATACTTTCTGTTGCATCCCTGCTGTCCTCTAAATGAACCAGCCTAACATCAGTTAATTGATCAAATCACTGATTTACTAAAGCATAGTGCACATCTGTTGAGGGATTATCACTCTTTTACCTCTTTGCTTGCTAAACAAGCCATTACAGCGTCATTGAGGCCTCAGAGATTCAAGCTAGTTCAGTGAAAATGTCGCCAAAGCAGCGGGCAGCGGGAGCACAGGCAGTGTGAGGCGGGAAAACAGCAGGATCGGTTTGAAGTGAATGAAATGATTTAATGTTTCAGAGTCGGCCTCGCCCCTGGGGAATGGAACGATATGGGCTCCTAATTGACACCAGGTCAACTGCTTCCCTCTCTCACACACTCGCACACTCTCTCTCACACACACACTGCTTTCTGTTTCACGCTGTTTCTGCTTCAGCTGTCTCTCTCTCAGACTCACACACACATTACAGTCTCGCCAGTAGCCAGTCTTGTCCAGCGCTGGCCAGTGCCGGACAAACAAAGGCCTGCGCTGTCCGACTATAATGATGGATGACCAGCAGCCTCATATTTTATAGGGATTTCACAGGAGTCAGTCCGTTCCCAGGCCGAGCTACAAGTCAATAGCCTTCTATAAGGCTTCCCAAAGTCTCTAAGACGACATGTTTATGAAATCTTGAAAAAAAAGAGAAATGTTTTATGATTTTATTAGGCCTGAATCAGCCATTGATAGAGCAGCAGTTAATGACAGCTGAATGTGATTAGCAGAGAGTGGAATGTTTTATCAGTGTCAGTATTAGTTGACTGACAGAACCCCGGGGGTCATTACTGTTCACCTCTGGAGTGTCCGGACAGATTACGCACAGCAGTCGTCATGTGGAAGTGTGTTTAGTGCTTTTAATGGGACTGCATTGCTGTGATACCTTTTTTGCAGTGGAGTAGATCTCTGTATTAACAAGTCATTCAGTCTGTTATTGAGTCAGGAAATGTTTCTAAAGAAGCTGCTAATGGGGAGGTATTTTTACTCTTCATTAAAAATCCATCTTATTTCAAGCATTTTCTTTAATCAGAGGCAATTTTTCTTGAGACTAATGCAGCAATCTGCCTCATTCTGTCCTTTTCTATGTATATATATATATATATATATATATGTACTGTATATATATTTATAGTCATTTCTAGAAAAAAATTGAATCTGAATTGGTGCGCCCTGATGTCCTTTAGGATGCTGACCATGGCCCATAGTTCAATTTTGACCAGGAACCTGTGTTACATTTCTTCCCTTATTCCCGTCATGTCTTCATCATGTCTCTATAAAAGTAAAGACAAAAAATGCCCCACAAACTGCTGGTTAAAAGAAAAATGTTAGTGTTGATTAATGAATATTTGTTGTAAGTTATTCTGCAGTAATCATTATGATTATGGGATGTGTTCTCTGGTCTCCTGCATCAAAGTCAGACATACATCACGCCCACCAAACCATCTTTACGTCCTTACCACACAACTTCCTGCACTGTCACTGAATGTTGGCTTTGGAAATCACATCTGAGAGTCACAAAAACTGTCCAATATGGCTGTAATTCCTGGAAAAACAGAAGGCATTTCAGGATTTCATTCAGAATCCATAGATCCACCGTTTCATACATAACTTATCAAAAGATGGAAAGTAAGTGGCTAAGTGTAGCAGTAGTAGTAGTTGTAGTAGTATTTGTAGTAGTTTGCAGTGTTTGTGGTAGATCTACATTATTGATACTGCTGAGTCACATCTTCTTTCTAGTCAGTCGACGTTGCCTCTGCTGCATGTGCTGAACCCTCGCTAATATTAGCCAGAGGTTTAAAAAGGTCTGGACCACTGTCTTGGCCTTCAGTGAAGTTGGGAGACTCAGGGGGAGAAGTGTCTCCCACCTCAAATGACCTTTCAGTTGCAAATGTCTGGTCACTTGTGGCTCTCCTCTGGATTTGAATGGATTTTTTGAATGGTGCATGTTAAAGTTCAAGTCTTCCACTTGGTTTTTGGTATCTGAGAACCACTTCAAACCCGAGTCGGAGCAGGTCAAAATTATATTTAGTCTAACCGGCGTGACCTGATGTATTTCCGTGCCTCTCAGCTCTTTTTGTATCTAGTTCTCACCAGCAAGCAGTTCTGATCACATGATAATCATTACAAGAGAAATATTTGCTCTTTGACATGAAACAAATGTAAAGTGCAGGAGAAAATGGCATGTGTTGCTGCCAAAGTTGAAGAATATTTGGGTTGACTGCAATTTAGATTGGATCTAATTATCCTGAGGTCTGACAGGGACAGGGTCTAACTGTCCTCAGGTCCCATTTGGATCAGGTCTTACATTCAGACTGGGAGCTGACCAGTACATCCAGCAGCTCCACCTGCAGTTTTGTTGGGAACTGAGCGCTGACTACAACAGAGAGTGTCTTCTAACACTTTTACCATAGTTATCTTACTCAGTGCGAGAATTATGAAAAATATGACGTGTTAAAATCTGTAAAGACGCATTTAACCCACTCGACAGGGGACACATCCTATATTTTATCCAGATAACATGACATTGTGTGCAAAACTAACATATTGAAGTTAGCAGGAAGTGGGCTTGTTATCTGTTAGCTGTTAGCAGCCGATGGACGGTAGTGTGTTTGGCTTGGGGAGTTAAAAGCTAACAAAGCTCAAATCAAATCATGTTTATTTATATAGCCAAAAATCACAATCACATTGCATCAGTGGGCCTAACAAGCTGTACGGTGAACGACATCCTCTGTCCTTAGACCCTCGATCCGAGAAAAGATGGAGGAAACATCAGGAAGAGCCACAGAGCAGGGATCCCTCTCCCAGGATGGACAGACATGCAATAGATATCCTTTGTACAGAACGGAACAACACAATTACAGAGTTTACAAATTTCAATGACAGAATATCAAGCTAATAGAATAGAGCTAAACACACAGCAGGACTGAGAGCTTCTGTTCATGAGTAACATGGAGCTTTAAACAGTAAACTGTAGTTTAATGTGACACCACCACTAGTTTACAGTACAGAAATGTACTTAAGTTCTTCAGCTGAATACAGTTTTAGGTAAAGGTAATTTGAATGCTAACACTTTGAAGAGAGAGCAAAGAAGTAATATTTTGATTCTTAGGCGGTTTAACATTCACTTTGGGACGGCAGAATTAGTTTTTTGGGATGCTCTTGAATGGTTATAAAGCTTTGCTCACAGGCTGAGGACTCTGAATGAGATTATTGACTCACTCTCATACATACATGACCACATTTCAGTGACCTTGGACACATTTGTAAAAGTCAAAGAAAAATGCAATTCTTCTCCTTGTAACCTTCAGTCGCACATTTTTGCATCACCAAACAAAACAAAATGTGCTGAAGTTCAGGGTCCCGCAGATGGAAGCCGTGACACGAAGAGGAAGGCGTGCAGGTGTCAGAGGCGACGCCACCAGATGATCGACTCCCTCCATGACATTTTCAACCCTCCGATGCAGCAAGAAAACACGTCTCGCACATCTGAACAGCCACGCGATGACATCTAATCAGATGCCAGAGGAGACGATGGTGTCACAGCTTAGAGAAAACACACTGATTCCCCACCGGCTGTATTGTCACTAAACGCCGCTTCTCTCTATGGACTGTAAATGATTTAATTTGAGCGCCAGATGTGGCGGGCGCTCGTTGAGAGAGACAGAGGGAGGAAGAGAGAGGGAGAGAGAGGGAGGGATAGACAGAGAATGAGGAAATGACAGGAAGGAGAGAAACAGCTTGGCAGACCGACAGCCAACAGCAGCCCAGGCACTTGACAGAGCTCTCAAACTCCATGATTGTGTGTGTGTTTGTGTGTGTGTGTGTGTGTGTGTGTGTGTGTGTGTGCGTGCACAAGTGTTTTTCTCCACTTGTGTATCATGACAGCTGAATGAAAATCAATCTGCTTCTACATCTGCCATCTTGAGTGTTGGGGAGCGCAGATGGGCCTTCCCTGTCACACTGAGCTCGCTGGCAGCCGACCAACTCAGGTCTTTCCACCTCTTCTTCCCTCTCTTTTCCAATCTCATCCTCTTCTTCTCCTCCCTCCTTCTTCCTCCTCTCCTCTCTTCTCCTCTCCTCTCCTCTCCCCCGGTCTTCTCCTCGCTAATCAGATGCCAGGCTCTGAAGAGGAGTTTTTTCCTGCGTTGACGTCTCCAAGTCACTCTGACAGCAGATGTTTGGGGCCTTTCGAAGCCGCAATCTGGGCTCTAATCACCCTCATTGACGGCTCCGAGGGCCCCTGTTGCAGCTCTGAATGGCAAATTAAAGCGTTTTTAGATAACGTTGGTAATTGGCTAAATCGTTTATAAGCCCGGAGATCACACTTTTAATCTGCAGCCTAACATGACGGATCATGAAACCGAGACAGATCTCGTCCGTGTGTGTGTTTTGTGGCACGTTTCCTTGCCCCTCCAGCCCGTTTTGGATTTCTTTCCTGATGTGTTACAGTATGTTTGATACTTAATGATTTGCCCATCAGATTAACAAACACTAATCGTTCCCTCTGCTGCAGTTTGTCTCAGTGTCAGGCATCCCTGCTATGCTCTCTCCTCTCTCCTCTCTCATCTCCCGAGCCCATCTCATCTCTGGCATTAACTCCATTAGCCTGGTAATTGGCTCTTAAAGCAACGGCCACAGACTCCGAAGGCCACTTAATGTCCATCTCCTTCCCTCCCTTCTCCTCTCTGCTCCCCAGTCGATCATCTACCTTCCTCAGTAAATAGCATTAACTAGTCCCGCATAGAAATCTGAGGCCATATTAGTGTTATCCTCCCCTCTCAGCCTATTGCCAGGCTTATGAGTCCCGATCGTAGGAGATGATATGGCTAAGTGGATATTTTTTTTCTCACATCACTCCAAAATGGGGCTCCAAATAACCCCCAACTGTCATAGATGAATATGTAAATTCTGCGTATGGAGATCTCCCTCCATTTTTTAACCCAGCCAGAGAAACTAAATCTGTATTTAAAAGATGTGGTTGTGGAAATTCAGCTCATCATCGCAGCCTGCCCCCCCACCACCACCACCAGCCCTTAACGTGGGCCTTGCTTTTTTTCATTTCCGTATAGAAGATGAAATAAAATGTGAAGGTGTGAAAATTCAGACTGTTGAGGCAAATAGTTTTCATCCACAGTGTTTTCTGTGATTCTATTGGTTTAGTGCTCAAAATGCAAAATCCTCAGTTTAAATGCACTTGTGTCTTCTCACACCAAGGTTAGAGGTCAGTCTGTTTTCAGTTTATTCAATTTAATTCCATCAGAGCTTTAACTTCTCATCTTTTTATTTCATATGAGTGCATAAAATGAAATAGACAAAAATATTTGCAGGAGTCCCGATGCATTCTGATTGATTGTCTTTGTTTGGCGCATGGAGTGGTTCCCAACCTGGGGTCAGGACTCCTCTAGTAGGGCCTGCTAACAACAGTCATTTTCAATATTGATTCATCTGCAGATTATTTACACAGTTTGTCGACCCATTGTTTAGTCTATAAAATGTCAAAAAATTAAGAAAAAGCCCAAGACGACATCTTCAGAATGCTCCAAAACCCAAAGACATTTACTATTAAAAATGACACAGACGAGCAGAAAATTCTGACATTTAAGAAGCTGGAGCCAGTAAATGTTTGACACCTTCACTTGAAAAATGACTGAAACTTTTCATTTATTGTCACAATAGTTGTCGATGAATTTTCTTTTGATCGATGATTAGATTAATCGACTAATTGTTGCAGCTCTATCCTCCAATGGTTCACAAAATATATGACTAATAATTACTGTACTGATCTTTTTGTCTGTCTGACGTGTTTGTAAATGTGTCTTTTCTGTGCTGTGCCACAAATTGCCTCTCAGAGGACGTGAAAGTATTCTAAGTCTAATTAATGAGACAGGAAAGAAGAAAAAAGTAATTTCTCTCCAACATGAATTTATATTCACTTTTTTTTTGGTCTCTTCTTTCTTTTCTTTTGTCTCTTTGAAATAATACAATTCAAGTAATACTGAAACACCATATTTTCACGGTAGACTCACTGGCATGTATCGGCAATTCATGGAGAAATGCAACCTGTGATTCAGACAGCAGACATTGGTTCATTTTAAAGGATCGCAATCCAGAAGCGTGGAAACATCGGTCCTAGAAGGCCTAAGCTGTGTAAATATTAAATAATAGCACACAGAAATCCCTTTGTTTTTGCACAATTATGTTAGATATGCCTGAAATCTAAAAATAAAATCAAGTTTTCTCTGTTGTCGTTACAGTATAATATTAATTTATGACATTGCATACATTTTTTTTGTTCTCTTGGTCTCATGCATCTTTGATTTTGTTTGTTTACTTCTTTATTTTAATATTCACATATTTGTATACTGCATGTTTTCATTTGTATTTTTGTACCGGCTACTGCAGGCAGGTGACCCCCCATAATTACTGTCAACATTTTTATCTCCATTTTAAGACGCATAAAGTGACAGATGTTGCCTTTTACTCCCTTGTGTTAAGCTACTGTATCTTAGCTTGTGCATACAGCAGTCGTGTGGCCATTAAACTTGCATTTGTTTATTATTGAGTCCACATCCGGTCTGTTCCTTTCAGATGTCGAGACACATCGGAAACCTCACGCTGCAGCTTCTCTGGGCAGCTCGGTGCTTATTGTTTAGATTAATGACTTTCCGACAGAATCAGGACTTCTACACAGATGGGGGTGACGGCAACATCAGGCCCAAAGACAAACAATCCCGTCACTTACCGCATGTTAGATACCGAGGCTGCCCAGAAGAAACATTTCTCTTGTTGTTTACACTCTCTGATGATTCTCTAATCCTTCAGATCCCTCCGTCTCTCTTCGCTTCTATGTGGGTTTTTTTGCAAAGCCTCTCTATCTGTTGTATGAAACCTCGGCGTCTCATCTGAGGGATTTTAGAAACAGAGTAATTAGTTAGCGATAGAGGTGCTGTTGGTGTGAAATGATAGCTGCCACCGCCCTCCACCCCCCCACCCCAAGAGAGAGACAAATCAATCAATAACCTGCTGATTTATTTCACATTCTTATCGTCTAATTTAATTGCTGGCTCTTTTGTATCTGTGGAGTTGTGGGGGAGGCGGTGTCGGTGGTGTTGAGGGGGAGATAAATAAGGGGAGGGTGGAGGGATGTTGCAGAGTTGAAGAAGGAAAGAAGTTTTTGTGTTTTTTTGTGTGTGTTCCTGTTGTTTACTTCGTCCATGCGTGGCAGCGTTTTTGCCGGAGGCGTTTCGAGACACAGCCTCTGTGTTCGACAGCGTCTGCAGTGTATTTACCGCTGCAACACTGCCTCCATTGGCTCATAACTCTACAAGAAGCAAACACACACACACACACATCGGAGGAAAGAAAGACAGGGAAGAGCAATCCTTCCACAAATTATCAGAAAGAAAAAATTTAATTAGCAATATAAATGCCAGGCGGAGTACATTATGTGCAATTGTCTTGCTATCTTTCCAGAAATTAGTCTTTTAAAATGAATTTGCTGTATTAATCATCTCCTGAAATATTTTTTGATCACTGAATTAATAGTTTTGCGTTGGGGGGGCTGTGTTTTTTTTTAGGTATTCATTGACATAGGTGATTGCCTCTTAATTATGACAGCGTCCTCCTCCTATCCGCGCCTATTAATTCCTGTGTTGTGGCGTTGCGGCAGCCCGCTGCCTGGCCCTGTATCTACTAATTACTTCTCTAATTGAATTTGCTCTCTGTTGCCAGGCTGTTTTTTAAGTGGCTGTTTGTTGCCGGGCCTCATTGTGTCTTTGTGTGACAGCTAGCTGCTCGCTGACGGGAATAGGATGCTCTCTCTCTCTCTCTCTCTCTCTCTCTCTCTCTCTCTCTGTCTCTCTCTCTCTCCCTCGCTCTCCCTCAGTATTCATGTCTCTCCCTCTGTATCATTACCTATACCTCCCAGACCTATGTAGTGTTTCCAGTATAAATGAAGGAGGGGAATTAATTAATGAGAGCCCGTGAAACAATTACACGCCCCTCCCCACCCCGCCGCTGCCCGCCGCCCTGCTGTCATTGGTTCAAGCCTCTGTAGGATTATTGTGACTAAGCGCCCGCCGCTCTTCAACCACCAATTCAAGATGGCATGTCTTTGGCAGCATGATAAATAGCATACGGGCGAGATATTTAGCTCCTTTTCCATCAAAACACAGCTCATCAGACTAACTTGTTGTCCGTTAGGGGTTATCAGTAATAACAGATATAGCCTAAAATGTTTGATTTTACTGCATAAGTGACATTATTTCCAATCGAAACCAGGAAAATGTTCTAAAACTGTGTTTGACTAAGTGGTATAATGTCACCCCAGTAGCTGAATTTCGAAAAAATAAGATTCTTGATTTCATGAAAGCTTGAATTTGACAATAATTCATGAACTGTGGTGGAGATTTTTTTTTCAGTTAAGCAAAAACAGGCTGCTACCATTTGATTGAGGATCCTCTTACCTTGGTTCGCAGCTTTGGATTTCAGTGTCTCAGTTAAAAGCACGAAGCAAGTGAATGCATCATTTGGCATACGACAGTGAAGGCTGTTTCTCTGTGCCGTCCTTGAAGGACATCTGCCGAGTTAATTACAGAAAAATCATGATCAGACAGGGAAGGTAACCATGGTGTACTTCACACAAGTTGTAGCATCCTTCTGGTTTGTTTTGGACTGGGGAGTGATGCTCAGTACTGCAAACCTCAGTTCTGATACTCACGGGGTCATCAAAAAGTATGCAAGATTTTTTAGATTTTTTTTGTTTAAAATGTAGCTTCAGCTCTGGAGCACATGGGAAAGTTGCTGCAGTGGAAACAGTGTGGTTGGAACAGTCTCAGTGCTTATCTTTGAACAATAAGTGAAAGTCATTACAGCAAACTGACCCCATAGTCACTTGGGGCCATGGGGTCAGCCATCAAAAATGAGGGACTATTTGGAACCCAGAACTTTGACCCAGGAGCTAAATTGAGAATTTGGTTCCTCTGTCTGACATGCAGACAAAGATCCTGGGTTCAAGGAAAAATTCCTGTTGTTGACAGTAGTTACTCATTGGTTTGTAGACTACCGTTTTGAAGCATGGACCTATGGTATAATGAGAAGTGGGTGAATCTGCCCGGTGGCGCATGAAGCCAAAAAGTTTGAATTCCCTGGTACTAAATTACCTGGATCTTCCATATTGTTTGGTCCAAAAAGAGTGTGCATGCAAGACTTTGTCTGACGGAGTTGGCTAACATCCAGTTTAGCCTCCGCCTACCATGAATAAGGATAAAATGATTTAATAATGCGGCTCTTCTAGACTTTCCAAATGTTATCGGACAGAATGGATCAAATGAGTCATTTCAGGGGGTTGTGATGTTTTAAAGCCTCTTCTTTATGGTTAAAAGTCTTTTTGGGCCCATGTGGATAATGTGATGTTGTAATTACATGGTTTTGCCACTTTGTAAAATTGGCTTCAAATGCTGGCGCTCTTCCTTGGGGCTTGTTTCGAAGTCTCGAGGCTGGTGCTACAGCCGTGGTCCTCGCTGTTTTGTGGAACCAGTTGTGACCATTCTTGGACGAGAGGGTGGAGCTGGGGAGGATTTCCTGTCAAGATCTGACTGACAACCTGAGGACACGCCATGGGAGATCGCAGGGTAGCCATGCCCTAAATCATACCTGCCTCATCAACAATTTAACTCTAAATGGGACACTTCCAGTATGAACATCATGCTGTGCTGAAGAAGATTTGAATCTAGGGATTGAGACCATAAACTCATCAGGAAGCTGTTTACTGAGGTAATAAAACAAGTGAGGAGTAGGGCCATTTTCTCATGAGCTTACACACAATCAGATATATTTTTGAAACCAGTGGCGTTGCTCCCTGCTGGCCATTAGAAAGAATGCAGGTTTAAGGATCCTTCCGAAGCTCCGACCATATTTTATACAGTCAGTGGTTATTACATAGGTGGAGCGACAAGTAGCTAAAGCTAAGATCGAGTTTGCAATTACATGAATGAGATGGACTACAAGGAAATACAAAATTGTATATTACAAACCAAGAACTTTGTGAACTATTATTTTTAAGGGAGTCTGGGCTGATGCGTTAAAAATACCAGGTGAAAATGCAAATGAAAAATTGGATCGTTATCTGCATAATGTATCTGTGTGCAGATCCCATTTTAATACCAGGTGTAGATGAGGTGACAGAGGCATTATTTTAGAGAAGTGTACGTATGAGTCCTCTTTCTCTACTCAGTGAAACACTTAAAATAGCCCCAAACTTTCAGCAGCAGCAGGATGTAAAACAACATCACTGCTACTATCATTATCGACCCATCTCAGTCAAACCCTGCTTCTTACCTCCATCCCAACTCTCAGCATCTCCTCCTCCATCCTTCAATCCATTACCCTGCTCTCCCTCATTCACTTTATCCTCACCCACCCTCACCCTCTTCACTCGTCTTTGTGTGAAAACTTTCTCTCCTCCTGTCTCTCTTGATATTGATCCCCTCTCTGCCTCTCCATCCATCCGTCTCTCTCACCCCTCCTCTCTCTCTCTATTGATCCTTCTCTCCCTCCCTCCCCTCTCTCTTTCCCTCTCTCTCTTTCTCCGTGCTTGCTGCTATCTGGCTCGGCCTTTGTCTTCTTATCGAGGTTTCAGGGTTTATTCTGGCTGCTGTTATTGACAGGCCTCTCGCTCCACGGCCAACTAATGCATCCTTAATCCCACCTTTGTTACTCTGGAATGTTCTCTTTCTCACACACACGCTCACACTCTCACACACCACTGCATAAGTGTGTGTAAGGTAAAAAGGGTCCACGAGGATGTTGATCCCGGCTTTCTATTTGTTGGGAAAGCCATCTATCAATCAAAAAGGGCCTGCTGTCTGTGTGTTTTTGTATATGTATGTGTGTGTGTGTACGCAAGTGCACGTGGAGTCGTGCACGTGTGTGTTGAGTGACAGGCCGAATCATGGCTGAGGACGTTTGATAAGCTTGTATTGTCGGTCGTCAGGACCCCCCCCCCCCTCCACACCTCCACCTCGATAAGAAATACATTCGACTAGAGCTGATAACGGTGTCAGGAGCAGCAAAGCCCCACTCTAGACACACACACACACACACATACACACACACACACACACACACGCCACGGGAGAGGTGTCTTTCTTCAAACACCTTGGCTGTAAATGATACTCTCAACAAACAGCGACGACAACACTCAGGAAAAAAAAGATTCAGATATCGTTGGTGTGTGTGTGTGTGTGTGTGTGTGTGTGAGACAGACGGTGTGTTTGCAGGGAGGATGATGTGCGATATGGCTGGAGGATATGCTATAGGCTTATTGAATGAGGTCTTAGTGATAGCACCACTGTGTGTGTGTGTATGTTTGCGTGTGTGTGTTGTGAACAGCAGAGAAAGAATACAGTAATAGGCTTAGAGCGGCTGAGGCAGAGTGTCAGACTTAAACAACACACTGCTCTCAAAGACTGACTGACAGCTGTCTGTGTGTCTGTGTGTGTGTGTGTGTGTGTGTGTGTGAGCATACATGTGTGTACCTGTGATTCAGTGTGCAACAAGCTTTAAGTTGAACACATGTTGTTTACGATCAGATCCCTCCAAACTTCATCACAGAGGTTAAACATGTCGACAGGCGGGTGAAACTGCAGGTGAAAAGTGTCGTAATGGCCTCGGAGACGTCGTCCCTGAGTAGAGAAATGTCATCGCTGTGAGTAAAAGTTTCATCACTGTGGAGTGAAACATCATCACCAAGTTTAGAAAGGTCATCGCTGTGAGCAGAAGCATCATCACCATGACACAAATGTCAGCACCATGAGTGGAAAACGTCATCAGCAATGACCGAAATGTAAATGCAAGGACACGATCGGAAACTTTTGCGAGTGAGACCAGTTTTAAAAGTATTCACTGTCAATTCAACCTCTGTATGTTCAGAGTTAGAATTCTGCTTTCATAAAAGACATTTTCTAGTTTTAGTTCTAGTAGTTATGTCACTTGTGACTGTAAGAATTTTAGGGAGTAAAAACAGTTTTGTTTTTCATTTGGTGTTGTACATGTTGTAATGTACATAGAGCTGCAGTGAGTAGTATATTAATGAATAACTACTCACTGATAACCTGATGAACCATCAGGTGAGGATCCTTTTATACCAAAATTAGCATGTATTTGAATTTGTCTTTAAATGTGGGTAAACCTGCTAAAACGGGCGAGCGACTCATTTCAAAATGCCAGTAGACGAGTTTCCCTGGAAAACCGAAGCGCTGGAAAACAGAAGGGAAGAAGTATGGGGGCCAGTGTTTCTTTTTCAAACTCAACACGCAGAACCAACCGCAATGTCAATGCGCCTCATACCATGGTATTCAAAAGGGGGGAAAATTAGGGTGTCCATAGGGGTGTTGTGTTTCCATCACTGCCAATCAGAGCCTAATCTGTGTCTCCTGCAGAGTCATGTGATTTGGGAATAAATACCAATCGTATCCTTTCCCACTGAAGACAAAAGAGAAAGGTGCACTGGTGTTACTTCATAGTAAATTGAATTATTTTAGGTGTTGCTGACTGTTGGTCGAACAAAACAACACATTTTATCACGTGACCTTCAACTATAATGTGAGGGGTATTCCTCTTTTTTCTGATGTTTTATAGACCAAACTAACCAAAAGTAAATTATACATATATTAACATGTATGTTTTTGTTCTATACTATGAGCCAACTGATTATCAGATCTGATCATTACTACTACTGTAAATATACTGCAGTGGCTGTTTAAGTGCGACAGTTGAGATCAAACTTTGAGTTTTCTCATATAAAAAACAACATTTATTTAGTTGTTTTATTTCGGTAAACATGATCAAATCTTGAAGAAATATCCAAAACTTGTTTCAGTTACAGATTATATTATATGCAACATAATATCTGCTGAATTCCAAGGACAAGAGCTGTCATCCCTGAATGTTTCCATGTTTTATCCACACATTTATGATTACTAAATAAACTGCTGCTAAAATAAGAAATCTTTACAGATTTCAGAGGTAGAAATGTTGATATCAAGGCATTTTTTTGTTGGT
Source organism: Pagrus major (assembly GCF_040436345.1). Taxonomy (NCBI): domain Eukaryota; kingdom Metazoa; phylum Chordata; class Actinopteri; order Spariformes; family Sparidae; genus Pagrus; species Pagrus major. The sequence continues at coordinate 28,471,901 of NC_133225.1, read as the reverse complement.
TTCTTCAGTTAATGTCTTTAGATAAATAAAACATCAATATTTGATTACAATTTTCACATTGATATAATAGAAAACTTAAAGAACATAAAGATTATCTAATAAAATGTATTATAGTTGTGTTCATTTCAGTCAGACGATGAATTAAGATTAAGAGCGCTAAATTAATTAGAAACCAACCTAAATATTTTTTTTATGTTTAAAAACTTGATAAAAGTTGCTGGTATACACAGAAAGATAAGAAAGATATCACTTATAAAAACCAAGAAGAGTTCAGAATGGGAGGTTGGCGACATCAATATGTTGGATATTCACTTCAGAAAAAGAATAAAAAGGAGAGACATGGGGGGGATTAAAAAAAAAAAGCAGGTTTGGCACAAACAACATTTGCGCAAGTCGTCCATTACTGCAGCGAAAGAACAGTGACCTGTGAAGAGATTTTAGGAATGGGGCCGTAGCACGAAGGAGATAAAGGAGGAAAGAAAGAGAAAGCGAAAAAGATAAAGAAAGAGTGAAATTACCAGAGGGCAGGAGAAAAGAGGGGTATTGTGCATGTGCATTAACAGGGTGTATGATGAAGTTAGTTTTTTGTGTTGTGTGCAGTGACTAGGGGCTAAGGAGTCAGGAAGAGAGAGGGAGGAAGGGGTGGAAATCAATGGCAAATTACATGCGCTCTGCTGGCCTATTGTACAGTATGGCTGCTATATCCTAAAGAAGGCACTTCCAAGATGATGCAGCCAAATGGTGGATGGACTCCAAGATCATTTTTATTGATTTTGAGGGGCCGTCAATAGAGGAGAGGGAGGGGAGGGGAGGGGAGAGGAGGGGGGAGGTGAGTGTGTGTGTTGAGGTTGGGATGTGTGTCACAGGACCAATACAATAGCCCCAGACCTCAGCTTTTTGTCCCTGTCCACACATTAACAACACACCCCGTCCCACTGCTTTTCATTTACATTAGTGCCTGGATGGGCGAGCGAAGGACGCGGAGAGAAAGAGAGAGTAAGGTTTTCCATTAAAGAATTGGTCCGGCAGCAGATGCCGGCATTGTTTGGGTTCGGGAGCCCAGAAATACTTGGTATTAGCGCTGATGATGTGAACATCAGTGGAGTCATCTAGTATTCCACATCAGAGCTAATAGGTGTGAAGCTGTTATGAAGATTGGATTTTATGGTTGTCTGCGTGCGAGAAAGAGAGAGCAGAGTGATTTTTAGGTACTTTGAAAGTATTGAAGTCCCAGAGAGGCTCTGAAAGTCTGAAACCCTTAAATTGTCCAGAAAAGGAAATCCAAACTCATCCAAAAAGCTATTTCACTCTCGGTGAAGCCTCGTTATCCTGACGTGATCAGAGTTCTTTTTGGCAAATTAGTCTCACAGTGCATACGCAGACTCACACACAAGACTCACACATACAGCTCAAACATGAAACTGCCAAAATAAGATAAATTAGAAGATGTAACATAATGTTTCATGTTCTGTATGTTCAGGACTGGTTCCACTGGTAAATAATCCAGCAACTGGTTGGTTCACTGGCTGACAGAATAATGAGCTTCTGCTTGTGTGTGTGTGTGTGTGTGCGTGTGTGTGTCTTGATAAACCGTGGCAGTGTGTGATTTTGATTCTATTAGACGGCGTGTGTATCACAGAGCGACATGGCAGCGCTAAAAGCAGCAGATGTTAACCGTAGGAGGCTAAAACATGACAGCTTGGAGCTCTTTAGTAGAAGGCAAACACACACACTCACACACACACACACACACACACACGCTTTCACATTCGTACGTGATGATAATCACTGGAATGCTCTTGTGAAATAACACAAGCAAACACGCCAGCCGTTCACAAGTGTGAACATATTCTGGCAATATGGATCTGCTGGTGAACGTGCACACACACACACACACGCACACAAACACACACTCCTGCACAGCATAGACAGATGTTGCCATCTGTTGCATGTGCCACAAGCTGTGTTTCTATCAGCAGTGGAAGAAAAAATCGAATCATTTGCTAAAACAGCAGCAAAACTGAAACAAAAATTTAAGAAAGGAATTAAAAATACTCCTTGAAAAGTAAAAGTCCTGTTGATGGGTGAACCTGGAAACAGTATTCTACCATACCTGCATCCAAATAGCATCCAAGGAGCTGTGTGACGTAAATCTGGTCTCCTAGCAGGAGCATCAGCTGCACATGTGAACATGTACTTTCTATATATGCAGAAACCCAATAGAGTGCTGCAGATGATGTATTTTTGAAGGCTGATCTGGAAGTTAGCATCGCCCTTGACATAAAGCCTATGGGATTCTTACATGTTTTGTTCAGCAAGATAATCCTCACAGATGAACACCCGTTTTATGATATTTGAAGCTTAAATGTGATTGCCAGAAGTAAAAGTACAGAGTTAGGCTGTAAATGAACTACATCGGGGTCGTATGACTTCAACGCACCACCACTAAGCGTCTTGCTCACTATACTGTTTCTTTACCTTTAACTGATCAATCTACAAGTTGTAAAATTATAGTTAGAGTAGTTTGCAACTAAAGTCAGTCTGTAAAGACAGACTGGAGAGTAGATGAGTCTCTGTTCGGTGTGATGACATTTAATGTCCTTGACTACCTCTGTAGTCTCATGTAGCCACTTGTTAGCAACCACCTGTTTTAAAGGTGCACTATGTAGTTCTGGGGAAGACATTTTTAGTCAGAAGAGAAAGATCTTCATTGATTGATTTTTTTTTTATGCCAAAGGAAGTGCAAAAATGGGGTTTCTGACTCATTCCTGCGGCCTTTTGAAGTTTTTGAATAAGTGCACTTAGTTTCTTTAAACCTGCAGTTCCATCTGAATTTTGGGGAAAAGCAGATCAATCAAATGTTGCATTCATTGCCTTTTTTCCTGCAGACATTTTGACTCATCATAGTGAGCACAGGTGTGACTAATAACATTAATGATGGCTCCATTCAGCCCCAGTGAGCCGTGACAGTGTGACCGTGAGTCAGCGTGCACAACACCAGGGCCCTGAAACTGAAGACGCTAAATTGAATTCAGCTGTCATTATTTTTATTATCACACCTTTTTTTTTGTTCTTTTTTTTACTAAAGATGTATTTATGTTATTTTAATAAATGAAAATGACTCTACTATGTTTGTCAGCCACCCTTTTTATCTCTCATTTTGGTGTTTTCTGGCTGGTGGAGGTCTTTAATGGAGGGTTGTAACACGCTGATTCTGCATCAACAGTAGCAGGAGTGAAAGCGTGTCCTGAAATGTGATTACTTAAAACAACCTTTTAACTTTAATTGCCCTTTTTTTTCTAACAATTCCATCGAAGGTGAGCAATGAAAACTTTTTTTAAATTTCTGGCATTGGCATTCAGGTTTTGAATGCACAAAAGTGCACAAACAGGCAGATGTAAACAAGTTCTTTCTTCTTCCTGATTATGCTGTGTTGATGGTATCTATTACAAAAATCCATTTGCTCACACAGTTTCCTTATGCAGCCATGACATTATGCCTCTGAGTGAATATTCTTACCGGGTCTCTGAAATGTCACCGTTTCTTTACCTTTCACACACATGCATGCACACATACTGGAAGCGCACACACACGTACACACACTGAGTCAGGCAAACAGCCTTGATTTATTTTCCCGTGGACCTCAATGCATCTCTGCGTCCTTTATGAGCTGGTTGTGAAATTCAACACACGCTGTTTAAATAGGATGGAAACAAGTGTGTGTGTGTGTTCAGGGAGTGTTAAGTCACGACTTGCTCTGGCCACAGAGTTTGAGGCCTTCCTGAAACACACACACACACGCACACACACACATTATCAGTGAGGTGCTAGGTTTCTCAGCCTGAAGATAAACACTGAACATTTATGACTGCTTCACTTTACAGCTTGTTGACTCTGTGATTCTGACTGTTAGACATTCTGTAGGCCCGCTGGAGACACTACAGGATCAAATAACTGTGTACGTGTGTGTGTGAGTGTGTGTGTGTGTGTGTGTGTGTGTGTGTCTGAGCACACGCAGCCGGGTGTTGCAACAAAGCAAACATTCCCTCTCAATCAGTAGCTTCGTGTGTGTTGGAATTTTGTGATTTACAGGAGTGTATTGGGTCATTAAAGGAACATTTTTTTATAACCTGAATGTTCCACCATTTTCTAAATAAAGGGATGCAAACAAGGGCACATCTAATTGTTTTAGTTTTTCCAACTGAGGACGTCCTACCCTACTCCATCCATCAGGGAGCACTGAGCTGGCTAAGTGACATGTCTGTTCGTCCTGGTCCTATTTTTGACAAGTTTCATGCACCAGCGTCACCTCCAACCTATTTTAATTGGTCAGAATTTGTGCTGACGCCCTCGACTTTAACGCAACAATCCAAAACAATGACAAATACTTATTATCGTGTTAACTTTGGCAGCCCTAGTTGTATTACTTTACAACCATATTATACTGTAGCAACATCTGTATTTTTCTGGCCCTCAAGATATTCTGTCTGAATAGTCAGCGTAGATTTTGTGAAGGAATTTCTTTTCCCTGTTTAATTTGTTTAGCTAACCAGTCTCTAAATAGACGATGTAAAGTTGGAAGAGAGCAGTCCTCAAATATTTACGGGCATTTAAGGAGTGTAAGTTTCTCAAGGTGATGTCCTGCAGTAAATATAACACCACGCTGTGACAGTAAATAGACAGATGAGTTTTACAGGTTCCCGGTGTCTCCAGATTATGTTTTTATTTTTATCTTGTTGTCTGCAGTATTTCGCCTGACCTAGATTATACAGATGTATTGTGTTAATGTCCTGCTGCTCAGAAAGGTTAGTGATGGTGACGTGATCTCAGAGGACAAAGAATGCAGTGAATGGATGAAATAATCCCGATCCTACTCGAACCACCAGTCCTGAAACTTCTCTTTGTTGTAGCCTTTTGTGTTTGTGTCTGTGTGTATGTGTACTCCACGCGTGTGTGTTTGTAGAAGCCAGGGGAATGTCCTGGTTCATTACCAAAGCACTGCCATTCCCTTGCTAACCATCCAAGTCCACCACAGAGGTCTGAACCTGCCATGATCATCTCTAGACCTGGATAAACATCAAAATCCTCTCCTCTCCTCAGTCCTGGCTAATCAGATGCCAGGCTCAGTCACTTTGTCAGAAGACACGCCAACATACTCTCAGTGTGGACCTCTGCTATCTGTGTGTGTGTGTGTGTGTGTTTCTGCCAAGCTTAAATCTTCCTGCTTCTCCTGTTGCCTCAGTGCTTCATTACCCCGGTGACCACAGCTTATAGTCTCCCTCACACACATACAAACCAATGAACATGAACATGGATGAGTGTATGCTTTCTACTCAGAGAAACATCACTTCTGCTTGTTTCCAACAGCACCAGACACAAGTGTTTTTTAACTCAAACTCAAAGGGGCAGTGTGGATCATACAGCGGAAAGGTTATCACAGTGACTATTAAGCAGAAAAACACCATTTATGTCATAAAGTAATGGTGGTCTATATGTAATGGTACAGGTACGTTTCAGGGTAATTTAGCACTGAGTCTTGGCTTTAGGATCAAGATCAGACTGAGGTTTAGACAACCACTGAGGTTTTTACCTCTTCACAGACAAACAAACACGATTTACCATTTTATATACCAGTAGTCATGTGATCCATTCGTCATATGAAAAAAATATTAGATTTAAGGGACACTATGTAGTTTTGGAGAAGAAAATCAAACTCAATTTTAATATTTACAATATTAATGAGATAATAATACAAACTCAGAAATATATATATTTTTTTCATAACTGAATAAACAAGCTGATCTCAGAGGAAAATAAGGTCCCAGAACGCTGTTTGAAGCTAGAAAGGTGGCAGGGTCCGCCACATATAAACAAAGTAAAACAATATGAAACTGTGTTGTTCTTTAAGGTCAGTTTGTTTATTCAGTTTATTCAGTGATGAAAACAAAGAGAGTTTGTTTGTTTAGTTTGTTGTGACAGAAAAACAAATCAGTCAATGAAGATCTTTCTCTTCTGATTAAAATTTCTTCCCTAAAACTACGTAGTGCACCTTTAAATTGTGGTCAAGATCCCACATTTTTTCTGAAATTCTGAAGGATGCTGCTGCAATAAATAACGACATCTTTGATTTCTGTTTTCTAATCAACGCAACCACGACAGCCTCAAAAAAGGCATCCGAACAAACACCACACACTGTGAATCAGAAGATGTTCTTCATTCTGCAGTAATGAACTGTTTCTTACTTTAAAGCTACTTAAGAGGAAATTTAAGAGCAGCACTTGAGTTCAAGTGGTTCAGTGTGTAACTGCGAGGGATAAGAAGTTCAGAAATAAATGTCACCAGCGAGCGTCCTCACATGTATAGTAATACAAACATGTGTGGATGTATCTGTGTGTGTGCAGGCGTGTGTGAAGGTATCATCCCAGCTCGGTAGCAGCTAGCTAGCGGCTAAATGACTCTCCACACTTCATTAGCGGCGATGAGGTGAGCTGCTCATCTCCTCATTGTTAGCTAGCGCTAAGCTGCAGTAATCCCAAACAAAGAGCCGGGGCCTCGCAGCAGCCTGCGTGGATTAGACCGCTTTCTAGAAACATCCGAGAGAGATTCATTCTCATTCAAATTGGCCTGTAAACAAAACCAGCGGTGGCCGGGAGAGAGATGAGAGAGGAGAGAGATGAGTGTATGATGGAGTGAGTGTGAAACATCTTGTATGTATACATGTGTAATATAGCTGCAGTTTGTGTATGTGTGTGTGGAGGCCCGGGTGTGCCAGAGAGTGGGTTTAACACTTGATGTGAGTGTGTGTGTGAGAGAGACAATTTTAAACTCCAGTATATTTCAAATTATGAAAAAGCATGTTTTCTTCCCTACTTCTGGTATCCAGTCATGCACATAATTTGTTTTATTTGTTAAGGTTTTGAGATCTCTGTTAGACTTCTGGTGCCGCCCCAACACAATGGAAGTCAATGGAACAGGTTTGGTGCTGAAAGCCTCATGAAATTAGATTTTATATGTGTGGTCTAAAGTCAGAAACACGGCCCATTTAGGTACGGAACGCAGAGGCAACGTAGACACTTCAAACTACACAAGATGGAATTTTGTGCCCGGCATTGTCATTTGTGTTTGCATACTTGCGTTGGCCATGTTTCTGAACTAATGCACACTTACCTTGGGATGCGATGGTGAAGAAACTCTCTGTCTCCCTGACAACACCGGTACTACCGATTACACATTTTATGGTCAAAGATTTTCTTCGATGATGCTCAGTGAGCACTTACTTAGATTTTTAAAGTTAGATCTTTAGATCTTCCCCCTTACTTTGAACAAAGTGGATGCTTAGTAAGTTGGTTCATTATTAAGTTTTGAGACAGTTACCCCATCAACTGTAGCTGACGTCCACAAATGAGCTGTAAAAAGTAACACTAACATTAAAGCAACATTATGTACATTATTTTTACCTTAAAATAACAGCTGCAAATCATTTTGATGGTACAGTGTCTTGTAACAGGGTGAATGGTGTCTCTGTCTCAGCCACTCCACCCTCCATCACTTGTTTCTGCACTATGTAACCTCTGTGAGAGGGTAGGATCACAGCGTTACATACATGTGTACTTCAACATAGTTTTCAACACGTAACATCGTTTTGACGTGATGAGTTTTGTTTGTAGTTAGCACCTATATTACATCTGACAAATTGTTACAGACCTGGGATTTGTAGTTACGACAGTGGTGTTGCACTCAAAAACTGTGGGGGGTGCCAAATCCCACAAAAAGCCAATTTCTATGTAATGTTGCTTTAAAGTTGCAATATGTCAGAATTGTCAAAGTCATACTCAACACGAAGAGGGGGACGCATATCACCAGAGTAACCGCTAACTGCTGCTAACTGCTGCTAACTGCTGCTAACTGCAGCTGCAGCTGTGCTAGCACAGGAATTTTGGACCAGGGTGTGCCGCGACTGGTGGCTTGACATGCTAACTTAAATAAATATCTCTGCAACACAAAACATAGACAACATAATGTCAAAACTGCTATTTATTCATATTCTGTTGATCATTTAAGTTAATTTTTGTTTTCAACCAGAATTCATACCTATAGCCCTAGTGCTGTGCGATATGGACAAAATTATATATCTTGACATAACTAATTTTATATCCCAATAACGATATATATCCCGCACCAAATCTTCTTGGGGTTCTGCTTCTGTATCCGCGTCTGATGTAACGTTACTAGTAACGTTATTTTCGTCTTCCATTGCGCTCTCCTCCGTCTCCGCCATGCTGCTTTGCCTCTGTTTACTCCTGAGCGACCAGTGCCGTCAACAGTAGTAGCCTACACGTTAAAATTACGATATAGACAACAGAGGGTTATATCCTACGGTAGACATTTTGATATTGCACTACGATATATATCGTAATATCACAGCTTTACATAGCCCCTTTAAGTACATACCGGGTGAACTACTGTCAAGGCTCTTTGTTAAAGTCGAGTTTTTATGATTTGGGTCCTGACACATGAAAATGAATTAAATGTGTTTTATTTCTATAATTCAAAAAAGGTAAATGGGCAAGTAATGTCATCAATACCCAAACTCAGTGTAACACCAGTTACTGCCCACCCTGATCGGTTGTTGCAGCTGTCGCTTTAATGTTATTGTCGTCCTTCATTGTGAATCTGTTTTTTTTTTTCACAAAAATTAAAAGATCATCGGCAACTTTCTTTCTAGATTTAATGTCCCCATTACTCTGGATAACCCGCTGTTAGCAGTTTTTATGGAGACTATTTATTCAGTAAAAAGCAGTTCCTGTGAAAACTGTTACTTACAGAACTTTTTCAATCAGGGAAATATGATTCAGATATCTTTTTTATAACAGACATTTTGACTTGTCAAAGCAAGAAATGTTGTGTCCTTCAATGGCAAACATCCATTAACTTCCATTGTGCTGTGAGGTCAAGGCAGAATTATCAGACATGGATGTCTCACGAACTAAAGTTATCTGCACAATGCAACATTTAAGCATTTAACTGCACAAACCTTGGGTAGCTGTGTTGTGCACTGTGAGCTCACTTTAATGTGTATGTCTTAATCAGATATATCAGATTATCTTGCTCCTTCTCATGTAACAGATGGCTGTAAACCAGACGTAGATTTTTTCATTTTCTGCTCGTTTCAGTGTGTCGCCACTCGTAACAAGCTCTGAAGCATATTTTTAAAAGTCACTCAAATGATGAGTTGTCCTTTCAGCCGGTCCGCTAATCTGACTTAATCATTAAAAACCATCAGTCAGCCCAGTGAAGGATCCTCATCTGTGGATCTGATGTTTCGATTAGATGTTTTTGGCTTAATTGTGCACTGAAATGCCACCAAATGCTCTGACATATTAGCCATCCATCACATTTTCTGATACTCGTCAATTTTAGAAAGTAATCAGTTATTAGGGGTTTTGATTATTATTAGCTGTCAATCAAATGAAGCGAGTTAGCTATTATATACATTATCATTTTAATATGATGTCAGTGATGATCAGGCTAACGTGTTTTCATCTAGATTTTGATCAATCAAATGATGATGATCGTTTTTATAATGTCAGTCACATAGTCGATCAAACAATCTGACTTAGTAACCATCAGTCGACCACTGTGGTTTGGTTGTCATGAAGTTCCCCTTAAATGGTGCAAGTTAGCCTGTAATCAAGTATTTAAACATTATAAGTACGACACATAATCCTAAATCTCCTGAAATGTCATTTTCTTCATCATCTAGATAATCTGAATCTGTAGTAGAGACGCCCAGTTTCATACATTTCTTAAATACAAACCCCTCTAAATGTTTGTGATTCATTTCAGAGTGATGTTAAATTGTTGTTTTGGTTTTAATTCAACAGTGCATCTGATCTGAAACACTACACAGACATCTTCTTGTTAGTTCACAGTGGTGTTTGTTTTCATGATGGAATGCACTATTGTATTTTCTTGATGAAATGTAACTGGCTATTGTACATCAGCACCTCCCCTCCCCACCTGGGGATGATTGCTTAATCACAGTAAAAGGAGGCTGATACCACTCTGGTGGAGCTCTGATGAAGGCTTGTTTGCTGAAATGCGTCAGACTAAAATAAATAAAAATTTCAAACTACAGCAGGATTATCGAGAGAGCTTTTGTGCTGTAGAGGTATCAGATACCGTGTTACTGTTTGGCTGAGGCTGTATATAAAATGGCTGTGATTAACCCGCGTGTGATGTATCTGCAGTTATTACCTCGGCTGTCTGTCGGCTTTTACAGCCTGTGTGGATTTCTTTAGCTGTTCTTTTTGTTTTTTAGCAAACACAATGCAAGATACTCATGTTATCCACTGAGAGAAATGAAAATGATGATAATAATTATTCTAATTTCATAATAAAAGATTGACCTACTATTTAAGAGTAGTTGACCAACATACAGGATCATAATGACCAAACATACGATAGAAGAGTCTACAGTCACGTTAGCAGCTCTGTGAGGCTAACATCAGCGTGCTAACATGCACTCAATGCTCCTCAGAGGGTCCTCTTTCCCAAGCTGAGAACTCGTTCTGATTTCAATGCGGATGAGCGTTGAAGTCGTCATGTAAAAAAACCAGAAAAAACTTAACAAATGAATCAAATCTGAAACATTGCTTAACCTTACTTGTTATCAGGGTTACTGCTAATAAATAACTAACTAATCCAGGTCACGCTACATGAACAGCAACTTACTGTGAAAACATACAAGTTACTTCTTACCATCAACCAATCACTTACTTTCATCCACCCTGCTTCTGCTCATAAGACGGCAAGGCTGGTATGTTGTGTACCAAAATTGTTGCCAACTTTCGAAGTTGTTGTTGCAACTTGGGGGGGCGTTCACGTGAATTTTCCAAGGGTGGAACTCATTTTCCAATTATTCCAACACCATGTAAATGGGCTTCAATCACTGATGGAGGGTCTAGTTACATTTACTCAAGTACTTTACTTACGTACAATTTAGAGATACTTGTACTTTTCTTGAGCATTTGCATTTTCTGCTACTTTAAACTTCTGCTCCACTACATTTTGGAGGCCAAAATGTTTACTTTTTCTCCATTTATGTGATAACTAGTTGCTTTGCAGATTACATGCTGCATCAGAGCCGAAGTAGAGCATTCTTTAATTTTGACCCGATAAAGGCAGAGAAAATGCCAGAGGACCAACAATGTCTGTATCAAATTTCATAGCAATCCAGCAAGCAGAAGTTGAGATATTTCACTCAAAATCACAAATATCATCATAATGGTGATGCAAGAGAAAATGTCAGTGGATCACCAGAGTCAGTAGTATTCATCCTCCAGAGAACATGAATATTCATCCAATAGTACTTGAGATATTTGCCATTGCTGACCTAGGGCCACGATGTTGGCACGGCTGAAAAATTCTAGTTTTACAGTAAAATCTGCTCTCGTTTTGCTTGAAATGAACTTATTAGCACTAACGTTCAACCTACAACTCCAGGCTTCTTTAAGGCAGCCATCTGCTAACATGACCCATGACCATAAAGCACGGTGGCTTACAAGAGGCAGCCGACAGCAACTTTCTTTATCTGCGCTGTTTAAACTGTTTATCTTGCATTCTTCATTAATGAGAGGCCAGTGAGGTGTGTTGTTCTGTAAATATCTGACAGCTGTGTGTGCGTGTCTTTCTTCCTGCCTGCTTCCTGAACAAACAGCCGCAGGACTGACCAACCACCTTCCCTTCTGGTGGTCAGCATTTTAGTATCTTTAAAGCTCTAATCCTCAACTTTACAGTGTCTGACCTGCACTTTTCACCGTCTGACCATGTCCGCAGAGATACATTTTAAAATGCTGTTTACATATGGTAATTTATGTCCACTCTAGCATTTTCAGGTCTTTTCTTTTGAAAAGTTGTCCGTCCACACGGAAACTTGGAGAGTAAAATCAAAGCATTACATCACCTGGTGGAGTGTGACAGTCACAGGACGCTTACTTTTACTAAAACCTTCACTGTGTCACATACTGTTCTACATGATGGTATAACCAAATGCAAAATTTTGTTGTTCACATTAACATTTTTTTAATGATGTCAGACATAAAAATATAAAAAGAGTATAAAAATAGGAATTTGATTGCAGCTTATGAATGCAGGTTCTTACCCCGGTGAACAGTGTAACAACTGCTGCAAGAAGACAATCACTTTTTTGGAGCCTAAAGTAAAGTTGTCTATCAACTTAAATAAACAGCTGTTTTGAAAGTGAGCAGAAAAAAACATAAAGTTGGCCTCTCTGTATTTTAGTCATAAAAAATAAAAAATGAGAGCATCTTTTGCAGATTTCTCCATTTTGCAGCTCTGCTTTAATTTAAAACTGCTGCTTTAATTTGGTGATCAATTGATTTTTCACCACCAGGTTTAAAACAGCAAACACTCATGAACTAATACACTATAGAAGTACACACTATAATTAAACAACACACAGATATGTCGTGATATTAAAAATCATGAGGTTTTGAAATTCTTTACCATTACCTGATGTTACTGGAAAATTGAGTGTTAATTTTGTGCTCTGAAAGTGTTTCCATTTTTTTTACATGCTCCTTAAGCTCTTATTGTTTAGGTTAATTAGTCTGACTGGGATGCTTACAATAATGAATGGATCTTTTAACTTTTTCACAGTAAGCCTTTTTAATGCTTTTTTACTGGAGAATTCTTTATCAGACTCGATTCTTTAACACTTCACCTCACTGGTGGTAACTTTAAAAAACAAAACAAAAAGCCTTCCCCTACAGCAGTGTAAATCATGTTTAATGCCCCAAATGTAGATTCAAACTGTTTAATACTCAGCATCTGCCAATCAGTTATTAATGGAGATACTAATCACCAGATTAATCCAAAATGTCCTACTAGATGAGCTCCACCTCAACTGACTACTACTGTTAAATCCTGCCTTTTTATCACTGAATGAGTCATAATAATCTAACCACATAACCATATACAATAGTGTAACAGTCACAAGGGATGTTCTCCTTCAGCATTTTTAGTGCCAGACTTTAACTTGTAACAGACTGCTGAGGGTCGATCAGTACGGCTTCTTCAGGGCTGATACCGATTATTAGAAATTTAAGGAGACTGATAGCTGATATTTGAGACCGATATTCATTTGCAGTATATATGAAAATATTTGTGTCAGAATTAAATACAACTTTCTGGTACTTTACTTGAGTATTTCCTTTGTCTGCCCCTTTATACTTCCTCTCCACTACATTTATTCGATAACTTTAGGTACTAGTTACTTTGCAGATTCAGATTATTCAGTGTTTATAGGCGATTGATTGTGATGTGTTACCAATCAGATTTTGTTGTGGTCGAGACATATATGAGAGGATGTTGCATCAGAGCCAAAGTGGCACATTTTTAAATTCTGTAATTTTATCTGCAATCTGACAGAAAAATTATACCGATAACTGGAAAAATACTGAATATCAGCCACAATAATCGGCCAGGCCGATAATGGTCCATCCCTAGTTTTTGCAGTATGGTTTTACCGAAAAAGGATCTGAATACTTTCACCACCACGACAAGATTATTATACCGTGTTTCTTAAATGTCTCCTCAGTGAGAAATCCTGATAAACCTTTAAGATGTTGGATCTCAGGTCAGGAGGGATGTGTGAGGAGTGAGGAGGGAACAGGGCCTGAAAAGAAGACTTGACCTCAGTAAATCGACCATGCTTTAGGTAATGATGTGAACCTTAGCTGTGACCCAGCAAGAGCCTCCAAACATCTATTCCACAATGTCGCTATTTCTACTCAAGGGCAAGTATAGCTGTGTTAATGGACGGATATTTGTGTGTGTGTTGGTGCGTGTGACGTGATTGACAGGTGGTTGGCCACATCTCCTTCAATAGAGGCCCCCCTTTTCACTGATTACTGTGTCAATGTGTCCGTATCACACACACACACACACACACACACACACACACACACACACACACACACACACACACGATGCAGATACACAAAGGGAGAAAAGCCCTCTGTGGATCTCCCATCAGGCCGAGCTGCGAGAAAACACACAAAACAGATGCAGCAAATGTGTCCACTCTCATGCATATGGAGATACTCACAGGGGTGTGTGTGCATGTGTGTGTGTGTGTGTGTGTATGAATATGTGTGTACGTGTCAATAGACAGATTCTATGTAAAATGCATTAGCATTCACCGATGATGATGATGATGGTCTTTCTAAAGGCTCTCATGGTGCCACTGGTCTCTCTCTCGCTCGCCCCCTCTGTGGATGGGTTTATAATTAAAAGTGCTCCAGCTCTCTAACATGAGTGGTATGTATGTGATTTAGACTATATGGAACAGATTGATCAGATAAAGAGCCACAGTCATATTTCTCTACTGCTGAGCCTATTCACAGAGCATTGATCCCCCCCCCCCCCCCCTCTCTCTCTCTCTGTCTCTTGTGTTGTCCCTCAGTCTTTAAATCTTCCTCTCGCACTGATTCTGCTGCTTTTCCTCTCCTCTTTTTCCGCCCAACCTGTCCCACCACACAGTCCTCTCTGGTCTCTTCTGTGCGGTGTTTCTGCACTGCACGTCCGAAAATCACCCATCAACAACTCTATGTGTGTTTGTATTATTCACTGTAGATGTCACTCCCTCAAACGCTCAGTGATGGGTATGATGCTTATTCATATAAAACAACGATAGGAAACATAGAAAAATCCCGAGCTCTTATTAACTTACAAAATGCAAAAATAAGGACATTTCTACATCTTAAGATATTTAAGGAAAAAAATCAGAAGAAATGCGATAGTGCCCAAAAAACCATGTCTTTCTCATTCCCTGTTGTGTGATTGTATATCATGGCTAACATCATGGAAATCAAACACATTCTGGCAGTGGGTTGCAGACAGAAGATGCTGTTCAGTGTTGTATGTTTTTTTAGATGCCATTGTGTTCATGTAAATTTAGCAAAATATGTATTTATGTATTAAAGTAATGCATATTATTTGTTTTTAAATAGACGTTTTAAAACCATTCGCCACTGTTTGTGCTGTCAAGAATCAAACTATTTACACTGTATTCAAATCATTTTTTATCTTTACGATGACGGAGAGGAACTGATTAGTTCAAACACATGTGAAATGGTTTGTTCATCCTTTTCAGGAAGTCTTGTCAGGTGTGTGTAGCCAAGTAAACCATTTCATATAACAGGAAATAAATCACCTGCACACGTACAAAAAGTTGTAGATGAAACTTTGATTGAAACATTAATACTTTTGTCACTTTTTGCACAAAATGATTCTCGCATGACCTGATTCAGTAAACAATCCTGCTTCATTTTCCTTCCTGTGAGGCTGCTGTGAGATGCGAGGCCTTGTTCTTGATCCACTGTGTTGGTGCATGTGATTGGTGTCAGGCTGAGGGATAATGGTTGCAGAAGGAAACCGATTCTGTGTGTGTTTATTGGTGTGTGTGCTCTGTGATCTATACCAGATTAAATAAGATTCTTTGCTCTCTTCTCCTCACCTCTCCTGTCCTCCATTATCCCTCCTTTATCCCCTCTCTCTCCTCTCTGCCCTTCTCTCCTACCCTCCTTTCATTTCTCTCCCTCATCCCGTGCCCCTGTCTCCCCCCCTCTCTCCCTCCCTCCCTTTCACCTCACCCTCCACCCCTGTGATAGACAGGGTGTCCTCACCTTGTAACGATCAGTGACATCCAATATGTTTGGCTTGGGATCATCCCCCCGTGTGTCCATTGTGCTTTCTGTTAAACGCTTTATTGATTAGCCATGAGTTAATTACAAATTACATCAACCGTGGGCAGACTGAGGGTGTGTACATGGCTGCAGGATCCATCCTGGACTGCACACACACTCTCACACACACACCTGCAGGCATGCCTCTCAACCTTCGCAGGTTACATTAGTCTACCTGATTCCCTCCCCCTATTAACATCCATGCATTTATGACATTTAACAGCACCTTATCAACGCTCTGAGGGCATGCAATATCTTCTGGGCGATTGTAGTGAAAAGGGTGGAATTAGAAACAGGAGGATTCTGCACAACACAGAGGGTACGCACCCTGAATACTTAATTCTATCAAGCACAACTTGACTCACCCTGTGCAAAATTATGAGACTGTGCCAAATCCACAGCAGACCTTTGGAGGCTAATGTATTCTGGATTTAAGCTCCATTGTAAAATCCATAACACGCCTGCACCTGACCTGCTCTGCTGCAGCCCCAAAAACAACCTCCCACCTCTGACTTTTGCACAAAGTTAATAATAGAATAATAAATAATAATAATGATAATAATAATGATAATAATAATGATAATAATAATAATAATAATAATAATAATGCTAATAATAATAGCAGTAGTAATAATAATAGTTGCAACCTGCAACAGCAAGCACTTTCTCCAGCCTTTTTTCCTTTTCATGCCGTGTCAGTTTCTCTTTGACATTGCCGTGTACTTTGTGCAAAAGGAAAAAGGAGCGAAAAAAAAAATCTTTATCAAATCCCCATTCTGAGGCTTTCAATAAGGCAGGCCATTACCTCACTGGCGCTTTTGTTCGGCCTATACAAGAGAGAACAAAATGGTTATTCAGGAGGACGCTTTAGATTTTTATTGTGGGCTCGCTATTCACAAAGAGCACCGTTATTGTATTAAAAAGAACCATCTGTGGCAGAAACAATGGCTTCAAATTATCTGTGAATACCCAGTGAACAAAATATAAAGCTTTTTCCTGCTCATTATGTGGGCTAAGCTAGGGGGTGGAAGATAGGAGAGGAGAGGCATAGACTTTGCTATAACTGACTTTTGTTGTTCTTGCTTGCATTCTTCTCCTTTTTAAATCGGCCCCCTTTTCACATTGTGTGTCGCCATAAACGGCTTTTCTTGTTGCAGGGCTCGCGGAAAGAAGACAGCGGAGCTCCAGACAGGCAGCGGGGCTCCACGGGGGCGGCACGCCGACCAAAGCGCGCCGGCTGCCGGATTGAAACCGCGGGGACTACCGGGCAGGGGGGGGTGTGAACATGCGGAGGGAGCCGGCTCGGCGCTTCACCGCCGGCGTCGGGAGCTCCGTCCCGGACAAGTTGAGGCTTCCTCGCCGGGGGGGAGAAGCGAGAGGAAGATACGGAGGAGGTTGAGAGAAAAATGGCATCTTGTTTAATTTCTGCCAATCAAGACGAGAGGAAGACAACTCCCAAACTGGCAGTAAGTTGGAGTGCGGTGGAGAGGAGAAGCCCCGTGTGTGTTTGTGTGTGTGTCGGTGTGTAGCATGTTGGTGTGTGTTTGAGGCGGTGTGTATGTAAAACACGCAGTGTTGTGGAATGACACCGCATGGCATCATGAGCCTGACTGACTGCCTGAGCTGTTGTTGGCCGGTTCGGATCCAACACGCAGAGACATGTGCGGGCGGACATACGGTCATCAAATATCACAGCAGATTTATTAACGTCATTTAATTCTAGTTATTTATTTTCCTCTTTCAGTATTTATATTCATTAATGTTAAATAATATCAGGGTTGAGTTACAGATCAAACTGGACGCGCAGGGTTGATTTAACTGACATCTATGCGCTTTTATTGGACTGTTAGAGTTTAATTGTATTTTACTCTGCTGAACATCGTCTTTTAAATTGAACCCTCACTTCACATTTTATTTATTTGTAGCCTGATGTGTTGAGGGACATCCTTTCGATTTCACAACCTGATATAAATGTATGCTTTACGCTTTAAATCTGAATTATTTTAGTTAAACACGGCACTGATCTATATAAATGTGTCCACATTTAAACATAAAATGTCAAATAAATTACAGCAAACTTGTGCATCTCTCTCTAAAGTCTCACCAGTGTCCTGAAAAAATGTTTTCAAAAATATATCCTGCATTTATCTGAAAAAAAGGCTTATTATTTTTTTTTAATATATATATTTTTCATAATTCTTTCCAAGCAGTTCTTATTAATGCTTCCATGAAGTATTTCCCTGGCTGTGTCTCCAGCCTCTGGTACGGCCCCTAGTGGCAAGAAAAGACAAGTTTAGTTCCATGTCAGCTGAAGTCTGTCTCCTCACTGACACTAACTTGTCATTTTGTTCCTTTTTATCATAATCGGTCATTTTAATAGATTTTGTCCCGTGCGTATTTATTGTATTTGGATTAAGGTGACATGTGCACATATGATCAGCTCAGAAACTGTATTTTGGGATAATACTTTTAAGAGTTCAGTAACAACAAATCCTCCTGCGCGCCTGTTGTTTCATTTTTGTGTCGTTGCTCTTTCTGTCGCTTGTTTTTTTGCACTGATCCTAACACTTAAATTTGCGCAGCCACAAAACAGTATTTTTGATATCACAGCGTGCTGCTCGCTGTATTTGCTGTATCTATCCCAACCTGGTGTAGCAGGGGGCTTACAAGTGGTCCGAGGGAGCCGCCCCGCTAGTTTCTCCTGGTTTTTGTCAAACAACGGCTTTTAATTCAGGATGATTGTGGATGCAGGGCCACTCCCGGCTGGATGGGGCCTGCTTTCAGAGAGCTGCAGGGCCCCGCTGTTCCTTTATTATCATAAGCAGATTAGAGGTAGCGGGGAACACACTCAGATGCAGATAGCAGCCGAGCGGCCCATTTCAACCTTGCATTATAATGGACCGAGCTGCATGTGTCGCCTCTCGCAGCCTATTAAGCACAAGATGAATCTTATGTAAGGTTGCCCGGGCCGGCATAATGAGAGCACGGGGGCTCCGCTCCTCCATTTATTATCAAATGACTAAAACAAAATAATAAGGCTTGATCTATTCACTTTCAATTATGATTTAATCTGGAGACACGCATTTAAATTAAATTATTTCAGGTGTGTGTACTTGATCTAGGCTATCTTTAATTATTGGGGCTGTCTGGCCTGCAGATGCGCACAGGCGCATGTGTGGCTGAATATCTGGGACGCATTTATTTATTTTTCTCTCTCTTTTAAATATATATTTAAGATTTCTTTTTTAAAACGTTTCCTGTATATTTAACAGAACTTCTAACAGCAGCCAACCTCCTATTCCTCCACTCTGACCCGAATATGTGTGTGCTGCAGGAGCCGCGTGTAGTTGCGCCTCTCTCCAGTAGGCGGCGCTGGTGTCACGCAGCAGGACGCCTGGTGCTTTAGATGAAAAAATTCAGCGGAAAAAAAAAAAAGAAGAAGCAAAACAAGTGTTCCCCAACACTCCCAACCTCCGACAAACTTTGCTTCGTTTTGGACACTTGTGCTGAAACCATCTGAGTGACTTATTGCGCTCTGAACGCGGTGCTGCCGGTCTCATCCCACAGTAATCTCAGTCCGGTTCGGTTTGATCCACAGCACGGTGAGGCAGGTGGAAGGCCGCTTTTCACTCGCGCTAATTGGCTGACACGCTTGTTCGGGCTTATATGAATGAGCCGTGCCTTTTGTGCAAACACACTTTATCTTAAAATATTCCTCACCTTTATTTCTCCTCCCCTCCTCGTGTCCCCGGTAGGCCGCATCCATGCCTCCCCCCTGTTCTCTCCCTCTCCCTCCCTCACTACAAAGCCCTAACAACAACAGCAGCACTGTGGCGGTGGAAGTGGAGTGGAGTTGGGTCTTTGTCCGGACAGATGTAGCGACAACATCCCAAACAAAACCCGCTTATTTGTGCTGAGATGAGCCCGTCTGCCTTCTGTGTGTGTTGGCATTCAACTTCACTAAACAAAAGGACTGGGGGAAACATCTTGGATTACCTTTCCTCTTTTCAACGCTAAAAAACCAGCCGTGGCTCTCTCTCCCCCCCACACACCACACACACACACACACACACACACACACACACACACACACACACACACACACACACACACAGCAGTGCCATTCAACGCTTTGAGTTAACTAACAAAGTTTATTTAAGTGTTGTTATGTTATTGGGGGCGTGGGTGGGGGAATTAGTGACTTTTTGATTTTTTGAACAACAGCAATGTCACGGGCCGGACAAAGCTGCTCCCACCTTCAACTTGAGAGGATACTGACACCATTAATGTCAACATGTGATGGATTTATTTACACTTTTTATCGCTTTTGTTCTTATTTTATTAAATTCGACCCATTTTTTGTTTTTAAAAAAATGGCTACATATTTAAATAATAATAATAAAAAAATCCTCATTTTTAAGAAAGTCTTTGACATATTTTTATATTTTTTTAGGAAACTTTTTTGACCTATTTTCACTCCTCACTTTCTAGTTCCAGCCAGCTTCTGCCTCTTCCTCTCCTGTTTCTGTTCGGTGCTGGAAAATGTTCATGAGGTGCCGCTGTGAATGTATATTCCCACAGAAATATCTCCATAAGCCTGGAAATAGTAAATATGTACTTTGTATTGGCTCATACATGCAGCCTGTGTGTGCGTGCTTGTGTGTGTGTGTGTGTGTGTGTCGGGGCAAAGCAGACCCCGCCCCTTTATGCTAATTAATGCCTCCCATTGGTGTGTCAGGGGAGCAGGCCGGCTCTGATTGGCCAGGTCGAAGCCATTTATTCGCTGACAGCCCCGTCACATGAATGGTTGTCTATTAACTTGTTCAAAAACTATCTGGAGTTGTCAAGGCTCGGGCGGACAGAGGCGAAAAAGTGCAGTTTGTTGATGCTTTTTCGGAGAAGCGACGGGAGAAGTTTTGTGGACACAACATAGCAGGGACCTATTGGGAGAAGGCTCTTTGTCACACACACTCTCTGACACGCACACACTCTGACACACTCACTGAGAGGGAGAGGGAGAGGGTGTGTGGAGACGCGGCTTGGTGCTTGTTGTTTTTGTCCAGAGAAAAAGTTGCAGAGAAAAATCGACAGGTAACTTTCAGCAGCAGCAGCAGCAGCAGCAGCAGCAGCCCTGCGCTCCTCACTGTCCTGCCTCTGGCTTGTGGAGTTTGTCTCTGTGGTTGTTTTTTTTTTCTTCCTCTGCTCGGGAGCTCCAACTAAAAGCTGTTCCCGATGTATAACATGATGGAAACTGAACTGAAGCCCCCAGCTTCCCAGACCAACACGGGGGGCACGGGCAACACCAACTCGTCCGGCACCGGCGCCAATCAGAAAAACAGCCCGGAGCGGGTCAAGAGACCCATGAACGCGTTCATGGTGTGGTCCCGGGGCCAGAGGAGGAAGATGGCGCAAGAAAACCCCAAAATGCACAACTCGGAGATAAGCAAGAGACTGGGCGCAGAGTGGAAACTTCTGTCGGAGAGCGAGAAGAGACCTTTCATCGACGAAGCCAAGAGGCTGAGGGCCCTGCACATGAAGGAGCATCCGGATTACAAATACCGGCCCCGGCGGAAAACCAAGACCCTCATGAAGAAGGACAAGTACACCTTGCCCGGCGGGCTGCTGGCTCCGGGAGGAAACGGGATGGGAGCTGGGGTCGGTGTCGGAGTGGGGGGCGGGCTGGGCGGTGGAGTGAACCAGCGGATGGACAGCTATGCGGCGCACATGAACGGCTGGACCAACGGGGGCTACGGCATGATGCAGGACCAGCTGAGCTACCAGCACCCGGGGCTGAACGCGCACAACCCGAGCCAGATGCAGTCCATGCACCGCTACGACATGAGCGCCCTGCAGTACAACACCATGACCAGCTCCCAGAGCTACATGAACGGCTCCCCGACATACTCCATGTCCTACTCCCAGCAAACCACGCCGGGGATGACCGCCCTGGGCTCCATGGGGCCCTCCTCGGTGGTGAAGTCCGAGTCCAGCAGCTCCAGCCCGCCCGTCGTCACCTCATCGTCCCACCGAGCCGCCCCGGGCTGCCAAAGCGGAGATCTGAGGGACATGATCAGCATGTACCTGCCCGGGGCGGAGGTCAGCGAGCAGAGCGCCCAGACCAGGCTACACATGTCCGGGCACTACCAGAGCGCCGTGCCCGGGACGACGATCAACGGCACGCTGCCGTTAACACACATGTAAGAGACACAGAGCAGAGAGAGAGCGAGAGACAGAGAGACAGAGAGAGAGAGAGTGAAGAGAACTTTTATAAGAGAAACTGTGGACTATTAACGTTGGACTATTTTTGTACAGAAAAATTTCGGGGTGGGAAAAGTTGTATAGAAGTCTCCAGGAAAAAGGACACACGACTCTTTTTTTTCTTTCATTTTATTCTAAGGAAGCTCTAGAGGAAACGGTAGGAGATCCCCTCTTCACTGGTGGATGAAGTTTGGAAGACTAGAAAGTGGGAGTCGCAATCAAAAATGTTTTATTATTGCAATCACCTTTTGTACAGTATTTATCAAAGAAACATTACAATCAGATGAAATTGTTTGTTAAACTGCAAGAGGTTGCATTTTTTTTTTCCTTCTTTTTTTTTTTTATATAAATCGACGGCAGTTCTGCAGAAAAATATTAAAAAGTGAAAAATGGCAGAACTGCGATTTATATATGGGAGCGATCAGTTGTTGCTCCTTTATTACTGCAAACATTGGACAGAAAAGGGACAGAAAACGAAGCAGGTAACACTGTTTGTTTTTTTCATTTAAGGTCAATATTACTAAACATTTTCATTTCTCTTTTTTTTAAAAAAAGATAAGACACTTTTTTCTCTCATACAGCTTAAAATATAGGTTGTTAATTTATATTTCCGTCTCCCACTTTTCATCTGTTAGAGGTATGACGCTTGTGCTCTTTATTTTCTAATTGATTTGTACAATTTCTGTATATTTACTGTGATATTTTAAGTTTTTATTTCAAAAATTCATTCCCGTAGTTGTATTTTAAAAATTGTGGCCTGTACGCAGAAGCCAACCACTCCATGTATATATATACCGGAACTAATACCATCCTTATAACAGTTACAATTTCAGCTGAGTATATTTTTTTTCAATATGCAGTTTGAAATGAATAAATTTTGGAAATTTGGATACTTGAAATTGTTTGAGTTTTGATTTTATTTCTCGCTCATCACATGTTGAGTTGTCATTCTGTCTTTCTCCTCCTGACTGTTATTTTAACACTGACTCTTTACATCTTTATCAATACAAAATACAACAGCATCAAACAAACAATAATTAACAGCTGCCTCTTTTAAACTCTCATCAAATAATTCAGCTTGTGCGTCGTTTCTATTTTTCTAGTTCCTGCGGATGGCCCCAGCAAGCCAAAGTTTGTTGCCTGTTTCCTCAAAAAAGGGGAAGATTTTTCCACCAACATCCCCAGGTATAGACTGTCATTTCTCCTCTTCTATAATCACTCAAAACACAGAGAAAACACTGCATAACGCATTGTGCTTGAGGCTTATTTAAAATACAATTTCTTTTAAAAATTAAATTCAGAACTGCATTATATATTATTTTGTTAACTTGCTACTTTTTTAAGGCTGCTTCTGAATGGGACATAATATAATCGCAGCGCTGATGCCAGTATCTTGTTCACAAACAGGCATAAATCAGCTTTATTATTTTAGATGTGTGTGAAGTGACAGCAGGATTGCTGGATTTCTTTTTTTTTTTTATTATTTCCTCATGACACTTGACTGTGACAGCAGCGTATCTGGATATTTATGAGTATTTACACCAGCCTAATCTCATGAGCTCAGGCCTTCTCTGTCATGTTGTAACAGCTCCTCTTGGTGTTTGTTTTTATCTAACAAGGTGTGTTACTTTTTGGACACTTTCTCTGCCTTTTTTTCCTCCTATCCACCTCATGGAGCTGGTTTATCAGCCCGTGTGTTCAATTAGGTCTAAATTGAAGGTGAGCCCTGTTGAAAGGAGCCAGGCCAGCGGGAACCTGCCGGGAAGGCTTTTTTTCTTTTCTTTTTTACCCGTGATGTTAATATGTCTCTATATAGAGAGAGGCCATTTTAATTTAATGGTTAATCAAACTGGCCCTGCTGTTCCCCGTTAACCCCGGTTCTCACGGTTCAAGCTCTCCGGTGACTGCACCACCTCCTCCTCCACCACCTCCTCCTCCACCACCACCACCTCCCGTCCTGCCTTTAAAAAAACACGCACCGGTTCCAAAATGTTCCCATGCGTCTCTGTGCCAGCCGGACTCCTTTCTCCCCCACTATAATAATAATCCTTATGATGAGCTAACTGCTCTCTCTGAATTTAACTAACGGTTTTAAATCTGGGGGGAGTGTGTGTGTGAGAGAGAGAGTGTGTGTGTGTGTGTGTGTGTGAGAGAGAGTGTGTACGTGTGAGAGTGTGTGTACAGCGAGGTAGATTAGGGCCGTTGTGTCTTGCAGGCTGGGTCCCGGGGGAGCGGAGCTCACATTAACCGGCAGATGAATATTTGAAGAGGCCCCTCGGTATTTATCCCCCTCCTCCTCCTCCTCCTCCTCCTCCTCCTCCTCCCCCCCACTCTCTCCCTCTCTCTCCCCAGCCGGACCTTCACGGGGTCAAGGGATCGTCGGTTGCTCCATTAATTATTGATCCGAGCAGCTGAATTGGTTGTAATAGGCGAGAACACCGGTGATAAACAAAGTGTTTTTAAAAGGTCGGATGAGTGAGGACGCATTAAAGTCTCGTTTTTGTTCCCACCATGAGCGCACCGGGCCCCTGCAGGCCCCGAGGCCCCCGCGACATGATTATTTTCCCCGGCTGAGCGCTGCAGCTTTGATGTAGGGGGAACATATTTTTTTATTTGAATGGAGAGAACCGTTGATGTGTTTGATGGTCATCTTCTATTTTCTGTGGAGTGTGTATCATAAAGAGCTGCAGCTGATTTTGTAACGCGTGTTGACACAATCAGGGCGCGCAGCTGAAGAAGGCCCTGGAAAACCAGAGTGCTCCACTCTTTTGGTTTTTAATTTGCAGAGGACGTGTTGGCTGTTTTTCCCTCTTTATTCTTATTCTCTGGTCTAAAAGCTGCTTCCATCACATGTGAGTGTAGGCACAAACTAGGGCACGGTAAATGTTCCCTCTGAAAACACTGGTATCGCGCTATCTCAGTAGAAAAATATTAGCCCGCATTTATCCAAAATGTGATTTAATCTCAGCGGCGCTGCTGTTCAAACATGAAATAAAGGCGCTGCTCGGCGGTGACACGGGGAATCAAGTGTCTCAAATGTTTCACCTCATACGGCGATAATGTGTGGACTCAGGCTGAATCCACCGACACCTTTTTATTCTCTTAGTTCAAATTAAAGCGCAGTGAGCGACACAGTCTGATGTTTCTGATCATCACATCCACCTAAAGAATAATTAAAAAAAAACTCCAGGTGTGTTTTGTGTGATGTAGGTAGAAGCTGGGAGGCCCGGTCAAGGTGTTCCTCTACATCCCTTTCATCCACCCATCCATCCACCCATCCATCCATCCGTTCATCCATCTCCCCTTCTGTTGCTCGCGTGCAGAGTCTGGCTGTCGCAGCTCGAGGATATTTGGACTGCAACAGGTGGTAAGCGCGCGCCTCTGCTTTTCTTTTTTTCTTTTTTTTTTTTTTTGCCCCCGCTTAAAATAAAAAAACAAAAAAGCTCCCAGATGTTATCTACGATAACCTGGCGTGTGTGCGCGCGCGTGTATAACTTTTTTCAAGTGCCTTTATCACAACATTTAGGTGTTACATTTTTAAAGGCGTTAAAAGTGTAAATTATAGGAATGAAAGGTTATTATAATGAAGCGTAAAATAGAGTTTATTGCCGGAGCTAGCTCGGATTAAACCAGGTGGACACAAGGCCAGGCAGCAGGCCTCAGATAGATTCAAATAAAATAAAATGAAATGAAATAATGGAACAGAAACTGAAGATTCTGTTGATCCACACTGAGGGAACACGGTTAGGTGTGTCGGTCCGCAGCTTATTCTGGCCGCTCTCCAAATCCAATGTTTGTTGTTGAGATTATATGATTTTTAAAATTAGGTCAAATGACCCCCCTCACCTCCTCGCGCGCACACACACATACATAGACACACACACACACACACACACACACACACACACACACACACACACACACACACACACACACACACACACAAACAAAACGAGCTTAGTGGCCTGTAATCCCACGAGAGCCACTTTCCTTTTTCACCACACGCGGATAATAAGGAGGAGGAGGAGGCATGACGTCACCCACACATGAAGCGGTGCAATGGTGCTCATACAGTATGTGTTTCCGCTGCTGTACTTGGCTCTATTTTATCCTCTGTAGCAGAAAGAGGTGAACAGGCCTCTCTTGCCTGCACTGAACTGTGGTAGCCTGCTGGACTAAATTTTCAGACCGCTATAATCACCTTCTATCTGCACAGAAAATAATGTGTTTATTTTCAAAATCATTCATTGACACATTTTTCGTGTCCATTTTACGCAAAAGGCCCTTTCCCCCAATGTTAAACACAGGACCCTGGACGTGTTTTCACTTTCAGCAGAGGGACAACAAATCAATATTTTCTGACCATACATGTATTTTATTACTCATGATAAACCTTATGTTGGAAAATGTAAAATGAATACAAAAGTGTGGACTGAGCCTTTAAAGGAGCATCATGCAGTTTTGGGGAAGACATTTGAAACAGAAGAATTAATAAACAAGCTAAATGAACAGACTCGTTGTTGTCAAGACTAAATAAATTGATTAAACTGAGCTTAAAGGACAACACAATTTCAAACTGTTTTACTTTGTTTATATGTGGCGGACCCTGCCACCGTTCTAGCTTCAAACAGTGTTCTGGGACCTTATTTTCCTCTGAGAACAGCTTGTTTATTGAGTGATGGGAAAAATAAATATTTTTGAGTTTGTGTTATTACCTCATTAATATTGTAAATATTAAAATCCAGAGTTTGAGTGTAAAAAACGACACAGTGCCAATTTAAAGTAGCCTACACACTTTGACAAACGAAAAACAAGTTAGTGAAAGTGAATCTAAAGCTGTCAAATAGGACCGGTGCTGAATAAATGAAATAGAAAACCTATATCCAACCGTACAGTGTTTATGTTTTCTTCTTCTTCTGTTATTATTCTGTTTTTTCCCTCTTTTTATTTAAAGACTGGCCGACATCTCTGCCTTCACCACAGAGAAAGGCTGCAAGAACGGGTGAATAGCAAAACTGTCAGAGCAGAGAGCTGTCGTGTGTTTCAGCTGCGTGTGTGTGCGTGCATGCGTGTGCGTGTGTGTGTGTGTGTGTGTGTGTTTGAAGCGTAGAGGGACTGAATGGCAGCCAGTAGCCTGCTGATCTAGCGCAGGTGCAGGGAAGGGAAGCGGGCGGTGTGTGTGTGTGGAGAGGGCTCTCTCTCTCTCTCTCTCTCTCTCTCTCTTTCTCTCCCTCTCTCTCTCTCTTCCTCTCTCTCTCATTCACACACACACACACACACACACACACACACACACACACACACACACACACACACACACACACACACACACACACACACACTCCCATTGAATAGGACCACACACTGACACAGACCAGCATGCCATCAGCCTCGCGCTGCTCTCGGCCTGCATTCTCAGAGGCTCGAGGCCTCTGCGACCCCCCCCCCCCCTCCTCTTCCTCCTCCCTTCCTCCCCACCACCACCTACACCACCACCTCCACCACCTCCACCACGTCACCAGCGGCTCGAGCTCCGTTTATCATTTCTGCTCATTGATGCTGACAGCTTTATAGAGCGCCATCGTTACAGGAATGCGCAGCGGATCACAACAACAACAGTTTTGTCTTTTTTTGTTTTTAATGTCAGGCATGTGGTCTGTACTCTAGGCTGTTTCTAACGTTACTTCACTACGTATCAGAGCATTAAGGTGGATGTTTCTTCACAGACAGGCCTAAAGATTTTCCCTGTAAAATAACTTATCGTTATATATAAAACCGGCTCATAGAGGCTGGAAACCACAGACAGCAGCAGCTCAGTTAGACACAGCATCACCTGCTCCAGCTTCAACGTTCACATGCTACATTTTCAGCTACTTTCACGCTTTTTAAAAACATTTCGATGAACACAAACTCATTTTCTTTGGGCTAACTGCCAGTCTTTACTAACTCCTTGTCAGGCTTGATAACTGTGTCCTTCGGCTCTTGTAAAAAAATCACGAAAACTAATGTTTGACACTCAAACTGCATAAAACCTGAAACATTTCTCCTGCTGTTGTTTACTGTTTTGTTGTTAAAGGCGCACTATGTCGTTTTTGTGAGGAAACTCAACATTACATACATTATCAATGTGCTAATAATACAAACTCAGAAATATTTATTTTTCCCACAACTTCAATAAATAAGCTGCTCTCACAGGAAAATAAGATTTGAAGCTAGAAAGTGGCAGGGTCCGCCACATATAAACAGAGTAAAACAAAAATTGTGCTGTCAGCTTGTTTATTCCGTTTATTCAGTCATAAAAACAAGGAGTTTGTTTATTTAGTTTGTTTCGACATTAAAAAAAACAGTCAATGAATTCTGATTAATCTGATCTGATTAAGATTTGTAATAAAACACCTTTAAAATGAAAAAACAATTACTGAAAATGTTCCCATTCACAGTCTGCTTTAATAAAGTCATGTAGGAGGACTGTGAAGATGTTCTGATCGAGTTTATTGATGAAGTTTCCGCTCTTCTGATCACATTTGGCTATTTGGCCTCTTGGAGAGATTACAGGCCGGGAGACAGTGCGAGAGAGGGGAGAGAGGGGGGAGGGAGGGAGAGAGGAGCCGACAAACAACAATATAAGGCCTGTTGTACTGCAGCCTGCCAGGGAAATCCTTCTGCTCTGCGCTAAAACTGATCCGAGCTCTGCCATAAAAAGAACCGGGCCGCTGATAAATCACTTGGGCTCATTACAGCGACACATGTCAAAACATATGTCATTAAATGCTTTTTTTCATGCGACCTGTTGACTTAGTTGTCGTTGTTGTTTTCCATAAATCTTAATTTTTTGTCTTTAAGCCCTAAATATGATATATTTAAAATACCCTGCGCTGCGGCTACAATCGACACTTCTCGCGTGTCATTATTTCAGTCCGCACTCTGACGCTCCGCATAGTCACAACTGTAAAAATGCAAGTGTCAGCGTGCATATTGTCTTATAACTAATTCGAGTTAATACAGCCATAATGACAGTATAACGGCACGCTAATTGGCCTTTTTTCCTCCACAACAATGCTCCCAGATCAGCATCTCTTTATTATTTAATAACGTCAAACGCTTGGCTGGCTGTGCTGGCTGCTGAGCCCGCTGGCTGCTGAGGGGAGGAGGACAATGCAGCTCCAATTTACAAGATCAACTCACGAGCTATATGGTCACTGGAAGAAAAAGAAACACAAAGCGAGGAGAGGACGCAGGCTGTAAGTGTGAACAGGCTCAAACGAGTTAAATCATTAAACGAGGGAAGTTTTCAGCAGTGCAGATATTTTATTTTCTTGCTTCCCGGGGGGATATTTTCAGCTCAGGCAGCTGGAAGCAACAGGTGACTGGATGGGACCGGCCCATCATGCGGCTACAAGTGAAAGTGGTGCACGGTCTGCTGCGCCTTTGTTGTCCGGAAATTTGGAGACTGTGTTTACTGATGTCCCTCCTCGGGCATGGGGAGGGTGTCGGGGAGGAGGAGGGGGAGAGGGGGGAGGAGGGGGTATAATCTGCAACCTGCACAGCCAGAAAGAACAAAAAAAAAAAAAAAAAAAAGATTTAATTTGATTTAATTAACGCAAATTTCGGATGAAAATGAAGCCTCAAAACAGCAGAAAGAAGTTAAAGCACAGAGACCACAGTGAGGTTTTTGTCTTCAGACTTCGAGGCAGAACAACTGTTCCCCCCATCGCTCGTCTGGAACGATATCAGCGGGTTTCCAGGCTGACTGCCACCCATGGCCGGCTCCAGGAGCCTGGCAGACCCGGGAGATGAAGGGAGGGGAGCGGAGGAGGACGGGCGGGATGCTCGGTGGAGAAATCGTTACTGGAATCACACAAAACACTGTTGGGAGTTTTTTTTTTTTTTTTTTTAAATTCAGATTGTGATCCAGTTGGCTGAGAACAGTCCGGGGTTGATTTCCGGCACAGTCACTTGTTGAATCAGGGCGATTTTAATAAACGCAGGTGGATGTCTGTGCTTCTGGAATCAGCCATCAGATTAATAAGGCTGTTTCTATTTTTCGTTACACAGTCTGCCAACGAAACTGTGGACCCGAGACAGCCTGCAGTCATATAACCCTGACATGTCAGAGGAAATGTGTTTTACTCCCTCTCTGTTAACTTCATACAACATTTAATAGAACACAGGGCAGTTTTCTTTTTCCTGAACCCGCTGAAAACGAAATAATTGATCGATTTCACGAGAAGATTATCCTGATGTCAGTTTTCTGCACACATTTACGTTTATCTGAGTGTTTATGAGTGTCAGAGTGGACAGGGGATCTGAAATTCTAATTTTTCTGGGTTTTATGGAGGCACCGCTGAGCTGGAGGCATTCAGAGATTCCTTGATAGAGAAGGCTGTTGAGCTGATGGGACTGAATCATCATTAACAAGCCAACAGACACAGGAACCCCCCCTCCTCTGGTCTCATTTCCCAGCATAGACACTAACCTCTTTCACTCTGTCATCAGCCTGACTCTCTCCCTCTCTCTGCACCGACTCCAGCACACAACAGCACCGTCCATTGTTCCCCGGCCCTCCCTCCCTCCGCCCGGCCCCCGACCCAACTGTTGACCAACAACTCCGCTCGCACATTAAACGGGGAAGGGGGGGAGGGTGGTGGTGATCTGTCCTATTTTAGAATATCACACATTCAGAAATGGTCGGGAAAATGTGAGTGGGAAGGTGTGGCTGAGAGTTTTATGGTATTAAATAGATCGAAATGACGCAAATAAGTCGAAATGAAATATCAAACACATCTCTAAAAATACGCCAAGTCAATAAATGTGCCTACTTTCAATTTTAAATCAAAAGCTGTGGTTCTTTTTGCATGTTTCATGGTGACAAACAGCAGGATGTACACACGGTGTAGCTGCAGTTTGTTCGCTTGTGCTGCGTGTGTTGCTTTTCAGAATAAAAGCTCTAGAAATGGAGTGGAGCTGTGACAAAAGGGGGGTGGGGGGGTCCCTCGGGGACATGCGCGAGCCTTCTGAATGGATGTTGGAGAAGTGTGTGTGTGTATGTGTCAGTGAGTGTGTCCATACAATATCTATCTATCTATCTATCTATCTATCTATCTATCTATCTATCTATCTATCTATCTATCTATCTATCTCATCAGGTGTTTTTGACTATAATCAGTAACAATTAAATTAGTGATTTTTAAGTTCTTATAATAGAAAATATACTGCTACAAATGGGATTATACAAAATGTGGATTTTCAAATTAAAGGAAAAAGTAGTGAGGAGGTTTAGTTGATAATAGCTTCGCCCCACTAATGTGATGATGATGATAATAATAATAACAACAATAACAATAACAATAATAATACACGTATTATAATGATATTGATATAGAAAACAAGATGTTTTTCTTCTGACCTTAAAACCATAAAAAACAATCTGTAATAAATAGGAAACTATTGAAGTGGAAACATTTTCTTTTGTGACAAGCTGAGCTTTTTAACTTCTGATGAAGTTGACAAAAAATAGTCATAAAGAAGAAGTAATTATTATTAAACATGATCTAGCTTCAAAAATCATGCTCGTGAGCAATTCTCAAAAAATTAGAAAAAGTCACCAATTATCAATGTGATAATAAATATTGAAACAATATTATGTCTGTTTATTTTTATGTTTTTAGAGTGTCTGAGAATAATATATATAATATTGTGTTCAGTGTATAGTACATAATTATAAAGAATGCAAACACCATCATAATGTGTAAACAGTTGATCTCTACAGACAAAGTATATTCAGATACTTTTACACATTCACAGAGTTTATCCAGTATTGATAATGTGTTTTTATATTGTAGCTGTCTTCAATATATGATTAGAAAACCATTTAAAACTTTTAATAACAGAACATTTAACACTTGCAGACCATCCCTATTAATGCTGTGTTTTTTCTTTGTCAGTCAGCTAATGCTGCTAATATGCTAAATAAACAATTAAGGCAAATTGTTCGAGCTGTTTGAAATTGAAGGTATCTGTGTTTTACAGGAGATCACATTTCCACATGTGATTAGTTAACACTCGTAATGTGTGTTTTGTTTTTCTAAGTCGACCCACGGGACAAGGTGTTAATGTTCTTTAAGGGTAGTCTTACATTACAAGGTGTCACAGAGATACTGCAGTTGTTCAAAGGCTCTGTCAGTGACATCAACATGACAGCGCTCGCAGCTTCACACACACACACACACACACACACACACACACACACACACACACGGGCTATACATACAATATATGTAGGCCATCCTTCAGACAACACCCCCTCCTCTTGTGTTTTCCCTCAGCCTGCACTTATTTCTTCTTCTCTTCAAGAATGGCCACATCAGATAAAGTGGATGACAGCCTCCTCTAAATGTCAAATTTGCCCGCTGTTCAATATAACAGATACAGCTGAATTTACACCCTTCAGTGCTGAGATACTGCGCTGCTACAACAAATCATGTTGACACACAGAACATCACCCCAGATTACATTCCCCCATGTGGAAATGTCATATCTCTTTCTGTGGTGAATTATTCATCTGACCCGCGGACCTCTCCTGGTTTACTTACATTGTTTCCAACCTGTTTGCTGAATTAATTTCTAACACGCACTGTCGACAGTATGGAGCATATTTTAATCCAAACGTGATGACAAAAATAGAGGAGATTCAACTCTGCAGTCATCAGATTGATTCCTGTGTGATGTAGTTTCCCTCTGTAATTGAACTATACAGGAAAACACTCCTGAACCATGTTTTCCTCAGCTTCACCTACAGCTGACAGTACTCAGTCGTGCCTCTCCATGGGTTGTTGTCAACAAGGAATTCCCACTTAATTATTAACCATTTAACATCACGACTCATAAAAGCTGCATCGCTTTACCGCCACCATTAATCTTTAAGATGATAATAATGTCATAATAATTTCACAATCCATGCTGTAATATAATCAGACATCTTGTCATCTCACAGATTATACATTATCTCACATCGGTAATCTAACGTAGAGCTCATTTCGACTAAATATCCATATAGCAGTTTGTTTTGACGGGGTATGGCTGTCAGGGTGTTAACACAGTGTATAAACTACAGGATGTGTACAGCTGACAGTGTTTGGCCCAAATATGATCCAGTTTTTGCTGCTAAAAATGAAACATAAAGATTTGGAAGACAGCACGGACCTCTCCGTCTTAACATCGCTGCATTTGTTAAGCTCCTGTGCAGAGAAATGTTCTTTTATTAAGCGTAAAATCTCGTTCCCAGTCGATCATGTTGACTGTAGTGTAGATTTCGATTGATTGCATCAGTCACTATCGGCTATTCTGGAGCTGGTGACTCTGAGGTCTCCCTCTCCCTCTCCCCGTCTCTCTGACAGAAGCTGTTGTTGAATGGAAGAGTGGCCTCTTTCAGTGTGGGTGTCCCCTCGGGGCCAACTGGGAGAGATAATCAGACAGGACAGTTACAGACAGACAGACAGGCAGACAGATGCAGTAGACTGAAGTTGTTTCACCCTGAGTCAGACCGAGGCACATTTGGAGGAATTTTAGATGAGCATCTGTTATTTTCCTCAAGTTACTTGTACACGATTGTACAATGAGCACTTTTAATTTTTATAAATGTGTTATTTTCAGATTTTTCCCTTTTCTTTCCCACACAAATATATAGCAATGAGGGGTTTAAATCCTGTCAGCAGGGGAGGTCATATGTCTGCAAATCAGTGCAGCACAGTGAGTAGATCTTGGAAAAATCTCTTAAGAGTAGGCAGTTAAACTACCTATTAGATTAGATTAGATTAGATGAGATGAGATGAGATTAGATTAGATTAGATTGGATCAGATTAGATTAGATTAAAGGAAGTTGTATTGGTCCCTGGAGGAAATTGGGTTCCTGCTGTAGAAAGTCTTCGCGGAGAAACATTTGTCACACATCAACATAACATCCCATGTAAAGAAATAGTTCACCCAAAAATGAAAATTCAGTCATTATCTCACCCTGAGGCTGATGGAAAGTCGGGTGACGTTTCATAGTCCACAAAACATATCATGAGCTTCACAGCAAAACAGAGTTGCAGCCTTCACAACTGAAGTAGATGGGGACTTGTTTTTAAAAAATACAAATCCCAAAGAAGCAGAAAATGGCTCAGTACAGTTCGTCCAGTGTAATCGATGCATCTGGAAGCCCTGAGATCCCAAACTGATTATAAAAGACATTTTCTGCACCCTCAACGTGTGGTAGAGCGTGTGCACCCACTTCAGATTGGGTTTTAGCTTGGCAGCTACAGTGAGGATTTCTGCTCAAAAAAGGGCATAAAAAACGTCTTTTCAAACCAATTTGGGATCTCTAGGCATCCAGAGACTTGGATTACGCCGTATGGAGCCTTTTAATTTTTGTTTTTTAACATTTTAAAACAAGTCCCCATCCACTTCAGTTGTTTAGTAGAATGCTGCAATGCTGTTTTGCCTTGAAGCTCCAGAAATAAATGGTGGATGACGAAACTTCACCTGACATTTCATCAGCATGGGGGTGAGGAGATAATGGCTGATTTTTCATTTTTATCTTTAAATAGCAAACAAAGAACTTTGTCTTCTGTCCCTTCTGTTCAACTAAACCAACTAAAACAGTCCATTCTCTTCAGGGAAACGACCAAACATGTTGCTTCCTGTAGCTAATGTAGCTGAATGTTTCTGTGCACACAGTGCTCTTTGACTTTTAGTCAAATTCTGCTTCCGATAAGGATCTACACTGTGGTTGTTTACCAGAGACAATTTGTTTTTATGGGCTTCCCTGAGATTTTCTTTCGCAGAATTATAATTTTAATATCTGTTGTTGTCACTTTGCTCTTAAACCTTCTTTTTCCACAATTTACTGTGAAACAAAGTGCTCGATGCTGCTAGATTTATAAAGCATCGCTACATGCGATGTGTACCAGGGGATATTTCCATTGAAAAGCTTGATTAAGTGGTTATAGATGGATGAAATGGATGGATGAAATGTTAATTTAGAGTAGCAAAACAGACATTATTCAAATGAAAAAAATCAACTTGAGTTTTACTCGAGCTCATATTTCAAAAGATTGCGTGATCATAACTGGCCTCATCTGTGGAAGTTTCCATCACAACGTTTCTGAGTACACCTGTTTGTGTGCGTGGGTGTGTGTGTGTGTTTGAGGAAGGGAGAGAGAGACATGGCAAATATAGGGCAGAAAGAGAGAGAGAGAGAGAGAGAGAGAGAGAGAGAGAGAGAGAGAGAGAGAGAGGTCTGGCCTGGGCTGGGTTGGGCAGGTCAGTGCAGCAGCATTTGATTGTAAATAAGAGAGGAGTCAGTTCACACGCCGATCAAGTGACTGCCGGGAACAAGCGAGCCATTTGAATCAGGTGGCTATCTCCCTATCTGAGAGATCAGAGCCCTGTCACCCCCCCACCTGCCTCCTCCCTCTGCTCTCGTCATTGTGTGTTGCGCAGTAAAGGGACACACACACACACACACATGCACACAAGTGAAATGACATGTCCCTCCCTGCTGGCTATAAGGGCAGGCAGAGTGGCTGGATGAGATTTCACTGTCTCACGTTAGGAGAGGTGAGGAAAGGAAGAGGGAAGAAAGGAAAGGAGAGGAGAGGAGGAAAGAGGAGAGGAATACCCCCTGCAGTACTATAACATCCTGAAACGCTTCCTGTCATTGGCTCTGTTGTCTGTCAGATGATCGCGAGATGCAAGATGTATAATAGATATCAGATGCTTGGGAATAATGTTGTCTTAAAAAATGAAAATGAATCTGAAGTCTTAAACCACATTGAGACATTTTATGAAAGTCTTTCACTCTGTCACTCCAAGCCAAAACATATTTACTCTATTTTCTTTTTATATTTGAACATTGTGCACAACTGTATTTGAGTTAACAGCTCAACTGGATTCATCTTTTTCCTTTATGTTTATCTCTAAACAGCACAGAAGGTGGTCTGAACGCTTATTGTCCCTATTGATTAAATGTCAGTTAATTTCCCCAATTTATTGATTTATCTAGAAAATGCAAGAAATTGCTGAAAAACGTGAATCATTTCAATTCCCAAAGAGTCCAAGATGTCTTTGAATATCTTCAAATATCTTATTCCCTTTGGTTACTGTTGTCAGAGAAACAGTGATATAAAACAACAAATCCTCACAATTAAGAAGCTGAAATCAGCTGCTTGATAAATTGATTGTCAAAATAATTGGCAATTAATTTTGTGTCAGTTGACTAATTGATTTATCTAACTAATCATTTCAGCAGTAAATGAAATAAGTGCTTCTTTTAATATAAAACTAATGGTCCGCTCTGCTTTGACCACAGGAAACCAGACTGTGCTCTTCATTTAGCCTGGCTGTCACAATAAAGGCCTGTGAAAAATGGATTAAATACAACACGAAAGGAGACACACACACACACCCACATTCACACACCCACACACATATGTTTTTTATGTTGCGTCTTGACAATGACCCCCGGGGGAGACGATGATGTGTGACAGCTGCTGCTTGTTCATATTGATTAAATGACAACCGGGATCATTTACCGATTTACCGACTGACAGAGCTCAAATGTGCGACGCAGCCCTGAGGGCGTGCTCAGGACTGTTAGCCTGGACAGCCTGCAGCTTATGCTCTCAGCCGTCCCTCATCATCTCTATTACACTGTTCATTTTTGATGTTGAGACTGTTTGTCTTATTGAACAATAAGTCGTACACAAGAGGCAATGGCAGATTAAATCGTGGTGACACACAGTGTAGTAG
Organism: Pagrus major; assembly: GCF_040436345.1. Taxonomy (NCBI): domain Eukaryota; kingdom Metazoa; phylum Chordata; class Actinopteri; order Spariformes; family Sparidae; genus Pagrus; species Pagrus major. Next base: position 28,435,083 of record NC_133225.1, on the reverse strand, counting down.
CAATAAAAATATTGGCAATAAAAACTTGATTTTACTCCATCTTGGATTTTAGCAATAAACTTAGTGAGTATTTTTCTTTAAAACATATTTAAATAGAAACAGTACATTTGTTCAAAAAGCTGATTTATGGTACACAGAGCATGCAGTAGGCAGAAAAATTGTGTTTATTAAAATGTAATAGCACACCAAAGCATAAAAATCGATCAGGGTAGTTTAGAGTAGAGTTAAAAGGTGCCATAAAATGATATTATAAGATGAGCAGAATTTATAAAACTTATCCATTTAAAAATGAAACCAACAAATGCATCAGTGCATAAAAAACTATAAGTATAACAGAATAGGAGAGGTCAGAACAGGACATAAATTGGACTCAATATAGTAGCGAAAATATGCGAGAACAACGGGCAGATGTGTTAATAATACCTACTCGTGTAAAAGATTTAATCCAACAAATTCCAGACAGAAATTGTGTTGAAAATGTCTTCACAAAGGACATACGGTTAGAGTGTGAGAAGCTCCACATATTAAAGGCTGGGCCTGCAACGTTTTGAATCATTTGAATGAGGTGACGAGGAGGTTAATGTGGAAAAGGAAATTTGATTCGGGTCTTTTTAGCACAAAGTAGCAGCCTGCTGGAGAAAAACTTTTATAAATGATTCTATTAGCAGCCCTATTATGCTCTTTCTAGTACATTGGTTTGTATATGGTGAGTGCAGACATGCATACAGTATATGGACAGGAGTGTACACTGAAGATAGATCAGGAGAGGACAAGACAAGAGTGGACTCCGGACATGGCAGGAAATTACTTTACAGGACAGAAAGGTGTAAAACACTATGATAGAAGAAGACCGTACAGGATAGATCAGGATAGGACAAGACAGGACATGAAATAGATAGTTATGATAGATTGGGACGGGAAGAACATGGACTTTACTGGACAGGAAAAGACAAGAAAAGAGTAAGACAGTGCAGGAAAGTATATTACATGATCGACTGGGACATTACTGGACAGGACAGGGCTGGTTGGGATGGGACAGGACAAGGCACAGCAGGGCAGGACAAGACAGGAAATAAAAGAAAGGGACAGGATATACAGTAGGGGGAGATAGGGGAAGATCAGTACCACATGTTGTAGGATAGAACAAGACAGGAAACTGCATGATAGACAACACAGGGCAAAATGAGCATATAGGACAGGATAGGACATAACAGGACACAAAAGACTTTAGTGGACAGGAATGGACCGAATGTGATGGGACAAGACAGGACATTAAAGGATGGTTATAGAAGGTCAGGACAGGACAAGATAAAACTGGACTTAACTGGACAGAAAGGGACAAGACAGGGCAGGACAGTGTACGATAAATCGGGACAGCACATAGCAGAGTGGGACATTACAGGACAGGGGAGGGTTGGTTAGGATGGGAAAGGATATGAAAGAACAAGACAGGATAGGACAGGATATAGGGTACACTTTGTAGGATAAGACAGAACAGGATAGGACAACACAGGACAAAATGGGCTTATAGGACAGGATTGGACATAACAGCACACACAAAACTAGACAGAATGTGATAGGACGAGACAGGACAGGAACGAGGACGAAAAATAGGACAAGAAAAGCCCTGAACGGGAGAGGACACATTGCTCTCTCCCTCTCATCTTTTAGTATTATGTCCCTATGTGTGTGGTGAGTCAACAACACTGGGACAGACGGGACATTTGGCAACATTCGCTGCTGCCAACTGTCCCAGTACTGAGAGGTTTGGCTCGCTGTGTGTACGTAGAGTGTGTGGCCTTGGGAACGGGCCAGGTGAGGCTGTTGAGCACAGATTAAAGCAGAGATGGATCAATCACTTCAGTCTCTGAGCTGGTGAGTGACAGCTAGCCTGGGGACACAAACACAGAGACTATTGATTTTGAGTCGCCTTCCATCAGATCTCCCTGAATTGCTCTTCTTAAGGCTCACACACACAGTCAAACATTTACAATTGCATATACACACACTGATGATAGACCTTATTTCTTCCTCTCTGTCACTCTGTCTGTCTCACACACACTCGTGTAGGACTCTTGCTGTGCGTGAATCTCTGTTAGCAGGAATGACCCTCTGGCCATGTTTTTCTAACAGGCCTACAGGATATTTAGCAGCATGGAGGGACGTTTCTGTGCCACTTGAAGGAAGACTTCATTTGAACTCAAAAATGTTCCTGTCAGTTTAGTAGGGCAGTAGGGAATATAGATACTACATTACCCTTTAACCTTAGTTGTGGTTGCCAAACAAATGTGCAAATCGTAGCTGCAGTAAATTTAAAACACTTTGTCATTACAGTTGTGGACAAAAACTGCACCATAGTTGCCAATTTCATCTAAAATGAGGCCATTGTGTAAAGGAAAATGACAGCATCGTGTTTTGTCAGCAAATGGCTCATGACATTTCTTTTTCCATCCTGTAGGATGTTATGACTGTTGTCCAGCTGAAGTAAAGGAAGAAATAGTGTGACTGTTGATGAAGATTCTCAGTCATCCAGGTCATGGTAATTCTAAGTGCTGTAACTGGACTTGTTTCAGTTTCTTGAAGACATTTCACCTCTCATCCAAGAGGCTTCTTCAGTTCAGAACTGAACTTTTGTAGAGCCACAAAGTCAATAGATGAAGGGAGTTGAGGTGGAAAAAAAATGACTAGTTTTTAACCATAAACACTGTTTTCCCCCAACCATAACTAATATATTCTTGTGCTTAAATCGAACCTTGAAAGTGCAATATTAAAGGATTTGCCACTTGTAAAATTCATCCTCAAAACAAAAAGGGGGCAGCATATGACCAAAGTAACCACTGCTCACTGTAGCTGCCATTAGCGAGTTAGCTCAATTAGCCGTGCAGCTAGCAGTCCCTTATAAGAGGTCGGAGCACTGGGGAAGTGTTGGTGTCTCTCTGTCCTCATCAACTACAATTGGTTGACTATGAAAGCACCATATTACAACACATATTTACATTTCTTGTTCCGCGACGACCTCTAGCAGCTGTAGTAATTATTACGGCTGCAAAGGAGGAAGTGTGGAAAAGTAGTATAAAGAGTTAGACGCGGAAGATCGCTGTTTGTGCCCAGTGTGAAACCAGAGTATGAGTACATGAGTATGGTGATATATGTAGTTGTAGTAGTGCTGGCATTCTATTGGATCAGTCGCTTTGATGTGCGGATGTGTTGGTTTTATACACAGAGATGTAGTAGAGGTGTTTTGTTGGTTGGTCGGCAGGATTACACAAAAATTTCCACAGAACCAATTTTCTCAGACCAGAATGGACTAATTTCTCTGGGAATAGTTATGTGGCTTGCATCCATGAGTGTATACAATTTAGAGTTGTTCCGATCCTGATATCAGTATTGGAAATGCTGCCGATACTGCTGAAAATGCAGGTATCGGTATTGGCGAGTGTAGTATTGCAACGATTCGATACCACGTAACTTAGAAACAGGACCCTGCTACTTCCCAGTTAGCTCCGTTAGCTCTGCTTAACGTTACACACCGTAAATCATTTCTCCTTCACTGTTCTAAAAGCCAACACAGGAAGTTGCGCTGTGCTGTTCCTGGCAACTACTGGTTTTTTTTAGCTCCAAGGAAGAAGAAGTTGATATCTCGAGTCATACGGAGCTAGCAACATGTCATCTATTTGGCAATGTTTTACTCTGGATAACCCCAAATTTAGAGTGATACAGGGCTACTGAGTCTGATATAGGATAAGGCTTGATTGAACTAAAGGGAACTGTTTGGCCTTGGTGGATGTATGCGCTCTACTGACTGCCATTTTAGTTACCAAAGGAACAGATATTTTCTAAAACACTTGTGTTTTTTAATTATGATACAACTCGGAGAGTTTAATGTTCATCTACGCTTTGGAAATGCTCCAATTGCTGCTCACCTAACATAGTCTGTGCAGAACGTTAACAGAACTTTTACCTCCGGATCCCTGCATGCCCAAAATAACTTTTCCCACTTCCCGTTTCCCACTGCAACTCTATTGTCAGCTGCATCAACAGCAGAAAGGACACAATGTGCATGGAATAAAAGTTTTATACTGTTTGAAGAATGGAAAAATGTAGAAAAATTGAATCTAGAAGGAAACAAACAGCCCCAGTGTGGCCGTGGATGATGGCACGGGAGGTGTGTATTGGGAGCAGTCGCCTAATAAGGCTAAATACCAGACTGTGAATAATCTCCCAGTAAACTGTCTACTCATGAAAACCACAGAGATGCAAAAGCAGCAACTCTCGCTTTCTGCCTGGCTGCCCTCCCCCTGCCTCCCCCCCTCCCTCTCTACCGGTGTGTGTGTCTGTCTCTCTCTCTCTGTCCACACCGTTCTCCGTCCCTCTCTTCTTTCTTTACTTTCTCGCTCCTGCTCTCCTCCTCCTCCTCCTCCTCCTCACTCCTCGTCTCGTCTCAGTAAGTAGGATAAGGCTTGGAGAGCTCTGTCGTCGTGGTAACTGCCACAAGTATTCAGTTTGAAGTTTGAGGAGGTCAGTTTGTGGGTCAGAGTAACACACACACACGCACACACACACAGGACCTGAGAGAGGGTAGGGGTGTTGAGGGGACCCCCATATGGGCCCGGGCCCTTATACATGAGGGGATGAGGAGGGGGAATAGATGTTTTTGGAGGGGCAGGGGCCACTGCAGAGCTCTGCATCTCAAACAGTTGTGGTACCAGAACTTTTTCAATTTCTGGGACTGAAATTAAGCTGATTACGGGTGATATCTGACTCTGAATTACTCTTTGTTGTAATTGGATTTTTTGCACTTCAGTTACCCTGATGTTCATTTCCATTCCTTTAGTATAATGATCAGCGACTTGAACTTGACTTCAACTATTTGTCGGAAAATGAAAGAGAGCCAGGACATCCTTGAGAAAGTAAAAACAAATATTATGATTTATTACCACATTGTAGAATGCTCTACCACAAGTTAAGAAAGTTGGTTTTTCTAGGATGAATATTTTTTCACTCTTAATTAGATGTGACTTACTTTGAAACTTTGAAAGCAAATGTGTAATAGGATGATTGATAGAATGAACTTCATAATATCAATGAATCCTTTCAGAGTGTTGTGACATCATTACCTCGGGCAAGAACATGTTTTCACCCGCACGATGTAGCACAATTACACGAAAACTACTGAATGGATCTCCATGAAAAACTTGGATGGAGGATGGGTCTGAGCCCAGAATAGAGCCCATTAACTTATGGTGCTGATCTGGATGAAGAGACAGATCCAGGATTTTTTCTGTCTTTTAACATTGCAAGATTTGAAACATTGCTGGCAGCCTGGCACCATTTCTGTCTGCTCTCACATCTCCATTAGAGACTAAATGAATGAATAAACTTGTGTGTTGCTGGTATTTGCAGTAACACTACTTTAAAACATAAGGGGAGGGGAAAGTTGTCTGTTTCCACTTTAATCCACAAAGAAATGATTCATCATCAATTTTAAATATGGACATTTTTGAATACTGTTACTTCAAATGTGTTTGTATGTATAGTTCAGGAATAAATGTAGACTGTGAGCGGACAGTTTAAACCATCCAGAGTGAGGACAGTTATGTTTTCAGGAATTATATGACACAGAAGCCGGAACGGGACCAAAACCCCCTCAAATCAAAAACATTAATTCTGGCCCAGCCAAAGTCCAACAGTCACCAAACTTTTTGTGCTGCTGTCAATGAAACTTTGTTGTTGCCTTGACTGTTGGCCAAACTCTCTCCATGCACATAAACAGCTCTGGCTGGCTCACATGGACACCTTGAACACTTTGAAAGTAGTTTTATGCCATCAGTCCCAGACAACTGCTGCACTGCGAGCAAACACTGAAGTCCTCCACTGCCACCACACTGCCAGTGCAGGTGCAGCCCCCTCATTCTCACATACTGTCAAACACAACAGCAGCTTGTAAAACTAAACTCAACCAGAATCTCCCTCTGTGCGACAAAAACAGCAAAATTAGAAAGATTTCTAATGTTTTCTGTGGGGTGGGCGCATTTATGACGTTTTTATTTATTCGACATTGCCGTTCTTTCATTAATTACTTGTGTTTAAAGGCAAGTATGGCTGCATCATTTCATTTCTTGCAACAGGAAAAGGACACTGAGGTTATGGGACCAATTTACAGCAAGGTCTCCATGAAAAATACTCAGCACAAACTTTCTTTCTTTTCTAAACTTCCTCTCACTCATAGTTTTTTTTCTCTCTCTCCGTGTCTCCCTCTGTCTCTATCCTGGGTGGTTTCTGATGTAAATGTTTTCAGTCAGTTGGCGGCTGAGTCTCAGCAGGTGGTCCACCAAATCCACTGTAACCCCCGGCAACCCCTGTCCAGCCAATCCAAACGCTGCCCTGCCCGCCACTCCGCTTAGTTAGCCCTGACAGGACCCTCTGTGTGTGTGTGTGTGTGTGTGTGTGTGTGTGTGTGTGTGTGTGTGTGTGTGTGTGTGAGTGAGTGAGCGAGAGAGAGAGTAGCAGCTGAGAAGCAGTTCTCAGAGTACAGGGTGTGTTCCTGGAGTGGTCATTAAAAGTTTATTAAAAAGTCTTCAACCATTGGGAAAAATGGGTTTGAATATCAGTGAGCATGGAAACAACTGTGCATGTAGTATGTGTGTGTGTGTGTGTGTGTGTGTGTGTGTGTGTGTGCGCGCTTCACTACTACAGACACATAATAACTTCCTCACTTCTGGGAGGAAAATATCAGCTTTTCACTTCCATCCGCACAGAATTTTCAGAAAAACTCTCCCTCCGTCATCACGTTATTATTAAGACCTTTTGGTTTGTTAGCTGTGGAATGACAGAAGTTAAGGTCCATTGTTTGCACGTTTTGGGAGGCAACCTAGGAAATGTAGTCAGTGAGACAGAGTAAAACACAAGGTCCTACATACTATACGACTTTTAAAGTTGTTAGATCGCTGTACTGATCACATTACACAACTGTCTATCTTAAAGAGGGTGACACATTACAAGACATTTTAAGAGCAGGAATCCCCGCCATGTTTGTCTCCAAATTATGTGTGCATATGTGAGTAATGATATGGGAAAGGACTTCGTTAACTACACAGGGATATTGAGTTCTTCTCATTTTTCCCCATTTCTTGGGTCCAAGCAGGTTGAGGAGTGTTGTCACCTGCTGGAAACCCCTCGGGCATCTGTGACTCAGCGAAAATGACATTTGCCAATTTGCTCTTGTTTACGAAAACGGTTGGTGAACTAAAAATCATGGCTAAAATCATATCAGGCGATGGCAGGCACATGAAAAAGTCTATCGCTCTTACAGAATAACTCGTGAATAATGTAGCTGTTCACTAAATATGATAAATCTTTAAAGTTAGGGACGGCGATTCTGCAGAAAGATAGTTGATTGTTGAGTCTCGTTCCCAGCTTGTCAAATGCCAACACTTCGTGTTAGAATAGTCTCATGTTTTAAAATTTTGAAGCAGTTTCAGGTAAGCCTGAGATGTTTCCAGGCTTTCAGAAATACATTATAAAACTCCTGCATCATCCATTTCAAATGACAAATTATGCAGGTAGATTTCCAAGAGACCTTATCATCCTCTAACATAACAAATGTTCTGTCTTCTTACTAAAATATCACCACCACAAGCACTCCTGTAATTACTTTTTTCAATGAACTCATAGTTCACTCAAATAGGCTAAAACAAACATGAGCAGTACACTATAATGAACCCATCTCAGTCGTAAATACAGACCTTGAATCATCAGGTATCTCTAACAGACTGTAAAAACACTTTGATTCTTAAGAAAAAATTGGCAGAGGGTGATAATTACAGTCAAGTTGATTAGTGACGCACGTTTCCTGTCACTCAACTTACTACACCATGTTCTTCCTTGTGACTCAGAGTAATTCACAGCACAGTGTCAGATGGATTTCTCAACCTGCAGGAAACAGTTGAACGCTGAAAGGCGATGACAAATCAAATATTTGTTGATGTTTAACAGGTTCAGTGTGTCTTAGTTTTGTGTAGCTGTCTGTTTATGTACAACAAAATAAATGCACACTTTGACGTTGTAGTTACTCCTCTAGTGTCACTTCTTGACGCCCGGTGCAGTAATATAAAGAGCGAGAAAAGTCTGTGTTGTGGGTGGTCAGAGTGGTTGGACAGGTCATTCCCAGGACTTTGTTCTTGGAGACTGGGGTTTGAGTTTTGGGTGTGACCAAGTGTCAAGATTGATATGTTTTTTTAAGTAACGCAAGTAAGGTAACTTGTATAACTGATTTTATGAAAGCAACAAAGTTATTTCCCAAAGTATGATCTCATCCTATACCTGACTGAGTAGTTTTGCACCAAAACCTCAACCATTTCACAATGTAATAACAGTGTAAAAGTCATAACATCAAAATATGTCAAATGTTTGTCAGTAAGCTTTGTTTTGAAAGTCTGACCGGACATTGCATATTTATTATTGTTAATTTGACCGAGGAGACATTCACATGCAAAACAGATGCCAGAGCAACAGGTAGAGTGTCATATTTTGCTGAAGTCCGCTGAGCAAGCTGCTGTAATTCACGAGTTGGGAGTGAGAATGTGTTGCCCTTGGGCTCAAACCAGCACCTTTCATGCAACCCAACTGCCAGATTAAATGTTGACTATTTATGTTTCTGCAAACCAATCTGTATGTTTCAATTTTATGTTGTGACAATGCTTACATACTTATAGTCTGGATAGGACTAGGCACAAAAAAACATGTGCTTTCAGGTTGGGAAAAGATTGTTATTTGGCTCAAATGACTTAGTTTTGTCTGCTCAAACACAGCTGGAAGTTGTCCCAACGGCTTGTTAAAAATACCTGGTTTCTGAAACAAGGCGCAAACTCGTCTCGAACAGTGGTCTCTGACCTCGGCAGTCCCCTCGCCGAGTTGTCACGCCTCCACCATCCCCTGCTCCTTCTCGATGAGAAAGTCAGCTCATATACACATAATCTAAAGTTAATATGGTTAACATATCCATGGTTTGCAGAATACAAACATTTTATTCTGCTGGCTGCACTGCAGGATGATAACTCACTGCCATTGTGTGTATGTGAACGAGTGAATGAGAGGTGAATTGTAAAAGTGCTTTGGATAAGAGAGCTATATAATTGAAGCACCATTTATGATTAACCATGAACTATCCATTGAGAACTGCTTTATAGCTCTTTTGGGTCGGAAATGTTGGCATCTGCACGTCAGAGGAAGAAGCAGAGCAGTATGCCAACATCTCTTTAGAATAGGTTTATTTCCCCCCTCACATCTTTCACATTTTTATTTCACAGGTTTACTTTGAATGATTCTTTCACCTCATCAGTATATCAGGTGTGACCCCACCAATAGTATCCATACAGTCCTCAGTGCTCACATCCTCTCCATTCTTCTACCTTTTCTGTCTAGATGCCCTTCCTCTCTCTATTTTCTCTCCCTGCTTGTGTGAGTGATGTGCTAACGATGATGGCGATCACCTGAAGACATTTTTTTTTTCTGTGTGCTTGTGTTCATGTGTGTGAGCGAGAGAGAGAGAGCAGAAGTGGATGGATGGTGTAAATGTCTGAGCTATCATCAGCTTTGATTGGCTTTGAGTGGCTCTGAGTGCTGGGTCCATCCCAACCGTTTCCCTGGGTCCTTGGGAGCAGTGGGTAGTGTGTTTGTGTATGTGTGCATGTTGCCATGCCTTTTGTGTATCTCTATGTCTGTGTGTGTCTGTGTGTGTGTGTCAGGATTTCTATGTACGGATACATGTCCATTTGACCATATTAAGTCCCTGTATGCTCTACAAACTACAAAACCATGGCAGAGCATCAGGGAGGGTGAGTGGATTCAGAGACTGCAATTCAACTAAAGGATGCAGGTTGATACTGTGTCACCAAGCAACTGCCTGGAGTGTCCTTGAGCAAGACACTGGAACCTCAGATCAAAAAAGGGTGGCGAGACTCCAATTCATTTATATTTGTGTATAAAAAAATTGTGTTGGTCCTCAAAGAGTTTATGAAACACAGTGTTGGGCATTACATATTACGAGTAACCTTCATTTCAAAGTGATATATTATGTTAAAATATTACTGTCTATGTAGAGTAATAAATTACTTATTACCCTACTTTTTAGTTACTTTTGACAAAATGCCCAAATAACCTTTATAGAAGAATTAAATAGCTTTGATAGCTAAATAATCTTTTTAAATAAAGGAATGTCCTTGGACACAGGGATGAGCAGGCAGACAAGTCAAAGTCTGATATATTATGAGATATGAATAAATATTTTAAATTGTAGGCCCAGTCATATGAAACACAACAGACCTATAATGACATGACAAGACAAACATCTCTTTTTCTATGCCTTTTTATTTTAGTCCACCTGTCCACACGTATATGTGATTCAAGAATGTAAAGTAAAGTGCTCTCGGAGGATTAGGCTTCATCATTAGGCTCATCTCAGTCACACAGAGACTTAACAAGGAACTTGTGGGCTCGACTATATTAAACACACGCATAGTATAGCATAGCAAGTTCACAGAAGAACAAGGCATGGATATTTTTCAACGCGTTACCCCCAGCACTGACGATACGCCTGTGACAATGATATAGTATCATGACACAGCGATTCTGCAATAATCAAGGCAATCATCTAACTTTACATCACGATATACTGAAGAATACAAAATACCCCTAAAAAGGCAAAGTGCAGGAATTATGTTTTAATTCACTGCATTGTAGAGTCCGTTTCACAGAATTTGACATGAACTGAGATGAACCAATGTACACAAAACAGTGCAGAGACTCTCAGTTAAGTGTCTCTTTATCACACACACTGAATGCAACTTGTCCAGGGCCAGATTAAATGGATAGATTACACCAGGCAGACTGTACTTTTGGACTGTAGTTTAACACTCGATGCTAATGATCATTAAATTAGCAATTTCCTTATGGGGAATTTGTATTGCCGCTAGCACCATGCTTATCAAACTTGTGTTTTGTCTGTGTTCATACACATGCTCCCAGACGAACCTTTTTGCTGTCCATATATTAATTTTAAGCTAAGATGACTTCCCAATGGCTACATTAAACATTATTTAATGTAGGCAGATGATGTTCTTTTTCCTTCATCTGGCCCCCCTATTGGCATGGAGGCCCTGTGCATGCAAGAAGTTATGAAGCAGTGGCTCTGGTGAGTCAAGTCAGCAGGAGAATCTTTTTAAAATGCTTTCATGTTTTCATAAAAATGTCTATCATGTGTATCGATAATAGTATTGCGAGAGGAAATGATATGATATATTGCTGAATCGATATTTGGCCCCACCCTTAATAGAAACATGTTGATTACACAGTCATTCCCATCAAAAACAGAATCGTTTGAAGCAGCTTCAAATTGTGAGTTAACATGACATGACATAATGACCTTCTCAGGAAATATCACACACTTACTAGTATTATTCTCAGTTACGTTGACCCTTAATGGAATGAAAACAGAAGGGTTTTTTTTGGTTGAACAAATGATTTACCATAGTTTCACGAAATATTATGTCTATACAGACATGAAAAATGACATAAACTTGAAATATATATACATTTAATGCTAGTACAGTTGAATTTGATACCATGGATAAGCCAGTTCATGTTCATACTTTGAAATAGGTATACCACTGCTACCCTACATGAGACACGCTGTTGTCAGTTTACACCTTTGAAAACGTTTTCCTTCAGGTGCTGTTGCTGGCATACTTAAAGTGAAATAGTTAATCTATAGAAAAGAGCACAAAGACCTTGTTTCTCTACATAATAAACAGGTGGCACCAATAAACAGATTAGTAATGAGAAAAAATGACTTCCCACTTCCTCGAGGCTCGAGAGGAAGTGTCGTCATCTTGATTATCCGACTCTTCCCGCCCCTCTCTGAGCTCCATACATACCAAAGACAGCGCTGGAGGGAAGAGAAAGGCTCCCGTTAATGTTTAACCAGGCTATGTAAAGACAAAGTCAGATAGCTGAGCTTATGAGCAAATAGACTGTGTGTGTGGGACAACAATCAGTTTAATGGCTGACATGTATGGAAATACTGCAGGTCTAAAGAGGAGGTGAAACACTGAAACAATCTGACTTAATATATATTAAACTATATGTTTGTATAAATGTATATGGAGATGCTACTACACAGGTAGTTGTGATGTCATCAATGCTGTAATAATTGTTACACTGTACCATGAACATCAAAACTATACATACATGAAAGTATTTTGGACTCTCAGCTAATCTCCAAACTGAAATGAAATCATAACTTGTGATTAATTGAGTTTCTAGTTGTTGACGTTGAAAAGAGAAGGCGTCAGTGGGTCATAAAACTTATCAACAGGTAGAAGACAATGTCGAATGTCTATTTAAAAGAGTACATTTGTCAATTGCAGTTCATGCAGGGTGCCAAATATAGCAACAAATATGATGATGATGTCAGGTATGTGTGTGTGTGTGTGTGTGTGTGTGTGTGTAGTGCATCCAGATATGCATACATGGAAGTCTGCACGTGTGTTAAAAAGAGAAAGAGCTTTTTTTTTTGGCCAAGTTGGCATTACTTGTACCATGTGTGTTAGTGTGTGTGTATGTGTGTGTGTGTGTGTGTGTGTGTGTGTGTGTGTGTGTGTGTTGGTGTTTTGTATAGAAAGTGCTGCGTGCAGTAGAACGGGGGATTTGGTGCCATCAGCACAGTGATGTCAGCACACAGAGACAAACAAAGCCAGAATCCAAACCCTCTCCCAACTACCCACAATCCCCCAGGACACTGTGGGGGGCCCTGCCTGGGGGCCCACTGCCATTAACACACACGCACACAGACACGCACACACACACATTAACGCAAGCTAACACACACTAACACAGAAATTATTAATGCACATACACATCCACTCAGATGTATAATAGTATCTTACACTGTAAAACATGTGTGATTGGTCATCATTATCACCATCTTTCCCTTTAGTTTATTTATACTGTCTTCAATCAAGGTTATTTGGTGTATACATAATGTTCTGCTTCACAAAGTACAACTAACTGTAAAATACAGTTTAAAAACTTAACTTCAGAAAACTTCAACCATTTGTAAAGTACTGTTTAGCAAAGTAAACCCAACTGTAAAATACAGCTGGAAACTTAAAACAACAAAAAAATTAACTGCTTTTAGAAAATTAAAATCAACTAAAGTACCTTTTGGAAACAGAAACAAACTGTTAATTACATTTAGGACATTTAATCCAACTGTAAAAACAGCTGAAAACAACTGAAACCACTTGTGAAAAGAAGTAGTGATAAGGAAAGTAAATTTAAAACCTAGTGTAAAATACACAAAGGAAAGTAAATACAACTGTAAAATACAGTTTTAAAACTTAACTTTAGAAAACTCTAACTATTTGTGAAGCAAACTACTGTTTAGGAAAACAAACCCATCTGTAAAATATGGCTGGAAACTCAAATCAACTGTAAAGTTAACTGCTTTATATAATATGAAACCAACTATAAAGTACATTTTGGAAACAAAAACCATCTGTAACATACAATTTAAAACTTAAACTTCAACCAATTGTAACGTGAAGAACTGTTTAGGATTTAAACAGCTGGAAACTTCAACCAACTAGAACCAACAAAAGTAGATTTTGGAAACAGGAATCAACTGTAACTTACATTTAGGAAATTTAATCCAACTATAAAAATAGCTGGAAACTTAGCTCTAAAAAACTTAAACCACTTGAAAATAAGTAGTGTTTAGGAAAGTAAATCCAACTAAAAAGTACCTTTTGGAAACCAAAACCAACTGTAAAATACAGCCAGAAAATATAGAAAAAACTTCAATCAATTGTAAAGTAAAGGAAGGTAAATTTATAACTATAAAGTACCTTTTGGAAACAAATTCCACCTGTTAAGTACATATAGGAAAGTAAACTCAGCTGTAAAATACAGCTGGAAACCTTAACCAACTGTAAAGTGAAGTACCATTTAGGAAAGTTAAAGTAGATGTTTGGAAGTGAAAGAAATAACTATAATGAAACTTTTAAGAAAAGCAAAACCAACTGTTAAATACTTCTATAGCAAGTGTTCAATTCAGTTTGAAAAAAGTGAAGCCGACACAAATGTAAGATGAAGTCATTAAGATATTCAGTCAGTTGCTGCAGTCTTTAGAAATACAACCACTTTTTGGACACTGCTCTGAGTCTCTGTATTAACTCTGTAACAGCAGTGAGCCATTAGTCAAATCAGGAACACACCTCTGTTTGCTTTGGCCTGGCCCTCTGCCATGCTGCACCAACCTCACACACATGCCTTGCAAATGGGGAATGACATTACTGATATTGTTTTCGTGGTGGAGTTCATATGAATATACTGTGACTGTATGGATGCAGACGTTAATGCAGATATGATGATGTGTTTAGATAACACAGCACAGTCCGTTTGATGGAAATGCTTATCTTTAGGGCAGAGGAAGTGAGGTCAGACCGATATAAAAGACTGCTTATAGATGCTGAAAACAACTGTAAAATATTCACAGTTTCATTTCAGAAATATCAATATTTGATTTGTTTTTATACTGGTGGCTCTCTTCCCCACAGGTTTTCCATTACCATTCTCCCAGCACTGCCACTCCTGTTAGGTTGCGTTAGCTATGTAACTGTACCCTATACATTTTCTAGTCCAGTGGCTTGGCAGTAATAGTACCTTGCTGTACCCATTAAGCTACATGGGAATTCAACCCCTAACCCTCACTGGCCACTTATACAGTATATCGATACCGCTTCATTCCTGTGTGTTATACACCATTTTTAACAATTTTTATGATGTCTGACCTTGCCATACGTAACGTATACACCATATTAACCATTCAGCAAAAATAGCTAAGTCTCCAAAGGATTGATGTCCATAATAGAATGGCACTCAAGAGAGTGCATACCTCTGCCAAGGCCAAACAGTCCCCTTTAATCCAATCAAGCCTAATCCACTGTTAAACTCGGTAGCTGTGTATCACTCTAAATTGTAAACCACACATAACTGCTTAACTATAATTTAAGCTAACAAGATCTGAAACAGCCAACCACAAGGACAAAACAAAACAATGCAGATGGAATCATAAATTCTAATAATTGATTTTTATTTGGATCCACATTGAATTGTACTCATTTAAAGATACCAGCCACCTAAATACACGTGATTGCTTTCAAGATCCATACATCATTCCCTAAGAAATTGACAAAAAAGTTGAAAAGCACCTTATCTTGTAATGTTAGAGAAAGTAAGAAAAATATCCTGGATCCGCCCCTTTATCCCGATCGGCACCAAAAGTTAATGGGGTCTGTTCTGGGCTGAGACCCATCCTCCATCCAAGTTTAATGGAAATACATTCTGTAGTTTTTGTGTAATGCTGCTGACAAACAAACCACCAACATTAGTGCCTTTGCATGAAGCAGCATCCCATTATTTAACAGACACAGAAATGATACTGTGGACGAGGTTGGGGTGAACATATAGTTAGTCTTACTTTACCATATGCCACCAACATTTTATTTATTATCTTATAATAATACCATATCTACTGATACAGTAAGAGCCATTTTAAAGCAGCTACAAGGAACTATAATTTTTTGTTGATTCTGTCGGTATGACAACAAACCGCCTGCTGTCTGAAAGATCTTGATCTGGCTAATGTGTGCATTTGTTTTGGAAGGGAGTGAAAGAAAGAGGAAACATATTTTTAGTTCTATTTTTCATCTCTAAACACAGCTGCTTGCAGGATGCATGGCAATGAGGTCATGTATCTATTTGTGGCCATGAAAGATTAATAACTGTAATATGAGAATAGTGAAACAAAGCAGACTTTGTTTTAGTGCCGTATCAGCGGGCTACAGTGCCGCTTCTCTCCTCAGGCTGTGAGACTCATCAATTCATCCTCAGCACTCAACAATAAAAAAGTTTGTATTTGATGACTTATTTTACCCGGAGAAGTTGGAACACCTCCCAGTGACAGACATTAAGAATCATTATACAGAAATAGCCAGTCTCGCTGATGGTCACACTTGCATAGCAGCATCAGTATTAAACTGAGATTGTTTCATAACCAGTGAAAAACTCTTGAAAACTGTTGGCACCAGTCAGGTTGTAATCCAAATATAGCACTAGTTGTAACCAAATTTACAGGACAACAGCTGGGAAAAAAATGCAAATGTCAGCCTGTTTACATCCACTAATGTTAACTAGAGGAGTTGAGCACATCAAGATAGACAGATGGTGGCGCTAATTCTCCAGTCAGGCGTCACTTAAGTATCGCGAAAGAAGAGGTTACAACGACACGAAGGCGAATAGCCAGTCAAACCTCAAATTATAGAAAAGCAATCTACAAAACATGATAGAAATAATGGCATTCATCTTTGTTTTGAATTGAAGAGCATTAATCCACACAGATTTGATGGTTTGGCAAGTCAGGATTTCTTTGCTAAGTCTCTTTCCATTGCACTTTGCCACATTTTGTTTCCATCGATGCAACAACTCTTCCACTTCGACCAAGCTTTAAAACTCCTTTATGATATTTTGTTGTCTGGATTTCCGACGTTTGTGCTCTGTTTACACACACAAATTTAAAAGTGCTCCATGAGGTTCTGTCCAATGAGACAGTTGATCAATGAGGGTGCAATTTTAATGTTAAGCATTTTGCAATTGTTATGTGCAAATGTTATTATGTTGTGATTATATTAACAAGACAAATAATACAAAATAACAGTGTTGTTACATTTAAAGATATTCTGTCTCTTTGAGGAGTTTACAAGAAATAAATAGAATAAGATTTTATTAGCAAATAATAATTGGTGACTCTTGATTGCATTAAAAGGAATGTGGTGTGTGAATAAAGTATGAGCGTTGGCACTCGTATATATTGTGTTAGACAGCGTCATGTCAGCTGGGTGGTGTGACTATCGGAGAGAACTGTAAGGCTTTCAGTTTTAATGCTGCAGCCATCTCCTTGTCCAACTGTTACACAACAATTAGCAACTGTTGCTGTTTGTCTCTGCTTTTTAAATGCCCTTCTGTCCAAAACAGTAGGGGACAGACTGGGGCAGATAGTGTGTGTATGTGTGTGTTTGTTTGTGTTGCTTTTTTTGGGCAGTAGTACTGGGGTAACTGGGCATACTGGACCCAAACAGGTCCTCATTGTGCTGCAGGAGGAAGAGCCGGGTCGAGCTGCACCCTATTCAGCCAAGTTTGGAGTGGGGGTGGTAGGGGGTACAGTACACACACACACACACACACACACACTCACACACACACACGTATGTATGCATGTGGGGCAACAATATCTTCCTTTGACCCGTATAATGAGGGAGTTCTTCATATTCAAATAGCTGCTAGTAGATTTGCTGTTACATTAGTTTTACTCACATCAGTCCAACACAACACCAAACAGTCAGCTTTAACTTTCTGCAACTTCATTTCAGTGCACGAAGGGAAGAAAGTCAGTGAGTTACTAGCCTGAATGGCACTTGTTGCCTGGTAACACAACTTTGTATCAGGAAGCAGTGGGAACTGTTGTGGGTGTGCAAGGACTTCACTGTGAACTGAGACCTTTTTAGTCTCAGCAGCTTCTCACCAAGGCTGAGTGTTTTATAAATCCGCCTCCTGTTAATTCAACCGAATCAGCTCTACTTAATACATTGAAAAGATAATTATGTGGTGATTTCTGTGTTTTTTTCAAACATTGCTGATCACCTGTCAAACAAGTCTGATCTGTAGATGGCAATCCTCTTTTCTTTTTTTTTCTGGGCATCACTGAACGTGCTGCTGTGATCCCGATCTTCACCTAAATACTGCAAACGAACCGGAAATATGATACTGTAAAAGAAAACTGTCACTGATCATCATGTTTTGTTAATTCTTTCCATTTTCGTTTTTTTCCAGTGACATAACAGAAGAGCAAAGACATGATCAAGACACCAGGACAAAGCATGAACCGGATGGCAAATAGGAACTGGTAGGTTTATGACACACACACACCAACACACATGCGCGCGCGTGCACACACACACACACACACACACACACACACAGTGAGTCCCATAGAGAGACACAGCAATGCCCTGGAGGGTGCCAGTCATGCCCAGCTTCCGCTGCGCTCCAAATTGAGCGTGGCACAGAGTGTATGAAGTCAGCCGTCTGGAAGAGAGCCAAGCATTGTTCCTCCAAGCAGCTGGATGGTAATTACTAGAAAGAAAGAGAGAAAGAGGGAGAGAGAGAGAGGGAGAGAGAGAGAGGGGGAGCCCTGCCACCTCACTACTGTTGCTTCTGCTTCCTCTCCTGGTGCATGTGCCATATAGAAAATAGATATATAATAAAAAAAAAGAGTCCTGTGAATCAACAACATGCTCCTTGCATGTTGCATGTGCACAGGGAGCAGTGGTTTGGTGGTATGTCAGAAGAGGATTAAACTACGGCTCTAACCAGCAAGTGTCATTTAGAGGACATTGAGTTTTAATGTTTTTTCGCACAAAGAACATCAAGATTATCATGGAAGTCTGTGGAGGGAGAGGGGAGCAAAAAAATATAGGCTGATTTATAACCCAAATAATAAAATAAGCAATAATCAGCCAAAGTCTATTTACAGTAGGATATGTTACACATAGAAGATAATAAGAAACATAAGAAATATAGAACTAAAAGATGTTGTTTGACCAAAAGAAATATATTCTTACTGGCTTTTTCTGGGTTTTCAACCTCATTGTCTTCTTCTTGAGTTTGTGCAGTAGCACTGTTCTGTACACTGTAGCCCAGTTCTTATTGTGTGACGGAAGTATGTTTGTAGTCTGAAGTCCAGTAAGTACAAAACTGAGTCCTCTCCATGGGCTGCATCTTTGCATGAAAGCTGTTATACAGAAAAGTTAATACATTTGAAAGATGTTTGCATATGTATGCAGCAGTAAACATCTGTAGCTGATCCCAACACACTTTGTCACCCACCATCCCACCAGTACTTACTAACATATATTTTCCAAGAAGCCATAAAGAAACAGTTCACCCAAAAATGAAAATTCAGTCATTATCTAACCCGACTCAATGCCGCTGTTTTGTTGTCCGCAAAACATCTTTGGAGCTTCACAGCAAAACAGCAAAACAGCATAGCAGCATTCTGCTGAACAACTGAAGCAGATGAGGACGTGTTTGAAATGGAACAACAGAGCTGAAAGAAACATAAAATGAAGGAAGGGTTAGAAGATCCCAAATTAATTTGAAAAGACGTTATTTACACCCCTTTTATGCCAAAATCTTCACTGTAGCTGCTAAGCTTAAAGCATCAGCGCACACGTTGTCTGAGGTGGGTGCTCAACCTCGCCTGCAAATTAAAAAAACGTCTTTTCAAAACAATTCAGCATTTGGGACTTTGGGGACTTGAGTTACACCAGACAAGCTTTATGCAGCACATTTATGTTTTTTACGTTTTAAAACCAGTCGTCATCTTCTTCAGTTGTTTAGGAGAATGCTGCAACACTGTTTTGCTGTGAGGCTCTTTTCCTTTAATATATATTTTCAATTAAAAAGCTCCATCCTCGGCTACAGAACATTTATGATGAACATCAACTTCCTGTGGGTTAAATCCTCCACTCTTTTGCTGCATATACAACGTCATTGTTTTCTTCAGCTCTGAGCGTGTGTGTTGTGTACGTGTATCGGATTTAAAGAGAGAGACATAGAGACGTAATGTGGGACGTACAGTGTGATGCTGGAGGATGATAGAAGAGAAGAGAGCGTGAGTGAGAGGGAGGAGAGATCTTTGTAACCACCCAGGCCTGAGGAATGTGTCAACTCGCTGTCAACTATGTGCTGCTTTGTCATGAGACCGCAGAGCACTGGAAACACATAAAGTTGCCTTTTTCACACCTTCGACTCCTCCTGCCCTCCTTCCTCCACCTCCCCTCCCTCCCCCCCCTCCTCCAACACTCACTCACACACACAGTGGCAGCAGTAGCCAGGCCAGTGCTAGTGCAGCTGTGACCAGAACAATAGCATTCCTCAGGTTTTAAACGCCTGGCACTTAGATTCCTAACAGTCGAATTCCTGGCGGGGAGAAGCTGGGGGTTGCTATAGGACGCTGAGAGCTGTGAGACGCCTTGTAAGGAGGCGTACAGCTGTAAAGCACTGTGTGATTTGTGTTTTTTTATGAGTAGGATGGACGGGTTCATGGGGACATAGGGGAAGCTCTGTTGTTCCACCTCACGTCCTCTTTTCCTTGGATGTGACATTTTCAACACTCCAATTTTAGCAGTTTAGGTCGAGAGGCGTCCTGCTGCTTTGTTGGGACATCACGTGTCGATAGAGGCACCTGTTAAGTCAACATGTGTGTCTTGTAATGCGCTTTTGGCACATGTGTTGGTGAAAACCGCACGGATGTGTTGAAAGTGGCACATTAGATTTAAGAGTGTTTAATTGAGTGTTAACAAAGGAAACAAACAGATGATGTTGTGCGTATTTGACAGTCAGGAAGATTCCACTTTGCATATTCTCCCTTTTAACATAAGATGCAGAAAATACAAAATGTATTTTTTATTTATTTCCAAATCCAGACAGAGAAGGGCATTAAATCAGTCACACACAAACAATTCATAGGCTCCCTCATTTCTTTTCTTTTTTTTTTTTAATTATGAATGACTCAGTTTTTAATTTATTACATTTCTTTTTAAATGATAAAATAATTAAATCAATAATTGTTTTGCTCATGTTCACATTTGATTGAGTAATTCATTGACCATCTCTGTACAACTCAGTACATTCAGGCATATTCATGTATTCACGGCTCTCGTATATATGGGCAAGACAAAAATTTCATACAACAAGCAGTATGCAAGGAGTGCTGCTCGAGTGTGGAAGATGGTGCTTCTTTGGCGCTCCTCAGTTTTGGGATCCTACTAGTTCAGAGTTGTTTTGTTTTTGTTTGTTTTTTTTAAAATATTTTTATTGATTTTCAACATCATGATAAAACAAGGCAAGAGGAGTGACAAGTCTGCTGCATAGCACTACAATGTACATATCCAACCATACCTCTCCCTGGTTGGGAGGCTCCCTCATTTCTGATTTTGTTTGTTTTCTACATCTTATACAGAAGATTGTTTATAAAAACTTAACTATTTTTTCCCCCTTTTGCTGATTTAAACTCATCACATGGCCTTACAGACAAGCAATCCATCTTTCCCCACAGAGAATGCCTTTATTTAGACAGTTCTCTGCAGAGGTGATTTTCAGAGTTAGCCAGAGAAAATGAAAAAGCCCAAATGCTCTGCTTTCCACATCATGTGTGCCTCCTCTGGTGGCTTCACTTTGCACAGCACTGAGCTGCCCAGCTATCAGCCCATCTGAAATAACCCCAAAAATAATGATTCTCTCATTAACCACGCCTGTTTCACAATTTAAATATAAATGAATCTAATTTAGAAAACCTCGGCCACGATGAAGGAGACTCATTTAGAGCCAATCTAAAATTAATGAGGGCATCTGGAGAGAGAGAGAGAGAGTGGAGAGGAGCCCTGCGTGGCTTAACAGATACCGGAGTTAACAAGCTACTGTACTTTAAACACTGGAAAATCCCCATTAATTTTAAAGTTAACGCACTACTGTACTCTGAATGGTGGAAAAGGGGCTTTAATGTTCGTTCAGACACATTACAGCGACATCTTCAGACTGACTCTTGGCCTCTGGCTGTCAGACCTCCTTTATGTTGCCGTAAGCCTGCATTTATCAGACTCTGCCTGGTCATACAGAATTATAATTTTCTGGACATTTTTTAACACAATGGTGCATGAACATGTTTGCGTGTGTGTGCAGGATTCAACCCTGAGGCCTACATGCTGTCGGATTTACTGTATGTTAAACATGTCCTGTATAAATGTACCTATAGAGAGAAGATGTACAAGTTCCTTGTGATGTATTCTGCGTCGGTCAAACCAAATAATTAGTCAGTCTTGCAGCCAACATGCAAATAAACTGGCTAATATGGCAGCAGAGTGACATGAACCATCAAATCATGCACAATTCAACTGATTTTCATGCCCTTCGATCCTCTGATTTGTTAGGAAAACTTATTCAGCCCTACAAAATAAAAGTTATCTCTCCCATCTAATTGTTTACACTGCAGGTTTGCATCTAAATCTGCCTAAAGTTTGGGTTTTGTTCTGCTAAAACAACGCCTTGTTACCCATGTGCAGCCCGCATCATCCTGTCCCTCAGCGGCCGTTCGAGTGGCCCCAACAGATGCCAGCCAGCTCCCACAGTGACTGTTTGGTTTTGCAGGTTTAATTCCCGATGGGTTTGGGTCCAGAGTGATTAGGCTGAGCCCTAAAGGCCAGCGGGCTTGTCAGGTGTCTCCACACATTAACGTTGTTCTGCTCACACCCTGAGCCGACAGCACAGCGAGGCGGAGGGGGAGAGAGAAACACTGATCTGGCGTGGTGGGAGGCACGGGAGGATGGAGAGAAACTTGTATTGTTCGTATATTAAATAAAGTTTAAAGACAAAGTTTCATTTGAATTTTTATTAAGATTAAGGGGATTTGTCTAACTTTTAGTAGAGGTCTTTAGATTCAGTAGGTTATCAGTGATGTTTAAAAGGTTAAATGACTATTAACAGTGTTGTATCTCGTTTCTTTTGTCTTGGATGAAACATGGCTGCTGATACATTTTGAAGTAGGAGCTCACTTTAACAAGAAACTGCATTTTGATTGTATCTCTCCTCCATAATTCAAAGTATCTTGTGTTGAAATAGGACATCAGAGTTGGGACATACTTTAACAAAGGAAATGAGTGCTTAAAGTTGTGCAAAAGTTCAATAAGGCTTTACACACAATCTAGAATGGTCACAAAACGAAATCCTTTTAAACGTATTGTAAGTCTGGTGCTGCTGGTATTAAAGATCTGTGGTGATATTATTGTTTTAAATTGTTATAAACCACTAAAACTTCAACATCTTCCAGAAAGTAAAAAAAGTAAAATAAAATGAAAGAACTTTATAACTTTGTTTTTAGGAGCATACGTTGAAATGGTTGGAAGTTCAGATATATGTGGTGCTTTTCTTCCTTCCTGATGACTTTTGGTTTCTGAGTCTCTCTGCCAGTAAGAGCAACACACTGGTGGATGCTACCTCAACATTTTCTTTAGCCTTTAACCCTAAAACCAGCTGAGTGACAACGTGGCCGACTTTTCCCTGCTGGATTCAAATAAACTTGCATTGTGTCTGTGCACAAACAACTTCCTGCGTGCAGACGTGCAGCTTGTTAATGGGGGCGGGCGACCCAAAAGAAAAAAACAAAAAAAACTCTTCCTGCTCCTGACCTCCAACCCCATCCTACCCCACCCACACCCGCCGCTTACACAGCATGGTGCAGCCATAGGGGGGGGAGGAGGAGGCGGCAGAGGGATGGCGTTAGGCTTTAGTGTGTGTAGGCAGAGGAGGTTATGTTGGGGGGGGGGACTTGTGTCCTGGTCTGAGGGAGTTGAGGAATAGAGTGGAGGAAGAGGATGAGGAGGGGAGATGAGGGGACCTGCTGAGAGGGCAGCCTATATACACTCCTCCTCCTTCCTGCTATACCTCTCCCTCCATCCCTCGCCTCTTTTCACCCTCCTCCCCCGCTGTCCGTCCGTGGGGGTAAAGTACATTACATGCTTGCTAATCAAACCTCCATTACAAGTTTGGAGGGAATGAAGCAAGAGACTCGAGTTTCCTTCTTCTTTCCTCTTTCTGCTCACTTCATTGTGTTCCCCTCACCTTCCTCCTGCTCCACCACCTTTGCCAAAACTCCCTTTACTCTTGAGCAGAAAGTGTTTCTCCAACCAAACATGCTGGAGATATACTAGTGACATGGAAACATGTAATGCCAGAATCATTGCAAAAACTAGAATGGCGCTGAGTAGAGTGCATACCTCCACTAAGGCCCTTGATTGCCCTGTGTCTCATAATAGACTTTTATTTATCATCTAGTCACATGCTAGCTCTTCACTTTCAGGCCACTGCAAGCTCAACTAAACAGAAAGCTCACATGTTACACTGGCTTGATTTGAATAAGCTGTAAAAGCCCCTTCAGAGCTCTGTGGTCTGCTAACCATACAGGGGATCAGAGGATGAGGTCTGCACAATAACACACTGACACATAGTGGATCTACTGTACACAATATCTGGACTTACATATTGAAACGGATACACATGCAAATACAAAAGACATAGCAGCGACAGTCTTACAGGGGTAATTAGCCGTGCACTGAAGCAAAGCTCGGTCATCATCTCTAAGAGCAGGAGCATAAACAGGCAGCTTCATGTTTGTTGTGCTCTGAGCGGCAAGTCCACCATTTTATCAATTATTGTTGTGCAGAAGCTACACGTTGGTAGTGCTGTTGACCTCGCTCTACCAAACATTTATGAAAAAGATGCACAATAAACTCCAGGTGTGATTGAAGCGTAGCTGCACCGCTAATGTTTACATTCCCTGTGTTGGTAAACAACGGCCTTTTCACAACACTTCCTGTCCTTCGTTGGCAGTAATATATAACTGTATTATTTACCAAGCAAAACAGAAAGAGAAGAGGTTCAGCTGTTATTGAATACTCATAATAATACTTTAGTCTCCTCCTCCTCCTCTGTTGGTAATTGGTTTTAGTGAACACCTGTATGAGTGTAGATTGTTTAGGGGATTATGGTCAGGGAAGCCTTGAGTCACCACTAATTATCATCTGTTTCTCTCTCTGAGTCACACACACTCACACACACACACACACACACACACACACACACACACACACACACACACACACACACACACACACACACACAGAGAGAGTTCCCATGTCGCCCTCCCTGCACCAAACTCAAGAGATTTAATAGATATTTTAAGCTCATAGTAGTTTTGCCAGCTTTCTCTGCTCCATGTTGGATTTCCAGTGCAGATTTTTTATTTTTTAAGTATTTTTCTATAACCTTGTTTTTGTTTTGAGGAACTGCTGCATTTCTCCAAAGCCCTTTAAAGGCCGAATCTGTAAGAAAAGTGGTATTTGAGTGTCATTCCCAACTCATCAACTACAAGCTGTGTCTCAATTCAGGGGGGTGCATCCTTCAAGGCTGCATTTGAAGACCAAATGCATCACAGCAGCAAGGCCGTCCCATTTTGAAGGCTCCTTCAAATGCAGCTGAGGATTGGACCCTTAGCTGCCCACCATATCCCAAGATTCATTGCATGCTGGTGACGATTGGATTTGTTTTTCCTTCACTTTTAAGTGTAAGTATGGGGTTTCAAATCACTCAAATAGCTAACAATACAATTATGGCTAGGCCTATGCCACGCCTTCATAGACCGCATCCTTTGAAGGATGCAACCCCTGACTTGAGGCACAGTTACTAAAACTTTGGGATAGCAGCCGACCCAACCTACAATCCCTAAGTGTCAGTATTTGATGAGATGGGAATGAGACTCATAAATCCACAGTTTTACAAGTTGTTGTGATTTTTGCTTTAATTCATCATGATCGGGTAAATGTTGATTGTGTGATGTGATGGCAGAATAATGACACCATTACTGTTTCAAAAATGAGCGCTGACTGGCGACCCAGTAAGTCTGCCGGCCTGGCACCACTCCTACCTGCCATCTCATCTCCATTGTCGACTAAATGAATAAATAAAGTCGAGTATTGTTCCGTGTTGTTGGTAGTTGCTATTCTGAGTAAAAAGGGAAACACTCCAGTTGTCTTTGTGACAGCAGTGCCAACAATGATACCACCTGAAAAGTTGTCTGTTTCCACTTTAAATCAGGAAAGTGACACTTCCTCCACCTCATTATGCTCAAGTTTACTGAGTTATTTGAACAGCAATTACTAACTGAAAGATTTGCCTGTGGATTGACACAATTAAATTTAGTGTAACGAGAGAATTTAAATACATAGAAAAAGTGAATGTATCTTCATTCTCATATAGTCTCATATAATCTCATAATGACTCTCTTTCTTGATAAGTAAATGGTAATGCACATAAGTAACAACCTCATTATGCACTGTAACACAAATATGGGTCACTATGTTGATGAACTGGATAACATGAAGCCGAGCTGTTGGACGAGAGAAGAGGACTCAAGATGGGTCAACACAGTGTGTGATAACTGAGAGAGAGAGAGAGAGAGAGAGAGAGAGAGGGAGAGAGAGAGAGAGATGTTCTTAGTCCCACACTGAAATTTGAGATAGGAGTGTAGCTGTTGACTGAAGAGAAAGAGAGAGGGTGTGTGTGTGTGTGTGTGTGTGTGTGTGTGTGTGCGTGTGTGCGTGTGTGCGTGCGTTTGTGTGTGTGGGTGGGTGTGTTTAGATGAGCGATGAACAGACAACGCTTGTCCTCAAGTCAAAGAGCTCCAGTGGCTAAAACCCCATCGGGCACCAAGACACACACACACACACACACACACACACACACACACACACGCATGCACACATGCGCGCACACACACACGGACAGGTGATACATCATGTATGTGAGAAGGAGGAGGGGAAGCTGAGGAGAGAGAGTGAAAAGAAGGGATGGACAGATGAGAAGGAGGTGAAGTGGAGGAGGTGGAGGAGGAGTGGTGGGGGAGCAGGAGGGTGAGGGGGCACCCAGCGGGTGACAGAGGGGAGCAATAAAGAGCAACGGACAGTTCACTCAGTCCAGCTTATTCATGTTTTAAACAGTGAAAGTGATTAAATTATCAGAGAGAAAATCTTTTCATCACTTCCTGTCTTCCAACTGTCGTTACTGTTGAAATTCAGTAAGATGAGCTGCCAAACAAACACTGTGTCGTGTACAGTGATGTTTCCTTTGGATTTCTCTTGATAATGACTCTGGTCGAGGGGAAAACATTATTAACTTTTTCTGGGCTACTGTAGAAACATGGCTGTGCAACATGGCAGACTCTGTGGGAGAATACCCACTCACTGTGTAGATATAAAGACTCATTCTGAGGTAAAAACCACACAACTATTCGTAGCTTCAGGTGACTTTATACTAATGGAAACACAAGTCAATTTCAGCCAATAGATCCCCCTAAATGCTACACACTGGACCTTTAAGCCAACATTTTGGTAAATGTTAGATCAGTTGTTTAATTGATCATAATATTTGACCTGTAAAACATACAAAAAAGAAGAGTTTGAAGATCTATTTTTGACTTTAGAATCTGACAAATGATTTCCAGAGCTTTCAGCCACATATGATGGCTTTCATAAGCAAAGACAGTCTGATCAGTTGTCAATGTTATGAAATGTAGAGATGAAGATACACAAACAGTAGAGGTGATGAGCTCTCACAGTGTATTTTCCTGCATTAACTGAACAAGCAGTTATTTGTGGATGACAACAACTATAAAGATGATCTACAAGTAAATATTATTGTAGAAGCTCTGCCAGTCAAATACACATCGGCAGCTCAAAATGTCAACAAGATGCAACTTCAACTGAACTGAATTTCAATAACCAACAATCCAGCCAGTGTGGAATGTAATGGAAAGTACATCTACTCAAGCGTTGCACTTAAAGGTCATACTGGCAACATTTTTATGTAGACAAATCATTTCTTAAAAATAATACTTGTAGAAAGGTGCAGAATCAAAGTGTCTCTTTTCCTTATTAGGAAATTATTATGACTGTGAATCAATAATTTTGAAATGTTTGTTGGTTACAAAATAATTGTAATTGGAAAAAAACCTAAGAATGGCTGATTCCTACAGTATGCTCCCAGCTTATTGTACTATACCTCATGTTAGCTAGCTGGCGTTAACATTAACATTTGATAGCGTTAGCAATGTTAATGTTTGCTAGCTAGTGTTAGCAACATTAGCTAACGCAGCAACTGGCAACCACTTGAGGGGTCAGGTGATTCAAACAACAGCGGTGTTGTGACGTGAATGCAGTAGAATGGGGAGATGGAGAGCCACATTTAGTGTCTGAATGTTATCAGTAACACCTTTAAGTACAATTTTTAGGAGCTCTACATGAGTATTTCCATTTTCTGCTACTTTATACTGCATTTTTTATGCAAATATAGTACTTTTACCCACTACATTTATTTAATCAGTTTTCTACTCTGCAGATTGTATCAGAGCCAAATTATTTTATCAGCAATCAGATTTTCTATATTTTTAAATGTGATTCCAGTACTCAGAAAAAAATTAATTCAGATTCGGATAATCAGTCTACCTATAGTATACAGTATATACATATGTAAATATATGTATATTTACTTTTACTTGTACTTTAGACACTTTCTTAGACTTTTACAGAAGTACTATTTGTATGAGTAACTTTCACTTGTACCAAAATAATAATATCTTTACATATACACAAGTCTGACCTTTTTGTGCTTTTTGCACCACTACATCCGACAATCCTGTCAGCTAATCACCTTCTTACTGTCTGATAAGATAGAAGAGTCGAGCATCACTTTTCACTACATGCTGATTAGATGCAGAGATTTTAAAGAAGATTTTTTCATACCAGCGTCTATTATAGTTTGTAGTTTGGTTAGTATTATAGTTTAGGCTCAAAATGCTGAAGTTGTATTTAGGAATCATGGCCAGTGTAGCTTTAAGTCTTGGGGTGGTGAGATGAGAGGGGGGAGGAAGGGAGTGATGGACAGCTAGAGGGAGGGAAGGAAAGAAGGGGGGATGGAGGGATGGAGAGATGGAGGGAGGTATATAGTGCAGCAGAAACTTCCCATGCTGGCCTCCCAGTGTGGCTACGTAATGAGGGCAAGGGACACACACACACACACACACACACACACACACACACACACACACACACTCACACACACACTCGCAGACACACACTCGGGGCTGAGCATGGCCCCACGGCTGATTAGCGGCACACAAAGGCCCCAAACAGAAGTAGCAGAGGACACACAATGGGAGCAGGGCCTCAAGGCGTGGTTTACTTCTGCCCTGAGGGAGGGGGCGAGAGAGGCAGAGAGAGACAGGGTGAGGGAGAGAGAGAGGGAGAGAGAGAGAGAGAGAGGGTCCCACTGAGCTGGACGGGCACCCAAAGGGGGGGGTAAGGAGGGGAGAGGGAAGGGTTCGGTGGGGTTAGAAAAGTGACAGAAGCAGAGAGGAGTTTTGTTTTTGTCCTGATAAAGACATGCTGGGTTTCTACTGAGTTGTATCGCAGCATCAGGAAACCAGATGAATGGGTCACCGTCACGGCTGCTCGTTCACTGTATCCAGGCTCCCATCCACCTGTTAGGAAGCACATTTTAAATTTAACAGAAACCTCAGACGTTAAAATATATATTAGAAAGTTTGGCATTCTTAGCAAAGTAAGAGAATCTGGTGGACCAACATAGGGAGGGTGCAGTTCAGGAGGATGGATGCAGATGCAATGTTACGGTACCTCGTATTTTCCTGTTATGGTATTACTCCACGCCTACACTTAACCACAAATAACCCCACAAATGAAGCAATTGTCGACGATGTGAATATAAAAATTACATTCATGAGACAACATAGAGGCAGTAATGACACCATTTTCAAAGGTTGCTGCTGCTTCTCTTAATTATATAATGTAGTTTTGCACACTTAGTCCCTTCAAATTGGCACAACATTTGAATGATTCACATTATATCATTTTATTTATTTACTACTGATTCCCAATACTGATCCTATCTACTTTGTTAGGTTGTATGTCGTCATTGAGTCAGTGGGCTTTAAACAGGAAAGACAGGAGACATTTCTGTTTTCCTGCAGAGACAATGATGTGAGAGAATATGCGGAAAGGTGGAAAGAACAAAAGTTGACAATCAAGAGAGAAATGCTGTGAAGCTCTTGATCTTCTAACTCTGTGATCTATATAATCTACTTTTGATTTTCATAATAACAATAACTCTTCTGAGCATAAACAGTGGGTGTGTTGATACATTTGGACTTGATCTAAAGCCCTGTTCACACATGACTTCTTCAACATGGCTTGAGGTGTGTCACGGTTTGGAGGAAGTGCTTTAAGCCTTTAACATTGTAAAGATAAAATAATTTAGCATTAAAGACTAAATGCACTGTTTGATAAATGCAGGACATTAAAGATGATGAACACAGGCAGGAGTGCAGCCTAACGCCTGTAATTTCTCAGAGGATAATTGTTTGAGTTATTGCTACCACAGTACATGTTGAGAGCTTTAAAAATCATCCCAGCGGCTCTTTGCATAGATTACTATCTACATATTTCTACAGAGAATTAATATTATATGGCAACGACTAATGAACACGGCCTTCTTTTCACAGAGGAGCAGCGGCTGCTGTAATCTCCACTGTTCAATTAGCTGCACTGACCGGGACGCCACCTACACTTCATTAACAAGGAGGGGAAGGTATGGAATTAACCTCCTTCTCTCTCTCTGTGTCTCTTTCTGTCGGTCTCACTCTATCTCGTTTTTCCTCTTTCCTGAAGAACTATCTAAGCAGCAGAAAAGTGAAACTATTTCAAATGAGTTTCTCTGTATCAGTTAAAACACCATTTCATCTTATTTCACCATTAAAGTAGAAGCTTCTGGAATATTTATGTACAGAGAGAAAGAGGAGGAGGATGGGGGTCTAAATCCACAAAGACAATTTAGCTTTTCTGCCTCCTTTCCTGTTTTTCCAATTACTTAATGCTATTTAAATACACCAGAGCTGACACACACAGACACACACACACACACACACACACACACACACACACACACTCTTTCTCTCTCTCTCTCACACACACACACACACACACACATTAATGGTCCTCAGCAATGGAGAGGCCCCTGAAATAAGTCACGCAGTAATTGTATTTGATAAATCATAAAGGGAGCCCATCAGAGGAAAGCTAGCTGTAATAAAATGATAAAATAGACAATTATGAAAAAAATCCCTGGCCTTTAATTTCCTAAACACACTCCGGAGAGAGGCCGTTTAAGCCGGAGCGATTTGACGAGATGCTCAACACGTTATTTTCTTCCTCTTTGACACTTTGAATTACACCACAGGCCGCTGAAAACATTAGCAGAACACCACAGATCCCCACTCAGTGCAGCTTCATATCTCCTCAGTTAATAATACACTGTGTCTTCTGTAGATCCACCGACCGTCCACTTGGATGGATAGAATGGAGGGATGACAAATTAATGAAAACGTTTAATGGAAAATGCTTGGAGTCCAAGTCGATTACGTTTCTCTGTCATGACTTTGTTTTTTTTTAAAAAAACGTTCCGCCTAGTCTCACATCTTGTCTCACAAAATGGCAAATGAACGACTGCAATGTTTTAAGTCTTTTTGCATGTCATTTAACACCATCCACATTTAGCTTGTTTGTGTCCTGTGTGAAACCAAAAGTCAGCTTAAACTTCTTTTAACATAAGTCCTCAGGGTAACTCACTGTGTCTAACTTATTTAACCTATGTCACGTACGTAACGTAGGTTATGTCATGTACGTAGTTTACATCTTTTATCAAACACTGACCCTGTCACAACATTAACCACGTGTTCATTGTTACAATGCCGACGAAGGTCTCGAAACTATAGCTACGAAAGACAAGGGTCACCTGACTTTGACCATTCCTGAAAAACTCATAAAACATGGGCAGCGTTAGAAGACATAAAAGTGATGTGCTGTCTTAGCCATCTCATAAGATCATGTTGCTCCCTCTGACAAATTTGGATATTTTGACCAACGTTCCTTAACGTTCCCACCAACTTTAGATTCAAACAATTTGACCTCTTTGTGGCTCTCTTAGTTACCTCAAGTTGCTTTGAGACCTCAAATATAAAGGTGGCAGAACACTCATTAGTACCTCATTTGACTCACTACTGTGTTAAGATTTTGAGATTAAAGGAATAGTTCCACACTTTGGGAAATAGCTTTCTGTGCGTTCTTGCCAAAATTAGACAACAGGATTTATAAACGTTCATGTCTGTATGAATAAATCTGCTAAAATACAAGTCTCACAGTGAGGTACTAATCCAGTGATTTCACACATTTCACACAGCGGTCTCTCCTTTGGCAGCCGTCTCCCTCACCTCTTGACATGAAAGTCAGCTCATACACATGTTATGTGAACGTTAATAAGACATGTATTACATAAATATGACACATATGAAACATACAATCTGAGCATATGTGTAGTTTCCAAATGCCAACGTTTTATTTAGCAACTGGGCCACATTGGAATAACAATCACAATACATTAGCACAGTTAACACTTATAGTACCTGTATATCAATAAACCTGATGTCAAACCCTTTCACATATTATAAAGGTGACAAGTGACATCCATTTTTTGAGTATTTAAAGAAAATGCTGTTCTTAAGAAATATATATATTTTATAAATAGATTAGTGTTAGCAGTCCAGTCAGGTGTCATGTTGGTGATACAAAATTCACAAAAAAAAAAAAAAAAAAGCTCACAGCACCAAACTCACCATTGTCACATGATCACATTAGCTCTTTGAGGCACAGATTTCCTTCACGCTTGTATAAAGATCACCTTCCTCTCCAACTCTTCTGGCTGAGACAGCCATGACGGTGTGGGATCTGCACCACAAAGAGTTAAATAAAAAATCAGATCTCTTGGTTCCTCGTGTAAATGCAGTCAGACTCTCTCTCTCTCTCTCTCTCTCTCTCTCTCTCTCTCTCTCTCTCTCTCTCTCTCTCTGTGTGTGTGTGTGTGTGTGTGTGTGTGTGTGTGTGTGTGTGTGTGTGTGTGTAGTATAGTGTCGGTGCTGCTGTGTAAAATGACATGGAAAAGGTGATTTTCCACTATAGTGAGGCTTCCACACTGTGTTTCCCTCGGGCAGCAGCAGAGACATGATTGAATTTTGTATGTGTGTGTGTGTGTGTGTGTGTGTGTGTTTGACTTGACTTAGACAGACACCTTTGCTCTACAGTATCTACATCGGTTTGTAATGTTTTTTCAATGATTGGTCAAATTAAGAATTATTTATGTGCCCATTTATTTATGTGATTTAAAAAATCCATTTTATATTCACAAAAATGCTTTTTTTTTAAACAGAAACTCCTAAAAGAAACATCGCTTTCCCCCCAGTATTCCTCAAAAGTAGACTTCCTAGAGATGTGAGGTTTTCATATTACAGTAGTCTGATTACTAGAAGAGAGAGAGAGGAAGGAAGAGTGTTCACATTTACACACGCCTGAGCCTCGTCTGTTCTTATGTCTTTCTCTCAACACACACACACCCACACCCACACACACATGCACACACACACACACACACACACACACACACACACACACACACACACACACACACACACACTCTCTCTCTCTCTCTCTTCTCTGTCTCCCTGCAGGTGATGCTGATGGTGTAACATCGAGCCAGTCGGAGTACAAGAGACGGAGAGTGAACGAGAGCTTCCTGTCAGCAGCGTGAGCCATTTCCAGGTGAAGCAAACTGAATTAAAGTGAATCAAGCCGAACTGATCTGAACTGGAATAACCTGAACTGAACTGAAAGGAAAGCCTCAGTTGGACACGACACACAGCAGCTCTCTGAGGTTTTTTTTTTTGGGGGGGGGAGTGTTCAAGCAGAGAACTACCCTGGAATAATACAGAAAACCTTCTGTTATTTATGCATGTTGTTTTGGGGGGTTTCCTCTGTAGATTTCCATGAGTTTTGACACTGTACAATGCCATCTCTCTCTCTCTCTCTCTCTCTCTCTCTGTCTCTCATGTGCATATTATCTTTGTTTTCTACAGAACATATTTTCTTAATTGATCATTAACACAATGTAAAATGTACTTTACAAGAATGCTGTCACTGTCTAATAAATGTAATCCTGTTTTTTAGTTTTTTATGTGTAACCATGAACAGGTGAATACTTGATAGATCCTCATGTCTAAAGGGCTGACTACACCCGAAATGATTAATATAATCAGTGGTGGAATGTAACTAAGTACATTTACTCAAGTACTGTACTTTGTACAAAAGTACAATTTTGAGGTAATTGTACTTTACTTGAGTGTTTCCATTCTCTGCTACTTTATACTTCTACTCCACTACATGTTGGAGGAAAATATCACACACTACAGTACTCCACTACAATTGCTAGATAACTTTAGTGACTAGTACTTTGTAGATCACATGCTGTGTCAGAGCCAAAGTAGCACATTTTAAAATTATTAATTTGATCTGCAATCGAATGATAAAAAAAAAAAAACTGATTTCGATAAGCAGAAAAATGCTGACTAATATAGAGTAATTGGCCAGGTCAATACTGTAACTGCTCGACTCATAGTATACAGTGTACATGTGAATATATGTACAATTTACTTTTACTTGTTCTTTTGATGCTTCAGTATATTTATTGCTAGAAAATGACGTTTGATATCAGATACTATCAGACTTTTACTCAAGTACTATTCATACTTTCAAAACAATACTTTTGAGAACTTTATACAACGCTGAATGTAATTATAAATAGATTGTTTTTCAAATCATTCTGTCGCAAGAGTCCACACCACACCTGTAATGACAATGACAGTGGTGTACCAAAGCACTGGGACCGCTTTCAGAGCGATTTGATCGACGCTAGAGACACTGACAGCCAATCAGAATCCACCTGAATTACAAGGTCACGTTCACAACATATTAAAATACTTTAATGACAGATGTTGGATTTTGTAACATTTTTGTTCTGAATTTTGTTAAATCATATCTTTCTGCAAGGTGCAGTAGAAGCAGATCATCAGTATCCATTTTCCTAAGCAGGCGACACAACTGGAGTGCACAGCACCTGTTTGGCACCACTGTTAACAGAATGAATCGTTCATCACTGTGGACGCTCACATCATTACTATTGTAGTTATCCGTATAGGTATGGTTCTTGGTGTGAATAGCCCTTAAAGGTTGAGCTGGAGCTGAATTTCAGGTTGTTTGGCATAAAGAACTGCAGGATTAAGAGTTTGAGTCCCTCGTACCTGTGGCCAGAAGGACACTGAGGTTTTAAGATGGGAAGAGGTTTGGGGAAAGTCAAATATTGCACTTCATCTTCTAAAGGTAACCTTTGTATGTTATGATGTCAGTTTTAAGTTACTCATCAAATTTCCCACTACATTTGAACATGCATTTGATGCTGTCCATTGCATGAGGAACAAACAAGTCATCTACAAGTTTGGTGATTTTTACAGGACATATGTAAGAATTTAAATTATTAACAGAATGTGAAGAAACAGTTTTGATATGATGATGTCCATGTGTTGCTTTGCAGAGATATTTACTGAAGTAGGCATGCTAAGGAACTAGCAGCAGCTCAATACTGTCTCCTAATACCACTTTGTACCTCAAGAGGTGAGAGTCTGAGTCTGAAATATGTTTCTGTTGTTTTCTGTCCATATCTATAAGCTCTATGTGTATTTGCTACTGTACTGTGGAGTAAAAACGAAAGCACCTTCTCATTTTATATACATTTAATAAAGATGAAATCATCTTAAAGCCTTATTCTGACAGCATGTGTCTTTTATTTCTATACATCTGGACTGCGAAACTTGTAAATACATCTTACTGTTTGGGTTCATCTTCAGCTTTTTTCAGCTTTGCTTCAGACACACAAATACAGTACATTCAAGTAACACACAATATCTTTCCACACATACACACACACACACACACACACACACACACACACACACACACACACACACACACACACACACACACACACAGCCGGGGACAGAGACATTAGGTGTCAGCTTCCATCAGTAGCCCCGATGGCTGTGAGTTATGACCACAGATATGCGATCATTTACACTCACTGCTGCAGATAGCCAGAGGCTACTGTTCTCCCTGTGTCCCTGTGTGTGTGTGTGTGTGTGTGTGTCATTATAGACTCTTCATGTCGCTTCCCTTCCCTTCTGTCTCCTCTTGTCTTCCTCCTCCTCCTCATCCTCGATGCCTCGGGTCATGAAACCGACTCCGTTACATCAGACCAACACCCCCCAGCCCGCCTTTTTTCCTCCACCCATCTACACACACCCACATACACACACATTGCGGTGCGTTCACTCACACATTTGTTTGCCCACACTCTCGAACCACATCAGTGTGTTTAACCTTATTGATTAGGTCTTGTCTCTTGATACAAATCAGGGTGATCCGTCACTGATATCTCTGTTTGTGGGGCGGAGATGAGTTGATATTGATGGATGACAGATTAATCAGTAAACATGCTGAAGTGCAGTGCATAGACACACACAGGAAGAGACAATGGCTCTATTATCACTGTTTGCTGCAATCTAATTAAAAGAAACTGAGACTCTTGGTGCAGAATCATTAATATCTTTCAGATTGAACAACATAAATGTTTTCAAATATAAATTCAACAGTTTAATGTAGTTTTTCCAAGTATTTTTTATTTTATTTTATTTAAAGCTCCTGTTAGTAAGATAGTAATACTGACAGTGCGGAATCGTAGGTCGGGTTGGCTGCCATCTGAAAGTGTCGAGTTGGGACTGAGACTCAAAAATCTACTTTCATACTAACGGGAGCTTTAACAAAACACTATGATGTCGATTACAAAGATTACTGGTCATTTTTTATCAGATAAACACACTGAAACAGAGCTGAATTGGTATCACACACCTAAAAATCTGTAAATCTGTAAATATTTGTACATTAGCATGAAGAAAACTGCTGAATGAAAATGTTTTTAACATATTCAAGGTTAATATTAAAATCATTAACAAAGCACTAATACAGAAATGATCATTTCAGTGACAACAAAATCTCACAGTCATAATGTTGTCATAAAGTCTCCTCCTGCTGGTGTTTATCGATCACTGGCACACTGATGAATACAAGCACATATACGCTCAAACAAAAACCGAAGGTTATTATGTAGAAAAGTTGTTTATTGTGGGAATAGTCTGCAAACTGGGAAATGTTGAGACTATGAACAGCACACTTTCAATTAATTTTCATGTTATCATTGAAAGCATCTGTATAGTTGTATTTGATACTGATCTGTTTTCTTCAAGATCAATACTTAACAGTTTCTATGAATAGATAAATCAATTATTATTATTGTTATTATTATTATTATTATTATTATTATTATTATTGATAATAATAATTATAATTCATTCTGTCTGGGTTGAAACAGGTCCTGACTTTCAGTTTCAGTTTTTGGGTTTGGGTACAAGGTTATGCTGCTGTGACTGATGATTTTCTGATGACTTTTTCTGCTACTTATACTTTATACACATTGGAAGTGATGTGCATTAAACACCCAACAAACACCTGGGCAAGAGTTCACAGATCACAGATGCAAGACAGTTTAACTACACCACAAACACCAACATAAATACAAACTACAAACTTTGCCCTGGCTGGTTGAGAAGTGAAGCATCTTAAAACTTATACCCCCAACATGTTCAACATAGTGACACAGTGGATCGGTCCTGCCGGTGGCCATCAGACTGTATAACTCATCCCTGATCCGTCACAGTCAGGACTTTAGTGGACCGGGAGGCTGCTGAGGTCTGACTCCACTCACGAATTGGACTTTTACATGGACAATTACATTCCCCTGACCTCTCTCCCGGTGCAATACATCTTTTTAACTTTTTAACTTATAATTACATTTATTTTGCCTAACTCCCTGCAGTTTGCACACCTTTACACAAACAGCCTGTTCCTGAAAGGGCGTACTTTTGTGCTGTTGTTTCAGAACTTGTGTCTGACATTTGTTTTTTCACTATTCTTTGTGTTTTGTTCATTTGCTGCGGGGATAAATATTAAGTATCTACTGTATCTATTCATTATAGCTAGGTCTACATCTCTATAGCCCTAACCCACAAAGAAGAGTTCCATCCCATCTACACAATATTAAAATGATGTCATGGTGATGGGACAGAATCAAAGCCATTCTGTAAGATCGAAGCCTCATCAGCCATTTCAGTTAGTTCAACCCTGGAAGATCGTTTGTTCGCTCTCTCGACCTTGAACGGTTATTATACGCTGAAATTCAACACAGAACATCTGAGCTCTTACTTCAAATCACCTTTTGTCAGGTAAGTTGCTTAAATTCTTCAACTGTTACCACAGAGAAACTACAAGTCTCTCCTTGAAGTCAGGTTTTTACAGACATCTGGCTGTGATGTAGGTATAAAACTTTGCTTGGTTCACAGCTAATGTAGATGATGCTAGTAGATGAGTAGAAACAATATATTAGGAACCTGATTAGCAAATGCTTTGAGAAATTAGTTGAATCCCATCTCTCATCGGTTACTTTTCTCAGCCTATACATTACTGTGAAAGTTTCTGTCTATTTAAAAGTATTTTAAAGTGGTCTAAACATAAAATACCAGTAAAATACAACTAATACACAGCTTTGTTTGTGTACTTATCGATGAGCAGGGATCGAACATGAATACAAATAAACTCAGGATTAAATCTAATAAGTTTGAGTAAAGGGTCTAAAAATCTGATGTATTCATGTGGTTTATTAGTCATTTTATTTTGATCTACTTTTCAGATTTTATTTTAATATAAGCACAAGATCACTCAGCTGAAAGTACAGGTTCATTTCTGAATGTTTATAAACTGGTGCTATTCCTTAAATAAATTTTATATATATATATATATATATATATATATATATATATATATATATATATATATATATATATATATATATACAGGCCGTGAGGCCCTGAGAGGCGAGACATGATGTTGTCTAAATTCCTTGTTTTCTGTCCTCTCAAGTGTCAGAAATCAACAGTAGATTTCATCTTGCACCATGACTGACAACCAGGACCTCCAGGTCGTCACAGGGAGCCTGATCTCCTCCCCCTCCTCTGATTATGTGGTGCAGGATGTCCTGGGCAGTGGCACCCATGGAGTGGTCACCCAGTGCAGGAAGTTAGCCACCAATGAAACAGTGGCTTTGAAAATCCTCAAAAACAAGGGAAACATTGAGGCTGCAAAGCATGAGGTGCAGCACACATTGTGTATATCAACATTTATCTTGTGTATTGATTAAAAACTACGTTGAATTCACTTCAAATCTCTCTGATATCTCACACATTCAGGAGGTCATCCTTAAAAAGATGAAGGAATTCGGCTCTGACAGGTTTAACATCATCAGATGGAACGACTCCTTCACCTACGGGGGACACTTTTGTCTTGAGTTCGAGAAGCTCGACGTCAGTCTCCATGACTTCCTGCAGAGGAGCTGTGGGTGTCTTCATTTGGCAGAGATCCGCCCCATTGTGCACCAGGTTGGTTTTTACAATAAAAATGTTGCTTGAAAAATTGCGTTCTAGGGTCTAAAACAAAGGGTGTACAAAGGGCATTACAGTTTTGTCATAGCTTCATCATAATACATATTTCCTTTTGAATGGCAAGTCGATCAGGCCTGGTGTTCAGGTCGGGTTTCCATGCTACAAATGTTGGTCCATCTGAAACTATCTTAGGATAGATGTTTATGAGTTCATATAATCAGCTGTGCGTGTTTGTAATTGCTAAGAAGTTTTGTAATAAGTTTTGTCATAGTTTCATTTGAGTTTCTTTTTGTCGGTTTTATTCCAGTTGGCGACAGCTCTGGAGTTTCTAAAGAGCGCTGGGATTGTTCATGCAGATCTAAAGCCTGAAAACATCATGATGGTGGACAGTGTGGGCCGGCCATCAAGAGTGAAAGTCATTGACTTTGGCTCAGCTACGAAAAATCCCAAGGAATGGACTGGTGCGACTGTTCAGACCATTTGGTACAGGTTAGTAAATGTGTAACAGCAGATAACTGACAGCACATCAGAGACGCCTGAGAGCTCTGTCAGAAGGGTTATCAAATGGAAGAATCCTTCACACCAGCATCTTAGGTGTTGGTCAGGCTTACATCTGACCAAAACAATTTGACAGTTAAGTGTAGATGTTGGGCGTTCATGGTTCATGTCTTGCTTGTCTCAGAGCTCCAGAGGTCCTGCTGGGAGCGTCCTTCAACGAGGACATCGACGTTTGGTCTCTTGGCTGCATTGCCGCTGAAATGTTGATGGGCGTAGCACTTTTGCCAGGCAGTGATGAGTATGATACGGTCAGTATGACACTTAAAACTTAAAACACCAGCATAAATGTCATCTTGGGCTATAAAGTCTGTGGGTAACAACAGCGAGAGATATTCCACTCCACTGACACTTATTTTAACATTTTCTTGTCTAAAAGGACACAATCTTGTTGGTATCTTAACTTTTGGAGACATTCTCTTGTGAAAGTTTAAAATATGGTCTTTGAGGTGTAACGCAGCATTGTGTTTTCTCCACAGATGAGGCATATCTTCTGCACTATTGGAAAACCTCCAGACCCTCTGCTTGCTGCTGGACTGTACACAGAACAGTTTTTCTGTGTGAAAAATGCAGGATTTGAACCTCTCATGTGGAGATTTATGGTAACATCATTTGTCCATCATCTAGCCATATCAACAATTTTGTTTCCTTTTTTCGTCTGTCACTGCACATGGAACAAATCTGCTAACTCAGATATTTCCTCTCTTTAGTCCCCACTTGAAGTAAGACATTTTACCTGCAACGCACGCCCGATTGTCAGCCTGAATGATCTAAAAAGGGTAGGATGTCTCTTTTAGAAAACATTGTTAAAAAATGGCACTAAACCTTCAGATTTTCAAACCATTTTCTTTCATTCTGATCCGGTACCAGGCGCCTCACGAACTGTCAGGAGAAGATGCCTGTGCTGATGCGTGTGACCGGGAGAGCTTTGTCGACCTGCTGACAAAGATGCTGAAGGTGGACGCCTCTGAGAGAATTACACCGAGCCAAATTCTTCAGCATCCATTTATAACAATGAGCCACCTTGTTGGCGCATTTGACAGCAGCTTCTAGTAAGTGTGTGATTAGATGCTGTGTGTATTATCTCTGTCCTGATAAGTGAAGTTGTTTGACTCAGCGATGCGTTGTCTTTCAGTGTGAAAATGAGCGTGGAGCTGATGAGCATCTGTCAGACCTCAATCGGGGGGATCTCCGACAGCTCTCCAGGCCCAGCCTGCCACATTGCTCCTGACGAGGCTCACCCTGCCGGGCTGAGCAGCACTGGTGAAAACAGTCCAGTAAAGAAAAGAAAAAGGGATGGTGCTGGTGGTTCAGAGTGTGGCAACAGGTAGGTGTGAAACTGCCTACTTCACATTTGAATTCCACATTTTTCCACATTTTCATGAGCAATTGGCTATATTCACATGTAAACTAAAGTTTTTACATGTGAAAAGAAAATAATGTCGCATGTGAACTGGAATTTTTCCAAAGTGGTTGGACATTTTTCAACTATAAACTGAAAATTTCACA
Source organism: Pagrus major (assembly GCF_040436345.1). Taxonomy (NCBI): domain Eukaryota; kingdom Metazoa; phylum Chordata; class Actinopteri; order Spariformes; family Sparidae; genus Pagrus; species Pagrus major. Next base: position 28,393,736 of record NC_133225.1, on the reverse strand, counting down.
TGTGAATTACTCGATTGGCTTTAATCACATTACAATTTCCACATGTGGAGTCTAACATTGATCATCTCATCTAACTCCCAGCAAGAAAACAAATAAGCCTAATCCCCAAAATGTCTAACTATTGCTCTAAGATGAACGAGATTCAAACATTGTTTTAATCTACACAGAAGCCCTGACTCCTCCCCGGCTCCTAAAAGGAGGAATAAATGCCCGGGTGCAGCGCTCCCAGAGACAGGTGGGAAAACGAGCCCACGGAAGTCACTGCAGCACAAAAGAAAGAGGGATGATGCTGATACATGCATAACCTCAGCTGGCAGCCCTCCAACAAAAAGGAAGAGGAGAGTAGACCTCAATAAAGAGCTGATGGACAGCGTCAAAGGTAAGCTCATCTGTGGCAACGAACACAGACTCAGTTTATCTTCATTCACTCTTCTTCTTTATTATAAAATCTTATGGTGGCTGAGAATGCAACATGATATATTTTGGTGAGATACTTTACCAGCTTGTTGAACAATCAACCACCTTTTTTGTTTTTAGAACTACTCAGTAACACAGACGCCATGTCCAGCTCGACCCCGGTCCATCACCTCAAGAAGAGGAAGAGGGCCGATGAGGAGGCTTCAGGCTCAAAACAAGAACAAACCTCCCCAGTATATAGGAGGAGGAGCAGGGTCCCTCCAGTCGGGCTCAGTCACTGACAAAACTGACAAAAATTCATGTGTCCATTTCTTTGAACATTTGTTGGACCTTTTTCATTCATAAATAAAAAATATTAGCATCAAATTATGAAGTGAAGAGTTTTCTGCACTGACATTTACCTGTTTGTAAACCAGTTTCTAGGTGTACAAAAACTTGCTATATTAAGAAAAATATATTTTAACAGGGGAAAAAAAAGATGGAAGAAACCTCAGGAAGAGGAAGGATCCCTCTCAAAGGACGGATGCAATAAATATCGCATGTACAGAACAGAACAACAAAATCACAGTTTACAAATTTAATTCACAGAATGTCTGATACAAATAAATTAAATAAAATATATGTAAAGTGTGCAGATCCAGGAGGACAACTGAGCAGGCCGAGGCATCACCAAGTGATGCCAAAGTCACACAACCTCCTCTCCACAGTGGTGACCTGGAAGAGGACAGACCACACAACATAATTGGTCTATACAGTACAGATATAAGGAGATAGTAAAACAGAAGAGGGTGATGATCCATGGGGGCCCTTGAAACCTGTGTCTAATGATGTCTGTATTGGTCTATATACGTGAAAGGCATTACATTTTTTTAATTGTGACACTTCACATACATAGACAATCCTCTGAACTGGCTCACATTAGTTGTATAGAGTTCATTTTTTTCCTTAATTAGGTTTTCTGTGCCTTCAATACAGCCAGTGTGATTAATTCTAAGTGGAAAACAGCAAATTCTTCCTTTTTTGTACTATGAAGCTGACAAATCCTCAGAACCAGTGACGGGTTGGCCATCTGGAATTTGGGCAAATGCCAGAACTCTGGGCTGCTTGGCTCTGCTCAGAATTGGTGAGTCAGAAGTATATATTATTTTCTTTCGAGGTGCACTATATTGTTTTGGGGAAGAAATGTTAATCAGAAGAGACTAATTTATTTATTTATTCATCTATTTTATATACCTAAACAAACTAAATATACAAACTCTCTTTGTTGTCATGAAAAAACAAACTGATCTTAAAGGACAACACAGTTTCATACTGTTTCACTTTGTTTATATGTGGCGGACCCTGCCACCTTTCTAGCTTCAAACAGTGTTCTGGGGCCTTATTTTCCTCTGAGAACAGCTTGTTTATTCAGTGATGGAAAAGATAAATATTTAGAAGTTTATAATATTACCTCATTAATATTGTAAAAATTTCAATTCTGAGTTTGGATTTATTCTCCAAAACTACATATTGCCCCTTCAATTAGTTAAATAAGCTCTTCTATGCATACATATGGCCCAAAGCATCTAAAAATGGCCCACATTTTCTCTGAAAATTCACTACATACTGGAGTGGGGGATTCTCCCATGATCACCTGGATGTAGTGAGTGGAAAGGTGAAGATAGGCGGAAATGAAATGAATCCAGCATCGCAGCCTGTCCGGGCCATGCCAGGCAAAAAGAGAGAAAAACTAAGGAATAAACAAACGAAGCTCTTTCGGCTGAAGATCAGGGATTTATTGACATGAGGATGAGAAAAGCAGAGGAAACTGAAGCAGGAGCGGAGCAGCAGGTGCGTCTTCAGAGGATGATCGAGAGGTGCAACCTGCATGAACTGCTCTCTGTGCTGCTGTCTCCTACAGCAGTGGACTTCATGCCACTTTGCCACTTAATAGTCCACAAATAGGAGTTTGTGTTGACTCTCCTGAACACAAGTGGCATGTGAAAGATTTTCCACATGAAAGTTCAAGTTTATGAATCTGGAGGCCCTCATGCTGATGGCGATGGAGAAATAATGACATCAGTGAGAAGGTCGCGGAGAAGAGCAGCATGTCAACTGTCCAGTGAAAACCACTTATCTGCAAATTAGGTGTTTTTGAATTTTGAAATATTTTGAATGATGCATCGCCACGAAGCTGAAAACATTTTCTCAGCTCATGAAAAGTTTTGTAGAGAAGTGGTTTTCACTGTGTGGTGAAGCTGCTTTAATATGCGCTGTGGCTGTGGCTTTGCAGCGCTCTTTTCATTCCGGTGAAAGGCCCATGGATGCAGGATCTGGGGATGCTGAGGGGGCTGCAGAACTCCCTGAAACGAGGCTATAACATACGCCGAATTTACAAGACGGCCAAAATGATTGAGAGTGTGTCATTGGCAGCGTTTCACAAAGTTTATAAAGTTTCTCCTAACTCAACAACTCACAAAATTGGAGTTTTTTCGAAGGGGGTCTGGAGACTTTATCTCTCTCTTCATCACTTTGCTGTAGTTGACTGTAGTTGATGTGGCTGCTTTGACCTACAGCACGTTGCTGTTGAAGTTTGGAGTCTGCTGTAGTGCCTCAATGTAATGTTGTAAATTATTGTTAATAACGATCAGATACTAAAATTTTAAATGTGTTATTGAAAACATCCAGCCCCTGATTGTGACACTCCACCTCCCCTCTACCATTGCATGCAGGTTACAACATAAATGTCCTGCACCATTTACTATACGTCATTATATAGACTGACCCCTCAGCACCCCCAACTGTCACTGACTTCCTGCTGTATTATCATGTACTGTGTCTTAACATGGAGCCTGTGTATTTGTGCTGAATGGGCCTTATAGTTGAGGATGTCATGTCGTAGCACCGAGCGCTCTGCTGCTCTCAGATTGTGTTGAATCATAGTCGGCACAAGTCAGATGTCAGTGACTGCCACATTAGTGTGTGTCCTTTGAGTGTGTGTTCAGTATCTTAAGCAGAGGTGGTAGAAGTACACACATTCTTTACTCAAGTATAAGTGATAAAGTACAGGCTCTGAAATGTACTCAAAGTATAAAAGTAAAAAGTCTCCCTCTGAAGGACATTTCAAAGCCAACTGAACCTCACGTCATATTATTATAGTTCAAAGACTTTATACTTCAAGGTAGAATCAGTAGGATTTGTCCCAGCTGTTCCTAAACACACCACAAAGACAGTTGATTGTTGAGTCTCATTCCCAGGACGTCAAATAGCCACATTTTATGTTGGTAAAGCGTCCCGAGCAGCAACAAAGAGACAAAATAAGAAAATCCAGGCAGAGGGCTGCAGGGTCTCTGCAGATACGAGACACTAACACGCCTTTTCTCCCCAGTCCAGTCTCCCTCTTTGTCTGTTTAAGTCTTGTAACGTCTTTTATGTCGTTTCGTCTCGCTACGTCTGCTGTGCGTGATATGTGCGGATAGATTGAAATCAATCTTGTGATGTTGGGCAGGCGGCGTGCGATGATGCAAAACAAAAATAATCAATAATTCCCCTCAAATCCATTAAAACTTTAATGAGTAAAAGTACAGATATTTCTGTTAAAATGTAGAGAGTAAAAGTAAAGAGTGATCAGAAAAATAAATACTCAGGTAAAGTAAAGATACTTGAAAAATCTACTTAAGTACAGTAAGGAAGTGTGTGCACTTCATTATTTCCCACCTCTGTTCTTAAGTGTATGTTAAAATACACTTACACTGTTTTTGTTGGGTTTGAAAATATGGCCGGTCTGTTGCAAATGCCCTGGACACTTTCTGATCCCAGTCTGTCACTGACTGTAGTTTAGATTTGGTTTGGCAGTTTATGGAACACTTGTGGTCACAATCAAGAGAAAAAACACTCGGAGTGATGTCGGCAGGACACAGGAAGCAGTCTCCCATTTCAGATCATCAGAGGCCCCTGAACAAACAGCTGATGTTGTCATTTTTCTGTTGAGGAACTGTCTCTGTACAGCAACAGATTTTCTGCCATATCTGAGCTGGTGACACAGATTGTAAAATGAAGTGTAGAAAGCAGCGGCGGCTGTTAGCTTCTGTGTGATCTCCTGTACTTACTGTAATCACACTGACGTCAAAAACAGCCTCATGTCTCCTGTAAGACAAAACAAACTGTGTCGTGTATTATGCTGTCAGTTAGACAGCGTGTGTTGCTGTGGCGGCTAGTGGCAGAGGGGTGTAGGTGGCTCAGAGGTTTGTCATAGAGCATGTGAACACACACACACACACACACACACACACACTGTAATTGAAAACCTACCCCTTTAACATTGTGAAATGCCCTTAAGCCCTCTGGAATACTCTCTTCATCTCACCTCTCTCTCTCACACACACACTCACACACACACACGCACACACAGTATGAACGAGAAAGTGAAAGAAAAATGGTTTAACAGTTCAGCAGTAAGGTCAGCGAGAAGGCAGCTGTCTTCCTCGCTTCCCTCTCACTCACACACTCTCTCTCTCTCTCTGTCTGTCTGGCTGCCGAAGCAAAAAACCAAAAATCTGATTTCATCCTTGAAGGAAACTCCTGCTAATTATCTGTTAGGTCGTAGGAGGAAGACAGCCTGACAGACAGACAGGTTACAGTAATAAAGCTTTCTGGAGAGACAGACAAGATGCTGAGCTCCTGTCTGTCCTTATAATTTAATTTCTTAAAATAAAACAAATAAAAACACTTTGTCAAACACAAGCTGCTATCTTGTGTATTTCTGCATGTCATGGTTCCATCAAACTGAAATAAATCAGATGTGTAGGCCTTTTTTCACCAAAATGAAGTTTAGCAAACTGTGAGATCATCTGCAGAATAGCGACCAGCTAGCAGATCTCCAAAAGCTAATTTATTTTATTTGTATTTATCAGTTTGTTTTGAGAGGAAAAGAACTGGTTGAATAAATGAGGCCTGAGTCAAAGTGATGAGATGAAAAGCTGTAAATATGAAATAGAAAGTCAAAATTAGTAGATCAATTTTGACATTTTAGCTCATAATTTTGACTTTTTGTATCCCATCATTTTTTATAAAGGCATAAGTTTTCACAGTGCGGTTCAGATACTTTCCCCACCACTGTAAATAGAAAAATAACACTTTTTTTTTGTGTTGTTTACCGGGTTCAAGACCCCCTGAGACCCACATATTTCACACTTTGATCGACTGTAGAACAGTTCTGTGGGTTTATGTTTTGGTTGCTCAACAAGCATGACTCACTGGTCCAGGTTAAAAGCTGTAACTCCACAAATGATGTGAGTCACTTTGTTATATGAATGCAAAACATGCATGTTGATTTGATGAACTCAGCAGAGATTTTAGGAATGATAATATAACTTCAAACTTGATGTCTTGTGGTAATGGTAAATAATGGCCTGACTCTTTTATTACAAAGCTTTTATAAAAAACAAAACAACTGCCAGATTTCCCCTATAGGCTTCCCCAGTCTCTCTCTCTCTCTCTCTCTCTCTCTCTCTCTCTCTCTCACACACACACACACACACACAAACAGACAAATGTGCCTACTCACTTGGCCGATAAATGTGTGAGAGTGTGTGTAAGTCATCAGTTTCTCCTTTGAAAGAGGCTGAATAGCCCAGCAGCCACAGAATGAATTGGTGCCACACACTCAGCCTCCGGTTCACCAAATCACACGACTGTCTACAGACAATGATGTGGCACAAACTCTCAGCACACAGACATGCAAATGTGTTGTAAATGACTATTGTCTTGCAAACACTTTGCCAATATTGTGATATTTGAATCAAACTAATATATAAAAATAAGACATACTTCCTGACATTTTTACAGCGCAGTGAGGATAGATGAGATACATTTTACAGCAATAGGAAGGCTGAACTGCAGCATGTTCTCATGTGGCCTTCTGTTAATTAGTCATGTTAAAGGGTAACTCCGCCAATTTTACACATTTAAGTGTGTTTACAGGTCTTAGGGTGTATATGTGAAGAAGTTGTATAAAGCCTTTTGTGGCTCCAGAGGAAGCTGCACGCAATCTGATAAATCTCCTACAATGATGTCACTCAGTGGCTAAGTGGCATTGTGGGTAATGAAGGCACCAGGTTTTGTAAAAGCTGTCCACTAGTCTAGCATTGCAGTCCTATAACACCGTTGGACAGTTTAAAAACAAATAATCAGAATCAATCAAACACCAGCTACTGTGAATATAAGCAGAATTCTATATTGACCATAAAAATGTAAAAATGATATATTAGAAGGAATTACTGTAATGGTGGTACAACACCACACAGTAACAGGCTAACAGGCTAACAACAGGCTTACAAGCCTACAAGTAGTCCAAAAAGGTACACATGCTAACATACTGACAGGCTAACATGCTAATAAGCAATACAGTCAACATAAAAACACAGTACATTGCTGTAATATTGCTGTACATTTACTGTAAATGTGCATATATTGTTGTTGTTAATAAACAGCAGATGCTTATTACACTTAAATACTGTATTTTATTGTGTAATTTTGGCTGGGTTGCTATAGAAACACAATATATTATGTGCTTTTCTGTTATATTAGGCTACTGTAAGAATAATTACAGCATACTACTGTGAACTTATTGCAATTATGAGGCCAGTAATTCACTGTAAAATCACAGTAACCATTTTTAGTGTTTAAACTAAAACTAACTCTCTACACTTGCAGTAGCACTCCACAAGACCTGTAAACACGCTTTAATGTGTAAAATTGCTGGAGTTCCCCTTTAGAAACATTCAAATTCATATTTTTCCCCCCCAAAATATGAAACTATAAGTACATTGACAGATTTAATTTTATCACAGAGACAAAATATAATAATCCCTTATTGGAAATCAAAAAAATTCACATATTGTAAAGTTAAACAGGAGTTTTGAGAAATGTTTTAACATCATGCATTGTATCATCTTATCCTTTTCCCCCTAAATTTATTTCCTCACTTCCCTTCTGACTTCTTCTCATCTCTCTTAATCTTCCTCCATCTCATCTTATCTCACCCGCATTTTGCTCCGTTTCATCATTTGTTCCATCTAATTCCATCTCTTCCCGTCTCCTCTGAATAACCTCGTGTCACTCTTCGCCCACCTTCTTAGAATAGAACGTAAAATAATGTAATTCAATCAAACTGTGTCATGTCATTTCATCTCCACTCCTTGCTGAATGAGCAATAGAACAGAGTCTTAATGAAGTGCAGGCAGTGACTGGAGTTGATGGCATTGATTGCCACAAACACAAAACACAATACAGTCTCAGTGTGAGAGACAACAGAAGACAAGAGTCTTTTCTGCTCATCACAACAGGAAAGAATTCACAGACTTGTCTGTCTGTCTCTGTCTCCTCCCATCTCCCTCCATCTCCACTTTCAGGCCTTTTATGTACAGTACATATAAGGATCATTATTTTTAGGTTTCATTATTAAATCCATATGCAAATCAGAAACTCAATTTGCAATGCTGACACTTTCATTTGAACTGATTATTGTTGTATTTTCTCTTATAGTTGTAAAGAATTTCAGTGAGTAATATAATATTTGTGCTCATATTTTGTGCCACTTACAACCCAATCACTATAAATGTGGCAAAGTACGTTCCTGCAAACCAAAGATGTGTTCAAACTTTACTTTTATGTTGCAATGTTACGCTATTTTGTGTTCAATTTTCTACTTTCTCTTGTGACAACACTGTAGTTGTGATCTGCTTAGGCACAAAAACAACTTGGTAAGAATTCGGAAAAGACACTGCACTCATGTTTTGTCTTAGAAGACATGGCTGGAGATGTCCTGAGGTCTCGTGAAAAGCACCCGGTTTTGTCACCGCCAACTGGCTGGAAATTGTTGCGAGGTGTCCTTAAAAATATCCAGTGGTTTCATGCTTACAAATGTGGAAATGCAGCCTTGAGCTGTGGTCACTGGCTTGGGAGCCAGTGACTCAACCATCAAAGATGCTATGAACTTGTAAAGAACCCGTTTCATAAAACAAACAAGCAAACAGACAAATGGACACAGGTGAAAGCATTGACAGAGTTAATAAAGACAGAATGCAATCATTTGCAAACAAACTGTTTCTTTTATGTGCAACACAGCGTTCCAGCTTTTTTGAACATATGCATAGAATCATCTGCATTTATTCAGGTATAATGAAGGGAAAGATCATGGCAAATAAAACATGGTTAAAGAGTAACTTAACATCCCTTGAAAACCTTCACTTTTATACAGTGCTTTAACTTCTCACTTTGTTGCAGTGATGTACAGGTGTTCCTCCACAATCCAGAGGTGGAACAGGGTTGAAACTTTGAACCAGAGAGGGCAGCAAAACACTCACCCAAAGTATGCTATGGGTTAGACAACAAAACACTCGGTTAAGGTCAAGGAAAGGGTGCAATCTCTAGTCTCCTGCTTTAAAGTCTGATTTATTGCACAGCCATCAGGCAACCATGACCTTCACAGTTTTACTTGCATTGACACTAAAACGTGGGCTTTGGATGTGAATTGTGAGGTTGTGATCTCCTGATGGTTACGGGCTGAAGAAATGCCACTATATCACATCAGGTAATTAAAGTCTTGAAAGTTGAAAAGTCAAATCTCTTAGGTCTACACTTAGGCAAAAACATAATGAATCAGAAAGATGGAGAGAAGGAGACATGGCAAAGTGCCTCTGTCCAGCTCTCAAATCAAACAGCCCCTAGCCCTAATGCTCCATCACAGGACAGCCCACACTGGGATTGTGGCCAATTGCTTGAGTGGTGTTACACAAAAAGTGGAATTTCACAAATTTGTCTTGAATTTGTGCCAGCCAACAGGAATGTATTGTTATTCAAAAGCACATTTGTCCATTAAAAAAATATTAGCAGAAGTGTGAAAATGCTGTAATGGCCATAATACCTGAAAGGAGTGCTGGTATCACATGACTACCCCTCACAGCGAGGTGTGTGTTGTAGTCTCACAGCTCAGTGGGGGTGCCAGTGTGAAAAATCAAATCGCTTCACTGCAAATATTTGTGTACGTGTTTACGCTTTTTATTTTGTCAAAATGGATGCTCAACACTGCCAAAAATCTAAAACATCATTTTGGCGGGTGCTGTGTTGCCTTGGAAACAGACACCACATTAACCACTTAGAAACGGGCCGAAAGGCATTTCACAGGAGGACGCCGTGTACCTTGGCAGCACTCAGAGCTAAGTGTTGCTGGCCCTAACAGCATCCTCCATATCATCACCAAGGTGAGACGGCCCACATCCGAAAAATCCACCGGAACGGACTCAGCAGCTGGCAGTTTGTTTCGGGTCCACAGTATGACACTGAAAGCCAAACGTTATTTTAGATGTATGGCTCCGGTGCAGCCTAATAAACAGGAAGACCTCTCCTCTGCTCTTGGAAAACAATACCAACAAAAAAAGACAGCGGCCCAATTAATTGCAGACAGAAGCTACTGCTGTAGAGTTACCAGGAGACATAAGCTCACAACGAGTGATATTAAGATACATATTCAAAGGACTTTTGCTGCAGGTTAGCCTCTTCACTTAAAGCACTGAGGGTAAACAGCAGCCATGCAGCTACTCAGATATTACAGTCAGTCCCAGTGGGCGTAATGTCAGAGTGTTCTGGATTATTTCTTTGTTGTCTTGAAGAGAAGGCTTAATCACCTTGAACGGGATCTCCTTTACCATTGACCACTGAGCAGCTCAGGACTGCGTATGAGTGTGTAGGTGTGTGTATGCTTGTGTGTGTGTGTGAGAGTGTGTTGCCCGATCATTTGGAGCATGAAGAACAGAAAGAGTTTGCAGATTAAGGGAAGCTCAGGGGATTATGGTCATTTCCTGTCTGTAAGCTGTAAATTAGCCCTGCAGTACCACAGGGGAAAATGGACCACAGTCCTGCAGAACTCAACGTACAGATCTGGTCCACTAGCCTCAGACGCAAGATGGCTCAGATAGACTATTTAGTTCTGTACACATCTGTGGTCCTATCAATGCTTTAGAAAATAATAATAAGATAGATGACAATTTGCTGCTAATTTGTTGATATATTTATACAGGAAGCAATCCTTCATTGATGAGGCAGTTACACTCCTACTTACCTAGCTACAATATGCTGGACTGCATCGCAGATTGTTAATGTATAATGGTGTGTTCAGTGTGAACACAAGGGTGAATTTTATATCCAGTGCAACTCCATTCAAAGTCAAAAAGTCGTGCATTAGGTTGCACAAATTTCAGCTATAGGCAAAACTGCATCCATTTTTGTAACATTATCAAGTTGAGGTGATAATTCCTGTGTTCACATCTTTTTTTTACTTAAAAAATCATTTGACTTGAAGTTTGCACTTCCCAGGTAGCAAAACTGTACCTGATACCCTCATCCAGCCCAGATACCTGGGGTAAGATGGCACGTCCCAGTCCACTCCTGTTTCCCAGATCTGGTTTATTTGGTTCTCTCTTGGCTGACATCTGGTCATGCTATGGCCTTCTTGTGGCTCAGATCTCGCAAACAGGAGTGGGCCGCCCAAGTGCCATCATTCCATGTGGTATGTGGGCCAGATGAATGTGTCTTATGTGGGCCAGATCTGGGCCGCAACAATTTTACTGTCTGGGTCCACCACAGGGTCATACCATGTAACAAGCAACTCAAGCTACAGTTAAGAATGCATGTCTTTTTTGGAAGAAACAAGGCTCTGGTTGCCCCCTGTTGGACTAAAGGCTGATTTATGGTTGCACATAGGCTCTATACAGAGCCAACGGTGTAACTTACTCAAGTGGGCTACGCCATAGCGAGCACTTTTACATGTAAGCTGTTGTGTCTGCGTTGCTGGTGGTGGTGATCGATCTGCCAGTTGTTTTTTCCCCTTTAAACACACCAACCCATTCAGCTCACAGCTGTGTCTCTGGGCTATAGAGAATGGACAGGCAGAGTGTCTGCAGGTAGAGCCGTCTCTCCATACACACCAAGCTAGAATGACACTCCGGCAATGAAAAATGGCTATGGAGGAGAAGTATAACCCAAGAAGAGCAGCCGGCCAGTCACATATGTAATACATCATATTATGAAAAAGTTGTTTTTGACTTTTATTCTGACTTTTATTCTGCTTTGTCATGACTTTGGCCTTTTCAGCTCCTCACTCTTATCTATTCATTTATCTTTTCTGTCTCTCTCTGGCCTCTGTCACCACTCTTCTCTTCTCTTCTCTTCTCTTCTCTTCTCTTCTCTTCTCTTCTCTTCTCTTCTCTACTCTTCTCTTCTCTTCTCTTCTACAAGCTCTTTGTTAGTTGATTAGTGGCCTCTTTCACTTGCTCTCTCTCTCTCTCTCTCTCTCTCTCTCTCTCTCTCTCACACACACACACACACACACACACACACACTGGACAGACGATGTTGTTTGCTTGGAGTATTTTTAGCAAAGCACAGACTGGCAACATTGTATTGAGTAGGTTTTGACAACAGTAGTGTTATTTAGAGTGTGCATGTATGTCCGTGTGTGTGTGTGTGTGTGTGTGTGTGTGTGTGTGTGTAAGCGTGTGTGTGTGTGTGTGTGTGTGTGAGAAAGTGAAGAGGTTGAGGGTCTACACTGACCATTGCTTGCCAAAATCTTAATAGTGAACACTGTATTTCAGTGTACAGACTCTCTCTCTGTGGCGTATAGTGGCTATCAGCACCACCCTGTAACCTCCCCACTGCTCCACTGACATTTCCCCTCAACACACAACCCAGTGCGACTAAAGCAACTTTCTATATCTGGTTAATTCAAAGCACTGTATATTGGCTTTGACATGAGATATAATCATCATGATGGTCCAGATATTAGACACATCCTAGAATGCACCTTCTATTTACTGTATATGGGTGGTAAAACATAAGGCTACAGCGGTACATTTTAAAAACATCGCCTACATTACAGGTAACTTGCCTGACAGCCTGTTGCTGCCTGTCTTCTTGTGAAGCTGACAGGTGACACTGGCCATTCTTGTCAGTTGGCCTCTTCTACCTGTAGCCAACCCACTCTGCTCTGGTTTTATTTTGTGGGTAAACGTTTGGATGGCAAAGCTCCATATCGTTAAAACAACAAATTTAACAACACCCTGTCAAGATCGTCTTGACATAGACCGATTCTTTCCAGCTGCTGTTGCTCTCATGGATCTTTCCAGGTGTGTCACATCAGTGGATAATGAGTCAGACTCTCCAGTCTCCTCCTACGCACACTCTAATTAACAAAACTAATAACCTTATCATAACAGTTCTGTAACTATTAGATTTTGTGTTGATAAAGATTGAACTCTGTATATGGAAAATATTTCTGTTATCATATTCCAATAAGCTGTTATTGCTGCAGATGATAATGGTAAAGACAGTATTCTCTCAGCTTTGACGTTCATGATAGTGGATGCCCAAACTGGATTGGTGTTTGAGACTCTGTTTGTGTTGTGCCTGCGGAGGTGGAAGATCTGGTTGGACACAATGCCATTATGAGACAAATTACCTTTTGGGTTATCTCAAATGACATTTTGCTGCTTGTACCAACTGACAACAAGACTGACAACTAATAACAACAAACACCAGGTTTTAAATACTGCTAATGATTTTCATTGATGGACAGATATTTATTTAATGGACCAGATATAATTGCTATTTATACTCTGGATGTAGTGTTGTGTTGTCTTCTGGTAACTAATATTGTTGTGTTCTACATCCACAAAGTTGATTTAAGTTGATAATTTAAGAACTGGCTTTTAAAATGAAAATCTTTCATGATCAAGAAAAACACATTTATTTATAGGAAAATGTCGCCGATTCAAAACCCTCACCCCGCTGGGTTTGCTGGTCATGTTCTGCTTTGTAGAATTTAAATACTCAGCCATCGGCCACGACGGGGAGACGTAATGTTGGCTTTTACTTATTTTATGTCACTCTGGATAAGAGCGTTGGCTAAATTCCTAAAATGGAAAGTGTGAATGTAAGAGTATCAAGCATGGAGCTGCTATGCTAACAGTAAAGCCTCTGACCTCTCTGTGCCACCCACCCACACACACAGACACACACACACAGACACACACACACACACACACACACACACACACACACACACACACACACACACACACATGTACACACAGAGTTTTCAGTGTCCCTCTCTGAACCACAGTCATCTCTCTGTTCTTCTGATGAAGCTGGGCAGTTGGTTTAATTAAGACAAAAGTGGCCCTGAAAATCCTCCAAATGTGAGAGTGGCGAACCCCCTGTGGAGCAGAGAACGGCAGAAAGATAGAAGAAGAGAGGGAGAGCGATAACGAATAGCCAAATCCTGGGTTTAAGAAGAGATGGACCCGTCAAAGTGGGACTAAAAAGAGGATGGGAGTGGATACATTAACCTCTGCATGACTCCAGTGTCTGTGGGTATAAACTGTATGTGTATGCATGTGTTTAGATTTAACGTCATGTTTCCACTGGATATCTGAGAACATGTGTAGTTAAAGCAGCCTGCTATAAAATTGTATCACAAAGGGTATTCTATAATTATTTAAAAAATGAACCATGCTATCAAAGTAAGCATAAAAGTTACAGAGGTCATTGTTGTGCAACTTTGATGTCTTGACAGTTAAATCTTAAGACAACCTCTGAGTCAACGGCCAAGTAAAGATCTAACATAACAAGCCTCACTGTCAGAGCTCTACAGGGCTTTGGAAAAGTCCAGATTCGCCCAGATGAGGAGGCACCGTGCCAAAGGATGCCTGGTTTATTTGGCTCTACATCAGTGAAGGGATTTTAACTAAGTACATTTAAGCATGTAGATGAAAATATCTGTATATGTGTATATATATATATATATATATATATATATATATATATATATATATATATATATATATATATATATATATATATATATTTATATACATAATATATATATATATAGTCTTTGGGTGCCCTTTTCCCTAAAATGGTGAAAAAATTAATTAAGCAATAAAAATGTAGGGTTTTTATTACTTTGAGTGCACACGTGAGGGTCTCCTATCTCTATATTTCACATAAATATAAGGTACACTGAGGTGTTATCAGTCAGGAGAAAACAATCGCTTGAGCAGCCATTCTCAATCAGTATTAATGGGTTTCAGTGTATTTTCAGTATGTAGGCCTGTTTGCTTCTATTAAACTTTAGATCTTGCCCTTTTGAAAAAAAAACCTACTCAAATACATAGACACCTTCTCTCTCTCTCCCTCACACACACACACACACACACACACACACACACACACACACACACACACACACACACACACACACACACACACACACTCTCTCTCTCTCTCTCACACACACACACACACACACACAAAGTAAAGTGGCAGAGTATTTGAGGCAGAGCAGGCAGACACACCTGAGAACCTGCATGCTCTGTTTGAGGAGGGAGACCTGTTGTTACCTGCCTTAGGCTGGGTTCACACACACACACACACACACACATGCAAACATACACGCGGTCTGTGGCTAAACAAACCAGCAAACCCAGGTGTGTGTGACTGTGTGTGTGTGTGCGTGTGTGTGGGCAGGCGGACCCTCCATCAGCATCCTGTCACACACAAGATGTTTATCCAATTTGTCAAGATAATCTTTCCTCAAACTGGCTGCCAAGGAGGGAGCCTCAGCCCTCTCTCTTACTCACACACACCTGGGGGAAGGTTCACCGATACCCACTGCTTGGCCTGAAATGGAGGCCCTCTCCTCCATCTTGCTGGCAGGTAGCTTGTGTGTGTGTTTCTGAGTGTGTCTGTTGTGGCACCAGACCCACCTTAAACTCAAAACCAGTGTTGGTAAATTTGTTAAGAACCTGTGAAACCAGCTCGAACTCACTGGAGAAGTATCACTTCCTGGTAAATGGAACATTTATAAGGCAATAACAAAAACAGCAACCAATAAAACCTCTAAATCCTTAAATGATTGATTGAGCTGGTATTTCTCCACTTGAATCAATGTATATCCTAATAATGTCTTTCAGCACAAAGGACACTGCATTTAAGTCCAACATGCTGTTTTGGGTCTTTATTACTTCCTGAGAAAAATATCTTTCTTATTCAATGGTCTGCCTTTGACAAAAAAATCATATTGAACATATTTTCTGAAACAATTTACAAATAAACACTTAGTCACTATGCACACTTTACCAACTTTA
The DNA here is from genome assembly GCF_040436345.1 of Pagrus major. Classification (NCBI taxonomy): domain Eukaryota; kingdom Metazoa; phylum Chordata; class Actinopteri; order Spariformes; family Sparidae; genus Pagrus; species Pagrus major. The sequence goes on along the minus strand of NC_133225.1, from coordinate 28,378,137 downwards.
TCTAATACAACAGGGTTTATTTGTCCAAGGCCAGAAGGTTTCTAAGCAAAAAACAAAAAAACATTCATGTATTAAGGCCTAACAGGCCTGTTCTTGTTTAATATTTTCAGTTTCTTACAAAATAAAGTCATTTTTACAGCCTCTATTAGTGTGAACAGACCCCTGAAAAACAGAATTGATAACTAGATACTTAATGGAAAGACTCCATTTGAGACTCAATACAAAACACTAAAATAAAGCCAAGTGATACATCGTGTGTCTAACAGACTAGATTCTCCAACTCTCCCAGAGTTTCCTTCTGTAACCCGGCCGATGCACTGCTGTTGGCTCCAGCCGGTGAGCTGGGCAGTTTGATGGTGGGTCCATGGATTAGAGAGGATGGAGTCAGAGAAAAATCCCATTCTGTACAACCGGTGAATCACAGGCTTCATTGCTCGTTGCCAGGGGTTGGCAAGCTAACTCACGATCCCTATCAAGACGGACTGGGTCTCTTCCACTTGTGAGTAACATTAGATGTGTGTATTTTCTGAATTCATTAATACTTTTGAATGGAAAGCTTTGGCAGGCCAGCCGTGGCCGCTGGGCTGTGTGGCTGGCAGAGATGCTACAATTCTCTGCTCTTCTCACTTTTAGGATGAAGCCAGTTACATTCAATTACTCACCATGCAGTATGCTAAAGCACAAGTAGGGTTATGATAACCACTTATACAACATGGCACTCAGTAGAGCGCATACCAGTCCCTTATAATTCAGTCAACTTGATAGCCCTGTATCACTGTCAACCACCCATAACAGCTTAATCATAATTTAAGAATACCAAATCTAGGAGCTGTATCAAATTGTACTCACAATTCCAGCCTCCTAAATACGCCTGATTGTTTTTTTCATCAAGACCCATGCATTAGTCACTGAGAAATCAACCAAAATGTCAAAAAACGCCTCACAAAATTAACAGTTGTCTCAATCCCAACTCTTCAAATACTGATGCTTGGGGAATGTAGGGCAGGTCAGTCATCATCCCAAAGCATCAGTATTTGACGAGTTGAGATAAATCAACTTTTGTTACGAAGTGGACCTTTGTAGAAAGTGGGAAAAATTCTTGGATCCGCACCAAAAGCTGATGGGGTCTATTCCAGGCCGTGGCCCATCCTCCATCCAAGTTTCGAGCAATCAGTTTGACAATCCAACCAACCAACGAAGCAACCAACAGACACCAGTGAAAACCCTCCTTAGCGGAGGTAACACACTCAAAAGCAAATTTGTCAGCCTCAAAGTGGAGACTGCACCAAAACTCAAATCAGATCAAATAAAATATGGTTGCTGGGTTACAAAGACTGAAGAGTTTCTTGACCTTACAAAATGGTTACAAAATATTAAACCAGGTAGCGATTCTCATTACCAAACTGCTAAACGGACCAGGAACAATGTCTGACATGTTCTACTCAGGATTATACCTAATGTCGTCAGTTATACCTAAATAGAAATGGCACAGTGATTTACATAAACAAGCTATAAGCACGACAAATGCATGCATTACACACTCGCAGAAATGGATGCATAATTGCAGGAACTCAACATAAAACACACTCGCATACACGTCTCTCTCTCTCTCTCTCTCTCTCTCTCTCTCTCTCTCTCTCTCTCTCTCTCTCACACACACACACACACAAATATGCATAAAGTCAAAAAATCCTGGAATGTTGCAAAGCTGATGATTTTCTAATGAATGGTTTCATTGGTCATGGTGGGGATTAGAGTAAAGGGATTGGAGGGGAATATTTACATGGCTTTAATGATTCCACAACTTTATATTTAGAGGTTCGTCTTATCGGATCCAATCATCTCTCAGCTTGGAAAACAAACCGCCGAGTCGAGCGACGGCACAATTACACGCCTCTGCCACGCACACGTTGGTCTGTCGCCCTCCGACACCATCTGTACAGTCAATGTGTAACATATTAAAATGTCTCTGAGAGGCAGAGATGAAAGAAAAACTTAAACACTTTAAAGTCGAGAGCCCTCATCAAACATTTTAACACTCTCACTTATAAGTTTAGCTTTTTTTTTAATAGGAGAAGAACAGAAGGCTTCATGGGGATATGTAAAATCCCACTCACACTTCACTAAATGTTATTCCTTAGCTGGAAACGCTCTGCCAACACATGAAAGTGAGATAGATTTGCTTGTGATTGTTCAGGAGCTACACTTCTGTTACAGTAATGCTAAGGCAGGGATATCCTGGGCAACGTTTTGGAGAAATGATAACAGGTTGTGTCGTCCAAGGACTCGCTTCAAGTTCAGCAACCCTGCATTGTTACAGGAGCCAAAAGGGACAGTATTCAATTTGTTGGGATGAAACTTACGAGATGGGCTCCCTCTTCTCTCAGCATGAAAGGTAAACATTTTCCCAAAGGCTGGCAGGTGTCAGGGGTCATTTCTTTTGTTGATGTGGGCACATGAATCCATAATTTGTCAAAAAAATTAGAAGTTTTTGCAGCGGTTAGAACTGTGAAGGTTAGCAGGAGGTTGTTCTGACTGCAAAGATCTTTGTAAAATGTTTTTAGGCTCAATAGGCTTTGGATTTTTACAATTTTGCATTGACTGAGGACTGAGATGGATTTTGACAATTACATACATTGCTGTGTTATCTCTGACTTCCCTGAAACATATTGTGCAGAACAACAGATTGTTTTGCCTTTTGTTAATTTGTGGCCATGAATTGTTAATTCAAGTGTGTGAAACATGAATCAAGTTTTACCGTTTCTGACACCTGTTAGAATTATATTATTTCAATTATGTCTATGAAAATTAACTATTTTTTGCTCATTGATTAATTATTCAGTGATTTTCAATCAACAATGACAAACATTCACTAGTTCCAGCTTCTTAGATATGAGGATTTTCTGCTTTCCTTTGTTATTTTTTATGATAGTAAATGTAGAGTCTTTGGGTTTAGGACTGTTGGTTGGACAAAAAAAACAATTTGACATCACTTTGGGCTCTGGGAAATTGTGCATTTTTGACAATTTTATAGCCCGAATGATTAATCCATAATGAATATAATCATAAGTTGCTGCCCTAGCTAAAACCTAGTTGAGCAAATTTGCATTTGTCCACACCCACCGCTGAGTTAAAATCCAGACAAAACTATATACAGTTTATTTTAGACTGTCCTTACCAGAAAAACAGAAATATTGGTCGTTTGTTTGATATCTAAAGTACCCATGATTACGTTTCACTGACAAGCAACCTCTTGTTGAAAATTAGTAGTATGATGTGAATTTACTGCCGCCAAACCTCGTATGAGGGAGGGTGGGGTCGGTATTTGGAGATACAAAACATGTGACGTGGCTTCCACCTCAGGGACAACAACCTATTTTGACATTTTGTTTTAAGGATGTGTTGCCATATTTTGATTCCCGTTTCCAGGAGGCTTTGCCCACCTACGCTGCTCATAAAGGAGCTCAGGCTGCACCAGCCTTTAATGTGCGTTATCAGACTTCAGGGGAAAACAAGATGCCTTAAAAGCTGCAGCTTGAAAACCACGTACACACAACATTGCAGAGGCTTTTCTTATCTGGCCTCTGAGAGCGCCAATCAAAGACAGATATTTGACTTGGTGGCAGCATGTGGCTTTAAAACTAGTTGTAGCCTGCTCTTTGTCTCTATGTCCTGTCTTGTGTCTCCCAAGCAAGCACTGTGACACACACACACAGACACACACACACACACTGAGAGAGAAAACCCTCTCTCTCTCTCTCCTCTCAGACTTGTCATGCAAAAACAGGACGGTCTTATCTTCATCGATGCTTTGCTGTTTTGATGAATGTTCGGATGTTTTTCCTACAGCACCCAGTGAGGTAAGTAGCCCACACACACACACACACACACACACACACACACACACACACACACACACACACACACACACACACACACACACACACTGACAGAGCAGAGGGAGTATTGGACAGGTTAGGCAGGTTTTTTTCCACTGGACGGGGACTAAACATGAGCTGCTTGCTTAGGAGCAGCTTGCACCATCACCGCCCAGTTAACACAGACCTGCTGGAAATCCCAACATCTCAGCGACAGCAGTTCTCACAGCTCACCTTTGTGTCCCCTTATCAGCAAAAGTTTCTCAACAGGGCGATGTTCAAGATTGCCGAAGTATGTAGATGTTGCAACCAAAGTAGTGGAAAATGTCAGAGTTAGGAATGTAGACTTATATTATTTTTGACGGACAGAAGTGCATTACAGACATAGTCAACAAAAACGTCAGGCTATGATGACGCTGGGATGTCTGTGTCGTTGAGCCTGACATGGACTCATCTGCTGACTGCACAGAGCCAGTCTGACATGAGACATGGGTGTTCATTACACCCCATTTACACTTATTACAAATTAGATCTGTATCTGGACATGTTATTTGGATAAGGTTTAACACACGTTAATGCAAAATGTAAATGCATCGCTTTGTGATCAGACCTGCCTGACCACATCTAGAGGTAGTCTGGTGCTATGTTTGGATCTTAGGTAGATGCAATCCAGAATTGAATGTATTGTATTTACCCACATTTACAAGAGGCGCCAAATAATTAAGAATTTGTCATATACAGTGTTAAAAAAAGGTTATAAAGTTTCCCCTCAACTCAACAACTCATAAAACACAGTGACTTTTTAATGGAGTCTGGGGCTGATTTGCCTCCACCTCAAATTATTCACATTCAGGTTTTACTCTGGAGGACAAAGATCTGATCTCAATGAGGATAACAAGAACTAGGTGTAAATGTCAAGGTAAGATTGTATTGTTATCTGCGTTACGTATCCGGATACTGACTGCATTTTAATACCAGGTGTACATGGAGTGTTAGAGATGCTGGTAGATGGGTTTTGCTGCTGTTAGACAGAGGAAGGCTAGCTGTTCCCCCCCTTTTCCCAGTCTTTATGCCAAGCTAAGCTAACCAGTTGCTGGTTGTAGAGCTCCACACCATCTTGTACCGAAACAAAATGGGGTTTATTGACACGCAACAAAAGCATTAATCAGAATCCACTTGTTAGGTTCAGGACTTCTTGCTGAAATGGAGCAATTTTATCACGTCAAAATTTCAAAAAACACATCTCGTAGTTTTTGCTAATAGTAAACTCAGTCATTCAACCAATCGATCATATCTTGACCTGACCGGCAGGATGAAAGATAAAAGACTACCTCTCTGTTTCTGTCTGCACACACACTCATGCACACACACCTGCTGCCCGAGCCAACCGTGTGCTCCATCATCACATCTGTCTCTCTGCAGAGCTAGCAGACATTAAGTCAGCCGGCCTGTTGCAGTGATGAATAGGCTGTGGACAGCTGAGAGCACCTTCTGTCAGGGAAACAGTCTGTACATAGATGGTGGAAAGTTGCCTCAGAATAGAAAGGAAAAACCCATTACAACCTTTTCAAATCAACATTCTTCGGCGGTCATTTTCAAGGTACAGTGGTGCATGGCTGAGAGTTACGTCAGAAAGACAGTCAGAAATTCCTGGTTGGTATTCTGATTTGATCTTCAGAGCAGTCTAGTGCTTCAGTGGCAGGCTATGGACATTAATGGTGCAGGCAGATGAAGTGTTTTTGGCTCTACCCCAGTGCAATAGCTACCACGATGGTGTAACAGGTTTAACAATTATAAGCTGATTGTAAGATGAGGTGGAGGACAAGAATGTTACCATGAAAATATAAATTCTTCTGCTGAATCTTTTACAATCTTTTACTTGTAAAAGAAAAACAAATCTTGGCTGAAGACGTTGGAGTTGGCCTTCAAACATTTTTGCTGTACAGTATTGGATAAAAAAACAACTAATGGAACAATTGTGATTGCAAATCTGAAAAAGAGACGAGATTCCACACTTAGACCAACGGTATTTTGTAAGTGAATAAGGACAATAACAAAAAAAAATGGATTCACTAAAGCAGACTAGCTGTAGCGACATTTTTCTTCATGCCAGGGAGAGTTAAAATAAAAACAATAAAATACATTTTAACCAATATAACAGACACTTAGAGTATTACATTAGCAACACATTAGCCTCAGACAGCTAGCACAATGGTTCTCTTTGTTCCCTGTCAGCTGATCGCTTGAAAAACTAGATTATCAAAACACAAGTAATCTTTCAAGAGCGCTGATGGAGTGGTAAAAGATGCTTGTCAGTATTTGCTGGGTCACAGATCTGAGGAAGGCTGGATGTCACAGCGTCGGTTAAACCGCCGTGGAAATGTGCCAGTTGTTGTTGCTACAAGCATGAAAACAGTTAGCAACCACTACTGCAGCTTCACCTGAAAATGTCAGCAGGGTGGATATGTCGCTTTCTAATGACTGGGAAGAAAAGGTCAGTAACTCAGAAGTGGACATCAGCTAACATGAAGAGAATGTCCGGCTGAATAAATGGAGTGAAAAAAAATGGCAGTTCACTGATTATTAGACTTAAATATGAAGATATAAACTGTACAACAGAACTCAACTGAGGTAGCATCCACTTTATTTTCTGTGGTCGCCCTTGAATTGTTTCCAGTTCATGAGCAGGATTGCAGTTTATGTAAATGTATATATGTTTTTATTCATTTTTCCTAACCTGCAAGCTCATGTCACAAATTGGACAATTGGACAGCTTTGATACGTTGACAATAGAGTGGTGTAGGGATGAGTATTTTTGTAGGCTGTCCCGGAAGTTAGCATCGCCCTGGTTTCCTTGACAAAAACCCTTTAGGATTTTTGAATTGGATATGATACTCAAACGTTTTGTTCAGCAAGATAATCTTCACAGATGAACACCAATTTTGTGATTTTTTGCCAGGAGTAAAAAGTAAAAAGCTAATGTCAGGCCATAAACAGACTACATTGGTGGCATGACTTTAACGTCACCATCACTAAGTGTCTTACTACACTTACCTATATATATTTTATAAACTGATCAATCTACAAGTTGTAAAGTTAGAGTTAGAATTGTGTATGTATGTATGTCTCTCTCAGCTGTCATGTTAACTAGTGCTTCATTGGTAAATGGTAAATTAACTTGCAGAATCTTGCCCAAGCAAACTTTGAAATGCAGCCAGGGGATCCAAGGATCGAACCACAGACCCTCTGTTAAGTGGACGACCACCTCCTGGGCCACAGCCGACCCGCAATGCGTGTTTCGTTTCTCTGATTGGTTACACAGTGGGTCTGTGCAGTTGCATCCAGACACATTCTAGCATTTGCCCGTTGATAACACCACTTGGAAAACGAAAATAAACTGAGAGGTTCCAGACTAATTCACATTTGCGAATTGGTCTGGTGATGCCAGGCTACTTACTATACACCCCATCATAGCTGCTGATTGTGACCGAAATCTGTGCAGGGCAACTGAAAGAGCAACTTGTGATACAGTTGCTTTAATGAGACTGACTGATGCAAAGATAAGTATGAAAAAAAAGTATTTCTCACACCTACAGATTGATAAAAAACAAAGTTACTGGAGTCTGTAAATCAACGAGCACTGCAAATACAATACGTGCATGTGTGTGTATGTGTGCGTGTGTATGTGTGGTCATGCATAACCTGTAAGTGTCCAGATGAGTGTAGAATGGGACTGTTAAGTGGACTAAAAAAAGTTTTCAGTGTGCCTCACTCTGGTTTTAGTTCTGTCCCAAAGCACAATGTAATGGAGCATGACAGCTCCCTGGTTCCCTGATGACCTTTGACCCCAATCACAGTGGTGTGGGACCCCAGCCTACCTTACCCCACTCCCACAGACTTACACACACACACACACACACACCCACACACACCTCAGCACATTGTTTCAACAGATTAGAGGAGATTGCCGGAAAACTCTGTCAGACGTGCAGCTTGTGTGCACAGCAGAAAGAGTTAGAGACGACCGGGAAGAAAAGCTCCCACTTCCTGTCTGTCCGTCTGTCCCTGTCTCTCTCTCACCCTCCTTTCTCATTGACAGCTCTGAGTGAGAAAACAATTGGTGATCTATTTTGAAGTTTAATCTTAATTGTTTTCTCTCATGTGTTTATGATTTAAGAGATATGTGAAAATGTTTTGCCAGGATAATCTTTAAATTTGAATTTTTTTTTACTTTGGTATCGCTACGATTCTGACTGACTTCCTGTCACTCTACTCAGATTATAAAAAATAATTTATATTTAGTGATTCAACATATTTAAAGAGCGTATTTACCTCATAAAAATAAAAAAAAGTATGAACAGTGATTCACATTATACTTGCCATTTTTCTTCTTATTATTTTTATTATAACTACAAACATCTGGTTGGTCAAATCATGGTGGACCAACTTTGGCCCCTGGGCCTCACTTTGGGCAGCCCTGGTCTAGAAAAACAAAAACACAACAATTCTTAGTTTCAGACGATGAAACAAAGGTGTAAACTTCATATTCCATTATGCCTTAAATCCCCCCAAATCCTTCACACTGGATGTTTAAACTAAAATGTAGTCCGAGTTCTCTATTGCAGTACTAGTATTGTGTATTTTAGAGGTGAGTTTAATTTAAACATAATAGATTGTGTGTGCAGTAAATCTCTTCATGAGCTTTTGATACTCAGACCTGCTGACAGAAATCAGCTGCTTCAGTTCCAGTAAAGTAACTTCTGTATTTCGTTATGTTGTTATTAAAGATTTTTACACTTGTGTCCGCTGACAAGGGGTCACGGGCCGTGATTTCGGCGGCACTGTAGCAACACGACTCTTTCTCTCATCATTAACATCAGCAACACACACACACACACACACACACACACACACACTCACACTCACACACACTTACATCTGCCTGTCCGTCTCCTGTGGTTAGTGTCCGTGATTGTCAGTGTGTGTGGCTGCGAGACACTTCAAAATACTTGTGACAGAATCCCAACCAAGCAGAAAAGAGGCCACCACACTCGCATGTACACGCACAGGCACACAAACTCGTGTGTGTGAGAGATGCAGATGTCCAGTGACAGCTCGCTGCTGGGGGTCATCTGGAAGCAGCTGCCTGGGGGACAGAGGCCAGCGCGACACACACTCACACACACACACACACGCACATAGTGCGTCATCATGTATAGTTTCAAGTGACACATTTGCAGCAAATTCTCAGTGACAGAAAACATATTTAGGCATAAAAACATGAGAGAAGTTTTACTGTAATACTTTTTTTTTTTTCATTTTCAATATATACAATAAATCTGGTGCTGATCTGAAAATGTGATTGGAAGCATTTTAGCATTTAAAAACAAATGCTGAAACTATTTAAACGTATACGGTGTCCTGGGTGCAAAAAGTCCTGAGTCTACGCAACGTGATTACGGTTTGGGTTTAATTGTCTTAAACCCTGTCAGCAGATACAGTTTGTGCAAGCAGATATAAAGCATTATAATCAGCAGTAACACTTCTGCAAGCTACTGTTGATGCTGATTATAGTCTGTCTACCAGTAATGCAGTAATTAATGCAGTTAAACGAAGCAAATATTATCAGGAAAACATGATTTTATTTTGTCAAGATTCATAACAGGATAAACTTTATTTATTATTTATTTTTGTGTTCAGCTTGTTATACATATATATATATGGTGAAAGAAAAAAAAAGTATATATATATATATATATATATATATATATATATATATATATATATATATATATATATATATATATATATTTGTAATTCCTGGAGACACAAGATAATACAAGATAATAACACACACATGCACACAGTCAGTTTGTTTCTTTCACCTGCTTCACCTTTGATCCACTCATCCATCCTGATCCCTGTCTTCTCTGTCACTTTATCCCCCTCACTGTGCACCTATCCACTTCTCCCACGTACCCCCGCCTCACCCCCATCCTCCTTTCCTGCAGCTGCATCCAAAAGAGAGGAGGAGGTGAAAAGGGGGATGAGGTAAGTGGAGTGGGGTATGTGTGGTGGAGAACGAGGATGAGAAGTGGGGAGCAGGAGAAACCACCAACCCCTGTGGAGAGCACTGCTCCATTCCCACACCACAGGTGACTGCCCTCCATCCCTCCCTCCCTCCCTCCCCTCCCTCCCTCCATCCCTCCTGCTCTGCCTCCCTCGTTTTACCCCCAGTCTTCACTCCATCGTCCCTCTCACCTCACTACTTCTCTCTCTCTTCTTAAAGGAACAGTTCAGGACAAATCAAAACGTTGTCTTGAATGTCTCTCAGAGAGACTTGAATACAGAAGGTCTATGGTTGAATTTTTCTGATTAATGAGGACAACAGAAGTAAGAGTATTTAATTTCTTGACATTTTGTGAGTTTATTTTGTGAGTTTATTACGCTAACAGCTGGCATGTGTCTGCCAGCTTAAACTACGAGAACTATTGCCTCTTGTCAGTAACAAGTGGTATTACGAGACAGGATGGCCTGGTTAGGACACCACCTTCAGTAGACATCTCTGGAGCACAGTACATAAACGTCTTTGACATAACGTCTGTGGTATCTTCAGACTATTGATAATGTTAGTTCAGTCCGAATGTTTTAATCCAAAATTCTGGCCAAATCTCACATAATGCACCTTTAAACGTAGGGTGAGAGTGGGAATGATTTCAGTAACAGTAAGAAGAACTTCAAACATGAAAAAACATCAATTATTGGCCTGTGAAGAAGCACAAAATTCTATTACACTTTTAAACCTGAAGTGTGAATAATTCATATGATTAGCTACAAAACACATGTTTTATGTTGCACAAAGTTAGTTTTCTCACTTGGCTCTTTTTTGTAAAGCACCGAATAAGGAAGTGAAGGAGGGACTCTGGTTTTCCAGGCCACCAAACTAATTAGAGCCCACCCCCACCACTACCACCACCACTGCCACTTCCCCAGCTTCCACCTGTTTACAGCTTAAGGTCGGAGGGCAAGGGTTAGCAGGGAACGTGAGGGGTTGAGGGGGCTCACAGGGGTCACGATGTGTGTGTGTGGTTGTAAGGGGGTTGCAGAGGTGGCATTATGTAAGAAAAACGTGACTTGGCTTTTGTCCCGTGTAGCACCAGATGCTTTTTGCTTGAGAGGAATTCATAATTTTAGCTTTGTTTCATGAAGCTGCAACTAAAAACAGCTTTGTTTTACAGTAGAGGGGGAGTTAGATAAGGACATGCAGGTGAATGACTCATTTCTCTGAACTGTAATTATAATCCATGGAAGTGGAATCGTTTCATTTCAATTTCATTCAATTTCAACATCTTAAAGCTGCACAGGTGTTTTCTGCTATTGTGGTTGATATGACTTTATTTGCTCAGATTCGAGTCGGACAAAGTTGTACTACTGTACTTTTCACCCAGTGAAAAGTGTACCAGTAAGGATGATGAAGGTGTAACTTGTCTCGCCTTAACAGGTGCAACAGGAGTAGCAGGAAAAGGAAGGAGATGTCAAACACAAACAGAGTTCTGATCAGGTAAAATAAGTAAAAACACCTGTGAGGTTTTATCATGTCTGTGAGTTTAGATACGTTAAATGACATTTTGTGTGTGTGTGTGTGTGTGTGTGTGGTTTTAATATAACATTGGAAATCAAAAAATAATATGAATTAAGTAGAAATTATCAACCCAAGATAAATGTTGACAGTGTGCCTTTCTGCATACCACGGATATGTCGAAACTTTATAACTTTATTCTTTATGATCAATATTCAGTTTTATGTTGTGACAGTGCTGTGCTTATGGTCTGGTTAAATTTAGTAAACAAAAAAGTACTTGGTTGGGGCAAGGAAAAGATCATGTTTTGGCTAACGTGGTTCTGTCACCACTGTTATTGCTGGAAATGTCATTCACATTAGAAATAATTTTATAACAGAAGTATGATCTCTTCCTAAACCTAACCGAGTATGTTTTTTTTTTGTTGCCAAAACCTAACCAAACTGCAACTGTTTGTCAATGAAAATAACAGTCCAAAAGTCAAAAAATGTCATACTATGTGAGCTGTTTGTCAGCACACTCTATTTAGAAAGTCCAACCAGACCAAGCCGCTGAATTTGACAAGCCGGAAGCGAGTTTGTTCCTACTTACCAACTGCTTGTGTTGCCAGACATTAATCAGTCAATCAAAGGTTTGTGAAGATACACTCATAACAGCAAGTACAGATATTAAATAACAGTATCACTGCTGGTGTATGCCCTCTCTCTCTCTCTCTCTCTCTCTCTCTCTCTCTCTCTCTCTCTCTCTCTCTTATTTGGGCCAAAACATGAGATCACCTGGCAGTGAGACATGAAGGTTCAAGTTCCACAATAGCCCTGCATCTCCCATCATACTGTGTGTGTGTGTGTGTGTGTATTATCACACTTCATCTCTTGTTTGGGTTTCAGTAGGTTACACACGGCTGCCGAGAGGGGGCTGTATGATTGCCATTCATAGTGCTACAATGAGCTCATCTGATTTCATACACACACACACACACACACACACACACACACACATGCACATACACAACATCCACATGCACACACATTTCCGTGCACTTAATTAAATGTAGACGCAGGCAGTGCATGTACACACAGTCAACCACACATGCATGACATGACTTACATAAACACAGATACACATGCAGAGACCACAGCGCTGCTGTAATAACACAAACGATGTGAGCTCAATCAGACTTTTGTTATTGTTTACGTACAAAGGTTTTCCATGACCTCAGTTCAAGTTCAAGTTGTACTAACCACTGTCTCGGTATGGAGAAGAATATTGAATGCAGGCTTTGTTGATGATCCTGAAATAAATGTGCACTAGCTGTTTCAGTCAAACTTTAATCCAAAACAACTTGGTTTCCTCCAAAACGACATATAACACCATTCCCAAAACATGACCATTGCAGCGTAACAGCGACGTACCGGACCTTCATCGTGCAGTCCCAGTTTGGTTAGGTTTAGGAAAATATTGTGTTTCGAATGAAAGTCTTGTGCTGTTTAGCCCGACTAGCCATTCCTGACATCCACCCTATACAGACTTTTTACTCTTTATACAACTCCTCCTCACTTCCTCCTTTCCAGCTGTAATGATTACTGCAACCACTCGAGGTTGCCACCGAACAGAAGATGAGAATATTGGTCAAAATAAGCTGCTTTTATTTTCGACTGATATGGTTGTTTTTCTAATGAGGACAGGCTCGTTTTATAGAAAGCGGCATTTAAATGGATTCCACTGCTTTTCTTGAAATGACCCTCCCTGATTTCTGCCTCGTGGGATTGCCAGTGAACGGCTAACAATCTACAACAACTCTGTTTTCAACTTGGGTTGGATAAATCATCACAGAAGACATTCAGTGTTGGATTTATTTTACAAAGTCTCCAAAAAAGACATTGCAGTTCAAGGTTGGATTATAAAACTTCTGGAAGGGATGTAAACACACCAGAGCCCTCATTAGCACAACAATATACTTCTGGGCAAGAAGAAAAGTAAGCCTCTAAAATGCAGCTTTCCAGAGATATTTAGTTTGTTGTATACAGAGCCTGTCGTCATCAGAGAAACAACCATGTAGGTCAAAAATGAAACCGCTTATTGTTTGTTGTTAGGTGATGACCTCTGTATTAATTATAACAGCGGTGGAAGAAGAGTAGTATGAAGATCCAAAAGTCTGTCTAGGGAGGAGGTCGGGGATGGACAGTCAGGTTAAACAAGCACAGGACTTTTTCTTCAGGAGACCGCTGTTTGAGTTATTTGAACTCACTAAACTAGTGAAGTGATGTCACCATTACGTGACCTAAGTTACTTTGGTAACAAAGGTGCATTTAAAATGGAAGTTACAGAAATAACATAGTGATTTTAAACCCAAACCATGATGTTTTCCTAAACCTAACCAAGTACTTTTCTTGACTAAACCTAACTAAAATGTGACTGTATGACAAAGGTGTCTGTCCCTTTTTTATTTTTCTTGGTCTTGTTTTGACACGTGTGTGTGTTTGTGTAAATTAGGAATAAATATACAAACATATAAAAAACATTTCATTTAAACAGGCTGGGACCAGAACTTTGGACGCCTTACAATGTTGTGTCTGAGCTACAAGGTGTTATATCTATGTGTTATTATTCATGCAGTAAAGCCTCACTGGGAACACTGACATTAATTTAACCACTGATGAAAAACCTTTCCAGTAAATGTTGACTTCCTTTCCCATACTCCCAAAAAAACCCACAAATGATAAATAATCATAAGATTCTACTGTAACTACTCTGCTTTACTGTTGGATACGACTAATAACAGTGTGGTTTAACTGCTGAAATAACTGCAAATCACTCGGGATTAGAGCATTAACTTATTGCCTCAATGTGAAAATGTAAATTCATTAAATAGAGTCAGGCCAAATAACAGCTGCTGTAATTAATTTGCAAATTAATTTCATTTTAATTCATCTTAATGTTTTTTTTTTCAGATTTAATAACATTCATTTGCAGGTACGTGTAACTACATGTTTCAAATTATTTCAATAATAAAGGGGACCTCCACAGATTTGACACATTACAGTGTTTTAATCATTCGGATTCAGTCTGTTGTATAATGACTTCTGTGGCTCTGGAGGAGATTTGTCTGGTCTGAGAAAATAACACGATGATGATGTCACCAGGGTTATCTTGGCTTGGGCACGGAAACAACATATTATTAACAGAAATCTTGTGGCAGCATGGAGAATGTGGGCATTATTATTATTATTATTATTATTATTATAAAAAGATGCTGTCTCTCCAGACTCCCTGACCTTTAAAAAATCTGCAGGAGCCCTTTAACGTTCTGAACAAGGGCTATATAGAAAAAGACAGATATCGATTGCTTTTGTGTCTGACGCTTAATTATTTACATGGTTTGTATTCCTTTCCTTCCATTTTTATCTGTGGCAAGCTAATGTTAGGCAGTACTACTAATTTGTGTAATATATGTCATTTTTAGGTGAAAGTAATATTAATCTAGTCACATTTAGTTATTTTTCCTTGTAGCTGCAGTTTCATAGCTGAAACAAAATAGAACAAAGAAACTGTATTACACAATAATACTGAACTATGTACTTTATTTATGTACTTTAGTGTGTAGGATTTAGTGGGGTTGCAGTTTTCAAATGATGGCTGCTAAAAATGAGAAAATGCTGTAGGCCCTCTCTATAGCCAGTGTATGGTTTGTCCGTCCTGGGCTACTGTAGAAACACGGTGGTGAAACATGATGGACTCTGTGAAAGAGAATTCAATCCCTGTGTAGGTATAAAGAGCCCAGTTTAAAGTTATGAAACGTTTTTCAGTTTCAGGTAATTATACACTAATGAAAACATAATTGTGAATATTATATTCAGTCCTACACTGCACCTTCAAGACCTTTGTAGAGCGCACATATATCCTGATGACACCAGGTGCGTGACCTTAATGTATCAGATAAGATTAAGAAAGCCTCAGTCGTCATTTTCAAAAGCCTCCCTTTGATTTTCCAAAGCTTTCTTGGCATGTGCTATGTGTGTGTGTGTGGTAAAAGAACGTGGTGTTACAAGACCAAAAAGTATGAGGACGTTATTTGAACCTTGTCCGACAGAAATCCTCGTGCAAACTTTGTCAAAGTTTGAAACCAGGTGAGGTCTGCAGGAGGCGGGGCTGAGAACCTCCAGTGTGCTCTACATATTATGTTACCACGGCAACTACAGTACACCTATGTTTCTAGCGGCCAACTACTAAAGCCTGTGTGACTGTGTGACCTGATACTTGCCAGGTCATACACACACAAACACACGCACACACTCACGCACACACACACACGCACGCACGCACACACAGAAGTAAGAAGTTGGACAGTTGATAGTTAAGAGAGTAGCACAGCTCGTCAAGACAGACAGGTGATCACAGGTATATAGACAGACAGGAAGGCCAGACAGGTACAGAGCCACATAGGTAGTTGAGGCAGATAGATACAGAGACAGACAGGTATACAGACAGACAGGTACAGAGTCAGACAGATATACAGACAGACAGGTACAGAATCAGACAGGAAGGTCTGCTGGACAGGTATAGAGACAGACAGGTAGTTATACAGGTTCAGAGACATACAGGTACAAAGGCAGACAGGAAGGTCAGACAGACAGGTACAGAATCAGACAGGAAGGTCTGCTGGACAGGTATAGAGACAGACAGGTAGTTATACAGGTTCAGAGACATACAGGTACAAAGGCAGACAGGAAGGTCAGACAGACAGGTACAAAGGCAGACAGGAAGGTCAGACAGACAGGTACAAAGGCAGACAGAAAGGTCAGACAGACAGGTACAAAGGCAGACAGGTAGCACAGAAAGGCAGAGGCAGACAGGTAAATCAGACTGATACATACGAACATACATACTTACTGTCTGTCTCTGTCTCTGTACCTGTCTGACTTTCTACCTGTCTTACAGGTACAGAGGCAGACAGGTAAATCAGACGGATACATACTGTAGACAGACAGGAATGTCAGACAGGTACAGAGATAGATAGACAGTTCTGTCAGACAGGTGGATCAGACAGACAGTCAGGTCATACAGGCCCAAAAACAGACAGACAAATTGTTAGACAGGCTTCGTCAGACAGACAGCTGTAGGTACAGAGACAGACAGACAGGTTGGCTGGTCTTCCTGCTCATAACAGCTGTAATTATTGAATTAGTCTGAAAGTTCAATCCAAGGCCTCCTCACATTTCACATCGAAGCTAAGCTGCACCACAGAACCATAATCCTTTGCCTGCCAGCCCTGGATCAATGTGTGTGTATGTGTGTGTGTGTGTGTGTGTGTGTGTGTGTGTGTGTGTGTGTAAAAGAGAGAGAGAGAATATGAGATATGAGAGTGAGCTTGCATGTGTTTGTTTTCGTATATGAGAGCAAGTGCTTGTGTGTTCACCCTCCCCTCCACACCTCTTTTCCTCCCTTTCCCCGCCACCCCGTGTCGCACACACACACACACACACCTGTGTGAGTGTTTTCAGGTGTATTTGATTTGGTTTGGTTTGGAGGGAGGGAGTGGAGTGTTCTGTATTATCGCCCTGAGAAACCTCTGATCTCTAAATGCACTCGCTAAAACCCTGCTGCTTGGAGGAGGGTTTACACAGACGCAAACACTCACACACATGCCAACAGGTGTGTTGTGCCCAGTGTGAACACTGATTTCCTCGTACAGAGCGTGAAACAGCGCAGGAAGGTTGGTTGTGTGGTGTGTGTGTGTGTGTGTGTGTGTGTGTGTGTTATGGTTCTTTGATGGGATGTACTGAAAAGGTTCTTCTTGTCGAAGCTGCACTGGGTCTAATCCTGCCTGCTGACAGAGCCTCATCCTCACCACTTCCTCATGTACACACACACATACACACACTCATACAAACACACACACACTCACAACAGCTGGCCCAGGCTCCACACAAAAGGTTCAATCCTTAATTGGCAGGTTACACTTTTCTGAAGTTGGAAAATTCCTGTGACACCAACGTGTTTTGCACTTCGAATGTTTACTGCATAACAGAGTTTAGAGCTGCTCTCCACTGAGGGGAAACTTCCTTAAGCTGGCTCATGTACACACTGTGTCAAGTGTATTTAACAAATGTAAACATAAGATATTTTGGTGTTGGAAGCAGTTTCATATGAGAGTAACCTGGCATGTTGCATACAGTATCACTACAAATTGCAGATTTTTCCGTGGCCGACGACTGCCGCTATACCCACGTCCTTCTTTTGGTCAGGTCAGATGTAATGTATCTGCTAACTACAAACAAAACTCATTACGTCGTAACAATGTTATGTAATGAAAGCTTGTATCTTACAGTAAACATGTATGTAACGCTGTGATTCTACCCTCTCACTGAAGTTACATAGTGCAGAAACAAGTGATGGGGGGGGCGGACACCATTCACCCTATTACATGACACTGTACCATCAACATGATTTGAAGCTGTTAATTTAAGGTGAAAAGTTACATAATGTTGCTTTAAGTGGTTCTTTGTTCCAGACCAGCAGAGTGTGGTGCTGCTCTAGAACAAGTTTCCTGGTTGAGAGCATTTCTTTTGCTGTCGAAAAGCAAAGACATGGTTGGAGAAAAGGACCATCAGAGGTCCTGTCCTCACAGTGACGTTGCATTGTACTTTCGCAGAGATAATTCCTGGATAGACCTTCTAGATGACAAGTTATAACATGTAAATAAGGCAACTCCTCAGCTCCTCCTCAGAGCAGACCTTAAGGTTATTCATACCTGCCGAGGTTTAGTCATTTTTGATTTATTGTTGACAGCAAAACAGAACCATGTATTGAGCAGTTAAGTAAATACAGCAGGAAACCTTTCAAATGGGGATGAGCGAGTACATCCAGACCAGTACCTCTATCAGTACCCGGAATGGGCGGGCTGATATGGGTTGATCAGAAGTTTCTTTATTTATCATTTATAAGAAAACTATTGACAGAACAGTATCTGAATGTTTTTGATCACAAGACTAAGAGAACTATTTACAGAACAAGTCATTTATAAACTTGAATGAGTAAACTTCAGTCAGGTACCCAATGAGGATTTATAGATATATAGTACAGATATTTATATTTACATTGGCTCAGATGATATTGTATTAAGAAAAGATAAAAACATTTTAGCATAACAAATAAAATGAAAGTACAGGAAATGAAACTGAATAACATACCCTATAGTAGAAGATATACAATAACAAATGAAATGTGAAATAAATAAATCATCATTGGTATCGCTGGGAAACCTTCGAAATGCTCAGAAAAAAAACAAATTCTCTTGTGAAATGAACATGCATGAAAATGAATTTGCACATAAAAATCATTAAGGGGAAGAGTGAAAAAGCCAAACTTGGATGAAAAGGTGTGGTGATAAATGATGCATGGTTTTTAAGAAATTAACAATTCAATAGAAAATACAGTATACAGCTGAGTTGGAGTGAACTAAGGGCAGCATGGACTAATATAAGTTTAAAGGGACAGTAGTTTTTGGAGAAGAAATTCAAATAAGATAAGTGAGTTACAAGTTTAAATATCAAGAACTGCATTCAGTTAAACATAAGTAATACATTTCTCACCATACAATGTTCCTAAAATGCTGGAATGCTCCTTTAAAGAAACTCTGGCAAACGTCAACATCTGCCCTTCATCACTTATTTTACTTGGTTTAAACAGTGGATTTTTGTGTGTGTAGTTCTGTGACCTTCTGCATCACTACAGATAACACCAGCACACTGTCTGGCCCGTTCAGTCTGGTCATTATAATATTGTATCAGTCTGAGCCATCAGTGTCTGCACTCATCTGGAAACGTCTTCAACTGTTACCTTCCTCCTCTGTCAGCACCTCATCCTAACAGTATTGTGGGCCCACATGCAGATGCACTCACAGACACACATACACGTAAACAGACAGGACGGACATAATCGGGGGACATGCATGCTTGCACACACACACAGGCTGCAGCATCAGAAGGAGGGAGGACACATCCGCCTTTGCACAGTACATGAACACACACTCATACGCACTGAAACACTTTGTTATTATTGCCCTTTTATACCTCTATCAATACAGATTATGTAGACCAACATGGAACTTCAAACTGATGCTTTAAATATGTGCGTTTGTGTGAACAAAGAAAATCCTATTTAATCCCAAAAACCATTTGGAGATGGAAGTAAATTAGAACCTTTAAGAAGCAGTTTCCTGTCTGCAGCTGTGGCCACTTTATCACCACTGCTGCTGAATCACCGTTCAGTTGTAAATGAGATTCTGCGCATTATTGACAAATTGAAGCTTGTCAGGTGGAGGTGAAACATCTAAAATATTGCACAATGCAAGATGTCTACGTATGAATATATATCTAAATCACAGCTGAGACCCCAGAGATTCACTCAGTCATCCAAAACTTAAAACTGTGTCGCTTTACTCACCACTCTAGTATCAGTTTTGGATGTGAAGGGCTCCGTGTCCAAGGTTAGCAAGAACACATAATATGCAACGTCCGATTCAACTTTCAAAATAAAGGCTCTGCATTCAAGTGTTCAAAAATATGTTGTATACAAAATCCGGTTAGACTTTCAAAATAAAAGTTGCTGACAAAGACTTCACATAGACAGCTTTTGGACTGTTATTAACATTGTCAAACGGAGGCTGATTGGTCAGGTTTGTGCTCTAAAACTACTTGGTTAGGTTTACGAACAGATCATACTTGGGTACATTCAGTCTCATAACTTAAGTGATGTACGCGGCATAACTCTTGATATTTACGTATGTTAACTTTCTTACATAACATAACTTTATAGGTTAAATTTCCTGCCAGTGCCCTAGTCTGGCCTAAACCTTAGGTTAGTCCCCGGTGGCTGCCCACTGCTCCTCAGGGATGGGTTAAATGCAGAGAACAAGTACCAGTACGTTGTATGTGACAGATTTTTCTTCTTCTTTCACATATTATCACATTAAAAAGTCAATATGGCAGCAACTGCTTTTAGCAGACAGTTGTGCTTTTACCTCTCCAGCAGACCTGAAGCAACATTATCATTCATTTGGAGTCATGTAAGAGAAATATTTGGGTCTTAACCTGCTTAATGCTTCACTATTCTCAAATGCTAGTTGCTATCTTTGCCTGCCATTTGATGCTGAGCAGGTAGCATACAGTGTGTTTATCAGAACATAGGAAAGTTGCTGAGCTGAAAGATGTCATAACGTTCTGTAGAGCTGAAGGGTTACACAGCGTGATGATTCATGAGGCCTTTCACACCTCACATACTCATTTTCCATTGTTAAAACAAAAATAGTTATTAGTGCAGCCTCAAATGAATCATTACATGAATACTAAATCTACATGACTTTTTCAAAGTAAAAAATGTCAACAGTTTCCTGCCCTCCCAATCACAAATAACCACGTATCCAACATGAGGACACTTCACTTTTTTCACTGAGGAGGGAAAATTCCACACATGTCTGAGGCAAAGTGAAGGCTTAACCAGCTCACCAGGGCACAGCGAGACATGCACACACACATACACAAACCCTCAAACATACACACCAAGGCACGCATGCAGATACCAGCTTGAGTGTTGACTAAGTAGTTAGGAAATACTGGAGTGAGTGAGTGAACGACGGCAAACTAAAGTTTCCACACAGGGTGGATAAACAGTGTGAAGTCACATAAAAGGTGTGCTCCTGATCCCATGATAATCTGCACAGAACTGTGCTAATGTGTGAGGCAACAAACCAGCGCACTGTTCCCTTTTGTTGGAAACTGACTGTTGTGTTAAGAGTCGACTGCCCTAAATTTGTCCATCGTTGACCCTTCAAGATTTTGTTGATAACTTATTGATGATACACAAAGATAATAGGTTGATTAAAAGCTCTCCAGCCTTAACAAAGAAGACGACGGAAATGAACATCTTTGAAAAGTTGCTGATGAGTTCATGTATTTATATTTATATATTTATCATTGCTGGAAGTTATTTTACTATTTTCCCCAATCATTTTTGAAGACAATCTTATTAAATGTATAGCATTTGTCCATTATAGGATCGGGACATGAAGAGTAGGCTCTAGAAAATGAGATTTTTTGAATAAGCTCTGATTGGTCAGTTTTTTCTCTTAACATATACCTATGAAGTGAACTCCAGACTTTTTTGGATGAAGAAATCAGAGAGTGAGTCATAGCTTAGCCTAGCTTAGAAGTACAGCAGATCACCAGCTCAATTTTGAATAACAACTGTCAGCCTTTGCAGGGTCAATTTTCAGCTTCTTCACTCGGAATGAAAGTTTATAGTCTCAAGGTGTAGAATAAGGTGGTATAGAAATAGTTTTGTTTCAGCAGCCATCACTCAAAAGAATAAAAGTCTTTAAACAATGAGTCTTTTTTTTTGTCTGAAATTGCCGCACATTTAAAAACAACTATGACCTTATGTTGTATCAATCATGTTTACACACTGACTCTGAAACTTTCCTGGGAAAAGTGTCAAAACCTGCAGAACTGAGCACATTACAACCAAACTTAGTTCATTACTGAGCACCATAGTATCAGAATAAGCACAAGTATCTATTGTGTCCTGACCATCAAGGATAAACCCTCTCCTTCCCCTTCTCCACATTTAAATACTCCACACTCTGCACTTGTCTGTTTTCAACATCTGCTCATCTTCTTATGACTCCTCACAAAAGCATGTTCAAACAATGCAGGTTGGAAAGGTCAGACAGAAAAGACATTGAAATACAGAGAAACAGAGTTTGAACATTTATAGGCATCTATAGCCTTCACATATGCACTGCTACTCTTACTTTTTTGTATGAACTGGAGGAGCTGCATGTGTGAACGCTAATGTTCAGATCAGCTCTTTCCAGCTCCCTTGTACAAAGTCTGCATAATGTCCAATCAAGCTCATTGTGAACAGAATAGGTTCACTGGCCATAGAGTTCACTGTGAACAAAACTGCATTTTGATGACGATGATATTGTGGATACATATTCCTGGTAGGTGAGAATGCAGTTGACACAGAAAATGTCCTGTTGTGTACATGTGAGAAAAGTGAACTCTAGACAATGTCTGGAGTTCATATGTGAAGGCGGCACATGTCATTGCATATCATTTCCAAGAATACAGAAGAGAAAAGAATAGAAAACAAAATCAAGACTTTTTATTTGGTTTGAGACAATGGAGCAAAACAGCAATCTGTATTTTGGACAAAACATTATGGGATATTTGGCTTTTTAGTTGAAGTTTTTATTGCTGAAACGAGTATTACCTATTACAGAAACACAAATTAATCAGCACTGGAGAAGAAAGTGTGTGTTTTGGATTAAGAGCAGCAGACTTTGAGACGATCACTGGTCATGGCATCTTCAGACCACCCAACCTGACCAGCCGGACAATCCCAGAGAGAGGAGGGGAGAGATCAAGGATGGTAACCATGCTAATCCATCTTGGATTAAAGGCTGCTCCTGGCTAATGTCCAGTCGCAGGAAAATGAAACAGACAAATGGCCAAGTGACAGAAAACCGGAGTGCTGGGGCCACACCCTCACAGAGACCTGTCTCCACCACAACATCCCGTATCAAACTGTTGCACTCTACAGGTAGACCATGTTCAGAGCCAACATAGTGCTGGACTACAGCAGAGTGAGAGGAGATGGACAATGTTTTTCCATCATTGATGCTTGGTGCTCAAACAGAGTCAAAGTGCATGGACAGTGTTTACCAGATGTCGAACTTTTGATGTGAAGATGCTGACCACATTATCATCATCATCTTGATGCTGCTGTTTGCATTCATAAACATTCAATTATATACTGTATATGTTCTATGTTTGTGTAGCATGAAATAATTCATAGACTTTTTGTTATGCAATCCTGTGTTGTATAATGACCAATAAACCCCTTGAACCTTGGTACTTATGCTGAAGAGGGAGTGTAGATGTTGGCCTTTCAGTAGTAAAAACTAAAATAAATGGTTAATGGTAAAATACAGCACTTTTCTAGTTTTCTGACTACTCAAAGAGCAACACTTGCCACATTCACCCATTCACACACACACATTAACATACTGATGGCAGAAGCTGGCCATGCAAGATACTGACCTGCTCATCAGGAGCGATAGAGCGGTTTTCATCCAACGAACCTCACGTTGTTTCTGTGCTCAGCCACTCCAGCTCATTCTCACTCCCAGTGCATCAAATACAGCAGCCTGGTCAGTGGCCTTACACTTTGTTTTTTCTTGAAGTGTCCCTCTAGTGCAATAGTATAAAGAGCGGTGGGTAGTCTGGATGGTTGGATGGGCCATTCGTAGGATTTTATGTCCAGGGACTGGGTTTTGCATCCCCTTTTTCACCAAGAGTCAAGAGTGGTTTGTTTTTAAGTTATGTTACGTTCATAAGTTAATGTACGTGACTTGAGTTATGTCACGTACGCAACTTACGTTACTTAAAGTTGTGGGACTGAGGGCAGTTATTTCAACCCGATGTATAATCTTTTTCCTAAACCTTACCAAATAGTTTAGGAGCCTAAACCTAACAATAATAACCATCCAAAAGTCACAATATGTCATAATAAGTGAACTGTTTGTCAGCAAGACTTATTTTGAAAGTCCAACCAGACATAGCATCACATATTATTACTAACCTGACAGTGGAGCTCTTCATGTCCAAAACTTCATCAGAGGGTTAGGTAGAGCGTGGTAGTTTGAAGCTTGGCCCCTGAACAAGCTTTTGTATTTGACAAGTTGGGAATGAGAACTTACTATCCATTTACACCGACGGAACAGCGATCGGGAGCAATTTGAGGTTCAGTATCTAAAACTTACACTTTCATGCTTCTGACTTTGTGATTGATCTGAGCCTCTCATGAGTGAACAGTCATTCATGGGAATGAAAGGTTAAATTAAATTATTTGTGTTCTCTGCATAATCCAGAGAATAAAATGTGTTTTCACAGGCCTTCTGAGCTACTCTCACAGTCCACTGTACTTTGTGGCTTAAGGGCTTTTAGCTGTACATAACTTGCGCCTTGACTGTATGTTACAGAGAAAAGGGCAAGAAGGAAGAAGGTCAAAGACATTACAGCTTGAGAGGAGCATCTTCACACACACACACACACACACACACACACACACACACACACACACACACACAGAAACTATTTACAGAACAGAAGGTTTCTGTAAATATCCCTTTAATCGGCCTAATGAAAACACAAGCAGAACACAACCACAAGCTGTACCATAATACACCATTAAATATGGATTATGGAGGAACTACCCTGAGGTTCTCTCTCTCTCTCTGGTGTTTAATATCGGGTTGTTCAGTCAGCGAGAGTGAGAGTTCACACACAC
This sequence comes from Pagrus major, assembly GCF_040436345.1. Lineage (NCBI taxonomy): Eukaryota > Metazoa > Chordata > Actinopteri > Spariformes > Sparidae > Pagrus > Pagrus major. The sequence goes on along the minus strand of NC_133225.1, from coordinate 28,353,327 downwards.
AGCTGTAATTAGCAGCTTAGGCAGTGAGCCAGCTCTGTAAATGCACTCTGATGTGTGTATGTGCATGTGTGTGAGTGCGCGCGCGGCAATGACGATGTAGACATGCTTTTCTATCTGAGCGCGCTTCTGTGAGTTCACAGGTGTGCATGTGCGCACACCTCACCTGTGTGAGTGTGTTTGTGTGCGGTGAGTCACACAGTTGTGCGTGGGTGTTGTGTTTGTCTTATCTGTGTGCTGATGGAGAGCTGAGGTGCTTGGAGACGGGCTGTGACGTGTATGTGTTTGTGTGTGTGTGTATGGGTAGGGTGATTGCTCTCTAACACCTGGTATTAGGAGCAGTAATCCTCACACCACATCATACTCACGCACCAGTCCCATGCAGATCAGTCAGCTTCTCCTCCGTCCCGCTTCAAAGTGTTTCACAACTCGTTTACGGGGGGGTTCGGAGGTTGGGATAGGAGGAGGGATCCCTCTCCCAGGATGGACGGACATGCAATAGATGTCACATGCACAGAAGAGAACAACAAGATCACAGTTTACACATTTTCCTGAGGACGACTCAGCAGGCCAACTGATGCCTGAGCCACATGGCCTCCACTCCACCATGGTTACCTGGAAGAAGGCAGGCCGCACAAGATAATTAGCCACAAACAAAACAGCTGAAAAGATTACAATTTTACAAAAGTTTGGATATTAGGAGATAGTAAAACTTTTTCTTTTGAGAAATCACATATAAATGCATAATATAAATGCTTAAAGTTATTCAAAATTGCAGTAAGTGTTTCTCAAACCACCTGTTTTTATGCACATTTTTAATTTGTGCATGAAAAAAAGAGAAAAGACTGACGTTCCTCTAATGAATAGCCTGCATCAAACACACATAAATGCCTTGTTTGCATCATGTTTTCTACACCATTTTTTTATGTTTTGAGAGTTGGCTAACTCTCTTTTGATCAAGCCACCTTTGTGTGCCCTCTTCCTCTGGTTTAAGGGCACCTGACTGGAGAATTAGTGCCTCCAGCTGTCAATGAACTAACTCCAACATGCACATAACAGTAGTGGAAGCATACACAAGTTAATTCACCTTTCTTTCACATGTTTTCTGAAAATGTTGGTTTAGATTTCCACCTCGTTTAGATGGAAACCTGGCAACAGCCTGTGTTACCTTTACCCGCCTGTCTGCCTCTTGGTGTATCAGTTTATTTCCACATCAGTCCATCTTTCATTCTGTCCCTGCGTCGGTCCGTCAGTGTGGCCTGCCCTCCCATATTGGATTTGCTCTTTCAATAATTGATGGAGGAGGTATTTTGTAAAGCTAAAGGCCGGCAATCCTTGGTGTCAAATTCAAAATTAGTTCCTTCTGTATTATTAACGTCCCCGAGGGCAACAGGTTAATAAGAGGAACTCTGTAATGAAAGAAAGATAGATGGATAGATAGAGAGATAGAGCCTCCATACTTTTTCTCTCTCGTCCATCTTTCCTCTCTTACCTCAGTGTTGCCTCATATGTACACTCTGTTAAACATTAACACTTCCCACAATGCACTTCATCTCACCTGTGAGAAATCCAGTCACATTTCACTCAGTAGAGGGTTGACAAAACACACACACACACACACGCACACACACACACACACAAACAAACACACACCACTTATCTGTCACTATCTGTCTCAAAACATCCTGTTTGTTCAGACGTAAGGCTTGTCAGTCACACACAGGAAGTTGTTACATGAAAAAGGGTTTGATTAAAGTGTTAATATGCATTTCTCAATACTGATTTCAGTTTTTCTAAACTATTCACACAGTCAGCACAAAGGCAGTTGACGTGGACTAAAATGTGGATTACTTATCAATGCTTCGACACAAAACTCATTGACCTCATCTTTCAAATATTATGAGCTATTTTCTCACCTTGGAAGGATAGATAAAGTGGTATTAGACAACTCTTCAACTTTTGTTCCCCTTTGGCATTCCTGTTGCAAAGACAGCATTAGCAACATGGCTACCACTAGCAGCCTGGCAACTCTCCAAAGCTAAAGCTAAAGAATCCTAATTTGACCCAGACACCCTGATCTCAGTGCTATGAAAAGGCAGAGTAAAACACCCGCTTGTATTGATAAGGCAGGTTTTGTTACTTACCGATCTAATATAAAGAATGGCGGTTTTGAACCATCTCATGTCCTGGTGATAAGAGGAAACTCACATTAGTGGGGGAGCAGACTTTGACATAACTCCGGGGCGCTCTCCATCACGTGAATGGTGGTCCGTTCACTTTTGTTGTTTCTATCACTCTCCCTCTTCGCCTTCCTTGCCTCCTCCATCAGCAGGGTTAGTTTTCTTTTGCCGTGTAGAGCTTTCACAGTTATTCCAGTTGTTTCACGGTTATCTGAGGATAGAGACCAGGTAAAACAATGTCTCTTGCTGTTTTGGCTGTGCAATGGCAGTAATTAGATATAGTATATACATATATTTTTCTAGGAAAAATCCAGCCTGGTAGCAGGCCGAATAACACAGTAAAAGCAAGACTTGAACCAATCTATATGCATATGGTGTCATTTACACTGTGTGATTAGTATTTATTTCAGAATGATAAATTAAAGCAAAGTAGTCTATTGCAAGTTTAAGATTGTGCGTAGCTACTTTTTGTGTCCGTGGGGAGTATTGTCTTCACCTCCGTGTTGCTGCATCCTGACAGCCAACACCGAACTGTTGACCCCAGTCTCTGTGACTCTGTATCACATCAAACATTTACACATTCAAACAGAATAATAGTCGTCTTGAGACATAATTAAATAATTGCACATTTTCAGGATCTAATGTTGACTAATGTGACCCAGGCTTTATTGTCTGTTAATTTAAATATCGAGATCATTTAGAAAATGTGTAAAATAAAACTTCTGACAAACTTTGCAAATGTGATGCCTCTGTTTTCCTCTTTATTTTAGCCAGTTTAGATTTGACTGTAAATTAGCCCTTTTTTCAGATTTTAAAACTACATTTTGAGAGTTATATTTGTCCAGTTGAACTTCTCAGTGCTGCTTCTATAGTCTGATCGAGCCTTTGGCAAAAATTCCCAGAGTATAAATTCACTTAATTAGAACAAACTAAAATCCTGTTGAAATCCTGACAGATTAATAGAATATCCTATTAACAGATTTATAGCTTCATAAACACAGCTATGTTATATTATTGCATCACCTGTTCTGAAGCACATCGGATGATTCTGGTCTACTTTTGGTTGCTGGGCACGATTTTTTTATTTATCCTGCCTATTAGTGGTTTTTAGATAGTATGTTCATCTGTTCACCAACAGCCAGCAGCAGCCTTGTTTTCCTTGTTCTGTGTTTCTCTGCTTTGCAGAGGATAAATAAATCCCAAGAAAAACACAAACATGTCTTTATAATGGACATATTTTTATTCCTATTGACTCAAGTGTCCTTCTAGTGTTTAGTGTCATTTTCATTTCAGGGTTGTTTGACTTGTTTGACCAGCCACTGGACTCACTGTGGAGGGAATCTTGACATGTCACAGCTCCATGGTCCGGTGTTTTTACATATTACTGTCTTTAATGTTACACCTTTGCTCAAAGGCAAAGAAGACGTTTTCTGGACTCAAATGTACTGTCTTTTTGTCCTGAGCACACAAATATCTCACAGCCTTGGATGACATGAAGATAAATCTGAGTCCTATTGTGTGAGCCAGTCGATCTGTGCACACATTTATATTACAGTAACTGTCTTTAGTTTTTTTGAATAATATCCTACCTAAAATTCATGTCGCCGCCGCTATTGAAAGAACTCAAGGACATTTTCAAGACACTAAAAGCTTTTCAAATACCCTTCAACCAATCAGACCTCATCATACGTTAGTCCACAGGTATGCATTAAAGGATAGTATTGATTTTCAGACAAACGGCAGCATTGTGGTGGGGACGGTCTTTATTTTATACAGTCGATAACACCCATGTGCTTCTGAATAAAGGCAGAGCAGACATGAAACCATGCCTGTACTCACAATGGTTCAACAACAGCTTTGAATTTATTTTGGGCTAGACTGGGATAGGCATTTTAGGATAGTTTTACTTACATTTCCAAGATAAAGATGAGGTTAACGGTGTCAGAAAAGTAGCCATTCCAGGCATTTATTTATTTAATTATTTGCAAAAATAACCGTTTAATGAATTTGGACCCCTGCCCCTCTAACATCCTAACAACTGCTGACAAGTTGGTTAAATATTATGCCATTTTTCTTCTTACATAAGTCCATCATTTGCCAGGTCACACAGATTTTACACACCAACTGACAATGAAAACACAGTTAAAAATGATCTGAGAGTTAAAAAAAACTGATGAGACATGAGGACCATTGAATAAAGCTGAAGCAGACCTGGACCCTGTAATGGAAATCAGGCCTATAAGTAATAAACCCTGTGGAGTCTTATTTGAGTGCTGTAGTGGAAATGAGACTGAAGATGAAGCCCCAGCTGGCCCCGTGTTTGGCCCTGCGTTAGAAAGCGAGCCATTGTAGTTGGAATTGTGCAGACAAGATGGTCTGAGTGACCGTTGGACAAGACTGAGACACTAGAGCCCATGAAGACTCCCTCAGGGATAAAACAGAGGAGAGGGAGAGGGAGCAGGAGAGGGTGAGAGAGAGAGGGAGAGAGAGAGAGAGAGAGAGAGAGAGAGAGAGAGAGAGGCTCGAAACAGAGAACAAAGGAGTCCATAGCTGTCATTCGTTTCTTTTTTTTTGTAGTTCTATCCATTCTTTTGTCTGAGGGAGAACTGTAAGAGTCAGGAGGCCCTGAGCAGCAGCTGGCAGGTAGGAAGAGAGAGAGGGAGGGAGGGAGGGATGGAGTGAGGAAGGAGATAAGTGAGAGTGGTTGGACAAAGTGAGAGAGGGGGAGGGAGAGAGGAGGAGGGAGGGGAATGGATAGATAGGTGAAGTGAGAAGAGGGTTGGACGGCAGGACAGAGACCAGGAAGTTTGGTGATTCAGATGTAGCTAAATATATGATTTCAGTGTGTGATTTGTTGGGAAAAATATGAAAAAAAAAAAGTTTTGTCATCAAGCAAAATATGAAAGGAACTGTTACTTTTAGCAGTCAGGGATCTGTATATGTATAAAAACTACGAGCAAAAGAGTTTTATTGATGTAAAAGTGTGCGTAAGTAAAGCATAATGGCATTGATGGAACGTAACTGAGCTCATTCACTTAAGTATAACTTTGAGGTAATTGACTTGAATACTTAAATTGTCTGCTAGTTTATACTTTTTACTACACTACATTTATTTGATCACTATAATTACTAGTTATTTTGCTGATTACATGTCGCATCTGAGCCAAAGCAGCACATTTTTTAATTGATTTATTTTATCCACAATCTGATAAAAAAAACAAAACAAAAAAACACTGATTCTGAGAAAATTGCTGAATGTCAGATCCTATAATTGGCAAGATCGATAAAGCCAAGTCAACACCGAGTATACAGTTTATACATTCATTTGTAATTGTTATTGTAAAAAAAGTAATAGTACTTTTGATACTTAAGAACATTTATTGCGAGATCATTATATTTAATATTTCTCATGTCAGATGCTTACATACGTACTCGTATGGGTGACTTTCACTTTTATTTTAAGTAATATTTTAATAGTATATCTTTTACTCAAGTATGACTTTTGGATACTTTTTACAACATTGCACAACAATAATATAACAATACCAATAAAGAAAATACAACTAATATATAATGAAAAGTAGGAAGTTTAAAGAGTATGTCTTTCTATTGTGGAATAGAGTTAAACCGTGGACACACACACACACGCACGCACGCACACACACACACACACACACACACACACACACACACACACACACACACACACACACACACACACACAGTGGGTCTCAGTTAACCTGAGAGTCAATAGGCTGCAGACAGACAAGTGTGATTACAGCAGATACTGTTGCTCTCACTGCTCAGTGGTTTCTCTCTGTGTCTCAATCAGGGAGAGAGGGAAGAGAGGAGGAGAGGAGGAGAGGAGGAGGGAGAGAGAGTGAGAGAGATAAAGAGACAGAACAATCTAGTTGTTTGTGCTCTTCTCTCTCAGTGTCTTTGTTAAGTGAGCTGTCAGCATCCAGTACAGTGTCAAACATCAGACTCTCTGTAGAGTCTACATGAAATATCTGTTAAGTTAATACATTTATCATCACCGTGATGAAATAATGCACAGGCCTTTTCTTTTTCGGAAAGAAAAAGAGTCATTATCACACATGCAGATGGTAAATGAACTTAACTTAACACACATTTTGACATGTTTTAGTCAAACTAATCAGAATACATAATACAGTAGAAATCTTTTCTTTGAATTCCAGACAGTCTTTATTTCTTTTTCAAACAGGAGGAAACATTCCTGTTGTCGTCCTCTTCAGAGCTCTTATTGTTGCGAGGAAGCCTCATCCTGTGAAAGCACACACAAAGCAGACTGATGATGAAGTTCAGTGCGAAGGTCTCCTGTAAGGACAATAATGTTAGTTTGACTAACAAACTACTTCTGTATGTTTTCATTTATCTGCTTGGATTTGATGAAAGAAATGGAGAATTGAGGCACATCCACCTATTGCCTGCTGGACAACCTGTACACACACACACACAAACACACACACACACACACACACACACACACACGCATGTACACTATGCAGTACAAATATACAGCCTCCGGACTACTAATTCTGGCTGTGTGTCAGTTGTTGGGACAGTTTTAGTGTAGAAACAACAGATGCTACAGCAACGTTGACTACTCCATAGAGGAGATATTTATTCACCACACAAGACCTTTAAACAGTTGGAGACTGTGTGAGACACATACATGCACACACACAAGCACACATTCACATATGTGTGCACAGTACAGGCAGGCAAACAAGCAAGTGATAAACATACAAAACACATGCAGAGATACATTATTTAACCTTACAGTTTAGTGATGCAATGCTACAGCTAAGTGGGGAAAAAATATACATGCAGTAGTTAGAGCAATATCACACACACACACACACACACACACACACACACACACACACAGTCTCTAGGCTGTAAACAAACATGGTGCCCAGTCTGCCTCCAAGCAGGTCAACTATAGCCTAATGTCTCGTGCATACAGCTGACCGTGTGTGTGTGTGTGTGTGCATGCATGTGTGTGTGTGTGTGTGTGTTGCAGCCAGTGCCAGTAGTCCATTCACTTACACCAGGCAGCCTCAAACACTCAATCACCCGTTTATCTCGGCCTGTCTTCCCCCAGACACACACACACAAACACCACCCTGCCCAGGCAGATGGTTGTGCCACCCCTGCCAAAGCAGTGTGACAACACACACACACACACATACACACACAAATAAAGGGGTGGGAACCGTCTGTTTCAGCTGCCTCTCCTTGTCACAGAGAGGTTGGCATCAGTCGTGCCCACCATCAATCCATCATAGCCTACCCTCTCTCTCTCTCTCTCTCTCTCTCTCTCTCTCTCTCTCTCTCTCTCTCTCTCTCACTGTGGTGCCCCTTTGGGCCCACCTGTTACTGCTGTAAGAGTGGATATAACAGGATGTAAATAACAGAAAACTCACCCGAGAAGGAAATGAGTCGCAGAAAAGGTTTTCTTTACAGTCTCTCATTTGATTAAGATTAGATTGTAAGATTGTAAGATTGTGGTTCTGATTAGAAAATGCCAGCATTGATTGCAGTTCACAAACTCTCTGTAAAAGACTTTTTACCTTGATATAAAGGACACACCACATCCTGCACTGGCACTGAATGTTGGTGATGGATGTATTGTGTGTTGCAGAAGCGTCCAATATGTATGTAATTTGTCGGGAGCCTGGGCTGAATGGTTGAGGCTAATTTGATGGCAGATTTGGATGCAGCAAGCAAAACATGACCTTGGAGGAAAGTTAAATGTTGGAGAAAATGATGGAGGCAAAAACAAAGGAGAGGAAGTTGTGAGAAAGAGTTAGAGGAGTACACAGAAAAAGATGGTAGTTGGACAATAAGAGAAATACAGAGATGGAAATGGTAGAAAAGTGTTGCCACTCTTGACTCTGTGTGACAAATCAGAGGACCAAATGTGAGCCAACTTAGGTCCATTCATACCTGCCAGATCTGGTGAAGTTCTTTTTATATTAAGAGGCACCAGGTGCAGCAAACAACCTCGCAAGTTTAACTGCTTCTTCAGTCTTAACAACTTTTTCTAGTCTCTGAAGTAGAAACACACAATTTAGAAAGGCTCTTACCAATATGGACAGAATGAAGTAACTTAAAGTGGCCACAGAAAAAAATAACTCTGATTGCAGCTATACATACCAAAAGTATCTCCCTTTAAAGATAGAGAAGTGGCACTTATTGGAACACGGTTGGTTGACATGATTGTCCAAAACTAATCAGCAACCAGGGTTAAAACGAAAGTCACAAAATGTACTTACCAGAGCCTCCACAGGTCACTAATTGACACATTATATCTTGATCGATTGATTTGCACAAAAAACTGAAGTGATATTTACCATACAGGCATGACACTGGTCCACTGGTCTGGCATTGCACTCCTATAACACTGTTGGATTCATTATGGAAAGTTTAAAAAAACAAATGATCAAAATTTTATCAAAAAGCAGAAAGCACAGAAAGCACTTTTTTTATTCCATGCATTCACCTTTCTTTTCAAAACATGGCACCTACATTACCAAAAATTTAATTGCCTTAAACAGTGTCTTTAAGTATTAAAATTACATGTAAATTCTGTCATTTTTTTTACAAAGGTTTAATGTAAAGGGTTTTAGATGTGTGATTGATGACAGGAGACAGAAGGCAGTAACCCCTTAATATGATACTGTAATTTTATTACTTTTCCTAGTAACAAGAAGTGTAAGGGATTACAATTTCAAAATCAGTAATGGTACTAAAGTTACTATATTAAGAACTGCAGTGTCACTGCTGTTTGAGATGTTACCTGTGAAAGTAATATACTGTTGTATTAAAACGAGTAATGTAACAAATTACTTTTGATACCATGTAATAAGTAAAGTAATATTATTACTTTTTCATGGAGTGCAGAGTAACTTATTACACTTCCTGAGTAACTTGCCCAATACTGAATAATAAACACTTGAATAAACACATTATATTTATGTAGAAGTCCCTCTTATATGTACTTTATATGTAATAATTGAATAAACACACGAGGGTTTGCATTAATTACCCTTTACAATGAACGTGTGTGTAATAGAATCATTTGGAAAATGTACATGTAATTAAAATACCTAAAGTCAGTGTTTTAGGCCTATAGTTTGAGTCTACTAAGTGACATCACTGGAGTCAATTTATTAGAATACATGCACTCAGTAATGAACAGTATGAAGAGAGTAAGAGTCTTCCATCCTTTAATGTGTGTTTACAATATCACAAAAAGAGCCTCCACCTGAGATCAACTGGTTTTAAACAGAGCAGCAGATCTCAGAGTCCTCCATCACTCTAATGTGCTGGATTGAAAGGATGGATGGAGAGAAAGGCGGGAAGGGTGGTTCGTTTTGAGGCCTCTTGCAGCTGTCATGCTGCTTTACCCCGAGGCTGCACACACACACGCACACCCAAGCCAATTAGACGGTACGACACTCACATTAATCACCTTCTTAACAAAGACAGTGACAACTAATCTTAACGGACGAGACAGATCACTGTGAGAATGAATGGCAGCGTACTAGTGAGCATCTGTGTATGTCTTAATATGCATCGATGTGTACATACAGTATGTGTGTGTGTGTGTGTGTGTATCAGTCAGAAAAGCAACTTGAATCTGAAGAAGTCAAACTCTTACTTATGTAACTCTCAAATCCCCACACACACATACATACACAGCTCCACACACACAAAGTCATGCTTATCCCTGTTCGCACTTTTACAAATCAACACATCCTTATAGATTACCACACACACCTTAATCTCCTCCTTAATTCCTCAATGTCTCAGGCAAAGGTACAAACCAGCAGAACCCAGATTAGATTTAGGCTGCACTGCGACAACGTGGCACTGCTCAAAAATACCAACATACAGCAAAAAAAAAATTAAAAAAAATAAATCAAACTCAAAATACTGAGTCAACCGTTTGCATCAGATTTAGGAGTAAATCCAACCTGATTACACAGTGTCAGGAATGTAATGTGATATTTTCTGCATGCATCAAAAAATACCAGACTGCACAATATACTGTAAGTTGTTGGATATAATGACAAATCTTCAGTAGTTTGGCACTCTCGTGTTGAACAGAGATTTCTCGACAGTGCACACAGCATGCTAATGAAGAATGTATCACAATATTCACTGATCATTTGAATTATTTGAAGATAGTTGCAGCAAACATTAATTCCAGATCCAATCGATGTGTTCTCATTGTGTCAGCAAAATGGGCTCTTCTGTTTTTTCATGTTTTAGCCAATTAACAACTAATGGCTTTATACTTTCTACTCGCTCTCAACTGTGTTACAATCCCACCAAAACATAATAAAGGCAATACAATGTTTACTGAAATGTAATACATTTCTCTAGGTAGTTTCAGCTGCCTCAGATTGATTTTTATGGCGAATTGAAATGAATGTAAAGCAATGATATCCTGGAAGTTAGAAGAAGAAAAATAAATAAAACCTCCTAATAATGTGTGGGAGAATGGTAAAAAGTGATGTCAGATAAAAAAGGAACTGTTTTCTGGGCCAAAAAGTTAAAGTTAGCATCATAAAACATTTGAATGTGTCACTCCATGGTCTATTGCGATGCTAACTAAAAAAAAAAAAAAAAACCTTTTATGTTCTTGAAGCAAATAAAAAAACATCAGGTTTCTCAGTATTTGACTGTAAGAAATTATGTGACGGACATGAAGCCATTATCCAGTTTTCTTTTTTTTTATTTTAAATGGCTCATTGATTTCTGTCTACTGTCTGTGTACATGCTTTAATCCCAATGTGTAACCTCTCTGCAATGTCTCATCTCTGTGATTAACATGGAAACAATAGCATAGAATATCAAGACATTACCTATTTGATTAATTTGATGAAAGATTATTTATAATTTTATGACTACTGATGTCTGAACTACATGGAAACCTTCATACAGTCAGTCACCAGGATTTAATGTTAGCAGATCCCTCCAAGGTGGACATTTCTACCAATCGTGGCATATCACATTCACATTATATGCTTATTAGCCATCTTTCACATCAGGAGGTTTAGGGGAAGCCAACAAAGGCTGCCAACACCTGCTGACACCTGAGGACAATTCCAGCCATCTTTGTGCCAACAAAACTGAATGTTTTTCAGGAGACCTGCAGACATTTCTACCTGTGATTGAGCGACCAAAACTTGTATTTTAAGCCAAAACATGAGGTTTTCTTAACGCTAAGCAAGTGTTTTTTTTTTGCGTAAACTTAAGCAGACAAAAGAGATATTCACTTTTAACTTTAATCTGTGGTTTTAAACAAATGTACTTAGCTAACATTTATTCTGGTGATCAGGTCGGCCTCAAGTTATTAAAGTCTACACACCCCTATTGAATATACCTAATGTACTCTGTCTTGAAGAGTATTAAACATTTGTTCATTGTTCTTGTCAAAGGCATATAGTTTATGGTACAAAGGTCTATTTTAAATTTTTAAGTAATACAAGAATAATTTCTACATTCATTATGAACCCATATGAGTGGTAAAATTCTACTGTCAGTCTCCTGAAATGGTTTATGACATGCTATATTTACTTATATGCACACATACTGTAATGAGCTTTTTAAGTGTTTACTAGTGTACATTATTTGATAACAGAATTTCTCCCATGAGGACATATTTTTATGTTACTACAGCTATTTATAGTTTGAGAATATTGTCACTCATTGTCTTTGTATACCCCATATAGGTAAAAAAAATTAAAGCAGCTTATTATGGCCCATATGTACGTTTCTTGTGAGGTGGCGACCTGTACCAGCTGTAGTTATTATTATGACTCTAAAAGAGGAAGTGAGGAGAAGTAGTACGAAGAATAAAAAGTCTGTATAAGGAGGAGGTTGGAGATGGACAGTTGGGTTAAACACAGGACTTTCATTAAGGTGGCTGCCTTTCATGTCCATTATGAAACCGGAAGTCAAGGGTGAGTTATTTTAACTCACTAATGACGTGAAGTTACTGTATGTACATAACGTAACATACAGTAAGTTCCCTTATGCAAAGTAACTTAAGTTAGGGAAGTGAGAGTTATTTTAAAACAAACCACAATGTTTTCCCAAACCTAACCAAGCAGTTTTAGTGTCTAAACCTAACTGTGTCGCTGTTACGCTCAACGGTCACGTTGTTTCAGGAGAAGCTGACAACCTATTCAGTCATTTAGGTATGAGGATGTGTTGCTCAGTTAATTATAAGTGCCTACAGGAGGAGTTATAGTTGTTGACAATTGCATTAATTAGCACTTACTGTATATCTACCTAACAGCTACAATAGAGTTTGGTATAAACCATTATTAAATGTTTAGAAACTGCTTATGAATGCAAAAAGGAGCCTTAAAGTAAAGTGTTCCCAAGTTTGTTGCATTCAAATTATGACCTATTTTCAAACATGTCTTTTGGCTTATTTCAAAAATTTGATTTTGACCTATTTTAGCAAAAGTCATTGGAAAATGACAAAGAAACCAGAGACGTGTGTGAGTGTGCATGTGTGTGTCCATACGGTCTGTTTAAGTGTCTTTGTTCATGTGGAGGTTAATTTTTATACAGTATGCTGAGTATGTGTGCATATATGTTAATGTTTATTACAATGTGATGAAATGTTGTACTTTTTTAAGTATGTGCCAATGTGTGCATGTTTGTGTGTGCCTTTGTGCCTATGTGCGTGTGTGTGTGTGTGTGCGCGCATGTGTGTGACAGGACCACTAAGCCAGTCAACAAAGGGGTCCAGTGCTGGTGGTGTGGTCTCCTCTCTGTCTATCTCAGGTACCGTACGTTACTGCTAATGCCCTCTAAGATCCCTGCGACGCTATCCCAGAAGTCCCCTCTCTCTCCCTCAATCCTCTTTGCTCCCTGGGTCCCTAAGCACCTTGGCGTAGGGAAGGTGGCTCGCTGCGGATTGTCTTAATCTCTCCTTTTCCTTCAGAAAAAGGCTAAGCCAACCCGAATGTCACTCTCCCTATCACTCCAAAAACCAATTGGTTACAAGGATATATATTTTTTCCTCTCCTGTCGTCTGCGTATCTGCTTCTCTCACCTCCTTCTCAACTCTCCCGTTTTTTCCCAATCTACAATATCTACAAATATTTGCCACAAAAACAGGAGACTCTGCGACCAGATTGACTCGGAGTGGCTGGAACTAGCTGCACTTCGCTGTTTTTCACAAAACTGAATGTCTCATTATAGATTCCAATTTCTACGCATAAAAACGTAAATAAACGCTAAAAACATTTTCTGGGTTTACCCTCTACTTCATCCCTTCCTCACTGCTGCAGCTAAGTTGAAGATAAACTCTTGTAGTTGAGCTAAGGTCGTCCCAAGGTTGCACAAGTCGATGTGAAACTTACAGAATCAACTCCAGAAACAACAACAACAAACTCATGTTTTCTTCTCTTGGACCAGTAAATCCTGCGCCTGTGTTTTTGTCTCCTGTGTTTTGGGTTTTTTGGGATGTTTTTAGCACAGCTGCTATTAGCCTTCATGTTAATCCCCTTGGAGAATAAACTCATTAGAACATTAATCACTGGATTCTAATTACCTCTCTCTCTCTCCTTCCCGTCTCCCTCTCTCTGTCTCTTCTCTATGTCTCTCTCTTGAATGCAGGTACTTAGACAAACCTCCCGTCACTGAATTCACAGGGGAAAAGTTACAGTAAAGTATATAAATAACTAAGTTGACCTGGTGGCTACAGTATGTAAGCTGTGTTTTTAGCATCACAGTTTGCCCTCATCACAAGCAGATGATGGGATTCTTAAAGGTATATGATGGCTGCTACTTATGTTTTTTTTTGTTTTACCTCTTTCCCTCTGTAGCTTTTCACTGTTATTAAAAACATAATGTTCATGCAGTGACATTTCCCAAATACAAGGTATATTAAAGCTGTATTCAGCCATTCCAGACCACAAGAGGGCAGAGGGGTTCAAAAACACACTCAGAAACAAAGATTCACGGAACTGTCATCTGATTATATACTTATGTGTGAGATCCTGCTATAACATGATCGAGCCTCTCAGATTTTGACCAGCATCTCTTTTGTGGAATTCAGAGCTCCAGCTGGCTCTATCAAAATGTGTCTGTAAGCTCTCTCAAATGTGTAATGTTAGCTGTTCTCTTATTTTTTGATATACCATTTAAATTGCTTGAAGCCCAGTCAGAGAGACCCTGAGATGACCAAACTCAACTTGGTGTTAGCAGAGATGCTAACTCTACACGTCCTGATACAGACCTCATAGATCCTGAACAGACAGAAGCAGCAGGAGAAATAACAAAACAATGAGAAGGAACAAGATGCTGGCATAGGAATCAAACATGTAGAGGGTGGAAGTAGGATAGGTCAGTTCCATTTAGCTTTATCAGTACAACTCTGTGTCTCCTGTCTTAAGAAATACTTTTAAATACTGTTCTACTTTGCAACGGCAAATATCTTAGGAAGGAAATGTGACATAACAACGAAATGTTGTCAAATAACAAATTTTGTGAGCTGCAAAATGCTGATTCACAACATATAGTAAAACCAAAGTCACATTCATTAACCTTAACCAAAGTGCTTTAACGTACCTATGATGGGACTCTGGCGCAGTAGAAAAATTAAGTGCTTTTTTCACTCCGAAAAACATTAAATCTGTCATCACAATGTAATTGGGAAAACAATTTAGTTAAATATAAATGTAATTGATGCCTATGAAACAACAAGCGCAACAATTAAATGGAATTCGGCCATTTGAACCACTACTTAGACATCCAGCAGACACAGAACAACATGAACATCCCATCTGAGTCTTGTTTTTGCGAGAAGGTGTTGGACCTTCTTAACCAACTGGGTTTCTTTTACTCTCTTTGGAGATTTTATGCTGGGAAGCATGCACTCACACTTTCTGACAGCAGTAAAACCACAAGTTAATGACGCTAAAAGATGCTAAAATATTCAGTGGGTTGCCGAGTTGTTGTTGTTTCTGATATGTGGGGAGAGGAAATGAAAAGAAGTATGTTACTGCTCAGTGCACTAACATTATGTCTCCATGTCCCATTTATTGTTTTCTGATTAAACCAGCTCAGTTAGGATGGTTGGTTAAATTTGTGGCAGTAGTGTTTCTTTTCTCTGCGGGCTGCTGTTTCTCTCAGTCATGCCACAGTTTTCTTAGCTTAGCGTCCTTGGCTAGTCGCCCAACATTACTTTATGCATATGAGGCTGAACAAAGCTAAGTTATGGACATGTGGTGCAGAGACAAGGATGCTTTTAAACCTGGCACAGGGATGTGTGTCGGTGGTAACGGGAGATAGTTTCCTCTGCAGGGTGAGACAGTTGGAGATTCAGGTCAGAGCAACGGTGGGCAAAGTGGCAGCTACAGTGGTGAGCTAATACGCAACTGCTGCCTTAAGACAACACTGAGGGGACACGCTGCCTCAAATTCATAAACAACAATGTCGTCATCCATCACAATGTTTCAATGTTGACATCGTCATATGCCAATTTATTGCCCAACCCTAATATGACCCAACATCTGTTGAACTTTGAACAAACTGTGAACATTGAACAGCTTCAGTATCTGAACAAAGTTTTGTTACTACAAAATACGTCTGATTCGTTTTGTTGTTCAGAAATTGATTTTGGTGGAAAGTTTAAAACAAATTTGTTTTCAAAACATGTTTTCCTGTTTGGCATTCATCACAAACAAATACCTGCTGAGCCTGGACAGAGAACAGGGACTGATTTGAAAAATATAACCTGTCAGTTTCAGGCTACCATTTTCAAAGAGACAAAAGAGCACCACCTGCTGAAACTCACTTCGTTAACTCTCACACTTCATCTCATGTGTTACTCATCCAGGCCCTCTTTCAAGAATGATTCAGACTCACTGGGACATCTTCTGAAGTTTGAAATGTTTGCATTTTGTGGTCTCACGGGAGGCGTTTTGCCAACATTTTAAAGTTGTGTGTGTATGTGTGTGTATGTGTGTGTGTGCGTGTGTGTGTGTGTGTGTGTGTGTGTGTGTGTGTGTGTGTGTGTGTGTGTGTGTGTGTGTGTGTGTGTGTGTCAGCTGGGAGGACACTTCCTGCTAACAGGCTGGAGCAGGCTCCGAGAGCTGAGAGGGGGGAGAGGGAGGAGGGAGGATGGCAGTGAGGCATGGAGGTGCAGCTCCCTCACAGTCACACAGGACCACACAACAAGACAACAAGCCCTCTCTCTTTCTCTCTCTCTCTTTCTCCTTTTCTTTCCTTCTGTCTTGGTGTCTCTCTACCTTTCCCTCTCAGCTGCTGAAAGTTGAAACAGGAACTTAAAAGCAGCATCAAGTTTTCATATTCTGAGTGCATTGCCGCTAATGGTACTTGATACCCGAAGCATTTACTTGGCTTAACTGTCTAAAAGCGTCACTTTAAGTGTGTGAGCGTGTGTGTGTGTGTTCTGGGTGGGACTGTTTAGCTGTCACCTACACATAACCCATGATGCAGGGCCTTAGCGGTAGCTTCTCATGGCTGAATGCACAGAACACACACACACACATACACACAGCTACACACACCGGGCCTCGCAGCGCTGACAGGTGGAAGTAAACGGAGCAGAACTCTGCTAATCCACCTCTGCCAGGAAGAGAGGGAGAGCAAGAGGTGAAGTAAGAACAGAGTGATGGGAGGTGTAGTGGTGCTTTCTTAAACACTGAAATGGCACTAAACGACACATCAGTACTGATGTATTTGGTGCCGTTGAGCTTCGTTTGCACCTGAAGAAATTTAGTGTGAGATACAAAAAATATCAGGCTTGATTTTGAGGAAATGTGTTGTGTGTATTAAAAGATGCACCTACATATTCAGGTATATGGGATCACTATATACATGCTTCTTGGAAAAGATATTTATCGGGTATGGAAGAGGAAATGCTTCAGATGGATTGAAAGCATTTTAGCCAGTTGTTAAAAAGGTGTGAATGCGTGTGGTCTGTGAAAACAGCCAGCAGTTTAAGTTTTTTTTTTCCGTTTTCAATCATCTTGTCTCATTAAACACACAGTATGTGATTTCTGTCGCTAAGGGTCTCTCAGTCAAATCACAAACAAAAGACAGAGTTGAATATCATTAGGGTTAGTGTTGGGAGTTGTTGTTGTCATAGTTCAACGACCATTGCTGATAAAAATCTATGACGAGAGTCAGGCAGAAATCATGTTCATGGATGAGGTAATGTGTGTAACGCACGTAACGTTCCCTAACAAAATATTAACTTGCTAACTTCTCATCTCACTGTCTGATGTATCATCTGGTGTTTTCTGTGTTTCCCCAGAAGTTAAAACAATCGGAGGTGGGGTAAATGGATGATGACGCCATTGGCAGGCGACCAAATGAAACACATTAGCTACACGTTAGCTTGAATAAAATTGCAGAATTGTTTGGCTTTGAACAGTGTTTGAAACATTTGGGATAAAGTTCACACAACAAAATATAAACAGTAACAAAGGTGTAGTTGTTTTTAGACATCTAAATGTGGAAATGTTAGGAGGAAAGTAGAAGCAGCACCAGCAATTCCAAAACATAGAAAGTCAATGGTCGACATAAAAAGCGAAGTTGTTGGAGCATGTTATGTGATCCCTAATCAGGGCTGACACTGAAAGATCTCTGTGGGTAGGATACAATCAAGATGCACATATGTGGCCCCCATTGACCACCTACGAAGATGGTTTGGGCATTCTGACTTCAATCCATATGAATTTCTCCTTGGATGCATTTACATTTATCTTTTATGAGATCTGATGGCTCTGATCTACCACATGAAGTGACAACATATAAATAAGATCTGAGTGTAAATGAAGTGCCCACAAGTCATACTCTAGTAAAAGTAAAGATAATGTATGATAATTACTTTGGTAAAAGTATGAATGGTACTTGAGTAACAGTCTTGGAGTATTTGATATTAACTGGACTGACTTACTTGTACTTACGTATCAAAAGGAATTTTCTGGCGATAAATGTCTTTGTAGTTACAAAAGTAAAAGTAAATTACACATATTTGCAGGTTTGTAAACACTGCACAGTAGGGGTCTACCTGCAATCTGCAAAGTAACTAGTAACTCAAGTTATCAATTAAATGTAGAGGAGTAAAAGTACTTTTTTTGCCCACAAAGTGCAGTGGAGTGGAAGTTTGAAGTAGCAGAAAATGGAAATACTAAAATAAGGTACGAGTAATTCAAAATTGCACTTAAGTACAGTACTTGAGTAAATGTACTCAGTTACATCCCATCACTGATTGCATTTGGATATTATCTGTATGATATACTGTCTGTATGGCCCATATAAACATCACATCCTGGTGTCAGTATTCAGTAAACTTCATCAGTTTATTTGGGTTTCCTCTCAATACATGTGCACAGTTGTGTCCTCAACTCAGCTAAACAAAAAGAAAATATGATGGTGAAAGACACAATTATGATCTACATACCGATATTGAAGTGTAAAATGCAGGTAATGCAGAAGAAAAACACACCAGCAGCATCCAGGAGGCCAGAAACCAAACCGGATTTAAACTCAACTTCTCAGGCAGCTCGTTCGGAGTGTGGATCAAAGATGTGCCACATGTAAACTCCAAAGTGTTGAAACAAGCGGATACAGAATAAACTGTAGATAAAGTACATACAAGCGTGAAGTTCTTTCTCTCTACTTTAGAATTACCTTAAGATGAAATGTAAGAAAAATATCTGGGTTTCAAAGGTCGTTCATAGTGCAGGATATGACAAAAACACATAATTCCGAGTGTCAGACTTCTGAACGCACAAACACACACACACACACACACACACACACACACACACACACACACACACACACACACACACACACACACCCCTACACACACATGCAGCTGGAAGGGCAGTCGGGGTAGATGTTATCGTGCCAGCCTTGTGTTGTTTCTTCAGGTGCTTTTACAGCAAGTTAGACCATGCAGCCTGCCTGCCCTGTCTGCCCCCTCCACACACACACACACACACACACACACACACACACACACACACACACACACACACACACACACACACACACTCTCTCTCTCTCTCTCTCTCTCTCTTTGTGTCTGTCTTTGATGTTTGTACATTTCGCTTCGGTATCTTGAGGGCGTCTGATAAATTCTTCAACGTCTTTCTCCATCACTACTTTTCCATCTTTGCTCCCTCTATCTCTTCCATATTTTGTTTTTCTTCTCCTCCTGTCTTCAACCATTCCTTTGCACCCCTCATCTCCCCCCTTGCTCCTTCCCGTCCTCCCTCCTTTCTTCCTTCAATCATGACTCCCTCCCAGCTCTCCTCTCGTTGTTTTAAGTGAGTGTCATCAAGCTCACAGATGTTTAGCACCACATTACCACTAAACCCTGTTCCTTACATGCTTCTCTCTCCTTGTCTCTTTCACACACACTCATGCACAAACACAGACACGGACACACACAAAGAAAGGGGGCTGCTGGAGTAATCATGTCATGTAAATTACCCAGCATACCAAGAGGCCTCTTCACCTGCAATCAGCCTCACAGTGCTTCAGTCCAACCTGCTTTCAACAAGAAACTTCTCTCTGCGACATGGAGGAGGGGAACATTTTCTGCACACCCAGGAATGTAGTTTCAGACAAGATGCTTTACTATCTGTATATTTTTCCTTTATGTACGATAGATTCATGTATTGTCGTGTATTTTTTGAGCATCACATCCTCTCAAAAGGAACGATCGTATAGGTCGCCTGTGCAAGCAGCTCGTTATGACTCGTCTTTACCTCTGCTGTTACGCAGCAACCTCTGATGTCCGTGGTAATTATTAGTGCAATAAAGGAGGAAGTCAGGTGAAATAGTATAAAGTGGGACAAAGTCCTTTTAGCAAGGATGACACCTGGATGAATGGGTCAAACACAGGACTGTCTCTTTCAGCAGAGTGCTTTTTGTGTCCCATATGTGTCCCGTATCCCAATTTACAAACACAACTTAATTTAGGAAACTAACTAATGTTTTTTCTCTAAACCTGACCAAGTAGTTTTGGTGCCTGACCAAACCAAAATTGACAATGTTAATCACATTACGATGGAGATCTGGTACGCCTGTCGCTGGAGCTCTCCAATAGTCATATTTTATGTTTTGGGAGTTGTTGTAACCTATTCTGATGTTAACATATGAGGATGTGTTGGTATCTTTACAAAAAGAAATGCAGTGTTTGGACATCAGGCCGTGGATTAACTTACCTGTTAAAAGTAAGCAGACATCTAAATCATCCATGTTTCCTGGGAAGATGCTCGATGTTAAGACTGATCAAGGATCATTTTACTTTATTACAACATGCATCGTGTTTATATAGGTTTGTCCATAGTTATGGTTCGTTATATCAACAATTTACTCGCCAAAGGACTTAATGAAATCTGATTTAAAGTCAAACAGAGCAAAAAACACAAAAAGTGTGATTATAGCTGCTGTAATAATAACCAAAACTACAGAGGTAAGTATAAGGCAACAACAGCTGCGAGGCTACATGGTAATTAATGGAGGAATGAATGAAAGAGTTTATTTACAGAAACAGATGAACAGACTTTTTAAAATGATGAAAAAAAACAAAACACAAAAAACTAAAAAACAAACCAAAAAACTGTGATTTAAGAAACCAAATAAAAAACAGAGATATTGGTATTGATGTTGGTATTACTACCAACAGATTTATATTTTCACCCCCTGCAGTTACCAGATATGTGCATCACATCACCTATGTGCTCACGGTGTACCTGTGTGTCCTGTCAAAAGATACAACTAACACAGCCTCCGTCTAAAACAAGATCATGGCCCTCTGAGACACAGAATGACAAGTCTATGTATCAAAAAGGACATGAGTATTGATTTTGAGGTATCCTCTTCCACCTCTACAGCGACTTTTATAATGGAAAAGGTGATGTTTTTGCACTATTTGCACTCAGAGTGAGGAGTAGAAAACTGAAAACTACAAGGTACAAGGCACAAGGTAAATGTATTGTCATGTTTTAAACAAGGGTTTAAGAAATGAAACAGTTTAGAGTTTATATGTTTTAAAGGCTGTTCTCTTTGCCTTGCTATCACACATGTACTAACACTTATTATTCTGAATCACCTCACCTATGATCTCTTTAAATCTCTATTAATAAGACTGGTGTTTAACATCAAATTTCCCTTCATGCCGCAGTTTGTTTCAACATGACCTGACTTGATCTTTCAGCATTTGCACAACAACAGATTATCACATCAGCAGCGGTATCATTGCTGATATAAACAACGGCCTCAATATAATTAATAACTTTCTCCAACTGTGTAATGTGTTGCTCTGTCAAGCCAACTATTGTTTTGCAGGGAAGGTGCCAGCTTTCAAACATCGGATATCTTTCATTTTGGGAGGAAACTCTTCACCGTCTGTGTCTCAGGCTGCTGCCAAATCCAGTCAGGCTTACTGTACTTTACCTGCCACTGGCCATAATGCAACTGCAGCTTAATATGTGACAGGCTTGGCAAGGCATAAATAAGGATTAGCTGTTTGTCATATGTGGTATATAGAATAGTTGCAGCATGTCTCTGTTGAATATAAAATGCAATTCAGCTCTTAATGTCAGCTGGAACATGGATTAAATTTTTGTTGAAAATCTTCAAAGTTACACTTTCTAGTGTCTGTGGAATATTATTTTTTTTGGAGTTGGGTGCTGAGGCGCCAGTTAACCACATGACATATTGTAATTAGAAATGTATTTTTTAGGGTATGCATGTCAGACATACAGAACATATAGGTTTCACAGTTCACAGTGTAGCGAGACTGTAGGCAGCAGGGGTCTTGACTGCTGACTGACTTCAAACTGCTCAGTTTTCAACATTCTCCTCCTCTAATCCAGTCTATCACTCTTCATTTTGTTTAGTTCGATGCACTACATTATTTCACATAAGATGCTTAGAATAAATGGCCATTTTGGTACTCGCTGTGACCAACCGACCACCGTTCACAACAAGACAAACGAATGCTTCCCATCTCTTCCGATCAAGAAGTAACTCAGGCTGAAAGTGAGAGCTCACATTCCTGCATTCCCAAGATGAAGCTCATGTTTGCCTCGAGTTAAACTGCAAAGACCAATGAACTGAATAACTTCTCAAGAAGTTGGATAAAGATACCTCTAAGGAATTGTTGTACAGTTTGCCCTTGCTCCTATATCCAGGAGTGCTACCTGGTGCTTGGACTTTCACTGACAATTTGCTAAGGACACTGGATCCACCTGAAACCTCAGTATTATTGTTAAGGTTCAGTCACATCAGAGAAATTAATCTGCACATCTTGGTGAAATATTTGATCCTGGAACCTTGGTGACATATGAAAACTGGCTTGGGTAGTTGGTGAACTGCTGTAGCTAGTCCACTGAACGCTAACGCGCAAGCAATTATACCGCTGACTTCTGTCTCATACATGTCTGCAGACCATTTCTCTTTTGTGGAGCACTTGAGACAACAACAGAGGAGCTTAAAAGAAACTGAATGGTGCGACACAATTGATGAGCTACAATAGCTTCCTCCAGTTTGGATTTTGGCACTCCGCTTCTCAGAGGTCAGCTTGAAAAGATTTGCTTAGATTTACTTTGGCCCCACGAGTGAATCCACTTACTGCAACATTGGATTCCATCGGGTTTGTCTTACTCTGTCTTTTAATTAATTAAACTTACCCTTCTTTCTATTTGCTTGTATTTGTGTCTGTATGTTCCCATGTAACACACATCCGTATCTCAGAGTCATCTAAGTCACATGACCTGAGACGTCCACCAGCTGTGTGTCTCTCAAACATGCACGCACACACACTTCATCTTAAGTTCAGCCTCATTCACCTGGGTGGGCCTGTCTGTCTGGCAGCAGTGTGAGGATTAGACCAGAGATTAGACTGACAAAACACACACAACGGGAGGAAGTCAGGGTTGTGTGTCTGTGTGTGTGTGTGTGTGTGTGTGTGTGTGTGTGTGTGTGTGTGTGTGTGTGTGTGTGTGTGAGAAAGAGAGGGAGCGATGGGGAACTTGGGTGGATGGATGTGCGTGTTCATTTCGTGTGTGAGCACTGCTTAGCCTCGGAGGAATCTCCCAAACGAGTCACCCTCTTCCTCTCTTCTAAGTCGTCCGACCATTCAAGTCAAATCTTTTATTAATCCGTTCAGTTAACAGTGCATTCCTCTCAAATCTGCCTTTAAAACTTTATGCTAACTGTGCATTCCATTCAAGTCAACTCATCCAAAATTATATTACGCCGAACCCAGACAGGAAATGCTAATTGTTTTGCAGAAGGTTCAGACTTACCTGATACTTTCCCCTGCCCTCAGCCTAATTTTAGACTTTAATCCTGTGTCAGTACGCCCAATCCTGACCCACCCTGAGTCTGACAGTTCCCTCGGGTTCAACAATGACACCAAAATATGAAGTGGGTTCCACGTAGTTGATAAACCGCTTCAGGTAATCGCTTTCTGAGGCAAAACAGGAAGAGACATTTGGCACCCAGACAACCACTTTGGAGAGCCGAAGCTGGAACCGTGTGAAGTTTAAATTAACAGATAACATGTTAAAATGTAAAGGACTGAGCTGTAATCAGATAAAGCAGCTGTTTTGTTTTGTTGTTTTTTTTTTTACAATTTGTGGGAAACGGAAATAAAATGTTGGATTTTTTGGGTATGACAGAAACTTGATGTGAGAAAGCGTGAGAAATATTGTCACTCATCAGGTTTGCGGTTTGCGTGATGAAAGTGTGACACAAACAAATAACAATGATACACTTCAGGAAATGCTGTGAACGAAGCAACCTGTCCGTCATAGATTCTTAGACCTGAAATGCTGGTTCAATGAAGACACAAACAAAAATAGCCTCTGGCAGATTGTGTAATATTACCGTGGCAATACACTTACATCGCACATCCCCATACCACATAGTGCTGTAGTTATGGTGATACCCTAATCATTTCATTTAAATTACCCAGAATGCCCTGTTCACCTGTAATCATTTCCATTGTGCTTCAGTTCACCTGCTTTTATCTGCAAACTTGAATATGGGGTGACATTTTAGCGCTGTGGGGAATGTTACTTGTCAGTATGTGATAGCAGCAGACCTGTATTTTTTGTTACTCAATCATAGAAACACCAACATATAAGGTCAACAAGTGATTATCATCTAAATTACTATCTTCATTGTATCCCAGCTGCTGGGAGATCACAAGCCATGAATTGTTCTTGACTTGGTTGTTGAGGTGCTGTGAGACAAAATTGACAAGGTTTTCTTCCATTTTGACCTGGAATAAAGGATTTCAATTAATTAATCCGCTGACGAAATGGAGGTCCCTCTAAATATATTTTCCCCAGCATGGATGTTCTGCATAAGTACATACATGAATAAGAACCCATATCAGATTTCATACATTTACGCACACATTTTTCAGACCAAAATCCATGGTGTTAAAAGGCTTTAAGTCGTCATAGAAATGTAAAGGATGACAAACAGTGTTGTAGTGTCCTCACATTATAAGCTGTACATTAAATAGTCTTTTTGTGTTTCGTAACAATTGTGTTGTCTTTGTTGACTGGGAGAACAGTATAGATGATACTCTCACTAATAATTTGGGACTTTTTTACTTCCTAGCTAAGTAAATGTGATAACTGAAGCTTTTTATGACATTGTATACACTGATGTATATCCTGAAACAATCCCTATAAACACATATCTGCATATGAATGCAGAATCTGTAGGCAAGGGACAAGATTTTGGTATTGGAAGAGTTTTGGTTTCCATTTGTAGTCCAATTTCATTGATCAAACATTTTTGAGCAGGCTTTGGTTCCACACAATTAACAGTGTGAAACAGTTTAAAACATGCAAAAGAGAGGAAACAAATTAGCTTTTTTATTTCCTTTTTTTCATTATCTGCACTGATATGCAGATAAGTTGAGCCTAAGGTCTCTCAACCTCAACTGTCTCAAGTTGCCATCGGTGTGTGAACAATGACCAGTGCACAGAGGAGAGAGTCTTGGGTAAGATATCCAGACTACCAATGAAGAACTGGACAGCCATACCTAATTAGAATAGTCTTAGTGTAAAGGTGTGTTCACACCGGACTTTTTATTTTTGTCGCTGTCGCTCGTGTTGCTCCAAAAAAATCGCTCTGTCGCTCAGCTGCAGTCGCTCAGCTGCAGTCGCTCTTCAGTTTGGCACAATTCAACAGATCGCTCTGATGACATCATTCAAGCGATTCCAGTGAATTTCACGTCGCTCGGAGGCGCTCATTTCTTCCCGTTTGTATTGGTCCAGCATGGCTGACATTGTACCTGTTGCCGCCGTTTACCTGTTGTGGAAGTCCCACAAGCGCCGTACAACCAAGCCTCATCGATTTTGGGTCCACAACATACTCAAGATGCGCACTGATCTCGGTGAATACCACCAGCTATTCCAGGAGCTGCGTCTGGACGCCAACCGTTTTCAACGGTATACGCGGCTGACAACGGCCCAGTTTAACAAGCTGTTGGCGAGAATCGGAGGCAGGATTGCCCGGTTGACACCAACTACAGGCGCTCCATCCCAGCTGAGGAGCGCCTGGCCATTTGTCTCCGGTGAGTGGCTGTGTGTGTGTGTGTGTGTGTGTGTGTGTGTGTGTGTGTGTGTTATGGCAATGCAACTGTATCCAGAAAATAGTCTTTATCCAGAAGTCAACGTAAAGCCGGCTTTGCTCTCCCGGACCGGTGGAGTTGTATTAGTTTCCATGGTTTCAGTAGTTGTCATAGTTACACATAGATTACGGCAGCCAATCAGCGCTGAGCGACAAGCGACTGACGGCCAGAGACTTGGGATTTCTCATCTGGAGCTACAGAGCTGTCGCTCGGAGCCCCAGCGATTTTTCGCCTGAGCGATTAATCGCTCAGTCGCTCGCTTGCATTGACTTAATATGTAAACTTGTCGCCAGCGACAAAAATAAAAGGTCTGGTGTGAACGCACCTTAAATGGTTATTGTTGATCATTCACAGCACTGGTTGGCATGGCAGACAGGGTATTGACTAAGCCTTACTTGCAAGATTTCACTTTTAAAATCTTAACCTCTCCAGGGACTCTTTTCTGATCCTCTGTAATTCATATGTGGTTTGCTTCCACACAGTGTTTTGCAATGTCTGTACTGATATCCTTTGTTCTTACACAACTTGGTCAACTGAAGTGAGATTGATTTTGATCAACTGGTATAACCTCAAGCAGCACAGTGAAACAGGTAAAGCAGCCAGGTTGATCAAGTCGAAGTTTAACTGACCGGAGAATATCTTGGGCTGATAAACATAAAGTGAGCGACAGATTTGATACATCATGTCAGAGATCAGGTTGAAGCTGTCAGTCGAGATCAATGTCAGCGTAAAGCCTCGTCTGTCACTGGACTCATTGTCAACACACTGCAGTGGACCAGGCTCATTCCAAACTGTCTGTGTGTGTGTGCGTGTGTGTGTGTGTGTGTGTGTGTGTGTGTGTGTGTGTGTGTGTCAACGAGGAGTGTGGGAGGGGTCCGTCACATTTACCTTGGACATTAAGTTGAGTTGTTAAGGCAGGTAAACACATTCCAGGCTTTGTCTTTGTCCTCTGTGTGTGTGTGTGTGTGTGTGTGTGTGTGTGTGTGTGTGTGTGTGTGTGTGTGCATGCGTGTCTGTGTGTGCGCATGTGTGTGTGTGTTTTAGAGAGCGAAAGTAAACAAACAACTTTACCCAAGTACAATTTTAAGGTGCCCATACTTGACTTGACTTTTTCCATTTTGGGAGATTTTCTCCACGCACGGTGGAATATTTTTACTTTTATTGTTTTGTATTTATCTGACAGCTGTAGTTACTTGGATACAAAACATAATATTTCTTTCTTAAAATGTCTAAGAACGACTACACCCTTGTGATATATGTTGTTGAGTTGTGTACTTACATTATCACAAATGTTTCCAACATTGTTCAAACCCTGAGAAATTTAAGGGGTTATGGTGCATTTCATTTGTTGACCTGTCACTATAACTTTCAGGAAAACATCAGATGATACGTCAGAGAGTGAGAAAGGAAGTCGGCTAATGTGACTGAACATAACATGAATCAAATTTTAAACGTTACCTCCTCCTGGAACATTGCTGCCTGGGTAACTTCAGATACATTTTCACTGGCAAGGGTGGTTAATAATAAAAGCAGCAACTCCCATGATCCCACGCTTCCTCCCACGTCATCAAACTACGTCTTTTCTTTTCATTGTTTTGATTACTGTGCGTTTAAAAGAATATAAATCCTTCCGCTGTCCTTTGTTCCTCTGATAATCTGTTCCGTAGTGTTTTAGCACCATCACCCTTCAGCTTCAGTCGCAAGTCTTGACCGAGGAGCAGCCAACAGTCACATCTGAAGATCTGAGCATGAGGAGGTGAAACAAACAGTCCTGTCAGATAATCAGGTGTGATGTTGTGGGGGGCCTTACATCTGATTCTTATTCTGAACATTGCACATTTTACCTGTGCACATTCACAGCAGTCTATAGACACATGCACTCCTGTGTCCTGTGCTTGCGTGTGGCCTCGGCCTTTTCAAGCCCTTTGTGAGCATGTATTGTCTGGGCCAGTGATAGAAGTGGTTTTGGGGAGGGGCGGAAGTTTTCCGGAAGGTATTTGTCCAGAGTGAGGGCGTCTCTGCCCTGAGACTAAACAGGAGGGATCACAGGTAGGCAGAGAGAGGCTTAGCACAGCTCCAGGAAACACGACGCAAACCCGACTGACCAGACTCAGTCAACAATGAACTATTACATCACTTCTGTTTACCAATCAAGTTCATGAATGTAAATTTCCACAACTTCTCTGAAAATGCTTCTGTTTCAAAAGCTTTATTTTATTTATTTTCCTATTGTTTTGTATCTGTATTTTAATCAGTTTTACAAAGCCTCATTTCTTATTTTCTACTGTATTTTTTCTTTCAAGTCTGGATCACAGATTAAGCTTTAATGTAGCGGGTGCTGTTCACAGCTGAAGTTAAAGCTTGGGAACAATGCTTGAAAAGTTCAGAACTGTTTGATTCATCTTTCTGCTGCAGGGTAAAAAAGGTCAAGGAACATTCTTTCTTTCATTGCTGCTTTTTTGTACTTCTCTACACCCCTTTCGAGCTGCTAATACCTAACATTTTAATAACACAGGTGCATTTATTACTGAGTGGTGCATCAAAAAGGAAATGCTTTCGTCAGGAGGACCTTGGCTTTCTTGACATTTTCCGGCGGTAACTTTTTTTGCATTGTCTCTTAAGAGTTTTGTCCCTCAACAACTATTTAGCAAAATGTAGAGAAAACTTCCCATCATCCCATACTTTTTAAGAAGTTTTGCATTAAACTGTAACAATAAAATTCACTCTTTAACCTACAAATTTTGAATCCTTTTCCTTGCCTTTCCTTTCTTCTGGGGTGGTCTGCACTGATCTCTTAACTCTGACATACCAGTCAAAACACCACAGTGTGTTTGTGCATGCATGTGTGTAGAAGTGAGGGTATGATTCAGAACTCATAACAGTTAAACAAGGTTTTAACATACCACTATTTAGGGTTTCAACCAGCATTAAGTGTGGGAGGGTGTTATGGGGATAGAGCCGCCTTTGTGGGAAAAAAAAAGATTTCTACATTTCGATTTCAGGCTAAAAAAAACACACACTTGAGTTTTAACCTTTACATAATACAACAGTCAGATTTTAAAAAGCTGTCTCCAAAGCTTAATATTTAGTGAAGCACATCAACCAAATCCTTATGATATCAACATATCTACTGTATATGTTTGAAATGATAATAGAGTTGAAGCTAAAACATCCAGATATGACAGTGTTATATATTGTTACCAATATTTTATATACTTCTTAGTGACAGGCATCTCTACTGTTTAGTCTTGTGTTTTAAGTGTTGAAAAGTAATGTAGGATATTGTTTTAATAAAACAAATTCTAACATAAAACAATATATACAACGATAGAGAGGATTAATCATTTTTCTGATTTGTCTGATGATCTATACTCCAGCAAAAGTACAATTACTCCCATAAAAAGGACCCAAATAAAGGTAAAGTACAACACACTTTCCACTATTTTTTTCTTTTTTTAATAAATTGCAGTCATGAAAGTAACGTTAGGTTAACTGCTTGGATATCCACTGCTATACAGAGGTTACCAGACTCTTATTCAAGAGGCTTCTTCGGTTCTTCTAACATAAAGCTTAAGCATTCAATGGCTGATGGGAGTGCTGCTCCTCACACACACACCCATCAGCGGTGTGTCAGCGTTGTCCAACAGTTGTATGTGAGTGGAAACATGTTGAACATGCTAATGCATATTAGACGGCCGACAGGTTGTAACTATCTCAGGTGAAACAAACTGTAACTTAAACTGAAAAGTTGTACTGAGGGACATACTGAACTTACCGCTGTCGACTGTTACACCCTGAACACCAAGTTACTACCCACCCCTGTTTCAGATGAATGTAAATTCATCATCTTCAGGTTTTGGACTGTTGATCAAACAATACAGGATGTATTAATACATCAGCTTTTAATGGAGTTTATGAAGCAAACAAATCACTATCCAGTAAAAACAATAATCATTACATTAATTGAAAATGAAAACAATCATTGAAGCACTTTATGCCATTTCTGCTGCCAGGAGTCTTTCAATCAAAACCATGAAAACAAAAGAAATGTGTTTGATGACGTCGGGAAGTAGCATGGCATCATGGGAGTTGTTGTCTTCATTGTTAAACAAACATCATTGCCTTTGGAAATTAATCTGACGTGACTCAGACAGAAATGTTCATGAACAACGTAATGTATTAAAGTTTTATGTTACATTTACTCAGCCGTGTCCTTCTTCACTCTCTGACATATCATCTGATGTTAC
This sequence comes from Pagrus major, assembly GCF_040436345.1. NCBI lineage: Eukaryota > Metazoa > Chordata > Actinopteri > Spariformes > Sparidae > Pagrus > Pagrus major. The sequence goes on along the minus strand of NC_133225.1, from coordinate 28,323,196 downwards.
CAAATGAAACTCACCGCTACCTTGAATTACGGATTGCTCTTCAATAAAGTTATGGATTGCTCTGGGTTTGAACATTTATGGAAACATTCAATAAATCATTTCATTTTAATGCAAAAATGTAACATTTGTTGTGATATCATAACACATTGCTGTGGTGGTCACAGCAGCTTTTTGAGATCACTGAATGTAACATTTTTGTTTTGGAAGGTTTTCATGAACCCTAGGGCCACGAAACTTAGTCAGCACCCTGATGCTTATGCAAACTAAACTTTGAATTCAAGTGGAAAATATACTTCAAAGCAAACCATTATAACAGCAATATGTATAATAGGAAATGGGATTTGAGGTTTTAATCTTTGCCTTGGCTCGCATCCAGCACACCTGGCCGGGCTCAAACAAACACACAAACAGGATCCTCAAAGACTTACAGATACAAATTGGCAACAGAGATCACCAAACAGTTGTGTAAAGCTGGGCTCAGTCACTTCCTTTACATGCAACCTCTCTGTGGTTACAGCTTTCTCTGTCTCCTCAAAGGAAGAAAGAGAAGGGAGGATCGCAGTCGGCATTACAGACAGAAAGAGAGAGTTGAGGGAGGAACTGGAAGAATTGAATGAAGACAAAAGAATGTTGAAAATGAAAGATCTTAATGACAGAAGAAAAGACAGTGAGGGTGAGAGAGTACAGGGATGGAGAAGAAAGAAGGACGGAGAGGAAGAAATATTTCTCTCGCTGTTGTTGACATGGTGTCAGCCACGGCCATCAGGGTTAGAAAAACACATCAGAGATTTGTTTGCTCTGTGAGAGTAAACTAGCCAGAGCTACGCCCTAACCCTGCATCGCTTTCTCACACACACACACACATTCACACACACACTGAGAAAAACAAAGTGTGAGGGGCAGGTTGGCTCTTGCAGCAGGGAAACATTTTGCAGAGCAGACAGAGAGAGTGAGAGGCATTAAGAGGTTGATCTAAGGCGTGGCTCACATTAACTTACCTGGTCAGGTGGGAAGGCAGAGAGACGGTTTCAGGTAATATTACCAAAACAGTGACTGTACTTTACTTAGATATTTGTTCTAAATACTCAGCAGGTGTTCCTCTTGAGAACAATCCATCCAGTCATTAGAATAAATATTGGCATTGTACTTGTGCATGGTGAATCTCTATATTTTCATTGTATGTTGTGACAATGCTATAGTTAAAGTCTGGTTAGGTTTATGCATAAAAACCACTTAGAGTTGGGAAAAATCATGGATTGGGTAACAGTACCCTTTTTGTCGCTTTGATAGACAACTCTAAAATGTCCCCACGTCTCACTAAAAATGCATACAACAGGAAATTAGATCTAAGGTTATGAACCCAGGTAGCACACACATGAGTGTTTGCTAAATGGAATGCCAAAATCTCGCCAACATGTTTGGGAAGATGTTGGCAAGCTGTTGGCGAGATGTCATCCAAATGCTGACATCTCAAGAAGGTTTTCCCGAAACACATTGACAAGGTGTAGGCGAAATGTCAGCAACTGCTCAACGTCTTTCCAACTAGCAAAATCTCCTCATACTAGGTCTTTCATACATAACTCACGCAGATGTCCGCAGGACGTATGTCTGCTATTGGAGTATTTGAGGCAGCTGTGGCATGGAAAGAAGAGGTGGTCGTGCACTAATCAGAGGGTTCTTGTTTCGGCCCCCTGCTTTGGCTGCATGTCAGTGTGTTCAAGATGCTGAATCCAAAATTGCTCCTGATGGCTTTTCCATTGGTGTATGGGTGGACGCATGAATGGCTGTGCATGGAAGTGCAGTATCACTCCAGATGAGCAGGTCGGAACCTTGCATTGCAGCCTCTCTATCAATGGGTGAATGTGGCATGTGTTGTAAAGTGCTTTGTTTTGTAGATCAAGTCCATCTACCATTTATGTAGGTATTGTATCATTCATCGCAGCATTAGAAACGCTTTTGGTTATTTATCGATTCTGAGACACCCCTAAAACTTTGGAAGAGATCTGATTTTCCAATTATTCGAACACTGAATTATGTTTTATTGAGCACTAAGGTTGCATCAGAGTGTTAACATAAACAGTCACAGTCATAAATACCACATGTATACCACATATGATATTTAAAATACATGTGCGATGTGAATGCAGCGTTAGTACGAGCAGCGAAAAGACAAAGATAAGAGTGCCCCCTGCACAAAATCAAACATTAGCAGAATGTCCAATGAAAAATGTTAGATAGAAAAACAATAAAAAAAATACAAAAAAAATAAAAAAAATACAGCAAACAGCATAAATACAAAGATGATGCACCTCACAATACACTAAACATTTATAATAGGTAATAGTGTGCAATATAAAATTATAGAGATGTGTAAAAGAATAACATTTTGGGGGAAATATTTATGAGTGTCTTTCATGTGTTGAGTTGAAAAAGTGAAAAAAAAGAAAGAGTTCTGTTTCATTTCTGTAATTAGATTAGCTACATCAACACAAACACTTTCATACTGCATATTTCTGTGTTTGAGTGGCTGCTAACATCCTCTAACCCCCTAATAAGCTTTAGTCATGTTGTTAATACTGTTTGAGAGGCATTAAAACACTCTGATGTGTTTGTCTCTCAGTATGTCTGCCTGTGTATTAGGAACCCTGTCGTTGGTTGCGTATGGTATATGTCTGTCTGCCTGTGTCAACATCTGAACATTAAACCCTCATTAATATGCTCTTAATCCCTTCCCATGACATACAACCTGCTTTCAGACACAAATATGCAGACACACATACATCATCTGCTTGTTATGAGGGAGGTGAGTTGTCATTTAGGTGAGTTTGTCATTATCGGCTGTTTAGGCTGGACTGCAAAACATTAGGGCCTTTAGTTTGAAGGCAGCAGCCAATGGGGTGTGTTGTTAGTAACAACAATTTCTAAAATCTTCCTCTTACACAATTACAATCTCCAAAATTCTTAAACTAACAAGTTTAAGAACCCCTTAAAAACAATACATATTTTAATTTTCATTCATAAAATTTATATTTTTACATGGACAGATTATCCAAGTTGATGCAGTCATGAAATTCCTTAAAAAGTTATGAAATTAGAAAACTGTTTCATGCCTGGACATGGTGCGGAATCAAAAAATGTTTTTTTGCTATTATTTAAAATACGTTCATAATAATCCTAAAACATGGCAAGTTTTGCAAAAGATGTTCCTTGTATTTAGTTAGTGGTGGAAATGTTAGGTTATGGTCATGTTTCAGGGCCACATCATTTTAATCCTACCTAATATGTAAAAGGTTCCAACGTGATTGGTTCTACACACTTTAGATTTGTACTTCTGAAAAACCCTGGATCTTTAAGAATGGTTTGAAAAGAAAGAAATTGTAAGGTTTTGGTGAAAATTGGTTCCTGTGGTCTTCTGTTTGATGATGTTTCTTAGTTCAAATGCAGATAAAAGAAAATGTATGGAAGCAAATATAAGTACAGTGAAATATGGAAAATGAAAGCAACATGTAACAAATAATTCTGACAACTGCCTTTCTGCAGCAGAAAACCAAGAGAGTAACATTTTCTAGTGCAGAGGTAAGGGGGATTACATGACATGTACCCACTTGTATCATCATTCATTATCTTAGATTAGTAATACCATTTGTTGAGCTGGAATAGTTGCTTGTGGATCCAGCATCACCAAGTTTGTCAGGGTTCAGTCTAGAAATTCCATGAATAAAATGTCTTTTGAAAGACAGCTCTTGCCCTTGAACATAGGTTTTGGCTGAAAGTGGCGCTCTCCTTGTTTCACTTAACGCCTGAATTAAAGTTGAGGCATGTGTTCACGAAAACCACTCTTTTATCTGTGTTGGTTACAGCCTCGGAGAACAATAGATAGGCAGTAATACCATTTAACTAATCTTCATACAAATTTTGATATGTGATGTACACTGTGATTTATTCAACTCTTTGTAGCTTTATTATTCCTTTAATCTTATTTGTTGATCTTTATTGATGAGATTTTCTAATACTCCTTGCACTGCTTATTTTTGTGACTATACCACCTATATAGAAATATGTGCAAATCAAGAAAATCACAGAAAAATATCCTTTGGTTTCAACAGTGAGCACACCCAGCTACTTAATTTAAGACCACTTTGAACAATACTAATCAATAGACAAATTTAGAACTCTGCAGTATCAAAGTTTTTTTTCTTTCTGTTAATTATATTAATGACGTCCTCTCCTGTAACTGCAGATTATGTTCGTCTTTATGCAGATGACGCCATCTTATGCTATTAGACAACATTTTCAAGCTACTTTTTGAGAGCCTGCAACCGTCAATCAGTGGAGTGCCTAAACTTATATTAAAGGGACATTTCACCCGAAACCAATACATATTTTTTTCTCTAATTGGTCATGAAGAGGCTTGCGCTCAAGACGGCATGGGATGTTAACATTGATGGCATCCTCCGCTGCTGAGCTGTAATGTTACATAGCTTAATTAGCTAGCTTAGTGAGCTTGTTTCTGGTATAGTTCAGTTAAAACAAAATAGTTTTTTAATTATCTTGTGTAACCAGGTCATGATTTCTGGAGACGTTGTTGTTTTTTTAATTGAGTTTTTATGGTGCTTTGAGCTCCACAAGCCAAGTATTATCTAGGTCTTTTATGTTCAAGAGAAGGCAGACATCTCTGTGGCTGATATCTCCAAAACTCTGCAACTCACACCAAAACAATCTATATGGATAAATAGCATGACAGGTATGAGGAAACAATATGTATTTTTGATTTTAGGATTAACTAAAAAAACAAATACATAATGTTTGATTGTTGTTCAGCAGATTGTCCACTATTATTTCATCAGATTTTTGAAGTAAATGAAAATTTGGTTCCTCTTTCCAATCACCAAGGGTATATACCAGATGAGAACTTCTTCTCAGGGTCTTGATTTGTAAAGCTCACGATAATTGCACCAACAATTTAAATGTCTCAACTCTTTTAAACAGTTTATCTGTTTTATGTCCCCAGCCACAAATAATTAAAATGAACAATCAAGGCCCCATCAAAAATGCTGTTAATGTAATTAAGCAACATTTTAATCATGTTCAAGATACTTCAACGAAAAGAAGACATGCAGAAATGAATAGCAAACATTTTACCATGCATCAATTACAGTGAATGTCTGCAAAATGCCAAACCAAAAAAGAAAAGCAAATAATGGCAGAGAGGAGGAGAGAGTGAGAAAGAATGTGTGACTGTGAGAAGCACATTTTGACATCCACAGAGTGCCGTCTCTCTTTACCTTGGAAATAAACAGATGGAAAGTGAAAGAGAACAAATGAGAGGAGAGATGAGAGAGGGGGAGGGCCCAAACTGCTATCTGCCATGCAGAGAGGCATATTTACCAGTGGTGTTTTTCAAAAAGACATTTCTCTCTGGGAGCAGCTATTTGGCTCCCGCCAGGCAGTTGTGACAGGGAAATACATTAGGCCTGATTTGGTTTGTTTTGGTTGTTTTGGAGATGCTGCAATTATGAGAGACAGGGGGGCTGGTGATTGAGCGGGGTCAGTTTGATTCATTTTCCTTTTCAGCCAGCCATCCTGCGCTCGTTTTCTCCTGCTCTCATGCTCTTTTTCTACCTGTTTCTCTGTCTTTCCTCCTACTCTATCCTCTTTTTTCATGCCTCACACTCTTTTTTTTGCAGGACTCCAATTGTCAGATTTTTTTTTACATCTAAAACTTTTCCGAGATGTAAGCCAGTAACTATTGCAAAATGTTACACCAAAATGGAAAGTCTGCTACCTGAACTTCATCCGATAAGCTGCAATATTACCAAATACTAACCCACAACATGCTTAAGTTTCATTTTGAAGGAAACTGTTATTCTAGTTGTGTTTTATGTGATAATGGAGTGGACAGTTTAATTTCCACTACAGTAGATACTACTGAAAACTGATGTGTAAAACAAGTTATAAACATTGTTACAAGTGCCCCATCTGTTAAGTTCCCCAGCATTCCCTGACCTTCCCAGTTAAGAAAACAATCATCTTATTCCAAAAAAAAAAGAATTTCATAACCAGTAGGAAGCCAATTTCTGCCTTCAATTTCTGTTGTGTCAAGTCTTCACACTCTTATTTGGCAAAGGAAGGTGAGACATCTTACTGTCATGAATCTTTAAAAGACAAACAAACAAAACAAACCTCCACTGACAAGACTCATATTTCTTGATTGACACTGCTGACAGTCAGTATTTACAACCACAAATTTAAGTAAAACACCCTGAGGTAATTGCCCAGAGGACTAAAGAAAGACAGCTGAGACATTTCCATTTGTTCCCCTCCTCACTTTCTCCCTCTTCCTCTGTCATCTCCTTGTCTTGCTCTCTTTCTTTCATATTTATGTTTGTTGAGTTTCAATTTCCAACGTGTATCTAACAGTATATTTCCCCCTTTTCATGTCTGTCATATTATATTACTTTATGTTTCCTAGTTTCTTCTCTTCTCTCTTCTGCCTTCTCTAGGTACCTTTATGTACCTCTAATCCTTTTAATTCTTCATCCCGTTTTATCTCAGTTATCACACACATAAGTTTCTACTTGCAGTCTATATTTATCAGTTTAGAATACATTGCCAATGACTCCCAAAATGGCATATATGACTGTTGGACACCACCAGCGACAGGCTTTTACTAGACTTTTGTCGTCACATCAACGTTGTGAAATGGACGCAGTTTGATTAGGTTTAGCCTCCAACACTACTTGGTTAAGTTTAAGCAACAAAGCAAATTGGTTAGGTTAAGGAAAAGATACTTTTGGATTTGTTTGGATTAAAATACTGTATTTTTGTTGCGTTAAAGTTTGTTTGTTAGTTACCTGACTCCCTCCTTTGCTCCCTTCATTATTACAACAGCCACTAGAGGATGCCACCTGACCATTAACATAAATATGGGTTGTACTAAGTTGCTCAGACAACCTATATGGTCATTTTTTTAGTGAGGACTATCTGATATGTGCAAGATCTTGTTAGACACATGGTTTTAAATAATACTGTATACATACAATAACAGTGGACAGTAAAGAAAGAAGCAGTCAGTAGAGTACTAGACTCCTTTTTATAGTAATATATGAATTATTGTATTAAATGTTAACACATTAAACCTCAATTACCTGCCATTGGGTAAGTAAAAATTTACTCATGCTGAGATCAAAAGTCTGGTTTGGTTTAGGCTCAAAAACCACTTAGTTAGGTTTGGGAAAACATCATGTTTTGGCTTAAAATACTTCCTTTAGATGCCACAAATATGGGCGGAGATATCCAAAGTGCCATTGAAACTGCTTGGTTTTGTCATCACATATGGCTGAAAACTGTCCCGAGGTCTTCTTAAAAATATCCAGTCATTTCACACCTAAAAGTGTTGAAACGCATTCTCGAAGTGCGATCACTGGCTTGGCAGCCTTCTCGCCTGAAGCTCCACCTCCATACATGACAGTCAGGTCATAAACATGTAATGTGAATGTGATATCACACTTACAGTAGAAATGTCAATACCATATTGACACATGGCACATACAAATATGAATGTATGAGTGGTTTGCAGAAACGTTAAGTGCCAACATTTTATCCTGGTGGCTGGGCTGAGTTTAAACATTTCAACATAATTTAGCTTCAATGAAGGAGTCGAATAGGATGAAAGAACAGTTTATATATATGATACTATTACACTGTGTAATATGATGATTTTAACAAAATGTTTAAACAAAACTACTTATGGGTAAAAAAGGAAAACTGAAAAGAAAGAAAGAAGTAGCACAAAGCCAACTGTTCTCATTTTCTCTTCTCTCTCTCTCTCTTGCTCTCTCGCTCTCTCTCTGGATGGCAGCCAGATGGTTATGGTCAATAAAGGGTGCTACAGGAGTATCTAAGTGTGTGTATGTGTGTGACAGAGAGCAAGTTCATGTGTGTCCATTTCAAAGGCTCTTCTCAAACAGACCTCTCTTTTAATTCTACCACCCAGCAGGACACACTCTCCCTCCCTCTCTCTCTCTCTCTCTCTCTCTCTCTCTCTCTCTCTCTCTCTCTCTCTCTCTCTCCTTCACACACACACACACTCACACACACAAACATGCCTCTCTATCCTACAAGGGGGCTAATAGGGTGAAGTGAGTGTGTCTCCATCTGAACAGTGGGTTCTCTTCAGGGCGGGCTCAGCTCTGAGGGCCCGGGGTCCCGAAACTGGCATGTTGGGATTTGGCCTTTAATCAGTGACATCAGTGTGATTCATAATCTGGGTCAGGACCCTGATTTGGGTCACAAGTAGATTAAATGTGGTCTCAAAATTCTTCAGAAAAGGCGAACAGCTTCAGCTGCAGCTGAACAAGCGGTGGGTCACTGCATGAGTGTGATCCTGTTGAACACAAGGGTGTATAGATGCTGTATATCTTCAGGTTTCTACAGTGTTACCAAAAAAAAATAAACATCCTGTTAGCAACAAAAATGGAAATATTGAAAGGATTTAATTGTGAAACTTCCAGAAGATCCTATAATTATTCTGTCTAAAATACTTTACCTACAGAAACAGCTTATGGTGCAATATTAACACCAATGAAAGCCCAAACACATATGAACATATATGATTTGCATGTGAAAATTCCTACGTGGAAATTTTCCATTCATGTTTCATTCATTCATTCATGTTCACGTGACATTATTTTATTGTCACGTGATAATCCATTTGTGTGAAATGTTAGAAAATGTGAAATTCACATGTAAATTTAATGTTATTCCATGTGTCGTGTTTTGTTTCCACATGTGGAAATTCTAATATACGTACATGTGAAAAAAAGCCAAAGCCCAGTTCACACATGACATTATTTCTTGTCATATGCTAAAACTTTACTTTCCATGTCAAATAGTCAATCACAGGTGAAAATATCCAATGAACATGTGAAATACTGTAGTAATCTTCACATGTCAAAAGGAAATTTTCACAAGTAATATCTTCATAAGGGAAGTTTTCTTACCTGAGTGTGAAAATAAAAATAAATTAAAAAAATTAAGAAAACAAAGCCCTGAATCATATTACTATGTTACAACATGCTTACTCTGAAGGTGAACACTTTTAGCTACACAGATATGAAATTCTTCTTCTAGATATTGAGGTTGGCAGATGTTGGCAAATACAAAAGAGGAAAAAACATGTGTTTGCTGTGTGATTACCATTTTCTTCAGTATTGTGAATGCAGCTATATAATAATTTCAAGTGTGTTGAAGTGTGTGACACATGAGACTGCTGTTTGTTTCCTACCAACTGACAACATTTGTTTCTTGAGACGATGATCACAATTTCTCCTCATTGTTTCAACAATGTTTCCTTTACTCATTGGTTTGTGTACAACAGTTTTTTCTTTATTTATTTATCTATTTTAGAATTTTGGAAGACTTTGGTGACAAACCTGTATTTCATCCCATCAGTGGGGACACCAAATTACACAAATGCTCATGTGGGCCGTTGCACGAGTCTAAGAAAAAATATGTTTTTTGTTTATTATGGTTGGTGATCGTGAACTGCAATGGTTATTTTTTTTTTTTCAAATCACAATAACTTAGAAATGGAGAAGTGTTAGTGTTGACTTCAATTTATCATGTAGTCTAACAATGACATTTACATACATGTATGTTTAATGATTTGTGCTATCTTGTATTCTCATATTTGTATAGTTACTTTAAACCTCAAACCAAAACTCAATGAAATCAGTTTACTGGACCTCTAATTAATATCATGTTAGGACAGAAGGAAAATGTATTATACTTGTGTAACAGTGACTTATACGGGAAATTTGTTTTTCCACTATAAATACTATGATGACCCTTTAATCTGCTCCGTCGCTGATCATGTGGAAACCTTTTTTGTGTGTGTGTAACGCTGACCCCTGTGATCCCGGGTCACCTGACGAGCTCTACCCACAATCCCCTCAGCCAAAGGCCAACCAGGAAGGTGAAGTCAACGTTTCTCTTCAATACAAAAGATCTCGCTGACTTCCCCTGTTTACTTCCCCCAACCCCCCGCCCCTAACACACACACACACATATTCACACAATTACAGACACATGTAGACACAGGCAAACATACGCACAGAGCAGCTGTTTAAACTCTCTTTCCACTGAGACAGCACAGTGCTGAAAGGCCTCTGCACTGCAAACCTGGTTGGAAACAAGTAAACAAATAAGCCTCAGTCAACAATACAACATGTTGGTAAACAGATGTAGGTACGCGTAAAAGCAGTTTGGTGTACAAAATCATCTATTGTCAATATTTGTTTTGTAACCAGCTCACGTGGATCTTAAATTACAGTAATCTGACATTTTAAATACAGGGGTTTAAACTGCAGTGTTCCAGTACGGCACTTCACCCACGTCTCAAAATAATATATTCTCCACTGTAGTATTTGTTTTATTTACCCAGACTCTGAGATTTGTGCTGCTGAGGCTTCTTCCAATACCTTACCACAACAGAGATGACTTACAGTTCTTTTTCACTTCCCAATCAACATGTACTGTATGTATTCTGTTTCTCTTTACTGATCTTTTTTATATTTTCTTCCTTATGTGCAATGAAATATATGACTTGCATTTGAAAAACTCAAAAAATAAATTCTAGAAATGATATCCTGGTTACTAAGACTAGAGTTGTCAATGAAAACTACTGTAACTGTGATCTGTGCTCTGTGATCTGATCTGTGGACCGATGTGTCAGTCTATATGTTGTTGAAATGGGCTGGTATGAAAACGATGCTATGGTCAATTTATAATTATGAAATTATCAGTGTTCAGTGCACTGCTGTCATTTTAGACAACAAAGTTTATTGTTAAACTGTAAAATATCCTGTCGCTATTATATATCTTTGTAACAAGTGTTTGATAACCACATCTGAGGGGTTTAAAGCAAAAAAAATTGGGTATATTGGCCCCCAACATATAGTGGAGTGGAAGTATAATATATTGATATCGGAATTTTTTTTACCTCCCTCGTATCAGTATCAATATTGGTCCTTAAAAACTGCATATTGGTTGAGGTTGTTGATAATGAACAACAACAACAACATGTGTCCATGTTGTTCACCATGTTCAGGAGAAGGGTCCATTTGATATGTGGTATTAAGGAATTCAAAACTGGAAAGTTTCTCAACACAAAATTGAAAAAGGAAAGAACCAGATTAGGAAGAGAGATATTTTTGAGCATGTCCTTATACCTGATGACAGAATAGGTATTTTGCTGATGACTCCCATAAGGACATGAAGTAAGTAGGAATGTTATGTACTTAACGTGAAACAGTTGCAGTCTGGTTAGGTTTAGGCAACAAAAATATCATGGTTTGGGTTAAATAACTGCATTACCTTGTCTAAGTGACGTTACGTTAACTTATGTACTTAAGTTTGAATAAATTAACTTTGATATTTGGTTTCACGCAGGACATGAACAGTGGTTCCCTGGAAGACGGTCCCTTGTTATGACTGGTCTTCTCTTCAGACAGACTTTCTTCCTCTTCTCACCTGACTGCTACAGCCACTACAGATCTCCACCAACGTAAACATCAGCCATTTTACCCCTCAAAGAATTGACCATTGTTGACATCTTCTGGTGAGGACAGCTGCTATTTTTTGTTATCAGTTACTGCAGGAAGTGTTCTCATGACTTACACTACTTGAATGCCAACTATTTTGTGTACTCAACTTCCAGTTTGCTGCAGATTACACCAAAGGTAACACTGGACAATGGAGCTCTGTCTGAGCCTCACGAGAGCTGTAGTTGTAGCTGTAGAAAAACAAAAATAAACAAGTGGAGTACAAAAGTAACTGAACAAATCTTTTCATATGTGTTTAAATAACCTAAAAAGAGAAATTTAAGACATTGAGTAATGAAGCCAGTGTAACAGCAACTACAGAAGTAGGACTGGACTGCAGCTCTCTTTTCACAACACAGGACTAGTATAAAACTGTTGCACACGTTTTAAGTACATTGCTGAAATTTTCTGCTACATGAAGTGCAAATCAGTGTGTGATCCATCAGCCTCTTTTATAGCTATACTATGACTACAGAATATCTAAGAGATTGTGAATGGGTTACATAAGTACTCGAGCAGCAGCAACTCCTAACACATCAGGGCATTTCATTGCTGCTTCTTCTTCTTCTCTGATCAACATGTACTTCCTGATCTGGATTGAAATCATTTTTATCACATCCTCTCCAGGAAGAGGGTTTATTGCTGCTGTGTGTAAATGTACTTGATGGACAGGCATTGGAAGTAACAATACAGCTTTGTGTGAAAGAAGAATTGTCAAACTGCAGGATTTATTAACTTGACAACGTTATCTAGCTATGATTGACACCCACTAGCTTGAGGCTAAGGCTAATACAACTACTTCACAAATAGCGTTACCCTTGACGTTACTGTAATACTAACACTGAATACTGACGCAGTTCCAGTATAACATCTGCTGGTCACATACTGTAGTCTCGCATTGTATTCAAACCAACACCAAGGCACACAGATATTTTATTTACGTGCTTTTGGTATGTCACAAGTTAACATACAGTCGAAGTCAAGTGTTGAATTGATATTATTGCACTGTGTGTAGATTTTGCCATTACTACACATTTCAGATGATACTGGTGTCATTACTGTTTGTGGACATCACTACAGTTACCAGCACCAAGGCATGTTGTCTGACAGTGACCCACCACAGACACACACTGCTGGACTCTTCAGCCTCACAGCAGAAGTGCAAGTTTTTCACCTGATATGTTCGGATTACTTTGAGCTACAATGAACTGTTGCAGCCTTTAGTAGATGTCCTAACAGTAATATTGCTATGTATTTGTCTTACAAGTAACCCTGAATCTGTCATGTTTTACGGATCATCTGAGTGACCACGTCAAGCTCAGGTGTTTCTGCTGGACCTAACAGAGGAGGAGGTTGGTGCTTGACAGGTGTTGTGCCTCAGTCAGCATCATTACCAGCTGACACTTCAGTATACAGAAAGCCTTCACCTCAATGGAGGACATGATTTGGACAGTTTACATTAAAGTTGTGGCTTCGGTACTTTGTGCATTTTATATACATAATTTATATTTCCATTTCATTGGCTAAAGTGCTTTATTTTTAAAGAAAGTTTAGGTCATTTTTAAATTCAGTAGTAAGGGCCCTGTCACATTGCCTGATTCATTTAATCCTGGCTGTGAAGATGTTTTGCTAGTTATCCTTTAATACAGGTAGTAAGCAACACAAACATTCCAGTTTTATATTCAAACTTTATTACTTGGTTGACAGATCACAATACAAGTTTTACAATATTCTCTACAGCATTTTGAAAAGGATATCAAGCATGTGATGTGCAGCTTTGACAAACACTTTTAATTAATTAATATGGTAATAACAGTCTGACGAGTAAAGTCAAGTAAAAACTTTAATGAATTTACTCTAAATCATGGACACAATGCTCACAGTAGCTGCAGATACTTTGGTTACTGTGCACTACATAAGCAAGTCACTATATATGTCACTACAGTAGGTTTATTGTCTCTCTTTTTTTTTTTACTATAAATCATTTTCACATCTTCTGTTGTTTCCTTACTTACTGATAATTAACCTAGTGTGTTTACATTACATGCTGTGCTGTTACCTATGTAGCTCCTCACATCAAATACTTAATAACGTTACCTCCCTGGGGTCTGTTGCTCACTTATCACAAATGAACCTGTAAAAGACAAACGTAAAACAGAGTGTATGTTTAGACAGTTAAGGTATAAGTACTAATGAGCCACTGTGTTGTTAAAAACATCTGAAGTGTGTGTGTGTGTGCTATCTGTCTGGTTTTATCTTTCCACCCCTCCTCTCTCTCTCTCTCTCTCTCTCTCTCTCTCTCTCTCTCCCTCTCTCAGGATTAAACATGTTTATCAATTATCACTCCATCTTGCCTCTAGCTCTCAGCATGCCACACAGCTAATTGAATCATTAAACAATCGCTACTCCTCAGGGAGTGTGTGTGCTCGTGACTGTGTGTGTGTGGGGGGGTGAATGGTAGGAGGGTGTGTGGAGGGGGAGTTGTTTGCAAACATGATGATGCCCTCGGGTGCCTGCAATGCACTTGTCAGATATGTTTATTAATTTATGATGCATGCACAGTACACACACACACATAAACACACACACACACACACACACACACACCCACGCACACACACAGATGGGTCCTGGCAGTGGCTAGTAGCACCATGTGTTAGTCACGGCTGGGGGCCTCCCCTGTTTTCTCACTGGCAACTGGTCAACTCTTACTGGTGTGTATGTATGTGTGTGTGTGTGTGTGTGCAAATGCTGAAATGTTTACAGTCATGCTACACAGACTTTGTGCAGGACCCTAAAAAAAATTATAAAATTACTTCCAATTAAAAATCAGGTAAAAAAATTGAATTTGTATTTTTAAGTTCTCAGATTGAAAAATGTTAAAGATATACTATGAAAGAATTCTGCATTTAAATGTGTGAAAAATGACTAGACCTTTGTTATGTATTTTGTTGAGTTGTGTACTTACATCCCAGTTTAAGTTGACTCTGGCTAACAATGCGTTTCATTTGGTCGCCTGCTACTTCCAGGACAGGGAAGTCGACAAACGAGACGAGACTAAACACAGAAGAAACTTTTAAACATTATCTCGTCAATTAACATTTGTGCCTGAGTCACTTCGGATAGATTTTCATCAGCAATGGCGGTTGTTTAATGGTTTGGTCACGACCAACAAAACAAGTTTGACCGTAGGCTCATTTGTGTTTATTTGCAGCAGATGGTCAGATTACTTTACTGTACATTAGGCACATGGAGTACACATGGAGGGTGTGTGTGTGTCTGTGTCTGTGTGTTTAGATTCAGGTCAACTCTCACTAAACTCAGCACTCACTCTCTCGTCTTTTTCCCCTCTCCTCTCTGTAATGTAAGGTTCATGAAGTAAAGTGCATTTTCCCTCCACCTCCAGTCAGTAGTCAACATCACACCCGACAATGGTGGTCACCTCTACAGATCGCTGCTGCAGTCAGGTTGATGAACAGGAGTGAAGATAAATCCACTTTTTAATGCTCATTTAATTCCAAAAGTTAAAAAGTAATCTCTGGGCTCTCCTCCCGTCAGAAAACGGAAAACTCTCTGTGTTTATTCCTCCAGAAGATCTGGCTTGGCACCTGACTCTCTCCTCCAGAGTTGACCGGGTCTGCCCCGCCGCTCCACACAACACTTGCTTTGGTAAAGAAACCCTTAGCAGCAGAAATGACATATTGTGTGTAATTCTGTAAAACATATTTTTGAAATGGCAGCTTGGGGAAGAAGTTTAACCTTCATTGTTATAGCTCCCACAGAGGTGGCCTGGTCACATGGTTCAATGGATGAGATTTACCCCATCAGCCACACATCCAGGTTAATGCTACCATTGATTACAAATGATCTACAGTATATCAAGTAGGCTGATATTACCTTTTCTGAGGTGAAGTAAGGACCCATTATATGATTGCTGTCATCACTGATTGTGAACATCTCAACCCATCATTACCCATAAGCCTCATCAACTCTCGACCGACCACACAATCAGAACTGCTTGATCCACTGTCGCTGTCTGTTCTGCAGCGGTTTCGCATGGCCCATCTCCCAATACTCTGCAGCTGATAGAAAAATAATGACCATGGTCCTTCTCCTTCTCTGAGATTTTCTGTGTGGGTCTGCAATCTGCAGGGTTTAGATATGATGAATGATGAGGAGCGGACCCGTGGATTTCATCAGAAGCATTAAAAAACATCTAAGCTTCAGAGAGAAAAGTATCATTTTACAAACATCTTTTTAGAAACACATACCACCCTATTTAGTATAACTTTCATAAATGATTTTATGATTAAATACAAGCCAATGTGAGTACATATCAGGAAGTCACGAGAACACTGTTATCTGTATCTGTATCCATTAAACCAACTAAATTTTCTGGCTCCATATGGAATTGATATGGGTTGATCAGAAGTTGCTTTACAGCCTCTGAACTGAGCTTCAGATCAATGTTTCTGTTCACAAGAGCAAAATAATTACTGACAGAATACGTTTTTTTATAAACTTGAATGAGTAAACTTCCGTCAGCTACCCAATTAGAATTTTCCTTCATTGCGAATGCGGTTATTGACGTATTTTACTTGGATGATAGCCTACTTGTTCTCGTAAAAAGTGCCTTATCCGTCAAGTATTCCACAAATGTACAGCATTTAAGTTAAATAAATCTAACATTTCCATTTAAAATGTGTCCTGTGCACATCAATGCATCTTGTGCATGTTCATCTTGTATTTATTTACAGATTGTTGAATCAATGTGCACCAGTTACCTGACATAAGGATTTAGTAATATTTGTGTAATGGAGTTATTATAACTAAGGTTCAGGAACCAGACCACGCCGCTCCTCCTCGCCGATCTGCCACCCAGGCCCAGCCAATCCAACCACCTGTGTCTCATCAACCTAACCACCTGAGTCTCATCAACCTAACCACCTGTGTCTCATTAACTCCAATCACCTGTGAAACTTATATAGGCAAGCCTAACCAGTGTTCTCCCATTCGTCTCAAGTTCTGACATCGTCTAACTGGACTAGCAAATCTAAAATCAAAAAAACAAAAAAAACAAATAATCTTATACCTTACTGCCTTCATCGTGGACCTGGAGCTGCTCCTCGACCCTTCGGACGACGATCTCTTCGCCGAGAGCTCCGTTGTATCCGAGTCTCCCCCGTCTGTGATCGCCTCCACTCCGGAGCAGCCACCCGAGCAGCCATCATGCCTGCGCTCCACCATCCACGTCCCCCGGATATCACCAGCGCGTTCAAAGTCTTGCCCATCCGCCCAGACTTTTGGAAATTTTTCGGCGTATCGTGGAGAGGCCGCTTTTACTTTGCAGTCCGCCTCACCTTTGAATGCAGAAGCAGCCCAAGAATATTAGACTCCCTCTCCGAAGCCCTCTGCTGGATCCTCCTCAACAATAACAACCTGCCTCACGTCGTCCACCTCCTGGATGACCTTCTCACAGTCACTCCACCATCCTCCCCCCCAGCACAAGGCCTCTCCACCCTCAAATCAACTTTCCGCCAACTCGGCGTTCCCCTTTCTGCCGAAAAGACGACAGGACCCAGCACGTCCCTTGAATTCCTCAGCATCACTCTCAATTCGCTCACCTTCCAAGCCTCCCTGCCAACCGACAAACTACTACGTACATCCCTGTTCATTTCCAACTAGCTCCTCGCCCACCGCTGCACCAAGCGCTAGCTTCTCTCCCTGCTCGGACACCTCAACTACGCCATCCGCATCATTCCCTAGGGCCGATCCTTCATCTCCCACCTACTATCCCTGTCTTCCGCTATTCCGTCCCTCCACGACCACATCGACCTGGATGATTCATGCAAAATGGAGCTGAGAATGTGGCGCAATTTTCTGTCCACATGGAATGGCATTTCCTTCTTTTATGACGACCGGATCACCCAACCAGAAAATATCCAGCTGTAAACAGACACCGCACCCTCGAAAGGTTTATGGAGGCTACTACGGCGGCAGATGGTTCGCCTCCACGTGGTCCCCGGAACTGTCCTCACTCTCCCCTTCCTCTGCCCTCTATGAAATTTACCCAGTCATAATCACTGCTCTTCTTTGGGGGCATGAATGGTCCAGAAAAGTTATCTTCATCCACTCCGACAACCTCACAGCCATCAACATCATCAACAAAGGCCGCTCACAATCACTGGACATCATGCTATTCATCTGTCGCCTCGCCCTAGTCTCAGCCCAGCACCAATTCATAATCCACTCAGCCCACATTCCCAGCCACCTAAACCACATTGCTGATTCACTCATCCAGTTCTCGTTTCAGAAATTCAAGTCCTTGGCAGCAGACGCTGACCCTCACCCTACACCAGTCCCACCGTTTTCGGCTCCCATCTACACATAAACCCCCATCTCCTCCACCTCGTCGTCTCATACCAGCAAGCCATCCTGGACAGCCTGTCACCCAAAACCTTTTCATCATACTACACCGGATGGTGCTGTTTCAAGTCATTCCATACCCTTCACAACCTCCCTTTCCCCTTCATCGACATCGTAACAATCACCAGCTTCATCACCTATGCCCACACGGTCCCCAAAATCAGAACATCCACTATCCACATCCACTATCCACATAAGTGTATCTCTGCGGCGTTAACCTCTTCATCAAACTGCTTTCTGGAGCTCCAGCCTCTTCCATTTCTCATCCCCACGTCTCCATGCTGATCAAAGGCCTACGAAAGGCAGAACCCCAGCTCGCACCAAAACGCCTTCCCTTGACCGCAGACCTCGTCACCCGCTGTATCCTAACCCTCTGCTCAGGATACTCATCCCCATTCATCGACTTGACCCTTGAATCAGTGTTCCTCCTGGCATTCTTCGGCTTCCTGCGATGCTCAGATTTCACTTCCACCACCTCCACTCACGACCCCTCTCGACACGCAACCCTCTCGGACATCTCTATCCACTCCCAAGACACCCTTCGATTCAACCTCAAACAAAGCCAGACCAACCAGTTCGGCCTCTCTCATCCCATCTTCCTTTTCTGATTAAAGTCGTACCTAAGCCCTTACGAACCCATTCTATCATACTTACACCAGAGACAAGCACGCCACGCTTCCCCACAAGATCCACTCTTCATCACCGAATCAGGCAGAGTCGCAACGCGCTTCTGGTTCCATCATCATCTCCGCCAGATTTTAACCAAGTCA